>NC_090929.1:90721353-91321353 GCF_040938575.1 Ambystoma mexicanum | reverse complement strand
TCCCATCTCCCTCACAGCTCATTCGCCCTCAATGGAAATGTAAAAGGGTATGAGCAAACTCCCTTTGCCGTTTCCATGACGGCCATTTTAACTCTGTTGTATTGACAGAAGAAACTGCTCATGCTGTTGCCCCAGGCAGTTTCTTTTGCCAAAAAAGGCTATTAGCATTAGCAACCCTTAGAGATTATGCCAGTGTGCTAAAGGCAATAATTCAATTGGGTGTGGCCCGCACCAAGTGGTAGCAGCCCGTAGCCATCAGTTTGCTCACACCCATCAGTATGCTCCCCAATTATGGATTGTTGCCTAGCTAGATCTATACGTCCACTATCAAGCAGGAGGAAATTCTGGAATCCTTATTGGTGGTTATTGTATTGGTAAAGAGAACTTGATTTGGATTTTTCCCCGTGAATGGCCCTTTAAATTCTTATATGCGGCTAAATTGACAGTTCTGTGTTTAAATACAAGAATCATTTGTTAATGAAATTGAATTATCATGCTTCTTGATTTATTTGTAATTGTGTTGTCTAGTTGCTCTCTTTATTGTATTTTGTTCAGTGTAATGACACATAACTAGGAATTGCACAATATTGTAGCTATGATCAAACCATCTTTAAATAAATACAGATCAAGACAACGATTAATGACCATTTGCCCTTGTAATTTGTCAGAGAACTGGATTGCATCTTCATTGCATCATGCAGACAATAGGACTAAATGAAATCACAAGTTTATTTGTTCACCAGTGCAGTTAAGATTGAGTACAGCCTGGATTGACACTTAGGAGCCTCGGAAGAGACAGAAATCCCTGCAGCAGGTGCAGGGTACAACTATGCTGTCTTTCCAGCGCAGGAAGGATGAACTCTACTGTTCCTTTAATGTATTCCTAAGAAGCTTTGGAATGCTCTTAACAATGAAACATTCTATACAGCCAGGCACTGTACTAAAGCCAGAGGCTCATGTCTGCTCATTTCTGGTGGCCCAGGGACTAATGCATCATTCTGAATTCTAAGGGCCTACGATTCACTGAGGAACAGGCCACTGTGTACTTATAGCCAATTACAGAAGCCATAAGAAAATAACGCTGGATGTCGTGCAGTGGGATAAAGTGACCAGAGCAAATTACGCTATATCCATCTTCCGAAGCCTTTGTTCTACATGATGAAGCTGTAAGTGTATGTTTCTAACATCTTAAGAGTGTGATCACGAGCATGCAGACACTACTGCAGCGAGCTCCACATATCTCCATCTATCCACGTGCCCAGAACCATTTAACAACCTTCCTCAGTGCACACACAGATCCACTCCCATAGTCATATTCCCATAGCCAACCATTCCTATACACAAGCTGCATCAAACACACAGCAGATTTGTTTCAAGGGGGGATGATCAGTGGGTACAGCACCTGCTGCAAAAATATGTGTAAACTTCAGGCCACAGGTTCAAATCTCAGCTGGGCAGATAGTCTAAGCCTTATAGGGTTTAAAAAATGAATACCAATGACTTTGGTAACAGTAATCACTTATATACATCATTCTCTAAAGATGACTATGTCTGGGCATCAGCTCCTTTTCTACAATCCTGGCTCACGTGCAGGGACAGATTTCACAGCCAATGTATCCTCACTTTAAAATTTGGAGCATCGAATTGGTAAATCGTCTGGATCTTTTGCTGAGGCCCTTCTAATTCTCTCTCCTAAAGAGGATAAGGCTTTGGAAATTATTAGCTTATAGAAAGTATCCTTACCTCACCAAATTGTTAAAACCTGATCAAGTGGGTTTATAAAAGGTAGAATTATTTCCTCTAATACCAGACTACTTTGCAACCTGATGCATATTATCAATAAAAATAATAATAATGGCGGAAACAGCAATGCTGCTACCACCCTTAATGCAGAGAAAGCTTTTGACAGGGTGGAGTGGAGCTATCTCTTTAAGCCTTACGCTGACATGGCTGTGATGAAGGATATCTCACTAATCAATCTTCTATAATCTGACCCTAGCACATCTAGTTAGTTTTATCAATGGACAACTTTCTCCTTGTTTTTCGATGAAGCGTGGCATAAGACGAGGTTGCCCACTATCACCTATTCTATTCATTCTCTCGCTTGAGCCTCTTCTGGAACTTATTAGAAAAGAAATAGGTGTCCACGCATTTCGATGTGGGAACTTGAAATAAAATGAGAAGCCTATGCTGATGATGTTTCAATTGTTATTAAGAATTCTCATGTGAATCTACCAATGTTATTTAAGATATTACATCTGTTTTCCTCTGTGTCAGGCTTTACAGTGAATGGGGATAAATCGAGATTCTACCCCTCAACCCTTGTGTCTTAAATATTAACTTGACCCATTTGGACCCACACTTCGATTAAGTATTTAGAGATCCACATTGCCAACACGCTCAAGGAAACAATCAAACTTAATATGGCAACCTTAGTAAATAGACTTAGAGATTTGGGTCCTTCTTGGGCGCCTTTGTATCTGACATGGTGGGGGTGCCTTGAATCCATTCAAATTATGTTCTCCCCAATCATGCTTTATTATTTGCAAATGTTGCCTGACCCTTTGCTTTCTTTGATATTCAAATCTATCTATTCGATCCTTTTAAGTTTCTTATGGGGGAATAAATTAATTGCGTTAAGCAAACAGAAAAATTCCCATGAGAATGGTGGCATCAGGTTCCTGGATTTCAGGGGCTATCATAAAGCCCATTGCAACAGGCACATTGCCGGTTACTAATGTTATGTTATGTTATGTTATGTTAAATGTGCTTATATCGCGCTGGCAGCCCGCGGGCATCAGGGCGCTAGTAACATAACAATACTAGACATACATAGGACACACCTTGAGCGGCCAGGTGGACTTTCTATTTCTTGAATGGGTACGATCACTTGAAGAGGCAGGTTTTCAGGCATTTCCTAAATGTTTGATAGTTCTCTTCCAAACGCAAGGTGGATGGTAATTTATTCCACTGTTAATGGACAACAACTATGATCCTCCTGTTTGGACAGTTGTCCTAATGGAATTGGCATACCCTTTTACTCTGCAAAACTTAATATACATTTTTGGTCAGTCCTCTACCAGACTCTCTAAGCCACTTTGGTTCACGGTTTCTACTCTTAGGGATTTTTTATTTATTTCAGGATACATGCCATGTACTTTACCTTGGGTGTAACAAAAATATTATTATACATGGCAGACCCATCCACTGGAGAAAATAGCTAAATAAAGGCACCACATTTTTCAGTCAGCTCCTATCCAATGCAAATATGTTGTCCTTTGATGAAATTAAAGTTACATTCTCTCTTACAAATTCCGATTTTAATCAATATAATAAATTACTAAATGTAATTATAGATATCCTGAACTTCTTTCCCAGCCATAAACTTGATCTGGACCACGATAGACTCCAAATGTTGGTTTCGATCACATCAATTAAGGCAGAACACAATTATAAGATTATTTTAGCTAATAGCAAAACAGCTACTAAATGGTCCTCTCAATTGCAATGGGAATAAGACTGTGGAGAGGTATTTGATGCACACACATGGACCTCATTACAACTTTGCCGGTGCTGAATTAATGTGCTGGTATTACCGCATACCAGCTCATTTCTGCACTGGCAAAGCACAAGTGAGCCGGTGGAGTGGTCGGAATGACCTCCGGCTAAATGCTGGAGATAATTCTGATACCCTACCAGCAAAAAATATCCAGTATTACCGGCACCGGTCTTACCGGTGCCGGTAATACTGGCAAATCCCCCATGCAGTCCTAAGGGACTCCATAGAATGGGGATTTACAGCCCTTACTGGAACTCATAATCCGGCTGTAATTCTGCCAGACTGAGTGCTGGTAACAGTATTACCATTTGCCAGTATCCTGGTGGATTTACCACCAGGATACCGGCAAAGTCATAATGAGGCCCCCTTTGATTTTGGGAAAGGTTAACATGGTTTCAACTCAGAGCAAATATCTCAAAATGTGTATTTGTTCACCCATAGAGCATTTATCACACCCATGAAAATATCTAGATTATTAAATGATGCAAAGTGCTGGTCTTGTAAAACTATTCCTGGCTCATACAAACATATGTCCTTTGAATTTTCATACGTGAATTTTTTTTGGGAACACGTTTGGAGTTATCTTAAAAATATTTGTAAGGTGATGTCCCAGTGTCCTTCACCAATATTTACATATTTTATTGGGGAGTCTTTAACTACTCTTATATTATTTCTGATCTGTTGACATTGCTATTAGAATGATTACATCCAATTGGAAACAATTTCATAAACTATCTATAAAAAGTTGGTGAAATAACATTTTTGGCATTTAAAGATTAGAGAGATGCTTGGCCTGCACACCTGATCTCTTAACCAAATATGACATGAAATGGCAATTATTCATTAACTTTGTATCAGCCAATATTTCCACACCAGGACCATGATTTATTGTATATACTGTTTCATGAACTTTACAAATGTGAACATTCTCTCAGATTTAATCACATAGTGAAATAAATACCGAGGCAGAGGTAAGCGAGAGGAGCTTTATTCAACGGCCCCCGGAGACAGGGGCAGTCGGAAGGGAAATGCGAACAGTGTTCCAAGTGGAACGGGGAGGGGAGAACATTCTACCGTTCCGTGTGGAACGGAGTGACATATAACTTCACAACATCTCCTTATCTATGGGACAAGAGGGGTTGGGAAGAGGGGGGGGAGAAACGGGGAAGAGGGAGCGGGAAGGTTGGTTAGAGAGCTTGGCAGGTTGGCAGTGGTTGATCAATAGTAGACGAAATCATTGCTGAAATTCCGGATGATCTTGCGATTCCTCTTCGACAGGCTGCTAGCGGGAATTTCTATATCATCGGGACGGTGTTCGCTGCTTCTTGTATTTTTGGTGTGGTATGTGCCTTTAGGATTGAGTTTGTTTCTTGACCCTGCACCATCATGGTATGTCCCTTTAGGATTGAGTTTGTTTCTTGACCCTGCACCATCATGTGAGTTTGTGGAAGTACTGGGTCTGCATGTGTCGTTGGTTATTTTCACAAGATCATCGTGGGACCATCTCTTTCCATCATCTAATGTGACAGATTTTTGGTGGCAGTGTATGACTTTTTGTGGAGGTCTGAATTTGGATTCACCCTTGAGTATTTTCTTGGGTTCTCTGACACAAACCCAATCTCCTTCTTGGAGGATCATTTGTTTTGCCCCATTCTTCTGGTCGTAGTATGTTTTATACTTCTTTTGTTTCTCCTTTATGGTTTTGTGGACTTGTTCCATATCTACTCTTGGTTCCGATATCATTCTTCCCTCACCAGTATCTAAGAAGATCCATGCTGGTCTCAGTTGGTTGGTTGCGGTTCTGCCCCGCATTAAGGTGAAGGGCTCTAATTTGGTGGTGGAGTGTGGCGTTGTTCAATATGCGTATATAGCTTCCTTGATGGTTTCTATCCATGGTAGAGCATTCGCTGTAGCTAGCTGGATGACACTTTTTATCAGTCTATTCATTCTTTCTACCAATCCATTGGACATCGGATGGTACAGTGATGTGGTGATGTGATGTATAGATTTGTTTTTTAGGAACTCTTTGAATTCTGACGAAGTGAACTGGGATCCGTTGTCTGATACAATTTCTCTGGGATCACCTTCCCTGTTGAATATTTCGGTGAGAAAGTTGATGACGTTCTTAGTGGTTACACTGCCTTCCACCGCACCCCATTCGGTCCATTTGGATGTGTAGTCAACAATTACGATGATGAATATTTTTACTGCCTCCAGGTTTTGGAAGGGGCCCATGATGTCTATTGCCAACTTTGACCATACATGTTCAGGGGTTTCCACAGGCTGAAGTGGTGTTTTCCTTAAGCTTTTAGATTTGTCACTGGAAGCGCAGGCATAGCAGTTTTTGACTGTCTCTTCCGCCTCTTTCCACATGTTGGTCCACCAGTAGTTGTTTCTCAGTCTATTCTTCGTCAAACTCCTTCCCAGATGCCCTTCATGGGCTGGATCAAGCAGTTTCCTTCTGAGTGCCACGGCTGGAATTACTCTATTTCCCATTAAGATGTGATTTTCGTTCATGGATATTTCATCTTTAAAAGGTGAAAAGTTCACCAATTCTTCACTAACATCAACCCACTCGTTCATCACAGCTCTTCTGATTTCTTGTTGTTCTGTGTCGGCCTTGGTGATGCGTGCCCATTCCTCAGAGGGGATGGCAGGGTTTATGGTGGCTATGATGTCTTCATATAGATCTTCGTTTTCAATGTCTTGTTTGTCTTGGATGGTGGGTGACCTGGAGAGGCAATCGGCTACTTGGTTCTGTGGGCCAGGGGTGTAACAGACTTGAAGATTGTATTGCATAATGTCTAGGAACCAGCGCCTTATTCTCAGCGATATAAGGTGCAGCGTTTTCGATTGCAAGATGTTGACAAGAGGTTTGTGATCAGTCTTTAGGAGGATGGGTAGGCCCCAGATCAGGTTCCTGAAATGTTGTAAGGCCCACTTGACAGCTAAAGCCTCTCTTTCGATGGTGGAATAGTTCAGTTCAGCATTCCTAAGTACTCTCGATGCAAATGCGATGGTCACGATATTGCCATTCTGTTGCTGTTCTAATACTGCACCAAGGCCGATCTTGCTGGCATCTACTGACACCATTGTTTTGGCTTTATAATCAAACATGCTTAGGGCTGGAGCTTGGTTGATATCGGACTTGAGGTTTTCAAATTCGTTTTTGCATTCTGTGGACCACTCAAATATGTTGGATTTTTTCATGAGTTTCCTCATATTTTCCGTCCTGTTGGCATAATTGCTCACAAATTTGGAGTAGTACTCCGTCATCCCTAAAAAGCTTTTCAATTGGTCTTTGTTGGTGGGTTCGGCTAAACTCAGTATTGTGTCCAGGAGTTTTTTTTGGGACGGATGCCTCTAGCATCGATGGAATGGCCAAGATAGGAGACCTGACTGCACTTTATGTTGCATTTATCTAATTTGAGAGTGAGTCCGCTTTTTTGGATTATTTGTAATACGCCCATTAGCTTGGCATTGTGTTCTTCCTCAGTTTTGGCTGATATGAGAATGTCATCTTGGAAGCATTGTACTCCATTGAGACCTCCGAACAGATGTGACATGAGTCTCTGGAACACTGCTGCGGCCGAAGCAAGTCCAAATGGCATTCTGTTGAACATGTATGCTCCCAGCGGAGTAACAAAGGATGTGAGGGCTTTCGAGCTGTCGTCTAAGACAATCTGGTGGTATGCTGATGAGAGATCTATGGTGCTAAAAAAACTTGCCGGTTCCATGGTCGAGAGAAGTTGGGATATGTTAGGAAGTGGGTGTCTGTCTTCCCATATGTTTTTGTTTAGATCTCTTAGGTCAACACGCATTTGTATGGAATTGTCGCGTTTCTTTACTAGGACAATGGGGGCAAGCCATTCAGAACTCTCTATGGCTTGTATGATGTTCTCCTTGCACAGACGTGTGAGTTCGTCCTTAAGTAATGCTTTGGTCCCAAAAGGTACTCCACACACTTGATGGACCACAGGGACAGCACCTCTTTCCAATATGATTCTGTGTTGGAAGCCCTTAAGCAATCCTATTTCATTGTGGAACACTTTGGGAAAAAGTTCAGCCAAGCTAGCTTTGATGTTGGTAGTGTTTTTGAACACACTCAGTATGGGGATATACTCCCCGCTGTGAATTCTTACTTGGAGGGCTGCTTGCTCTTCCCATCCTACTACCGAGGATCCATTTTTGGCTACGAACAATTTGCAGTAAGTTTGTCTGTCATGAAACTTGCGTTTGATCCACGTGTACCCCATGATGTCAATGGGTGTCTTTCCATACCCTGTGGCTCTCACCGAAGAGCTTCGTAGATCGTGGAGCTTGCCCGAAGCACTTTCACGAAGGTTTTGAGATCCACCATAGTATAGGGGGACCCTGTGTCCACCATCACTTTCAATGGTATGTCGTTGATATACATGTCAACCCATGGGCCACTCGATTCGTGGAAGGAGGTGACTGTGAGGATTTGTACTCGTGGGCATGTCTCATTCACAGACAGCATGCTGTCTGACCTTTGGTCCTAGTCCACTGTTTTCACTGACCTATATCTGTTGACAGGTCGTCTGTTGTTGTTGTCAGATCTACGTGGTCCCCCTTGGGTGTTTCGACAGACTTTGGCAAAGTGGCCCAACTGGCCACACTTGTAACATCCAACATTATTAGCTGGGCACGTTTTCCCAGCGGCGTGGCGTTTATACCATCCACACTTCTGGCAGCGCGTGGGATTTTGGTTGTCGTAGGCTGATGCTCTTCCCCTTCTGGAGTTTCCTCTTGTATTTTGAGGAGCACTTCTTACAGCTGCTACTAACGCCCCATCCCGGTCGTGGTCAAAACTGCCTTCTACAGACTTCACTTCAACACCCTCTTTCAGGACCAGCCTCTCCTTCATGCAATGGTCCCCATATTCCATACTTTTCACTATTTCAGTGGCTTGATCTAGTGAGGGATTCTTTGTCTGCCATATTTTTTGCTGTATGCGGGGATCAACTACGTTGAGGAATAGTTGATCTCTCAAATACTCGTCGCTGACACCTGTGAATTCACACGTGGACATGAGTACTCTAAGTGAAGCAAGGTATGCATCAACTGACTCGCCCTTGGTTTGCTTTCGAGAAAATAACTTGTACCTTTCTAGCACCACATTTGTTTTGCTGCCGAAGTGCTTAGTGAGTTTGGCCAAGGCACTCTCAAACTTTCGATTGCCATCTCCCCCTGTACCATCTGGGTCTGGAAGCGCTCTAAATATTCTCAGGCCCTCGGTTCCTGTGCAGTTTAAGAGGGTTGCTTCCTTGAGGTCATCATTGAATTTACTTCCTCCTATGGCCCTGAGATAGATCTGGAAGCTGTCAAACCATTGCTCCCAAGGGCAGGTTGGGGTTGCAGGGCAGGGAAGAAACTTAGTGGGGTGTGGCACATTCTGCATGGTTGGGTGGTATGGATGGTGGAAGTTCTGCTGTGTTTTAAATTACTGGACTCTGCATGTGACAAATGTGTGTTCTTGGACCAAAAAATAAAAATAAATCTGCACTTGGGGCATTCCCAAATATACCAACCACATTGCGGTGTATTTCAGTAACACAAGAAGCTTCACATTTCAAACTTGCATCGGCATTGCTCTAGTGCCTACTGTGACAGACATAGCGGTTCGAAGTGTGGAAGTGACAGATAGTGCTATGTGCACACATGAGCAGTGAAACGAGCGCACCGGCACTTTTCTTTACAGATTTGTGCAGCAGGACATACAGAACAATGATGGGTGCTATAATTTAAACAGAGTTGGACAGTATTTATTTAGCTCCTATTAACAATCTTCAAGAACAGCCTTCTTCTAAGATGGTAATTCTCCATCTCCTTAACCCCCACTACACACTATCCGAGAAACTCACCCGAGCTGGAACCCAAGCACCTAGAGGCGCATCATCTGACAGCACAACTGCTGCCATCCTTGGCACTATGCCAAAAGAAAGAACAGCTCTAAATCACCATCATAGCATGCAAACATAGAAAAGCATGTCACAGTGCCTGGAGGTCGTGTGTGCTGCAAGAGACCCCCAGCAAATGTGTTTACTCACTCATAGCATAGCATAGCATAAGCTAGCAATGCAGAACAAGACAACATACCATACATACCACACAACCCATACCTAGCATAGCACAGAAGTGCTATTAAACAACAGAGAACAGCACAAAGATAGCCTAGCAAAGCATCATCACATTGCATATCGTAGCACAGCATAATGTAAGCTCATGTGTAGGAAGATGTAACAACACAATGCAGATCAACACAACACAGTACTGAGTGTACAATACAAAAACAGCACGGCTTCCCATAGGGAAACAATATAACATGACATCTTTTAATTGCTTCAATACTACATCCTTACGCTGTAAAACGATTTGCATTTCTTCGAAGTGGACGAGAAGTGAACCAGGCGCTATTGAAAGAGCACAGTAACTTATGGATTGCTCGTTTAAAGCTCATAAAGAAAGCATTGGTGACCTGATGAGATCGGAGACCAAGTGCTGGGTGGCAGCTGTGAACCCTCTGCGGCGGGGCCTGCCTTGAGCGGCAGTAGCAGACAAGCACACAACGCCTTGGGGCATGTGCCAGTGCTGTGGCCTGGGGCAGCTGTCTGTAGACCTGCGTGCTGTATAAATTACTGGGATGTAGCAGGAGCTGCTTTGGCCACTATTAGTGGTGCTGTTGTGTTGACCTTCAAGTCGTGGCACTAGAGGTGGTGGTTTTGCAGGTGGGGGGTGTAACAGGCAGTTTTGCTGTCACGTCACTCAGGCAGTAGTGCCACGACGGCTGCGGGTGTTACAGGTGGCTTTACAGGTGATGTGGCACTGGCAGGTCCTGCTGGCTGCCAGGTAGTGGTGCTGCAGTTGGTCCTCGCACATGGTAACCCTCATTACCCACGGTCTGCCAGCACGACCATACCCTTCCAAAATTCAGTCCACTGCACTGGACTGTAAACAAAAGAAGTGGAATCCCACTAGCCCTGCAGTATGGCCATAACCTCCCTTTTAACTAGCCACGCTCTTATTCATGCTTTGGTGCATGCGTTGGCAACAAGAAAGCTAAGACACTATAACTACCTGACCCTCCCAGTAATTGCGATGCACGTTTAAATTGGATAACACACGGCGTTCTCCTTTGTTGCATGCATTTCAACCTTTTGCTCAATTAAACACGTTGCAGTCCAGATCTTACAGAAACGCGGATTGCATTTTACTATCCAGATATCTTTTCTGGTACTGGCAAATCACTCACCCAGTTCATCAAAGCCCTGAAGCCACGAGGCTGCTAACACCCCAGGCACACACCCCAATGTCGTGTCCCACACGAAAGGCAATGCGCGCCACTCCCTTGAGCGCAAACCAC
The DNA here is from genome assembly GCF_040938575.1 of Ambystoma mexicanum. Taxonomy (NCBI): domain Eukaryota; kingdom Metazoa; phylum Chordata; class Amphibia; order Caudata; family Ambystomatidae; genus Ambystoma; species Ambystoma mexicanum. Next base: position 91,310,410 of record NC_090929.1, on the reverse strand, counting down.
AACACCCACAATGCACCGGAAAACATACCCTGGCCCTTCTTGAATGCCCACCCCTCTCCTTCACGCGCCCTGCAAGCACTTCCCCATATAAGCATCGTAGTGCAATGCAATAAGTATTCTACACTTTAGCTGAAATGCATGCAAATACAACTAAATTACTTAGTTATCAGTATGGTGATCGCCTGACAATTGTATTACCCAGCCCGGGCCCCACAAAATGTTATTTGTAGTCTGGGCCCTTTAGGCCATAACAGCGCTGCAAATGGTACTGAAAACGTTGGCCTCACTCTCAGCCCTTCCTCAAGACCAGGGCTGTCAGAAGATGTGATGAAGCCCGGGGCAAAACATTTGGTGAGGCCCCCTTACAATTGTTTGCACTCAGCCAGCGGCGGCACCTCCGCAAACAGGAGACTTGAGAAATCTCTCTTTGAGTTTGTGTGCAGGATCCCAAACATGGTTTATTAATACAACTCCAAATCAACTACAGCAAAGTTTGATTTCTCTACTGAAGAAAGGTTTATGCCGGACTAACTTTTGTATCATATGCATAAATATATATAGGATGGCATGAGCTCTCCACTCCTCCACCTCCAACTCTCTGAGGGTCAGTCACCTTTCCAAGAAAAGAGTTGAGGCCAGATCTTTCTTCGGCTGGGGCCTCCCTCTGAAAGCACCCTCCCTGCCTCTCTGAAACTTGAGCAGAACCATCTCTGGTTCCGGAAGCAACTCAAGGCCTGTCTCTTTGCTTCTGCCTTCTCTCTTCCTCTCCCTTGCTGATCACCTGCCTGATCCATGCACTGGTCACCTGGTCAAGCTCTGAATTCGGGCCCAGGTCCCTGTCTGTCCTGTTGCAATCTTGCACTGCCTCTTGGCTCCCCTGCACTTGTGGTCTGTGTCTGTAACCCTACAGTCCCTCTCTTGCACTTATTCTCCAACCGTTGGCTGCACTTAAGAGTACCCACACTTGCCACCCATTGGCTGCACTCTTGTTTCTCCTTTGTTCCTGCACTTCTGCACTTCTGCATCCTACCCCACCCTCGGCACTTCTCCCCTCCCCCTTTCCCTGTTGTTGTGCGATCTGAATGACACAAGGCCTAGTAAGATCTGTGTTTTGTCCTACTCTTTTGTTTCCCCCTCCTTGCCTTGTCGCGCCTAGAAACACTTGTGTACAGGCACGTTATAAATGCCATATTATTAAGGAGCACACTGCCCCTGTGTGCGCATTAAAACTCACATCATACACAGTGACAAATGATGTAAAGTGGAGGCTGGTACATTTCTGAATTTAAGAGACTTAAAAGTTTGTGCCAATTAGGCAGGATCAACAGAGCACAGTGAGGGAGCCCAAACCAAACAAGGGTTGCTTGAGGGGGTTCTCACTCCCAAGAAAATGTTTGAAACATTGGGTTAAAATTATTCAACTTACAGCACTTTCTTTTCAAAACTGGGTAGAAATCCATACAGTTTGCAATTGGTTGTGTATGGAAGAACTTGAAAAATCCCAATAGTTGCAAATCACAAACCATGCACAGGAACATTTTTTAATGCATTTCATGCTGTCTTTCCACACAAGATATGCTACTATCAAAAATATATTTATGCTGGTTGTTCGCATGTATGTCCATGCAGGCTGCATCAATATATGCCATTGTTACCATGTACGGACTCCCAGCCAGACACAGAAAGTATATCCAGGCTGACTGTATACCATAAGTGTTATTACTGACTAGATTGGCCTACATTAAATGTGGGCCAATTTAGCCAAGTAGTATGTTTGCTTTAACATTGATGCATAGTCATGTGTATCAAAGGTAAAGCAAAAAGAGCATTGGCAATGCTAACAGTTTGGGCATTTGTGTAGGCATGGGAAATACACTTCTGTATTGGTATTAGCTGGCCATTAATAGTGCCGGTGCAAAATGGTTTGAGTACCTGAGCAGCTAATAGCAGTGCCTGGCAAATGCTGAATACTTATACACAAGCCAAAACTGTTGGCTTTGCCAATGCTTGTTTTTAACAAGACTTCAGCGAAAGACATGCAGGGCGTTTTTAAATCGAGTGTCCAAAGGCAGACCTGATTAAGACATTTTTATTGCACCAGTTCTATGTTTACAACTCCAATGAAGTCATGAACTCTCAGAAGACTCCTTTGAGAAAACACTTGCAGGCACATTGAGGGCAACGTTTGATGGCAAGGCATGTTTAAAGCTAGCTCAAAGAGTTCCAGTGAGGAGGTGTTTTGGGTGGGGATGGCAGGAACTGGGTGAGAATTGCCATAGGGATTATCATAGCCATGAGAAGTCAATGGGTGGGCAAATAACTAAACAACATCTACAAGTCCCTACTCATATTGCATTTCTTCCCATCTGTACTCAATGTTAGCATTGGGACGGATCTTCCCAGACCCAGGATCTGGCAAATAATTACTCACCAGATTGGAATTACAGCTTCACAATCTGGGAAATCTGTGCACTATGTTTATTTTAGAATGCTCTGGTGTGTTCATGCTTTAAACTATGTTGGGCAGGAATTTAAACCGTGACTGCTAGGTTCCAAAGTGAGACACTTCCCCACAAGACCACTTGAGGGTCTGAGCGGGAGCCCTGTGAAATCCCTTGTCAATGTTGCACTGTACTGGAAATATTGATGTGCATTTTTTAGGTTTAAAAGGGGTGCAGATTTTGAACTTTGCTGACGATAAATCCCCTGAGTGGAAGAGGCAAATGTTCATGGGGTGACTAAAATACCTGCCCTACACCCTCCTAATCCTCCCTTCACTGGGTCCAGCCTCTTTCACTGCAGATGACCCAGAAAAAAAGTCTATTTCCACCTCTGTCTGTTCGCTAAAGCAATAGTTTTGAGCTTATTGGTGGCACACCTAATAACCCAAACAGAAAGAATGCCATGCAGTGGGTTAACACAATTAAGCATATCGGGCTCTAGCCCCTTCCTGAAATGTTGGGCTTTGTTGGCTCAACCTGGCACCATGGGCGGCGCCAGCCCCTGGCCACTTTGAGGCAGAAGGCCTCTTTCAATGTGTCGCCAGCCTGTAGCACTCGTTAAGGAGCAGCATCATCATCAAACATGCAGGGCACGAAAACCTATCCATGTGATATCAACAGACTCACTTTGATAAAGCCAAAGTCCTAACTTCTGGTCTCAGCTTTTAGATGGCCCACCTCTCCAGAGATTAACCTAGCACTATGAAAGTAAACAGCCTCTGAATTGGGGTGAAAGGTACGACTAGTGGCCAAAGGGAAGGTGAAATAACTTTTCAGCTTCCTAGCTGGGCTCAGGGAATTCAGAGGGAAATGGGAGCAGGACTGGCTAAAGATGTGTCAGGGCTGTTTGGCTCCCATTTCTTTTTGATGTTTGGGGCATCCCTTACTGATTGGAGCAATGGTCCAAGGCACCTGTGGATTGCTTAAATCAATAATGAAGTAAATATAATGCAGCAAGGAGGTTCAAAGCTGCAGATTATCAGTAGGTTTCTGTATCATAAAACTGCCAACATGGGGGCAGCTACTTGGGGGCCAATTTCAACTGTAAAAGGTGAAAGGCCCAGATACCATCCCTCAGGGGGGGAGACCGAAAGTGCAATGGGTTTATTGGCCCCACTCACTATCCGCTTTCAAAACGATCATCCAGCCCCTGCTGGGTTGACCGACAGAGCCGTGGTCAGACCAAACAGGACACAAATGTTAAATGGTGCCTTGGCTTTGCCCCTGCAATTACTAACATAAAACATTTTACTGTTAGCACCTGCATTCATATGCATACATTTTAGGTAATTGAAATTGTGATGTGGGGTTAGCACTTGCATGCTAGGGGAGTGATTAGAAAGGAAGTGGTGACATGCGACATCTCATTCTCACAGCAGTCCTTAAGTGTGACGTTTCAGAAATGATGGTGAGAGGTAGCTGCTTGTAACATTGAAGCTTCACCAGAATAGTCTCATTTGAATGTGAAAATATGTTAGATGCCCCTATACAAGGAAGTTTGCCCCTCCCTCACAGCCTCTGATGTTAGCGCCTCTCCCAACATTTGAAGTGTTAGTCCCCAACCCCCTTCACCCTCCTGACATTTTAGCCTAGGAGCACCTCTGATGCCATGAACCCATCCCTTAATTAAGTGGCCCCCAGGGCAGCTACATGTAGGGGTGGTGCTGAACACACATTCACATAAAAACACTTTCATCCATGCATTCATCCACCAGTTACACAACTCCATACATGCATGCATACATAAAACAAAAAAACACAGCATTGACAGAAACACCAACATGTATTCATACATACACACTAATTTAATTTAAATACACATATATACACATTTAATTTAAAATAAAAAACACTTACCTTACCTCCATTCACCCTTCAAAAGCATCCACGCAGCCGGCACGTAGACATGCTGCCTGACAAGAGAGAACTCCTCTCCCATCAGTCAGCGTGGTCACGCTGAGCAATGTGAACACACTGACTGTCAGGAGAGGAGTCCTCTCTTGTCATTCAGCATGTCCACGTTGTCAGCTGAATAACAGGAGGCAGCAGAGCTCACTTCTGAGCCCTGCCGTCTCCCATTATTCTGCTGTTTGTTGCAGAGGCAAACGTCTTTGCAACAAACAGCAAAATCTTTGCAGGGGCAGAGAGCAGACAGCACAGTCCCCCGTGTGAATAAAGGACACGGGAGACTGTGCTGCCTTCTCCTTAGGAGAGGGGGCTGTGAGGACCCGCGCAAGCGTGAGGCCCGGGGCAGTTTGCCCCCACTGCACCCGCCTTGTGGCGGCTCTGCTCCAGACTAGGAACAGGGGCGGGCAGGCAGGTATGCAGAACACTACCAAGTGAATATTTAAAAGTTGCCCTTAACGTGGCGCAACACCCGCGACCATCGCCCCAATGCACAAACGCTAAACTATATTCTTCCATAACATTGCAAATGATGCAACCCTTGGTCCGCATGCATTTGGGGTATCGAACATTGCGCAGCGATCTGCCACAACTTTGATAGGCGCAGTGATCAGTGCTGCAAGTGGTGCAGTGGCCTATGTGGGTGGGATTGTTATTACTACAGTTGCTTCTGCCAGTGGTGGTGTGACAGGTGCAGCACTCTGGTATAGTTGTCAGTGCTGCAGGTTGTATTTTACAGAGGCAGTGCTCTGCAGCAGCAGTAGCACACATGCAGTTCTCTAGTAGAGGTAGCAGTGCTGCAGGCATGTGCTATACTCTAGTGCACTTGTTAGTGCTGCAGGTGGTGTTTTACAGATGCAGTGCTATGTAGTGGTGCTCTAGTGTAGGCGGAAGAAGTGCAGTGGTTTTCTGCAGATGTCAATGCTGAAAGTACTGTGCTCTAGTGTAGTTGGTGTGTCTGGTGTTGTTCTTCAAGGAAATAGTTGTGCTTCAAGAAATGCTGTTGCATGCAGTACTATTGCAGGCAACGCAGCGTTGCTCTGCTGGATGCAGCAGTGTTCCAGGCACACTGCTCTACTGCAGGTGTCAGTGATGCAGCAGATGCACACAGTTTTCCAGGAGTTGTGCTCCGCTGTATATGGCTCGATGGTGATCTCTGGGCACAGCGCTCTGCTGCCACTGTTCGTAGTGTGTATGTGCGGTGCTCTACTATATGCCATTGCTGCAGGTGCACCACACCCCTACAGGTGTCATTGGCGATACGTTTTCTGCTACAGGTGGCAGTGGACAGGTGCCATTACTGTAAGTACAGCACCCTGTTGCCAGTGATGTAGGTTCAGCGCCCCGCTGCGGGTGTCAGTTATGGTCTAACTGCAACTTTCTTTTCCAAGTGCTGCTGTTGCTGTATGCTGCACTGTCAACACTGCATGTCGGTCAGTGCTTCAGGTGCCTCACGCACCGGCTGTGGCTACTGTCAGGACACGAGCTCACCTGTCACAGGTAGTTTAGAAAGTTGCCAGGTTGGGCTGTACCACTGGGTTCAACTCCCATACCTATCTAAAATGGTGTGGGCTTGAGTGGGAGTCTCTGGAGATATATGGGTGCTGCAGTTGAAAGAACCACCATCTCTGATATAGCAAGTGATATGGGTGACATCTCACGAGCAACTGAAAGGGGTGACACAGCAGGTGAAAGCCACCATCTCCGAGATGGCGGGCAAGTGTAAGGGGTGGCATCTCTCGAGCAGCTGAAAGCAGTGACATCTGAGGTGGGGCAGGTGAAATTGGTGACTTTCATTAACTGTGTCTCTGTTCACTTTGGGGTTGGGGGTTGTGTGGCTCTACTTATTCTGAAACACACGTTGTAATTTTGACCTCCATTTTACATGCAGGGACAGGGTGCAGTTTTCCAAGAACGATTTCAAAACATGCTGATGGTGAAATTTAATTAAGTGAAATGTCCTTAGTATAGCATTCTCTAGGGGAAACAGATCACAGAGATGTATAATGTTTATATTTTATTAACAACTAGATAATCCAATTAAAGCTCAGAGAGTATCTGTTGAATTGGACTCGAGATATAGAATCCCTTTATTTTTCACATTGGGAGGGGGCATGGATTTCAGGGGGGAAGGGAGGAGGGGGAATGGGTTTGGAGGGGGTGGTAGTAGAACATGGGTTTCGGGAGGGGCCCCAAGGCTTTCTGTGCCCCGGGCCCCCAAAACTGTTAAGATGGCCCTGAGGTGATGAGGAGGTGGTGAGGAGGTGGTGAGGAGGTGATGAGGAGGTGGTGAGGAGGTGATGAGGAGGTGGTGAGGAGGTGGTACCATCATCTGAGGGAAGCCGGAGTCGAGTGATTCACTCCCGCGTGTGGCTTCCCTTGTCCGTGCCTCATGTGTCCGGTCCAGTCGGTGTACACTATGTGGTAGGAGGGATGAGAGTTGTGGGTGGATAAGGGAACTGGTATCCGGATTTGATATTAAAACGGGCCGCACAATGGGTTGTCTTTTATCCCTCACACAGTGTGGGTTCAGAGAGAGAAAGATCTAGAGGAAGCAAAGGATACAGGGGTGAGGAGCAGGCAGGGGTTTACAACTCCCATTGTGTCCCTGTTTATGTTGGACTAGTCCTTAGAGTCGGTGTAACAGTTTTGTTTTATTTTCAACTGACAGGTCGAGTTGTGGGGTTATACGTTTGGTGACCTTCCAACTGGAGTGAGAAATAAATAGAGCGTGTTGATTTTTACCAGACCACCGGCTCATTTGCATTAAGGTGGGTTGTGTGCGGTAATATCATCCACATCAATTGCCTATTTTTGCATTTCAGCCTGTCCTGTGCTCGGGGTCTGGCATTTGAGGCCGATTTCAAATCACAAGGGGAATATGTCTGTTATGTCTGTTGTAATCATAGATCCTGTGAGGCAGTGTTAGGTTTGTTGTGTTCAAGTATGTGGACCCTTTTGTGTATGTGGTAGACTCGGCTACCCTAGGTTGGGGACTTTCATTTGTCTGATATTTATTTATTTAATATTTATGTATACATATTTGTCTGTGCATCAGACGGGTTTCGTTGTATTACCTATCTAGAGGTTAATGATAAGGCAATGCAGTCCATCAGTGGGGTTCAGGTTGGCTCGGGGCCTGGCCAACGCAGGATATAAATATTGATCCCTGGTATGAACTCACTAATTCATATTTTTATTTCCTGCAAAGCCTCTGTTAGCAGGGCCAATCTCTGTATGTAACTAGGCACTATATTTATGCATGGTAGTTTCAGGCAATTAACTATTGGTTTGGAAAAATAGATATGAACTAAGCGTGTCACTGACGTTCATAAAACAAGTGCATACGGATTGTTATTCCTCAGTTTACATAGTAGGATTACTGAATTGATGCTATTTATTTGTTTATTTATTAATTCATGACTAGGATATAAATGCCACGCATCCATTGTTCAAGCATTGATGCTATTTATTTATATATTTATTAATTCATGTCTAGGATACATATGCCACCTACTCATTATTGATGAATTGAAGCTATTTATTTATTTATGAATTAATGTGTAATATATAAATGCCACTCATCCATTGTTCACACGTTGATGCTATTTATTCATTTATTTATTTATTCATGTCTAGGATATATATGCCACCTACCCATTATTGATGAATGGATGCTATTTATTTATTTGTCATGTCTGGGATATATATGCCACCTACTCATTATTGATGAATTGAAGTTATTTATTTATGAATTCATGTCTAATATATAAATGCCACTCATCCATTGTTCAAGCATTGATGCTATTTATGTATATATTTATTAATTCATGTCTAGGATATATATGCCACCTACTCATTATTGATGAATTGAAGCTATTTATTTATGAATTCATGTCTAATATATAAATGCCACTCATCCATTGTTCACACGTTGATGCTATTTATTCATTTATGTATTTATTCATGTCTAGGATATATATGCCACTTACCCATTATTGATGAATGGATGCTATTTATTTATTTATTTATTTATTAAATTCATTACTGGGGTATAAATGCTACCCATCCATGGTCGATGAATGGATTTTGTTCATTTATTTTATGATCCCGAATATATGAAAGACACTGTTCAGTGTTTACAATCTATGGAGTAGTGCCTTTATTTCATGCAATTCTTTCCTGCCATAGCACCGTGCTCTTGCTGGTGACTGTTCAACCCAGCAATAGGACCCACTTTAGTGCTTATGGTCACAGAGTGAGCCCCCTGACTCTTGTACTCGCACCCGGGTGTGGTAAGGGGCGTGCCTTTATTTTAATTTGTTCTCTTTCTTCCTCCTGATCCCTACTGGTTGTTAATCAGAGTGTTGCCCAAATCCAGTCACGGTTTCCTCATCACGCAAGGCCACACACACCTTACATATATATGTACTAACATAACTCATTACTTCATCCATTTGGCTGTTATTTATTTGTATCAACTCCAATGTATGTTTATGTCATGTAAGTAGTTTTCTTTAGTTGCGGTTTTCAACAAGCTATCAATTGCATATTGCTTGTAGTAGGGGTTAACTGGATCATCCGTTATGTTAGTCTCATAACATTTGTGACAGTTTACTAAGTACCCTCATTTGCATATTATTATTACGATTTTGTGCATAACCTGTGTAATGAAGGGGCTGATTCTGTGCCAGACAGCTGGGTGCACCTACCAATTGTGGGAATAACGATGATATGTTGGGACACCCACTAGGGGGGGAAACACGCAGACCCCAGGGAACTGTAGTAGGCACCAAGGTCCATGCATGGAGGGGAACAAGGGAGGTGTTGGGGGCTGCTCCGGTCCACCGGGCAGCCCCATACTGGTGTCGGGTAGCACCCGACAGCACACACACAGATGCAGCGATCACGCCGCTTGATGACGGGTGGGGGTCCAGCCCACCCCGCTTCGGATCACCGGAGCTCCGCACACGTGGGCCGGGTTGCAGCCGGCTCACAGCGGCCCCGGCTCTGGGTGCACCCAGGCCGGGGTCGCCACCCCAGCCCGCCTCACATGGCTGGGGCACACACAAGGACGGCGTTGCCCGGCAGGGGCACCGTCCGGACGGCGTTGCCCGGCAGGGGCACCGTCCTCAAGCTGGGCCCCCTCCTTGGGCCCAGCACACGTGGTGGGGCACCCGCATGGTGCCCCCACAAACACAAACACACGCGGAGTCAGTTGGGTCTCGACTAACGAGCCGGAAGCGGCTTGTTTACTTTATTAGCTTGGTCACGTGGTTCCCCACGTAACCACATCAAACACCCTTGGGCGATACCATGCCTCCCAGCAGGGGAGACACGTAACACGAGGGACACTCTGTGTGTGTGTGTGTGTGTGTGTGTGTGTATATATATATATATATATATATATATATATACACACACACACACACATGTATATGCATATATATACATTTATATATATATATTTTAGCACAATATAAACACTGGGAAACTTGCAATGTAAAGGCGAGGTTGGTGAAACTGCAGGTAAGCTCACTTCACGGGGGTATCACAGGTGGGCCTCACATCACAGATTAACTTCAAATACATGGCATGTGCACCGCGACTGAGGGAGGGGGAAAGCTGACTCCAGGCTGCTCATCTCCAGCAGACCCCAGTCGCTGGGAACAGCACCCAGTGGTGTAATCAAGATCAGCAAGCCAGTCCCACAGCACTTTGGGGGAGCTGAGGAAAGCGACCTAACACAAAAGGCATTAGCATGGCACCAAGGCAGGTTCAAACGACCCCATGGCCAGCGGGTATGTGAACGAAAAGGTGGAATGGGAGGGCTCTCTGAGAAGAGCCCATCAGACAGTACTTTTTGGCATCCCTGAAAAGTAACACGTCCTAAGAGTGTACACAATAGTGTTTGCAGAGTTACTATTTTGATGGTGCTGTGTGAATGTCCCCCTTCCCACCAGTTAAGGATGTCTCGTGTTCCTTCCTTTCCGGTGCTGACCAATGGCAGTTGAATAAAGCACACTTGTTTGTGGGCTAGAGCAGGAAGAAATGTGGTGCCACATGAGGAGGAGATGATCTGAAAGGGGGTAGATCTGCTTGCTCCAATCATGTCTAACTAATGTATGCCTTGCTATAGGGGGATGATGCAGTTCACCCAGTTAGCTTCCTTGGAAATGAGAAGATGCAAAGCATGAACTGCCACTGTATCTAACTGAGCAAACATTGTATTAACGGAATAAAACTACTGTTTGCTTTGAGACAGTTTGTCAGCTCTCATCAGCCTGTTCTGTTCCATTGTGCTGTTTGATTTGTTCTCCCCCAGCTATAATAAATAGCGTTACTTCTTGCCTGGTGTGTGCTCCTTTATTGACTACTACTACTGGCGATGTATTAATTGCACGTTTTAGAGGACCCCTGATACACCTGGGAACAATAATTACAATTGAATAGGTTCAAGAAAAATAGGTGCTCTCGGAATACTCCTGTTTTTTTTGTCACCCTCTGCATAAAGAAAGAATACATTTATTCAAGATCTGTTATAGAATCAAACTCCTTCTTTATCTAAGGTTATACAGTTCAATATAAAATGGACGCTCCAGAGTTAACATCAAAAAAAGGGGGAGGTCATTGACCGGAAGTACAGAAAATATTTACAACACACAAAACCAAAAGTTTCTCGGTAAAACAACCACTTTGTGTGTGCAAGACAAAATCAAATTCAAGTATCATTTGTCATGAAGTTCACACGAAAATAGCAAACATATAGACATTTGGACATTTATAACATCACTTAAACATTTCAACAAAAACAAGTCATTTTCTCTGTGTAAAGCAGCATAAATATACTGCAGTTGGGGATGGTGCGTCTACACCACGGTGTTTCAGCTGATTCTAGGTGGGCTTAATATGCCACATCTGGTACACGGCCTTCATCAGGACGGGGGTCTGTACTGTATGATGTCTGCGCTGCAGGGGGAATAGAGACAGTTGTCAGGGGAGTATTCATGCACCGATTATTTAAAGAAGAATAAATCATGCGCTGTGCAGTATTGAAAACACACACAGCTTACCTATGGGTGTATTAATTCCACAGGCTCTGTTATTTAGAAGTTGTATGAGCCACAAGGGCTAATCTCTGTCTGATCCCATTGTGAAAAAACAGAAAGAATGGGGTTTCTTATTGGTATGAGGATCACCTTTGTGGCGATTGGGAACAACTCCGCAAAGGCAGGCACTATTTTCATAAAACTGACTCTTACCTCTCAGCCGGAGGTGAAATTTCACTTTTAAATGAGCCTAGTTTCTTTTTTCTTTCATGTAGCCAAGCAGGCAAGAACCTAAATGGAGCGAGAATATCTAATTAATATTTTATCGCACGGAAGGCACCTCAATGGTTCTAAATGTCTGCTGAGTGCGCGCAAAATGGCCTTACCTGTCAGGGTGCAGGACCTGCTCGCAGTCTGCCGCTGTAGCGTTGGAACTGCTGAGTCATTCTACGTTTCACAGAGACCTGGCTGAGGCGTTAGTAATGCTGTTGCTAGGACTCCATGATCATTTATACAGTGGCCATCTTAGATGGGGTTGGGTTGCCGCCGATAGTAGAAACGAGTGATAATGGTCCATCAATCGCTCGGATTGTAAAAGGAACGTATTTACATGGGTCCCCATGTCTCCGGGATCCAAATGCGTGATTTAGACCCTATGCTAGTATGGGTTGTAATGGCAACCGACACTGAGTGCCCAACTATAGGAGAACGGGCAAAGAGGTTGAAAAAGGGGGTCGGGTTAAAGAAGAATGATTCTGACCCTCCCTTTTGGCACTGGGAGCGGGACCTAATCTCTAGGCATAGAATTGTTGTACGAGTATGCTTGACCAGTACAAGTGAAGTTCTTAAACCAGCATCACAGCAAACAAAACTAAATAGTGCAAAAGGGTCCCATGTAGAGTCTAATACAACAGATACACATGTGTGCAATTAACATTTTGCATTGTCTTTGATAACTTTGTGTACAGATGCATAGTCAAACGACATTAGGACACGTTGTTTTGTAAGGATAGTAATGGTACATCAAGTGACTATTGTTCTTAATTGCCACAGTATACATTCTATCATGTTGGTTTTTTGATTTCTGTAGATGAACAGACAGAATGTATTATGCTCATATATATATAGGATCACACTTCTGTTCTATCACCAAGGAATGGGATTTCATAGGAAAGATTTCCACTCAACTGAGATGTTCAGCCCAGCCTGTACAGTATTGAGTTTGTGAACCCAGTGTTGTTCTAGTTGTGTTAGTGTTTTGTTCAGGTCTCCACCGCGTTTTGCTGGTTTTACCTTTTGAAGGACGAACCATCTCAAATCAGTGTCCTTATGGTTCTTATGAATGAAATGTTCAACTAAGGGCTTGTCCGCTACCTTATTCCTAATGCAAGAGCGATGTTCTGAAATGCACATTTTTATGGCGCGGATTGTTTTCCCTACATAAAGGAGGCCGCAGGGGCATTGTATGATATATATAACCCCCTTCGTGTTGCAGTTTGTAAAATCTTGCATTTTCCATTTCACTTTGTCATGTTCGAACAATCTTCTTTGTAACATCAGAGGGCAGGCCACACAGTGTCCACATTTGTGGTGTCCAACTAGCAGGGGTAGATCCCACAGCGTGTTAGGTGCTTGCGGAATTGGTTCTATGAAAGTGTGCACCAGTGTGTCCTTGAGATTCCTGTTCTTTTTTAAAGCAAAACACGGCACATTGTTTAGTGTGCCAGGATGTTTGACCAGGTGCCAATTCTTCTTGATGGTCCTCTGGATCAATTGGCTCAGTGGTCCGACGGTGGTGTCACAGACTATCCCTGCCCAGATCCTTTTTGGTTTTGTTCTCTAGACAGATTTCTCTTGGTGTATGTCTGGCCCTTTTCTTTGCTTGGCTGATAGATTTTCTAGGGTAGCCTCTTTCTGGAAGTCGTTCAGTCAATCCATCTGCGTGTTGTTGGAATTTGTCTAGATCTGTGCAGTTTCTCCGTATACGTAGAAATTGTCCGTATGGTAAGTTGTACTTTAAACCCATCGGATGGTAACTTTGAAAATGTAATAGACTGTTGCGGTCAGCGGGTTTTCAAAATAGTTCAGTTGTTAGCAGGTCGCCAGTTCTGTAGATGTGGAGGTCCAAGAAATCTATTTGGAAACTTTGTAGTTCGTGGGATGTGCCCTTCCAGAAGATGATGATGTCATCAATGAATCGTTTCCATAAGGAAATGTTGTCCAAAAAAGGGTTCTTTGTTGTGAATACATTGTTTTTTTCGTAACTGGACATATACAAATTATCAATATCAGGGGCAAAAGTGGCCCCCATACTCACTCACTTTGTTTGCTTATAAATTTGATTCTGAAACAGAAAGACGTTTTCAGACATGGCCAATCTCGTACACTCCAGAATTAAATCAGTCGGAGTCTTCTCTGGTGTTCAGGATGTCTCGTATGGCCTCTATCCCTTCTTGTTGTGGTATTGATGTATATAAAGCCTCTACATCCATAGTGGCAAGGAGGCTGTCATCCGTTAAAATGATGTTATCAAGTAGATTGATGGTGCTGGTGGTGTCCTTCAGGTATGAGAGCATCTGAATTACAAAGGGTTTTAAAAAATGATCGGTGTACAGGGATAGTGGTTCCAGGAGGGATTCACATGCCGATACTATCGGTCTTCCCAGTGGTTTTTCTGAGTTTTTATGCATCTTCGGTAGAATATAAAAAGCCGGTGTGCGTGGGTTGGTCTTGTTCAGGAACATCTTTTCATCCTCGCATATCCACCCTTCATTGAGGGCATGTTGCATGAGGCTAGCAATTTCTTCTTGGAGATCCTTTGTGGGGTTGTGGTCGAGGGGTAGGTATGCTTCGTGGTCGCTCAATAGTCGCAGGCATTCTGTGTTGTAATCAGACGTGTCTCTGACGACTATCCCTCCCCCTTTATCTGCGGGTTTTATTGTTATTGATCTGTCAGTTTCCAGGTTCCTCATTGCAATCCTCTCTTCTCGATCCAAATTATCCCTATAGAGGTTGTCTTTCTTGAAACCAGCCATGACGGTTTTAGTCACCACTTTTTCAAAGGTAAGGATCTCTCCTGGGGTAGATCCAAGAGGGGGATAAAAGTTGGATTTCTCTTTTAGACCTGTGACATTGTCCGATTTTTTACGCTGTTGTTATTGATAGGTCTCATTCCGAGAAGGTAAGTACACTTCAAAAAAATGTTTCAATCGGACATTTCGGTAGAATATTCGTAATTCTAACTCGATTTCGAAGGGTTGTGCCCTTTTTTGCAGGGACAAAAGAGAGGCCCTTGCTAAGGAGTCTCAATTCTGGAGGGGTCATCACACGGGTGGAAAGGACGAAGACAGGTATCCCTAGTTCTGCCCTTGATTCTGATACTATTGGCGCGTTCTCATTCGCTGTCCTGGTGTTGAGGGTTGTCTCCTGGGTCTTCCTCTTTGACCCCTTCTGGGAAAAGAAGGTTGTGGTAATTGTAGCCCAGCTGAACCTGGAAGACTAGATGAGCTCACACTTCCACTTGATGAAGTTCCTGCGAAGTTCACTGATCTATTTCTGTGATTGTAGTTCTAACTTGCTTGCAAATCTGCGTAATAAGTTGGTCTCAACTAGGGATACGTTTTCTCCTCTGAACTCATCGACCTTTCTGTCTAGAGTTAGGTTTTTGAACTTAGTGATCTCGACTTCCAGTTTGTCTAGCTTGTCTTTTGCATCCTGGATAGACTTGTCTTCTAGGAATTTCTTCTCCAGTTCCAGTAGTTCTGTGCCTTGATCTAGTGATCACACCCTCCTCGTTACGGAGTGTGGAGGTGGTCCCTACTTGTAATTATTGTTCCCTACTAACCCTCCTGGGTAGAATAGGCTCCCAACCAGGAGCCCTAATTTTTGAATCCAGTCTGTACAGCCCGTGGTCAGAGCTACAATCGCAGAAATAGATCAGTGAACTTCGCGAGAACTTCATCAAGTGGAAGTGTGAGCTCATTTAGTCTTCCAGGTGCAGCTGGGCTACGATTACCACAACCTTTTTTCCCCAGAGGCGGTCAAAGAGGAAGACCCAGAAGACGACCCTCAACACCAGGACAGCGAATGAGAACGCGCCAATGGTATCAGAATCAAGGGCAGAACTAGGGATACCTGTCTTCGTCCTTTCCACCCGTGTGATGACCCTCCAGAATTGAGACTCCTTGGCAAGGGCCTCTCTTTCGTCCCTGCACAAAGGGCACGACCCTTCGAAATCGAGTTAGAATTACGAAAATTCTACCGAAATGTTCAATTGAAACATTTTTTTTAAGTGTACTTACCTTCTCGGAATGAGACCGATCAAGAACAACAGCGTAAAAAATCGGACAATATCACAGGTCTAAAAGAGAAATCCAACTTCTATCCCCCTCTTGGATCCACCCCAGGAGAGATCCTTACCTTGGAAAAAGTGGTGACTAAAACCGTCATGGCTGGTTTCAAGAAAGACAACTTCTATAGGGATAATTTGGATCGAGAAGAGAGGATTGCCATGAGGAACCTGGAAACAGACAGATCAATAACAATAAAACCCACAGATAAAGGGGGAGGGAAAGTCATCTGGGACACGTCTGATTACAACACAGAATGCCTGCGACTATTGAGTGACCACGAAGGATACCTACCCCTCGACCACAACCCCACAAAGGATCTCCAAGAAGAAATTGCCAGCCTCACGCAACATGTCCTCAATGAAGGGTGGATATGCGAGGATGAAAAGATGTTCCTGAACAAGACCAACCCACGCACACCGGCTTTTTATATTCTGCTGAAAATGCATAAAAACTCAGAAAAACCACCGGGAAGACCGATAGTATCGGCATGTGAATCCCTCCTGGAACCACTATCCCTGTACACCGATCATTTTTTAAAACCATTTGTAATTCAGATGCCCTCATACCTGAAGCACATCACCAGCACCATAAATCTACTTGATAAGATCATTTTAACGGACAACAGCCTCCTTGCCACTATGGATGTAGAGGCTTTATATACATCAATACCACAACAATAAGGGCTAGAGGCCATACGAGACATCCTGAATACCAGAGAAGACTTAAACTCCACTCCGACTGATTTCATTCTGGAGTGTACGAGATTGGCCATGTCTGAAAATTTCTTTCTGTTTCAGAATCAAATCAATAAGCAAACAAAGGGAGTGAGTATGGGGGCCACTTTTGCCCCTGATATTGCTAATCTGTATATGTCCAGTTACGAAAAAAAACAATGTATTCACAACAGAAAACTCTTTTATGGAGAACATTTCCTTATGGAAACGATTCATTGATGACATCATCATCGTCTGGAAGGGCACATCCCACGAACTACAAATTTTCCACAACTGGATCAATGCAAGGAATCCACATATTAAATTTACGATGCATTGGGACCACCACCAAATAGATTTCTTGGACCTCCACATCTACAGAACTGGCGACCTGCTAAAAACTGAACTATTTCGATAACCCACTGACCGCAACAGTCTATTACATTTTCAAAGTTACCATCCGATGGGTTTAAAGTACAATTTACCATACAGACAATATCTACGTATACAGAGAAACTGCACAGATCTAGACAAATGCCAACAACACACAGATGGATTGACTGAAAGACTTACAGAAAGAGGCTACCCTAGAAAATCTATCAGCCAAGCAAAGAAAAGGGCCAGACATACACCAAGAGAAATCTGTCTAGAGAACAAAACCAAAAAGGATCTGGGCAGGATAGTCAGTGTCACCACCTTCGGACCACTGAGCCAATTGATCCAGAGGACCATCAAGAAGAATTGGCACCTGGTCAAACATTCTGGCACACTAAACAATGTGCCGTGTTTTGCTTTAAAAAAGAACAGGAATCTCAAGGACACACTGGTGCACACTTTCATAGAACCACTTCCGCAAGCACCTAACACGCTGTGGGATCTACCCCTGCTAGTTGGACACCACAAATGTGGACACTGTGTGGCCTGCCCTGTGACATTACAAAGAAGATCGTTCGAACATGACAAAGTGAAATGGAAATTGCAAGATTTTACGAACTGCAACATGAAGGGGGTTATATATATCATACAATGCCCCTGCGGCCTCCTTTATGTAGGGAAAACAATATGCGCCATAAAAATGCCCATTTCAGAACATTGCTCCTGCATTAGGAATAAGGTTGCGGACAAGACCTTAGTTGAACATTTCATTCATAAGAACCATAAGGACACTGATTTGAGATGGTTTGTCCTTCAAAAGGTAAAACCAGC
This sequence comes from Ambystoma mexicanum, assembly GCF_040938575.1. NCBI lineage: Eukaryota > Metazoa > Chordata > Amphibia > Caudata > Ambystomatidae > Ambystoma > Ambystoma mexicanum. The sequence continues at coordinate 91,292,684 of NC_090929.1, read as the reverse complement.
AAAATGCGGTGGAGACTTGAACAAAACACTAACACAACTAGAACAACGCTGGGTTCACAAACTCAATACTGTACAGGCCGGGCTGAACATCTCAGTTGAGTGGAAATCTTTCCTATGAAATCCCATTCCTTGGTGATAGAACAGAAGTGTGATCCTATATATATGAGCATAATAAATTCTGTCTGTTCATCTACAGAAATCAAAAAACCAACATGAAAGAATGAACACTGTGGCAATTAAGAACAATAGTCACTTGATGTACCATTACTATCCTTACAAAACAACGTGTCCTAATGTCGTTTGACTATGCATCTGTACACAAAGTTATCAAAGACAATGCAAAATGTTAATTGCACACATGTGTATCTGTTGTATTAGACTCTACATGGGACCCTTTTGCACTATTTAATTTTGTTTGCTGTGATGCTGCTTTAAGAACTTCACTTGTACTGGTCAAGCATACTCGTACAACAATTCTATGCCTAGAGATTAGGTCCCGCTCCCAGTGCCAAAAGGGAGGGTCAGAATCATTCTTCTTTAACCCAACCCCCTTTTTCAACCTCTTTGCCCGTTCTCCTATAGTTGGGCACTCAGTGTCGGTTGCCATTACAACCCATACTAACATAGGGTCTAAATTACCCATTTAGATCTCAATAGACATGGGGACCCATATAAATACTTTCGGTGTGCATTTCGAGCGATTGATACAACATTAACGCCCCTTTTTGCTCATTGTCGGTTGCCATAGCAACGTTTACTAACACAGTGTCTAAATCACGCATTTGGATCCCAGAGACATGGGGACCCATGTAAATACGTTCCTTTTACAATCCGAGCGACTGATGGAACATTATCACTCGTTTCTACTATCGGCGGCAACCCAACCCTAAGATGGCCCCATATAAATTATCATGGAGTCCTAGCAACAGCGTTACTAACGCCTCAGCCAGGTCTCTGTGAAACGTAGAATGACTCAGCGGTTTGAATGCTACAGCGGCAGACTGCAAGCAGGTCCTGCAGAATGACAGGTAAGGCCATTTTGCACGCACTCGGCAGACATTTAGAACCATTGAGGTGCCTTTAGTGCGATAAAATATTAATTAGATATTCTCGCTCCATTTAGGTTCTTGCCCGCGGGGCTACTTGAAAGAAAAAAGAAACTAGGCTCATTTAAAAGTGAAATTTCACCTCCGGCTGAGAGGTAAGAGTCAGTTTTATGTAAATAGTGCCTGCCTTTGCGGAGTTGTTTCCAATCGCCACAAAGGTGATCCTCATACCAATAAGAAACCCCATTCTTTCTGTTTTTTCACAATGGGATCAGACAGAGATTAGCCCTTGTGGCTCATACAACTTCTAAATAACAGAACCTGTGGAATTAATACACCCATAGGTAAGCTGTGTGTGTTTTCAATACTGCACAGCGCATGATTTATTTTTCTTTAAATAATCGGTGCATGAATACTCCCCTGACAACTGTCTCCATTCCCACTGCAGCGCAGACATCATACAGTACAGACCCCCGTCCTGATGAAGGCCGTGTACCAGATGTGGCATATTAAGCCCACCTAGAAACAGCTGAAACACCGTGGTGTAGACGCACCATCCCCAACTGCAGTATATTTATGCTGCTTTACACAGAGAAAATGACTTGTTTTTGTTGAAATGTTTAAGTGATGTTATAAATGTCCAAATGTCTATATGTTTGCTATTTTCGTGTGAACTTCATGACAAATGATACTTGAATTTGATTTTGTCTTGCACACACAAAGTGGTTGTTTTACCGAGAAACTTGTGGTTCTGTGTGTTGTAAATATTTTCTGTACTTCGGTCAATGACCTCCCCCTTTTTTTGATGATAACTCTGGAGCGTCCATTTTATATTGAACTGTATAACCTTAGATAAAGAAGAAGATTGATTCTATAACAGAGCTTGAATAAATGTATTCTTTCTTTATGCAGAAGGTGACAAAAAAAACAGGAGTATTCTGAGAGCACCTATTTTTCTTGAACCTATTCACTTGTAATTATTGTTCCCTACTAACCCTCCTGGGTAGAATAGGCTCCCAACCAGGAGCCCTAATTGTTTAATCCCACCTGATACACCTGTCACATGAATTTGTGTGTGTTTGAATATAAAAAGATTTAATAAAATTTAGTAAAATAAAAAAACAATTCTGAACCTGTTCGAATGAATATATATGGTTCATGGTCACAAATAGTTTAATGCTAGGCTAAGAGATGTGAAAATTTAAATGAGCACCAAGCCCAGTGTGCATTATGTACTCAGTGATTCAAGCATCATACACTTGTATCACAGGCCTGTCTGTCAAATATAAAGATCTGGGGTCCATCTTATGTTCTCAAAATGTTCTTTTATTCTATGCAAAGCAGCCAGGAACCCTCACTTGTGCTATTTCCCATTCCACTTTCTCAAAGCAGTATTTTGAAAAGGGTACAACGGGAGGGTATCAGACTGCCCATCATAGAATGATAATCTATGGTTATTGTAGTTAATTTTAATGGTTATTCTGAGATGTGATAATGTGCTTTGCTCAGTAGGACATGTGTAATGTGCTTACTATGACTACAGCTTTTAACCATGCAAATGTAATCAAATTATTTTGTGTTAATTTTACATTTCTTTCACACTGATTTATATTGTATTACACACATTGGCATTATCTGCACGGTTCAGCAACGGAACTATAAAGCTAAATGTGTACGTTTTAATTGCGAAATGGCAAAATTGCGAAATTGCGAAACATAGCCACCAAGCCATGAGAACCAGCTGGGCTGCACCAGACAAACGCAGCTCGGGTAAGGTCTGTGGGGCCCTCCTTCATATTGCTGCTGCAGTAGGGCCACTTAGCACATATGGTCCAAGGAGTTGGACAATTACAATAAAGCACAAGAGCATCTCCAAGTGCCTTTTTCTGGAGTGTGGATGTACAGAAAGACTTGGCCAGTCTGCCTGCCAAGTAAGAACGCAGTGTATAGATTTTGAATGTAAAATGCACTTTATTTAGACAGCATGCATGTTTTTAAGGACTCTTAGCTTCCTTACCATTTTACACAGCTGCCTAAGGATAACTGTAAATATATCTATGATAACATCCAATCATTAAAGAACCAGCATATGTTTACCCGCCCATCCGTGTGGGATTTAGTGTTTAATCTAACCTGGTGTTTCCTTTGAAAGGGTTTTCGGTTATTCCTGCACTCATCAACTTTCCTCCCTGCCCTGCCCTTTCACCCAGTGTGGCACACACAGGGTGATTGCAGGACCCAGGATGAGCAGACTCATCAGAGATAGGTAAGCAGTGGGGTTAAGTGAAAACATACGAGTAAGAAAATGTGTTTTATTTTGCCTGCCTACACCAGTCTCCCGCCAACTGTACAGTAAACTAGCCACCGCTACATAATTCTGCCTGGAAACATTTCCCGTCCAGATATACTGATCTACAGTAAGCTCGCCCAACCTTACCTGCTCATGCCCAACTATCATGAGGTCTGGGGCCAAGTCGAACATGGCGCTCCCATTCCAGGATTCCATGCGTGCGAGCCACCAGCAGAATTATACTCTTGCTTCTTGCGACAGACACTTTTCTGGGTGCAAGACTCACATACGTGATGATTGGAAATCCTGAACCTTTGCAGAGCTTGGCAGTGCAGGGGAGCTGGAATACAGTATTATGGGGGACAAAAGAAGTGATGACACTAGCCAGATCACTGAACGAGAAGACTTGTTTCGTTAAAAGTAGGCCAATTACTGTTTATGCTGCCAATCTTCCCCTGCAGAAGTGTGGGTGTATCCACCAATGTGTCTATGGTAAAATTGAGAAACTCCCATCTCCTCAGCTGTCGGCAATTTCAATTTTTACCAGTTCACCAGAAGCCCACCTACTACAAGCGAGATGCTGCCATACAGACCTGTTGGCACAATGGTCTCCTTGTCTTTGGACATGACGATTGTCTTCTCCATATAAATTATCATCCACATGCCACACTCAGAAGCTGCTGTGATTGGCTCCATGTCCATCATAAAGCAGCAAGGTGCTGAACAACGCCAGATGGCAAGCTTGTAAATTCCCAGAACTGGCCTGCCCATTGGAACTGTAGGAACAGGCTATATCAACCCAAATAAGAATCGAAAGGTACAAGCGTGCCAGCCAACCTCCTGCCACCAGAATATCTGTGAGCATATCCATACCGCCATTTTGAAATCAAGGCAAACCATCCATGTGTTGAACTGGTGCAGGTTTATCGCTGGCCAGCCTGTTTTCCAGAAACCAGAAACACATTACTAATGAAACCCCTGACGTGCTGGACCAATGGCACTATTGCTAGCGTTTCGCTTCCATTTCCACCATCATGAGATCCTAACTGAATGAGAAAATGTGGGTAGAGGAGGATCACGGTTCTTCCTATGGGTAGCAAAGAAGTCAATGTGAATATGCCATACTGTCTTGTGCACCTAGAAATCCGTCGACAACTTATCCCAGGTATGTGCAAGCAACGCTGTGCGACCTATTATTGGCTGCGCTGCACTAATGATAAGCACCAACTTCATACAGCAGCCTGGCTGCTCTCATACATCCTTTGCTAGGATCGTCTTGTCTTTGGGATGGAAAGGTGGTGTCTTGCCTGTGATCCTGGATATACCGCCTGTTCTGTCGGAGACAGCATGTCCAGTCGATAACGGTCTCCACATCTGCCAGCTGCACAGAAAACCATAGGTGTGAAGACCATTTCCATAGAGGCCTGGGTTTTCTTTTATGCCATTTACGTGCCAATGATTTCTGCTATCCTTTTAGCAAAAGCTTCACTGAATAGTAGACATAGCTGCAGGACCCGTCTCGAGTGGTGCTAGATCTCCCAGTTTTTTTTATTGATATGCATTGGGAGCCCTTTTCTCATTTCTGTAGATATCCGGCAATAGGCATTGCCTAGGAGAAAAGCAGCTGTTGCTGCTCAGCCTGCCAACAAATGCAGATGCACAGGTCTGCCTATGTCCATGGCACTGGCCCCTTTTGTCAGGTCAAGGATCTTGGCAGAACCAAAGGACCCAGATGATGCCCTTCTTGGGACCCCTACTGATTTTGCTTAGGAAGGTAAGTATCTTTGTATCAACAACAGGTGTGGCAGTAGTATGGCTTTCAATGCTCTGATGTGGACATGCTATCTTAAGCCTGCTTCGGATTTCTTTTTTTCTAGAGGCTTACATACACAGGTAATAAGGTTGTCTGCCAACTGGGCAAAGATGTCCACCCAGTCTGCTTGGTCTGGATAAGCTTCTGCGCTTTGAAACAATGTACTTCACTTCATTAGCCACCTTGTTGGACAAGGGCTCCACGTCTTAGTCCGGCCACCATGGAATTCCCCAGTCTATCGCCAAATGCTCTTGGGAGACACTGTGCCTTAGTGTATCTCAGAACCCACTTTTGATGAGCCATTACCATGCAGTCCCATCATCTTTTCCTCTGAGCATCAGGTTCTCGAGGTGGATGCTATGCGTTGGTTTTTTAGAGATGTTCCCTCTACCTCTGTGCTCCATGGAGTTACTTTGTCGGTTAGGCCTGAGTGGCAGGGAAGGGAGAGGGTGGCTGGTGGGGAGAATTGCGGTCTATACTCTTTTGTGGACCGCACTACCTCTCACCTGAAACAGCTGCAGTATGGGCGGCCCGATGAGCCTCCGCATGAACGAGGCTCAGATGCCAGGGTTGCCAGGAATTCTGAGCTGCTGTGCAGATTGTCTGATCAATGTATGTTGCTGGTCTATTTTAAGCAGGCAGCTAACATTGTGTCTCGCTTATACTGGTCCACCTCTTTGCAGTCCTGTTCCTCATTGCTGGCCACGATCACGGTTGACAACATGGGCTTACTCACTGAGTGTTCCATTATACCTTTCTCTTACTGCATAGGAGGCAGTGGTATGACAGAAGAGAATGCAGGAACATGTTGAAGTGGGCCTTTGCACTGTGTTGCATCATTTTGCTTAAACTCTGTGGTGGCGCGCTGTACACTGTGGCTTCACCAAACATCACTGCAGTGCACTGGCCCTGCCACAGGGGTCCCTGCCACGTGGTCCTTGGTTCCGCCACATAGCTGAAGCGTGCAACGCATCAAGAGGAGGTGATCTGCACCGTAACGCCAAGAGGTGGCCAGTGCTATGGTTGGCACATGAGCTGCTCATACGCCATCTGGAGATTTTGTTTTTTTGAATGTGCGCCAGCCGATAGAGAAAGTGACTGCTACGCATTGCTCCAGAAAGGAAGACCTCCGCTGTGACTCCGGAAAATGATGCGAACGGGATGTGAGCCAAATAAAACACTCCTACTATCTGACTACATCTTTGCACATTAGACCCTCAAAATATGATAAGAAGAGAAGGAAAGTGTGATCACCTGCTGTTTGAACAGCAAAGAAAGCGGAAGGGGAGGAGAAGGTTCAAAGAGCTGGAGACACGAGAAGGATGTGAATGGCAGTGCAGATCACATTACTTTAAACTATCTTTACTCCCCAGGTTTTTGGGAGATGTAGTTCAAGGATGCTATGTTTAAACCTAAAATCGTTGCTACTTAAATGGAAAAATAAAGAAAGAACAAGGATAATGCTCTCTCCATAGACTTTCACATGGATCAGAGAAATCATTCTGAGGAATGGGGAAATAACATGCAGATGCTGCATCCATGGATATAGGTTCGGTAGTGATTGGGCAGGAGCTGATCACCTGGTGGGTAAACATCAAGAGGATGCCCTCGGATTGGGGGATAGGAGCATGTCAGAAGAACACATCTACATTGCGCATATTGGGCATTGGAGAAAAGATTCAAGAGGGGGATCTATGAAGCACAGACATGCTGTGGATGTAGGCTGCTGGAAGGTCCACTGGTCCACATGCCGCTGAGATGTGCCAAGGTTGAAGCCTTCTGGATGTGGTGTGAGGTTGCGTAATGAAGAAGCCATCAGCATTAGTATTCCAAACATCTGTGAATTGATAGTCTGGGGAGGTGAAGGGCTGGACAATAAGGTTTGGTTGAGCCAGGTGACTATGTTAGTTGGCAAGGCAACCCTCCAGGTCTGGAAATCAAACACATATCCCACAGCAGAGGATTGGGTTGAGGCTGTCTGGGAGGACGTTCACTGTGGAAAAGGCTGTGTTCAAATACAAAGCGGCGAGGAGAAGAGATTCAGGTCGATTTGGAACTTTTACACTGAGTGGGTTAGTGCCCATTGCAGAGTTTCCTGTCTGGGTCTACTAACTGGTGGGGTCGAGCATGGTGGTACTCTTTCACCCCCTTTGTGTTGTTTATTATAATATGTTGTCTGAGAGATTGTATCCAATAAAGGAGATCTAATGCAAAACAAGTGGTTATTGCATATGGAAATCACCACAATCAGCCTTGTAACATTACTTCAAACCAAACACAATTAGCCAGAGTTCACATTCAAAACATTCAATGAACATCCAGATAAACACTGCTCACTTAAGTAAGGCATGAAAATATTGATACCATGCTTAGATGTTATTTTCAGTGTGTCCGATATTTATGGGCTGGAGTCAGTGAAAACAGGAAAATGTAATCTTCTTTGCTAGTCAACAAGGTGACAGGAAACAGAACATAGCATCAGGCCTAGGTGATAGAGAGTCCATTTTTATTCTGATACCTGTGTCCCTCCTCTCAATGCCAAAAGTGGTTTGTAAAAGGTTCAGGAGTGAAATCCAAGCCACGATATTGTATATTCTACTATTTAGCCTAGTAGCACAGGATATCAAACAAAATCAACAAATGCACTTACAAAATGTCATCCTTTACCTTTCTGATATCTCAGAAAATGATATCAGAGGGTGTGAAATATTAACATTTATATATTACCTAGCGGAATGTTGTGCCCTGTGTTACATCTTCGGTTACCATTTTCACTGGAAGCTTAGGGCCTCACAGGATTCATTGGTTTCTCCAACCTTGTTCACAGATATAATGTTCATCTCTGCAACCTAAAAAAGAGGCAGTTAAAATCTGACAACATGACAAGGAACATGAACTACATATATCCCAATTTCTTTCACATCAGACATACAAGCACTTAGAGCTGGGCCTATGCACTCATATTCTTAAATACCAGAAAATACGCTGATCCACCCACAAACGGTTGAAGGTATGTGATGGTAAACAGTTCACACTGTACTCACAAAGTAGATTAAAATCAGCATTTTAAACAAAAGGTGCATCACATACACAATGAAACAGGGAAACTCATTGGCCATCAAAGAGCGCAACAAAGATGAGGAGGAGACTGTGGTCTAGAGGATACATACTATTCTATGTACAACATCTCATCTAAAGATCCAAATAAAGATTTGAGGGGCGTGATGCAAAAGCAGCTTCTGTTTATCAAGCAACACCCATTAAGAAGAAACTATATCTACGTGGGGGCAGCATGCAACATATCAGAAATCTAACTTCCACATAAGATACAAACGATAACCTTTTATCCATTATCCATTATGCTTTAAATGTCTTATAGTTATGCTGTAATGCTAATTTATACAGATTCCTACAGATAACATTGCATATTACGCTTGTATGGCACCAGTGGGCATGGGCAGTCAAAACTAGCTCCTAAATGAGCTCTTATGTGTTCCAGAGAAGAATTAAATGGCACCCAGTAAATTCGACCCCTGCGACACATTTGAGGGGCCCCTTTGCTCGCTGGTGCCTGGCTGTATTAGCTGTGCTTAGGACAGTGCTCTTTGACATCAGTGGAAACAAAATTGTTGACTATTTAATACAAAGACTTGTGATTCGATTCCTTTTGATGGGTATCAGAAAATAACCAAAATATGAAAACCTTTGTTTCTAATTACAGAAATGTCACTAAACCATAGAGCGACACATTCTGCAATCACCTTGTAAATTCGTCAATAAAAGGGTTGAAGGCCTAAAATTACCCTTTTCTCATTTTTAGTAAAAGAGGCTGAATTGAAAAAACATTTCCCTAGAGTTAACTGAGCTGAAGGGGACGCAATTTTTTCCAGGGTGTACTAAGCATCATTCACTTTGCATTGGAAAATACACAAAAGCACACCTTTGCACTAAGTCTAACACATAATTTCTGGCAACTGTATGGCTAAACGTAGGTCTACCAAATATGCCAGTGTTGTAATGTACCTTTTAAAATGTATCATTCACCAAAGTTACATGCAAGATGAAGTAATGTGTAACATGCAATTGCTGAACCCTCAACTGTAATCATTTGCTCTAAGGACAGATAATTATGTGCACACATGCTGCTCGTTCCAACATTTTGTGCAGCGTCTCCACATTAGCTGAGTGTAACACAAAATTCTGTCCTTATGACAGCAAAGACATTGATGTCTCAGATGGCTTCACACATGTTCTCATACTTTACAGGATGATTCAAGGGTCTTCACTTTCTCAAGACAAAAATATAGTTCTCACAGAGTGTTCACAGGCAAGGGATTGGTCAGTTCAACTAAGGGGCGTCCCACTCGCTCGACCTCCTGAGGGTTCTCTCCCACCTTGCCCAATCTTCCCTAACGCCAGAATGGATCCTTGAAACTAATGACAGTTAAACCCTACTATATAAAACGTAGTCTACTTTTTGTTGAGGGCCTAAACACTGTAGCCTTCGCTGACTCACTCTTTCCAGGACTTCCTAGGGGGTTTCTCCTCTCGAAATCTCCTCACGGTGCTTTTTCGATAGGATGTTTTTTGGTGCCATCGCCAGCTGCATTGTTCCATTCTATCTCGCACTTGCTCCCGTTCATTCCTCTCCCTACTCCCGACCTACTTTCGTTTTACACTCGCTCCCTCCTCCTGCTAGGACAAACTTCTCTAAAAGCAACTTTTCCTCCATAGTCTGTGGACCCCCAAACCTTTTTCATGTGTTTTTGTATCCTGACCTGATTATTTACAGTGTAGTGCAGGCTTCAGCTCCACTCCCTTGAGATTTTGCTCATTGTTATGGGGAAACTGACACATCCTTCAGGCGGTCCGTACTGTGAAGCTTTGTTTCTCTTCATCTTTCGACTTTGTTGCCACTTTTTGGTATCATTTTTCTCTGTGCAAAGTACCTTCAAGTACAGCGCAATGGGGCCTTTGCTTTTTATGGACCTAGACACCCACTAAGGGATGTTTGATGATTGTACAATGTGCTTCATGACAAACTGGTGGCAGCAGTAGCTTTTTCTTTGCTTTTTATAACTTTTACTGAGCCTTACTGTGTTTACCGCGTCTGGATGCTGACTGTGGATTGTGTACAACATGGCGTGTGAAGACAAGCGTCCCCCAGATAGCACGATCCTCCCCGCAATGAGAGACAGTAATTGACTCTCCCGCAGTGGGAATAAGGCCAAGACAAAGTGCGAGTGAGCGTAAAATAGGAGTTTATCAATCAGAATAGGGCATGCAAAGAACTCTGCAAACTCCGAGAGCTCTCTGTCTGACAATAGCAAAGACAGGCGTATATATTTACAAAAAACGTCATCAAAATACCTACACACTATAGGGGGCACAAGTTCAATGGGATTCGGTGGCGACGACTAACTATAGGTGCTGCTGTGATGTGGTTGGTCTTGGCTGGAGTGCGTCACTGGTCAGCCTCGTGAGTTGGGCTGGGCCTGGCAGGGTTCATCCGGGCGGTGTTGTTGTGCCATCGTGGCCAGTGTCAGAGATGAATGCCTTTTCCTGACATTCAATCATTCGCAATATTATCCTCTTTAGTAAATCTCTGCAATAGGTTATGCTACAGGTTAATGCAACACAGGAGGAATGCACCTTGAGAGGGGTCTGATGGCTATTCATCAGTACATGGTTACTAGTGTCCTATTGACCGGGTACCATAGGTCGTGGGGCTAGGTCTTAGGGCATGGGACAGACGGTACATGTCCTCCTGTCTTGTTAGAAGTCGTTATGAATGTGTTGCTGTAATGTTGCCATAATATTGGGTATCCTGATTTTACAGGGCCATTAACCTGTGGTGATCCGGTGGGTGGTGGGGTTTAAGAGAGGGCGCCTCTGAGTTTGTATATTCAGGCGGAGGTTTACTGCTGGGCTGTAAATAATGCAGGTGGCGGGCCATGGCCTTGGGTGCTGCAGAGGGAGCTATAAATCTTTGAAGCGGCTCCAGTCTGTTAGGGGGAGGTGGAGAATCGCGGCGCAGGCCTCTGCTCTCTCGTCAAGCAGGCTTCGCAGGGAGGGAGGGGGAATGGCCTTGCACATATTCACAAAAGGTATCTTCCTCGTGTGTTGCCGATTTTAGGAGAAAACATCATAAACATTTGAATACTATACAATACTCATTGCTTAGATATAGTCAGTCCGAGCATATTATTTGTACACTATGTTTTAACAACTACAACATTTTGTTATATGCATATACATTTTGCAGTAAGTGAGGTAGTGGTGAGGTTGGTGGAGCACATAGAAAACAACTTGCCACCGTACGTGACGGTAGGGGCACATGAGGGGCTTGGACATACACACATAAAGAGTGCATTCTCGCACGTCCTTCACATGAGCCCTCAGTATGGGTGCATTCGTCTTCTTTTGCACTCTAGCAGCATTAGTTCGGTTATGGGACCGTGGGGTGTAAACTAATCAATGTAACGCATAACAAATAACCCCTCGGGACGCTTCTACTATTTGTACATAACTGCAGTGGTGTGGGTGCTTCATTCCTGATGCCATATAAACATGCATTCCGCCATATCTATACATTTTACAGGTTTTCTAATCAAAGAGGGTTGTGGAGAAAATGCGTCCATCGCAGGTAGTTCTGGCATTAGTATTCGGGAACTCTTGCTTTTATCTGAGGGCCATTTTTACAGTTCTTTTTCCCACTCGGACTCGGCTGGCCGGTTCATGTCGGGAGCAGTGATACACTGCGGAAGGTGAAATGCTACAGTGTTGGTATCTTGCACTAGCTCATGTCCGTCTTGTCCGTGGGAACGGGCTCACAGCGGATCTGCCAGGGAGCTGTGGCCACAGGGACAATCGAAACTCTCTAGAGGTGGGGGCCACGCTGCAGTGCGCTGAGTCCACACCGTCTTTATTAGACAAAATGGTTCTTAAGGCCTAGTTAAATTCAATACATTTGGGCGATGCCTTCAGCAGGTGAGTCATCCACCACCTGGGCCCTGGTGGTAAAGAGGGGACACCTGATGAGCCATGGCCCTCACCTTGGGAGGGGATGCAGGCGAGGGGGGTCTTTTGGACCAATCCTCCCCTACATTTCCCCCCTTTCGTTACTTAAGTAACGAACTCTTTAAATCCTCCAATCTCCTGCATTCTTCCTCATCGATTATTGCATCATCCCATGCTGGTGTGCCTTTTATGGGCATCCATGCTCTGCACACCCCCCTTAAGCTCTCACCTCTCCTGGCATACTCATCTGGGGTACAAGTCAGGTATATACATCCGTTCTCTCCTTCCAAGTCTACCCACACCTCTTTGTACCATTCTAATTCTCGGGGCTCTCTAATGTTAGTATGCCACAATTTATCTATGATATCCTTGTCATGATATCAAGGCACTAGCTGATATCTTGGTGAGTCATCGGTTCCTGTTTGTACCTGCACTTCCTGCATAGCTTGCATTGTATCACGGGTGTTGCCCATTGTCACCATCATCATTGCACCATTCGGTACTGCGTTAGCACAACATCGAAGACCCACCTGGCACAGACAAAAAATAAAGAGGAGGAATACCACAGCCGGCATCAAAAATTTCACAGTCATTCCCAGCCATGATGGGACCCAAGAAAAAATATTGTCGAACCAAGTACTTTCTTCCGCTCCACCTTCCGTCTTCATCCTTTCTCCTAGATTATGTACTGCTTTGATCACATGGGACAGGGAGCCGTTGTCTGCATCTTCGGAAGGTACGAAAGTGCAGAAGGCACTTCCGATTTTTCGGCAAACACCTCCATCCATCGCTGTCAACCGGTCTAAGACATACCTGTTTTGCATGGTCATCAGCCGTAATGCTCTTAGTTCCACCTTTATCACGTTGAACCCTTCTTCAGTGTCATTTGCCAGCTGGATCAGCTCCCAACGTGTTATCTGGAGCCATTTTGCGTTTGCTCTTGCCTGGATACTTGGGACGAGTGAGGCGAAGAATGTTTCCGCCGAGCTGAATAATCGGTATCTGTCTGGAATCTGTGCCAGCAACTCGGATGATGTCTTAGATATGTAGTTTGATGCTCGTCTGTTTCGGGACAGCACCTCTTCCTTGTTCTCAGAGGACAGGACATAGATTTGTTGTTCTGAAGTTGGCTGGGCCGCACTCTGTTGGGTGCCTTCTCGCGTCTTTTTGCTCCCGTCAATGTGGCTTTCTGGTATTACCATTAGTGCCGAGTGCAGAGTAGCCATTGAACAACGGCCACTCCATGATTGTGGGAGGTGCAGATATGCTTGATTGCCACATACCCAATATGTGTCCATCAGCGCCGCTGTCCCTTTTCGTAAGTCTGGGATGGTGAGGTTCTTGTTACAGTTCTTGTTTGTCCCCATGGAGGTTTTCCCCTCTCCTTTAAAACATAGTTCGTAGCCTATTTCTTTCTGCAGCTTGAAGGGTTTTTCAAGGGCTGTTACCCAAGTTAGTTCTGAAATGTGTTCCTTCCATACTGGTGTGCACGTTTCTTCTATCCATTGCAATTTCTCTGGTGCCACACCCCTCAGTGCTTCAGCCTTAACCATTACTTCTTCGTCCTTCCATTTGTTGTCTGAAAAAAGTGTTCCTCGTATTATAAAGAATGGTTCTTCCAGACATACCAATCCTATTCTCCTTGGATAGCAAGTTTTCTCGTTCTGCAGCATCCTAAACGTAACTTCATGTGCCTGGAAGGTGTTCTTAATTCTGCACAACGTGAGATGAAGGAGACTTTGGGCATCTACAATGGGCAACTCTTTGGGTAACAATACTTTAGGCGTGCCTGAAGCATGGGGGATGAGGGAGCAGACATAACAACTTTCATTTGTTGTTTGCTTAGTTGTTGTACTCATGTCCGCATACCATTTATTTGTCTGGTGGGGTGCTGCGGGTCTTCCATTTTATCTAGTTCTAACCCATAATACTCATCATACTTCCTCCTTCCCGCCTCTCTTTTTCGTCTGTTATTTCTGTTCCTAATGTACTTCCCAGCCTCATGGGAAATGGACAAAGTGGGCCCCCCTTTCTCATTCCCGCCCCCCTTTACCCAATCATCATACAATATTTCATGTGTTGCTTTCATTCTTTCATTTTCTTCCTTCATGTTATCTGACAGTGTGTTTTTGGCTATGGGGGCAGGCTGACTGGTGGGGGTGTTATACAACCAGGATATGGCAGAGGGGTTTCGGTCATTTAAACTACGGGCGTTGTAACTAGATACTTTTGGCGGGGACACTGTGTTCGTTTGCATTTCTCCCTGTAGCTCTTCATTTTTCGAGATGGCAGTATTGGATGGTGTGGTGTAATATCCCCATACAAGTTTAGTTCCATCCCATACTAAAAAATCACCTTCTCTAGTATTTGCACTTGCTGTTGCATTGGTCACATTAGTGCTGTTAGTCCCTCTGTTAATCCTTCCCCCCTCGTTCATCTCTATAGAGATGAACGCTATAAACCAATATGTAACCAGGCCAAACATTATTGTGAAAAACAAAGTAATGCACACAGACAATCCACACTCATACGAATATCTACATCTCTCAGTTAACAACTCTCGATATCTAACAAATCTATCCGTTGCAGGCTGCTCGTTAGATGCCATGGTAGCTCCTGTTTGAGATATAAAAGTGCATTAAGTGCATGAATGTAAACATTTTGTTGACACTACCAGTGCCAATACATACTGAAGAGGAAGGGAAGCGGGTAGGGTAGTAGGGTTGGGGATGCACAGACAAGGGAGTTGATACTACGTACTTTTACCACATTATTATTTACAGCGTATATATATATATAACACATTTTTCTTTTTTTTTTTTTACATCCTTAAATGCAATTATATTTGTCGGCAATGTTCACAATCCGGTGCATTCTTGTCACACATACAAGTTCATATTCACATGTTCTTCTCATTTGCATCATTTGCTGTTGTCTGTGCCCCCTCATCCACCTCTCCCTGCATACTATTATAGGCTCTTCGTACATCCGTCAAATGTATCCAATATTTTAGGCCCTTTACTTTTACAGCCGTAGGTGTGCAGAACACCACTTCGTATGGGCCATGGAACCGTGGTGCATTCCACCGGCGCACAAAGCTCCGGACATAAATGAATTCACCCGGTGTCAGTTGTACCTGTGCCTCAGGCTCTGTAACTGACCCTGTTGTTATTCCCTCTTCTCTCGTGAACGGTGGCGAAAGCTGCTTTGATATTGCGCGCGCTGCCCTTGTTAATTTTTTCAAGTAGTCTGTAAACTCATCTCCCAGTATCGCAGCGCTTCTGTGTGCATCTGAATGTTCGCGCAGTGGGGAGTGTGCTGTGTGCATTCGTCTCCCGGTTACAATTTCGTGCGGGGACAAATGGTGGTCCTTGCTTGGCTGATTCCTCAGCTCAAATAGTGCAAGGGGTAAACATAAATCCAATTCTTTTTTAATGAAAAGCATAACTTCGATAAACTCCCTTTGAACAGACTGTTCATCTTTTCCACCACGCCAATGCTTTGAGGATGATAAATTGAGCACAACTTATGCTTTATTCCTAATAGCGTTGTTACTTCCTGGAAGAGTTTGTTTACAAAATGCGTGCCGTTGTCTGAGCGAATCACGTCACAAATTCCCCAGCGCGGGAATACTTCTCTCACTAGGAACTTTGCAGCGCTTTTAGCATCAGGTCGTGCACATGGGCCTGCTTCCACCCATCTTGAAAATGGGCACACAACCACGATCATGTAACGTGCCCCATTACACCTCTCTCCCATGTCCGCGTAGTCAATATGTAGCTCTCTGAATGGTCCAACTGGTCTTGGGATTGTTCCCCTTAGTGTTCGTAATGTCATTCCAGAACTGTATATCTGGCATGTTGTGCATTATAATGTCAATCTGGACAAGTGCTCCTGCAGACAGGGCACAAACCACTCCTCCTTTACCTCCGCCGCAATGTGTTGTTTCGTATTGTGTGCTGGGAAGTGCAATTGTTGAAACGCTATTTCTAATAATTTTACTGCCATTACCACTTTTCCTGTATTATTTTGTCGCCACAGCAAGTCCATCGCTGATTGACTGCACCCTCGTTTCATCCACATCGCCTTCTCGTCGGCACTTGCTCCCTCCTGCAACTCTAGTATTTGTGATATAGGCATTGTGTTGTACCCTTCTGGAAGCTCCTCGTTTGTCTTCTGCTGTAACATGTACTCACCTACCTCACATTTTTCAAAGTATGAAGCTTCCCTGGCGGCCGTGTTTCCCAAAGACACAACGTCTGTGTTGGACGTATGTGCTTGGCACTTCACTATGGCTACCATGGTGGGATCGGGTAGGGCTTCTATTAGCTCCTTCAGCAATTCTGCATGTTGCACTGGAGTTCCATCTGCTCGTCGAAACCCCCTCCATCCCCACCTTGCCAGACCTCCATGCACTGTTGTCATATAAGCTGAATCCGTGTAAATTGTCACCGCACACCCTTTAGCTGCATGCAATGCTTCTATTAGGGCAATGAGTTCTGCTGCTTGTGCTGAGAAATGTGATGGAAGGCGGTACTGCACTAGTGTTTCATACTCACCGTCTTCTAATCTCACCACTGCCATACCCACATGTTTTTCTCCTGTGTCCACATCAATTGATGCTGATCCGTCTACAAAGTACACTTCCCCCTCTGTCAGGGCATTCTCGCACACCACTGTGTCCTCTCCTCTTTCTCCTGTGTAAGTTGCACAATCGTGTTCCTGCATGTCCTCTAGTGTGCATGCTTCTGTAATAAATGTGGCCGGATTCACTGTCTTGCATTGTACCACATGGATATTGGCGCTGGACAATATTATTTCATAGGCTGTTGCCCGCTGTGTGGTCAGTGTACTTTTTGACCTTTCCAGTATAGCAAATAATGAATGTTCTACAAACAATGTCACAGGACATCCCATTACTAATGTGGCACTTTTTTCTATTGCAAACGCAGCTGCAGCGAGCGATTGCTCGCACGCCAAATGTCCCTGCATCACAGCATCCAAAGTGCCACTATAGTATATTGCAGTGTGAGAACAGGTAAAATTTGCGTCCATAATCAGGATTTGCGAGCACTGGAGCACTTGAAATCAACTCTTTTAATGAGTTGAAGGATGTGCTCATTTCCTCTGACCATTCTATTTTCTTGTTTTCTTGTTGGGCCTCCTTAAGCGCTTGTAGTAAAGGTCTGGTGTATGCTGCATAATCCAATATCCATGCTCAGCAATAGTTACACATCCCCAAGAATTTCTGCATCTCCTTCACGGTTGTGGGTTTTCCTACTGATCTTATTGCTTCTACCCTGTCTGGTATTATTCTTTTCCCATCCTTTGATATCAGCTGTCCCAACTACAGCACTTCTGTCAGACAGTATTGTAGCTTTTCCTTCTCTACCTTGTATCCCTTATTAGCCAACAGGGTCAGGAGTGTTATAGAATCTTTTCGCCATGTTTCTTCATCCTGTGCACAGACGAGTAAATCGTCTACGTACTGAATGATTGTGCTTTCAGCTGATAGGTTTCCTAAGTCTTCATGTAGTATGCGGTTGAATATGCTTGGGCTCTCACAGTATCCCTGTGGTAATCTACAATGTTCATATCTCCTTCCCCCTAGTGTAAACGCTGTCAGATATCTGCTCTCTATCTGCTCTCTTCAGCTAAGGGGATGGAGAAGAATGCATTTTTCACATCAACCACTGTGAAATGTGATGCTGTTTTTGGGATGCTGCATAATATTGATGCAGGGTTCGGGACCAAAGGGAATTCTTTCTGTATTACATCATTTAGGGGGCGTAAATCCTGGATCATCCTCCAAGACCCTCCCTTTGCTTTTTTAATTGGGTAAATGCATGTGTTACATGGGGAGTTTGAAGGCACTATTATCCCTTGTGCTAGTAGTGCATTTATCGTCTCTTTTATCCCTTCTTCAGCTTCACGGGACAATGGGTATTGTTTCACTCGGGGTGGAATTGCTCCTTGTTTGAGCTCGATTATCACTGGTTGCACTCCATGTAACAACCCCACGTCATGAGGACCTGTTGTCCACAAATTATTTGGTATTAATCTCATGTCATCATCGAAAAATGACGGTGGTGCTCCCACCACTGCCATCAGCTGGACAGGGATTTCTCTAGCCTGAATTAAAATGTCACAAGGCATTGCTATCTCCATTACTATTTCACCATCCCCTTCCGAATCTGAAAAGAGATCTTCATCAGTTAAGTCTCTCAGGGCAATATTGGCATTTGTACACAGCACTGTACGCCACTCACATCCTTCTATATCCACTCCAATCACGACGATCCTTTTGGCAGATACTTGTACAGCGTGCAAATCCAATGATACCACTGATCCTGGTGTTGTGTCTGGGTACACTATTGGGCGGAAGAGGAACTCCGCTGGAATTCTCCAATCCATTCTTTTTAGCTCAGGAACTATGAGGGCCAGCGTCTTTAGTCCTTCAATAAACATTCTCTCATCCACTGGCAACCCACGTATTTCTGGAGTGGTTGTGTGAGCCTGTACCACCAGCATTACACGTAACGGGCATATTCCTGGCGTTGAACACACTATGCCTCTCTCAGTGAATGATATCGTCATATTGAGTTTGCTAAGAAGGTCCCTTCCTAGTAAATTTATTGGCGAATGTTCATAATACAGTAAGGGTGTTTTTACAGTTTTACCCCCTACCGTTACATCCAATTCTTCTGTATAAGGAACTTCAATTACAGCCCCAGAGAACCCCTGCGTCTCTAACTTCCGGTTAGATAACGGGAACCGGCCCTCCCTAATACATGATTTCTCTGCTCCCGAATCCACCATGAATATAAACTGCTTGTCTCCTATCTGCGCCCCTACCAATGGTTCCTCTGCTGCATCGTAGGTGGTAGATAGAACTGGACACGCAAGTGTTCTCTGTGGGCTGTCCTATGCGGGGTGTCTCATTGCCCCCCCTTGGTTGAACATGCTCCCTGAAACTACTGACACGCCACTATAGGGGGCTGGTGCTGGGGCTCTGTTTGCTGTTGTCACGAAAGGGTTGCCTGGCGTGGAATGCATAGCGTCATTGCTTTGTGGGTGATTATGTGTTCTACATTGATGCCCCTGTTGTTGCTCATTGTACCCCTGCCCTGCGTTTCTTTGTTTTTGTCCCATTGGGAGACCGTATGGACTCCCCGGATGGGGATGACCATAATGTTCTGCCTCTGGAAATCCGTTGTTTGGTCTACTTCTGAACTCCCTAGAGTAATGTCCCCACCTCCCGCAGTTCCAACAACTCCCTTGCGCACCTCTGGGACCCTGCCATCTTTTTCCTCCCATTCCCCCGTTTCCTTGCCCACCTCCTCTTTGGCCCCTGTACCCACCTCGTCCCCTCGAGGGGCCCACTCTTGCCACTGTGGACCTCCGCCCTGCTCCTGCTCGTTCCACTGCTGCTGTCCTGCCCAATTAGTTGCCATCCTTCCTTGTATTGCTACCAGCCCCTCCTCTTCCTCATCTCCCTCCCTGTTGTGTGGGAGCGTCGCTACTGCTGCTGCGACCTTCACCAACTTTGTCTGCACTAGTCTCGCTTCGTCTGCCAATCTTTTCTGCGCCACCTCCTTCTCCCTTTCTTTTATTTGCTTACAGTGGTGCACTATTATGCTCTTAATTTCAGGCCATCCTTTCGCCTCAATTCATGCTATCTTGTCGAGCGCCTTTTGCACCTCTTTGGGGAGCCCTCTCTTTATAATGAAGTAAAACAACGCTGTCGATTGATGCCAGGGCGTGCCCGTTTCTGCTCTCCCCATCTCTTGGACCCGAAAAATATAATCCATAGCATCTTCCCCGTCATTCATTGTACACTGCATTACTGACTGTAAGTCTGGAGTATCTGGGAATGTTTCCCGCAAAGCATCCCACACCCTTGCACGCACTGTGTTAAAGGAGGCCCCATCATGGCGATCACAGTCTAATGTTACTCCCGGGAAACCAGCATTGACCCATACTCTGTCGGCCTGATCTCCCACTGCCGATACAAGCAAGCTCTTCACATCCCCTATTGCTAGGGGTACCCCGGCAGTGTGTTTCTCAAAGGCGTATATCCACTTGCTCGCCCCTCCGGATAACGGGGGCAATAACTTTAATAAGTTGGCCTTACCCATCTGAGCCCAGGGTATGTAATTCGGCCTCCCTCCTCCCCTATGTATTAGCGGGAGCTGCAACTTCCCCTTCGTTGTCATATCTGTACCCTCCTTCACTCCTGTTTTTCCTAATGAGGCCATTTTCCCCACCCGGTTCCTTAATCGCCCTGTCCACTCGTCCTCCAGTGTTCGCATTGAATATGCACCATGCTCCCCTTCGCTTCCCCCTCCCATTGCCATACTTAGCCTGTCGCTTTCTTCCAAATCACCCCCATATCACATAGTAGCTCCTCCCTATCCCCTATAGACCTCTCTTCATTGTCAGTACATCCCTCCTTTGTCTCTAGTTCAATTATTCGAGCTGGCTCTTCTTGGATTCTGAACAATATCTCGCCTTTTTTCCACCCTCAGACCCTCCAGAAAATTGCGGCATGAAATGGAAAATATTGCGGCACAAAAAAGAAAAAAATTGCGGCACCCAACTGCGTTTTTTGCGGCATTTCCTAACGTTGAAAAATATATCATTTAAAATCTTTTTTATCCTAAAACCAAGTAATTGCAAGGCTTTTGTTAGTGAGGTACAAAATGTGTTCTGTCTGGCTGCGCTCTGTAGGACAGCCAGGTCGAGTCACCACAGCCTAACATTTTGGATTGTGGTGGGGGAAGGGGGATACAGCCTGATGAGCTCCAAGGAAATGGTGCTGTGCCACTATTTCCAGCAGACAAGTGGAAAGCAAATAAACAGATAGGCTTGAATTCAAAAGTGTAACCCTGGTTGAAGCCCATAGGTTTGCTTTTCGCTTGTCCTATGACCCCAGGAGAGAGGGGGAACAACTCTACACTTCTCCATGGAAGGAATCCATGAGGCCAAGACACAGGGGCAATGCAGTGGCAGTAACTGCAAGCCCATAATACCTAGCCAAACAATGAACTCTCTTGGGTGGTCATAATTCCTTGGTTATGCCACACACACATGGTGACTAAACACACCCACAAACAGAAATGAAACATCACAACACTACCAGGGGTCAAGTCCTACAAATTAAAGTGGGGGAGGGAACTCATTAACAAATGCAATGGCATGTGATGTCATCAGAAATTAGCATATCAAGGTGAAATATGCATATATCATTAAATTGGCTTTGCATAACCACCAAAATTGCACAGGACGAATGGCATTTGCCTTTCATAAATTTTAACACCCAATTTTGTGCGTAATTGGTGTCATACAGCCCAGCCTTGATTCAAGGCTGGGCTGCATGATACAAATGCTCGTAGCTGTATTCGTTTCAAATTCCTTTACAATTATTGTAAAGCAATTTGAAACGAATACAGCTACGAGAGTCTTCAATTGGCATCATGCAGCCCAGCCTTGATTCAAGGCTGGGCTGCATGATACAAACGCTCGTAGCTGTATTCGTTTTCAAATTGCTTTACAATTGGTATCATGCAGCCCATGATGCCAATTGTAAAGCAATTTGAAATTAATACAGCTACGAGAGTCTTCAATTGGTATCATGCAGCCCAGCCTTGAGGCTGGGCTGCATGATACCAATTGTAAACGAGCGTCAGGAAGCATTAAGTTTATGCTTTCTTTTCCAGCGCTCGACAGGAAAGTAATTTACTTTCCTGTCGAGCGCCGGGAATGAAAACAGTCCAGTGGCCTCTTTGGGTGCTCTGAGTTGGGGGCAGATGAGTGGACAGGCCAGTGCTTACCTGGCTAGCTTCACCAACTGTCAGCTCGGGCACTCAATGAGCCTTGGAGGTGCCTGGGGTCACAGCCAAATGCTGTGCATCTCCCAGGCCTGCGTGACCCTCCCCCAATCCTGGGCCTGCAACGCAGATCCGAGGTATTAACCCTCAAGCTGCTGCAATCAGCAGCCAGCTGTGTTAGCTCTAAATCATTAAATGAGCGTGAAAAAAGACACACTAAGCTAACGTGTCTTTTTTGCGCTCATTTAATGATTTATAGCGGCAATTGCGGGAAATGGCAAATTTTGCGATTTTTTTGCAAATCGCAAAATCGCCATAACGTGGATGGTCTGCCTTCTTCAAATGTTCTACCCTCGCTGTGTGCTCTAGAAGGGTGCTCTGATCTGGCCGTGTTAAGTGCGGTCCGTTCACATATGCTTTTTATCCTCGAGAGCTTGTTTCTCGCTATGGAGAGCCTTGATTCTAGATCATCTGTTAGTTTTTCTATGTCCACCCTTAGTGTGCTCGCCTGTGTTCGCTCCCTATGACTTTCGTACGGAGGGGGTGCTGTTGGTCCCTGTGTTGTGATAGTTGTCTGCGGGGGCACATAAGTCGGGTCACTGTATCCCTCTGCGGGCACTGGCTTCTTTAGTATTGGGTACAACCGAGTTACTTCTATCGGTGGCTCTTCCTCTGGCAATACCTTATCATCTTTTTGTATCATTAACAGATTGTCAGTGATTGATGGTAGATCAGGATCTAATTCCCTTACCTTGGGCGGCGGTATCTCTTCAAACAGCCTCCAAAGATCTAATATTTCTCTCCTATTATGCAACTGCTTCTCCTTGTATTTCAAACAAATGCATGTGGCTACCATATCTAGGACGCTTTTGTCAAATGAACCCCCTTCGGGCCATATCTGAGGCAACCCCTCCCCCTTCAACTCTGTGACCCATTGGTCATGATATTTCTTAATCCGTTCCGCGTACCCAGGTAGGTTCTTACAAATATGTGATAAGGGTGTTTCTGCCCCCATACCTCGTGCCCACCTGGTACTTATAAATCTCTATGTATCTCAGTATCTCAAAATAAGCTTGTCACCATGTAAGTCTGCGTGTTGTATGCCTTACTGAATCGTGGGGGCCTTTGTGTTCCTCCCTCCGCCTGCACACCAGGGGATTGGCTGCACACAGTCTCTATTCTGTTCTCTTTGGGGAGCACGTACAAGAGCAAACCGTCAGTAATCTCAACAATGTTCATCCAAAAACCAGAAAGGTACACACTCACTTCACCACATTATTCTTGTCTTTATGATATTTTGTCTGGTCACACTTACCATGACCACTCAATGGCTATACATTTCTGACCATTTTTACACACCCATTACACCACATTATCTCCTGACACATAAGATTTCCACACACCCCTCTGTAACACTCTATTCACAGTTCAATTTATCCTCCCTTTCCTCCCTAGCCGGCTGTCCCTGTCCGTCTTTTTCAGACTTATGTATATATAGATATATAGGTTTGATCTTCAAATTTAAAGTAAACTCTCTGTCTTTTTACTCTATCTCTTTGGTTTTGTCCTGACCCACCTTTATTTTTCACGTAACCCTAAAGAAAAGAATAGAAAGAATAGCAGTCACTAATATATTCTCCGTGTCTCCCTTTGCCAGACACTTTTATCTTGTTTTCCACTTCTTCATATATTCCCAGTACTAGTCAAGATAGCACTATGCAGCGCCGCCTTCCACCCCCTTTTGGAGCTAGGTTCCCGTCACTTTTATCTCTTAATCACTTCATAATCCTAATGGCCATATGCAAAGAAAAGCAAAAGAAAGTTAAGATTGTCTTTAGTAGACCTAACGTTCCCCTTTTTACCCCACCTCGTTCTCTATCTTAAATTTTCTTCCTCTACTCCTTTTAAGATCGCTCGCACTCAATACTCACCTGCCCGTCTTGAACCGAGAGTCTCCGAAACTGGGTCCATCCAGGCAGTGTTGCCATATGCTCAACAGTCAGCCGGCTCCGGCGAGCGGTACTCAAAGGGGATTTTTCAACCGGGATCCCGTAGCCTCTCTCTGTTGAGTGCGCACTTCTGAGCGTACCGGTGGCCGTTGTTGGGCAGCCTCCCGGAGCCGGCGCACCGTGCGTATCCCTTTTCGACCAGAGATTTTCGTGCCAACAGGGGACGGCGGGCATATATCGGGAAAAAATAATAATCACGCTTTCGGGGTCACCACTGAAGGCAAGCGTCCCCCAGATAGCACGATCCTCCCCGCAATGAGAGACAATAATTGACTCTCCCGGAGTGGGAATAAGGCCAAGACAAAGTGCGAGTGAGCGTAAAATAGGAGTTTATCAATCAGAATAGGGCATGCAAAGAACTCTGCAAACTCCGAGAGCGCTCTGTCTGACAATAGCAAAGACAGGCGTATATATTTACAAAAAACGTCATCAAAAAACCTACACACTATAGGGGGCACAAGTTCAATGGGATTGGGTGGCGACGACTAGCTATAGGTGCTGCTGCGATGTGGTTGGTCTTGGCTGGAGGACGTCACTGGTCAGCCTCGTGGGTTGGGCTGGGCCTGGCAGGTCAGCTGGGTTCATCCGGGCGGTGTTGTTGTGCCATCGTGGCCAGTGTCAGAGAAGAATGTCTTTTCCTGACTTCTTTGCCCTGGGCCACGCACACCGCAGTCATTCAATCATTCGCAATATTATCCTCTTTAGTAAATCTCCCAATAGGTTATGCTACAGGTTAATGCAACACAGGAGGAATGCACCTTGAGAGGGGTTTGATGGCTATTCATCAGTACATGGTTACTAATGTCCTATTGACCGGGTACCATAGGTCGTGGGGCTAGGTCTTAGGGCATGGGACAGACGGTACATGTCCTCCTGTCTTGTTAGAAGTCGTTATGAATGTGTTGCTGTAATGTTGCCATAATATTGGGTATCCTGATTTTACAGGGCCATTAACCTGAGGTGATCCGGTGGGTGGTGGGGTTTAAGAGAGGGCGCCTCTGAGTTTGTATATTCAGGCGGAGGTTTACTGCTGGGCTGTAAATAATGCAGGTGGCGGGCCGTGGCCTTGGGTGCTGCAGAGGGAGCTACAAATCTTTGAAGCGGCTCCAGTCTGTTTGGGGGAGGTGGAGAATCGCGGCGCGGGCCTCTGCTCTCTCGTCAGGCAGGCTTTGCAGGGAGGGAGTGGGAATGGCCTTGCACATATTCACAAAAGGTATCTTCCTCGTGTGTTGCCGATTTTAGGAGAAAACATCATAAACATTTGAATACTATACAATACTCATTACTTAGATATAGTCAGTCCGAGCATATTATTTGTACACTATGTTTTAACAACTACAACATTTTGTTATATGCATATACATTTTGCAATAAGTGAAGTAGTGGTGAGGTTGGTGGAGCACATAGAAAACAACTTGCCACCGTACGTGATGGTAGGGGCACATGAGGGGCTTGGACATACACACATAAAGAGTGCATTCTCGCGCGTCCTTCACATGAGCGCTCAGTATGGGTGCATTCGTCTTCTTTTGCACTCTAGCAGCATTAGTTTGGTTATGGCGCGGGACCGTGGGGTGTAAACTAATCAATGTAACGCATAACAAATAACCCCTTGGGACGCTTCTACTATTTGTACATAACTGCAGTGGTGTGGGTGCTTCATTCCTGATGCCATATAAACATGCATTCCGCCATACCTATACATTTTACAAGTTTTCTAATCAAAGAGGGTTGTGGAGAAAATGCGTCCATCGCAGGTAGTTCTGGCATTAGTATTCGGGAACTCTTGCTTTTATCCGAGGGCCATTTTTACAGTTCTTTTTCCCACTCAGACTCGGCTGGCCGGGTCATGTCGGGAGCAGTGATACACTGCGGAAGGTGAAATGCTACAGTGTTGGTATCTTGCACTAGCTCATGTCCGTCTTGTCCGTGGGAACGGGCTCACAGCGGATCTGCCAGGGAGCTGTGGCCACAGGGACAATCGAAACTCTGTAGAGGTGGGGGCCACGCTGCTGTGCGCTGAGCCCACACCGTCTTTATTAGACAAAATGGTTCTTAAGGCCTAGCTAAATTCAATACGTTTGGGCGATGCCTTCAGCAGGTGAGCCATCCACCGCCTGGGCCCTGGTGGTAAAGAGGGGACACCTGATGAGCCATGGCCCTCACCTTGGGAGGGGATGCAGGCGAGGGGGGGTCTTTTGGACCAATCCTCCCCTACACGTGCCATGAGATCTTTTGTTTGTCCCTTTGGCCATTTTGTCCCTTTGCCTTTTCCCTACCTTTCCAGGGCCAGGATTTCCTTTTTTGGCCATGCAATTGCCCACGAAGGTTGCTTCTTTTGCAGGCTACTGCAGGTCACAGGTGTAGGCACCCAAGAAGTAGGCTGGGACGGTTTGGTCCCAATCCACACTACAGGTACCAAGGTGTCTGATGTGCAGGTAAGCATGAGGACCCCAGGTGTCCCTGATTGGAACATTGCTGGACGATCCTGAGATGCATTTGAAGAGGTCTAGCAACCGAATCCCACTGCTGTCCCACTAAAGCCCTGCTTTGTACCTGATCTCAGAAGGCCTGTGAAGGTGCTTTGAACACTTCGAGTGGTGGGACCAACCACTCTCGACGGCATGCTCACCGGTACCATAGCCATGCTTATAATGATGATCATTGTGTTGTTATTGGGCCTATAATAAATAGTATATTTTTGTATACTACTGTCTAACTGTAGTTCTTGGTGTTGTGTTACATTGTGTGTGCTCATTAGTGACCCATGATCACCCTCACTCCTCCTGAGATTTAGCCTAGACTGCTCTCCAAGCTAACGTGAATTGGTCTGGCTATCTTCCCAGAAGTTCCCCCTGTTCATCTAACAAGAATGGCCTCCTAAACATCTCTCCATGAGGCCAGAATTTAGAAATCCCTTCAAACACCTTCTCGCCTCTCTCCAGCCTCCTCTCCCACTCTCTCTCCCAGTGATATATTCACTCTCACAAGCAATCGTCCACTCACAGCTTCACTCTTCCTAACTCTCTCCCAATCGACACCTCACCTGTAATAGTCTCCAGCAACCAAAATCCTCTCAGCCCTCTGTTCCACCTTTCATCGTCCTGTTGGTCTCTTGGTCTCCCTCAACACCTCCTGAACTCACCATACTACCATTCACCTGGCGATGCTTCTTGAGGCCCTTTATTCTCGCCTTTTCCTGTTCATGTCCTTCCCTCCACCATCCATTGGTTCTGCCCATCACGTCACTCTGTAGCCCAATCTCCATCTAATGTTTTCCCCTTCTTAGGCTCTGAATTTGAATCAGTCTCTGTTGCGGGGGCAGATCGTGTTGGTCTTCTTTAGCTCTAGTGGGTGATTCATTGTGTGAGACACCAGCATTATAGAGTGCGGATGACTTTCAGGTTGAATCCGGACTGTCTGTTTCGTTCTTCTGTGCCTTGTAGTGTTGCGTGGTTAAGCATTCTTTTCCCTCGAGTTCTGAAAAGACTCAAAAAGAATTCTGACTAGCAAATATGTCAGAGGCACTGCCAGACCTAACTATTCAGTGGGCTATGGAAGAAAACCAACACCTTGCCAGTGGACTTCAGCGGCCTGCAGCCTGTTAAAGACAAGATTGCCCATATTTAAAAAATATATATTAAAACACGTTTTACAAAACATTCCTATGTAAAATATTCTGCAAATGAGCCTCAAAGTGCTGGTATGTGCATTACAATATCTTGGCACACCCCACTGCTCTCCAGCAGCAACAAGCTCCCAGTAGGGGGCTGTTGCTTGATTACTGCTGTGCAAGCAGAGTTAATAGAAACCCATGAAGCTGGTTCAGTTTAGAAAATCTTGACTTTGAGACTCATTTGCAGAACATTTTACATAGGAACTTTTTGTAAAAGAAAATGTTAATATATTTTTTAATATGGCCAATCTTTTTAAAGCATAACATTTTTGTGTGTACCTTTCCCTTTTGAGAGGAGAAAGAAGTAGCACTCCCGGCAGCACAGAACAAGCAAAGCGTGGACCGAATATTTAAGGAGGACCATCACAGGGACAGATGAAATTGCTGCGAAGAAAACGTTTTTTTTTTATGCCTTTGCAATGGAGCGGCCCACTCAAGCAAGAAAAGACAGACACCAATTGGTAGGGCGGAGAAGGGGAGGAGCGGACAGAGGGAAGCGAACAAACAGGAAGACACATGATTACAATGCCTGTGAAACCTGCAGAGTGTGTGCAGTGTTCAGGTGAGGTCAGGAGGCGTGCAGGTAGACGGAGAAACCAGAAGGATGATGAGGAGGATAGCTCAGGAGGATAGCTCAGCGACAACGTGCTCGCCTTGGAAGCAAGACGACACAGAGTAACACAGGTTCGATCCCCAGGCCCGAGCTTAGAAACCTCTCGGTATTAAGCGCGTTATAAATAACCTATCATATCATATCATGAAATGTGGAGAGGAGTGCAGAGAAGTTTATGGAGCAGTTGGATACGAGTGTAGGTGGCATATTGTGTGTGAGAGAGTAGTAACTTGTGGAAATAATGTAGCTTTGATGGTGACTGTGAATATGGTTATTAATGGAAGGGGAAAGAGGGGGAAGGTAAGAATGTAGTGGATGGGCAGTGGGAGAGAAAGAGAGAGAGATGGAGAAGGGTAGGAGAGAGGGTCTGGTTTATGAGTTGGTTCATGAGTGAATACCCAATTCCCAAACAACACCCCTCCAAGTGCTTGCATGGCCACTATCACATTTGCATTTTTCTTTGTGCACTCTGGCCTCATTAACCATCGGCATAAATTAGCTGGCTCTCACTTCCCAACTGACCTGAGGAAAACAAGTGAAGCATAGGGGTCAGTGTTGATGAATGTGCAAGGAATCAAAAAGGGCTATTTACAAAGGTGATGTAAGGTGACCAAACCAACCAAGCATAGCAACCAAACACATGTGTCTTACAAGCAACTGGATATGTGGATTATAGGCTACACATAGCTCACTGCAGTATGTGCATTAACCTATAGGGCTGTATCAGCTTTCAAATCTGGGACTTGAAAGACACACAGACACCCATACTACTACAGTGATGATTGGCTGCAATATAAAAATATATTAACAAAACACACAGGCACACACACACATTACTCTTTGACCAGCAGACTGAAAGCTGGTTTCATTCGTCCCTTCCATCCTCTATTATGCCTTCCTTTGGCCCATTACATCCAACATCCAACCCAACTTTGATAATTGTTTCATAAAGGAATGCTAATCATTCGGGAGACGGTCCTGTTGGCAAGACTTCTAAAATCTGAGCAGAATAGATAAGTCTTTGGGATCTACGTGATCACTGGACTGCCGAAAATAACAAATCTGAAAATCCTATGTTCCATAACAGCGGCACGCAGTGATCACATAGTTTGCTCATACGGAAAGGTGTTAGTAATATTTAACAGGGACATTTTCAGACGATATCAGTCTTTGCAGTGCTCCAGATAAGACTTTTAAGTGGTAGTATTTTACCCCCTAGGTTTTAAAGTTGGGAGGAACATTTTTTTTTAGGGTGTGGAAAACTAAGACTCTTCTTAATGTATTTTAGAAGCAAGAAACAAATGTTAGCTGTGAAACAAATGCTTTTATAATAAATACTTCTATGCACTTAGTTATTCAGACACATAAAAAGATACATTTTTACCTCTTCAGATCAGGCAGTAATAATACTAGTTTCCCCCTGTGGCACTTTCTCCAAACATATCCATGGAGCTGTATGGCTGAAAGCAAGTGGGCAGGCGCCTTCTGTGTTTGTTTCATATTTTTTGTTTGGGTATTTTTATTCCGTTATGCAACTATTCAAAAAAATAAAACATTTTTAGGGAGTAAAAGTGGCTGATCCACCCCTTGCCTGTAGGGATGAGTTTTCGACTTCATCCTGGGGGTATACTTACATACCTGTCAACCTTTTCAAATGAAAAAGCAGGAGAAAAAGATGTTTTTTCTTTTGTGGGTGAGATCCCCATCGACGGCTAAGGACGGGCAAGTGGATTAGCCGGTGAGGGAACTGGCTCTATAGTGGGTTCATTGCTCTCCAACTTTTGGGTCCCCAGGGCAACTGACCTGAGGAAAATAAGGTCAGGAAAGGGAAGAGGGGCTCCAGGGCAAGTATGGAGCCCCTCTTCCCTTTCCATGGCGGCCAACTGGAGCGCTCAGGATGGCGGAAGCAGCTGCAGGCGGCGGCCAGTGCCGCTGCTGCCAAAAGGTAAGTGGAGGGAGTGGGGTTTGGGGTATATTTTTCACACAAATAAATGGCAGAGGGGGTGCAGCCTGTGGGTTCCATAGAACGTGGGCTGAGATCAGAGATTTCAGCCCGCGTTCTGTGGAATTTGATTGGCTGCACCCCTCACCCCCACCCTCCTTGCCCGGGTGTTAATATATGTTTGAACCGGTTAATGATGGATTACACACACACTGCTGTCACATGAGGGAATTTGTGCAGCACCCAGTGCCTTAAGTGGCACTACAAAATGAGCCGAGGCTCATCAGGGGGGCGTTGCCTAATGGCGGGGTCCCGCTGGCCCATTAGGCCACGCCCCCCTGATGAGCCCCAGCTCAATAGGCTACTGGCACCCCTGCCAGGCCGCCTTTTGCAGAGATCAGCACCCTCTCACCACGGGGGAGAGGGTGCTGATCTCTGCATTTATTTTCTATAGGCTTGCCTGGCAGGGGATAGCGCCTCGCCTATTCAGCCTTAATGGTGGCGCTGCCCCTCGCCAGCTGGGGAGGGGCAGCGTCACCATTGAGGCTGAAAGGGTGAGGCCGCTGGAAGCAGAGGCCTTTTCCCTAAAGACTAAAACTCCCGCGAATCTGCGGGAGCTTCACTATTTTGAAAGCAAGGCCTCTGCTTCCAGTGGTCTCATGTTTTCTCCATAATGGTGGGACCGACCCACGGGCATCTCTTGCTTAAAGGGATACCTCGTAGGTGCGGTGCCACCATTATGGCTGAAAGCCATTTTTTTCTGAAGCCTGAAGCTCACGAACACGAGCGAGAGCTTCAGGCTGTAGAAAAAAAAGCCTTTTTGTGTAGTGGCTGGGGCTGCCAGGGGAGATTAGTGGGCCCTGGCAGGACCCCGCCTCAAAAGTAAATTTCGGAGCATGCCGGGGCCCAGCCCTGGCAGGCCCTGGCCCACTTAAAGCCCTGGCAGCACCCCTTTCTCACTGGCAATCGCATACATGCCAACAACTCGCTGGGAGGAAGATTTCATCTCTGACAGTTGGTGAATAAAATGTTCCCATTTAATTGCATTGGATTTGGGATTATTTTAGGAGGGAGAAAGCAAAAAATTGCAAACATTTGTGTACAAGAATCGGGAGTCTCCCTCCTATATCTGGAGGGTTGGCACGCATGTATTGCAGAGTGCTGCCTTGCGCCTGCCTCCCAAGCCAATGTCTCATTCCACCATTGGCACACATTGTTGCCCCTTCCCGAAGCCATTATCTCGTTATTTAGACCTCGGCATTTGAAAGATTAGACGCAGGCCTTCATCATAGTCGCTCTGCACAGGATTAGCATACCTGGTTTGCCCCGAAGTTCTTTGGCTTCATTTTTATTGACGTCGGAAAAATGCAGGAGCTCGCGTGCCAGCTCTCTGCTTGATGTTCGCACGTTCCCGCTCATTAGACGACCACGTGGTGACGTAGTCAAACAGTGGTCATGTGATGTGGCAGGGATCACAACAAGCTGTTGGATGTCTGGCAGGGGAACGGAATGTCGGAGTCACGTGATGAGGATGCGTTGCTGGGTCCCTTCCTCTAATGGGAAGTAGTCATTCCTGACAGCGGGCGGCAGCTCAGGGCCAGGGTAACCAGACACCGCGGCGGTGCTGGCCTGGACCGAGGATGGTGGCAGGCAGAGGCAGGTGAGGCAGGAGGTGATGGGCAGGACTGGAGGATAGCCGGCGGGGGACGAGGAGAGCCGCACGGTGGCAGCCTGGCAGGGAGAGAATGTTCCCAGAAGAGAGTGGGGATAGACAGGCTGGCTCTGCTGGAGAAGAGGCAGGCCGGCGCCGGGAGAAGTGAGCCGGTGGCAAGGAGGGAGTCATGTGGCAGGGAAGCGCTGCATGGGGTGCGCCTGGGAGCTGGAGGATGGATTTCCTGAAGGGGGAAGGCTGTGATGGTTCCAGAGAATAGGTTGTGGGTGGGAGAGAGCTGGGGGTGGTGCCAGGGGATGGGTGAGCTGGGTGATGGATTTCCTGAAGGGGGAAGGCACCTTAGTGATGATTCCAGAGAATAGGTTGTGGGTGGGAGAGAGCTGGGTGGTGCCAGGGGGTGGGCGAGGATGAGCTGGGTGATGCCTTTCCTGAAGGGGGAAGGCATCTGAGTGATGGTTCCAGAGAATAGATTGTGGGTGGGATAGAGCTGGGTGGTGCCAGGGGACGGGCGAGGATGAGCTGGGTGATGCCTTTCCTGAAGGGGGAAGGCATCTGAGTGATGGTTCCAGAGAATAGATTATGGGAGGGATAGAGCTGGGTGGTGCCAGGGGACGGGCGAGGATGAGCTGGGTGATGCCTTTCCTGAATGGGGAAGGCACCTGAGTGATGGTGCTAGAGAATAGGTTGTGGGTGGGAGAGAGCTGGGTGGTGGTGCCAGAGGATGGGCGAGGATGAGCTGGGCGATGCCTTTCCTGAATGGGGGAAGGCACCTGTGTGATGGTGCCAGAGAAGAGGGTGGGGGTGGAAGAGAGCTGGGGGATGATGGCAGAGCTCATGGTACCAGAGAAAGTAAACAAGTTAAGGCTGCTTGTAGACCTCGGAAGCATCAACAGCGAGATTGTAACCAACAATTACCCTATGGCCTGAATTTCAGAACTGATACTGTTAAAACAAAAACATTACATTTACCCACAGTGGGCATCAGAAAGGCAAACCACCAAATAGATGCACCTGCTAATTAATCAAAACGGGCACTGGCATTAATCCCTCCCCTTTGAGGTCGTTTGGTAGTCAAGAATGCCTTTTGGATTGTTCCTCGTCAGCCGAGATGTTTCAGAGCATGATGTACCACATACCTGGCGATCTAGCCCACCTAAAATTTCTAAGATGACACATGAAGAATCAGTAAAGCAGCACAATTACACATTAGACATGATCATGTCCAAACTTCAAATTGCAGAACAACAGCACTGAAATATCTGCATTGTTTCAGACATAGGTGGAATACCTTACATATGGCATATCGGGGAAAGGACTAAAGCATACAATAGACTTACTGGAGACTATCGCGAAGTCACTCGCATTAAAAATAAAGACCAATTAAAAAATGCTTTATTCTGTTGGTGGAAGAGCTATGAATTCATGCCCTTGCAGTCAGAATAATGAAACTTTTATGGTCTTTTGCACTTTATGCAGGGATATCGGACAATGAAAAGTAGTACAGCTTTCATAATAGTTGTAATTATAACCTAGCACTATTGTATCTATTAAGATTAGAACATTACTGAGCTTGTTTTACTGTTGCCAGGCTGTAATTGCTGCTACAAAAAGACGATGAACATACAGTGGCATAAATGGGTTCCCTGTATAGTTGCAGTGATGACCTTTAATACTCGCAGTGTATAATTCAGTATGATTTGATGGATTTTTTCCCCTTGTGTAGATGAAAGCAGGGCACAATATTTGCACTCACCACTAGCCATTGGCTAGTGATAAGTGGTGCCTAAGAAATTGTGTTCTCTGGGATTGAGGTGGAGATTCACTTTTAATGGCTGGCTGGTAGCTTTCACTTTGAAATATTTACCCCTGGATGAAATAACATGTTATGGTGATCACAGGGGCAAAAGTTACAAACTACTGTCCAGATATAAAAAAAAGTACCCGCCACCTCAACTCTATACATACACGCCTCCCCCTTTCTTACTCGCCAAGACTTAAACATCACTAGCTAGTGGCAAGTGCATATTTTGTGCCCTCTGTGATCAGGTTGTTTAGGGTGTTGTTTTATATTCTCATTTTATATTAATGTTATGATTTGTTATTGTGTGATGTGTATTTAAATGTGAAATAAAGTATTAATTCCCTCAATTACCAAATTTCAGTTTCATTTCTTACCTATGGCTGCTGTTACAGGAAGATTCTGGACATTAATAGTGGTATTGGCTGTTTTCCCCAGACTATTGAAATGACCATGCGCTTTTTGGTCCACTGTATGATCGGCAATGTTCCAGATAAGATTTGGAAGTGGTGGTATTTTACTCCATATTTTTTAAAGGTGGGAGTAAAATGATTTTTTAGTGAGTAAAAATTGTAAGTCCAATTTCCAATGAGAGCATTTTGTAAGCAAGTAAACCTATGTTTTAACTGAAAAACGGTAATGTTTTTGTAATATTTATTTCTTTGTACCTAGTTATTGATGCCCATTAAAAGATACAATGTGCACTACTGGTCCTAAGATATCCATAGAGCTGTGAGGGTGAAAGCAGGGGGGGGTGCAAGATGTCTTTTTTCCTATTTTTTGTTGGGAGTTTGGAAACATGCCCATTTTATAGGGAGTAAAAGTGGCTGATGCACACCTTATCTATAGGGCTGATGATAGGTTGAGGAGAAATGTCTTAAGCCATTTTTTTTAAAGTCTATGGATTTCCACCAATCTAGATTTTGTTTACTGTCAAATTTGGGCAATTGGGACATGTTGGACGTTCACAGTTGGAGAATACTGGGCTTTGTAAATGTTGGACTGAAATATCAATTTACTTGGTGAGGTTTGTTCTCAGCTGTTCATTTTTTGACCTCTTAGATTTTTTGGGTAATAACTGTTTTATAGAAGCTGCTTGTCTTGAACACTAGGCATTTTTTAGACTTTAGGGTTGGGTTATTTCTTGTATGCATTTTAATGTAAACCTATTACTCCATACCTCTCGTAATGTGTTCCTCATTCCTCCCAGGAGCAATATGCACATTATGATCCAGTAAATATGTTTTGGAATGTATGCTTTTCCAGTGCAATCATTGTTCCAAATTAGCTATTAGGAGGAGTATTAATTTTTAGATATGGTCATTTTACTTGGTAATATATTCATGGTTTTTTAAATGGTTGTTGTTTTACATTCTAGCAATGTTCCACCACACCTCTGGAGTATTGGGCATGTTATCAATGTGATTATTCCTTGAAATATACTTAAATCAGATATTTGTGTCTTCTTGTCTGGAGTTTTTGTATGCTGGATTATGATACCCACCTCCTCGAAGCATTTCCAAGTAGTAATGTTCCTTGGTCCTTATTAAATGCCCTCTACGCTCAGGCCTCTAACTTGGACCAAGAGTCATTCACTGCCTAGTAATGCCCTTGGAATGCAGCATTATTGCTTGAGTTTTACCATGGCCCTCATCTTGATTAATACAATGGATAAAGCATGGAGAATACACATTTATGCATGTTTTGCTATGTCTGCTTAACATGTGGTTAGTAGGTGTGAATTGTCACTGTGGAACACCCAAACAGTCTGTGAAACTGCACAGAATATCTTTGGTTTTAAAGTCTGTTTACAGTTTGAGTTTACGGGTGGAGAATCCACTTGGACAATCCACATATTGGAATAATGAAGCAAGTAAAAAGCATGCCTACCGCAAGTAACACCACCTACGCAAAACCTGTGCAAATCGGGGTTGGGAGCCACAAAACAGCAATACTACAATGGAAACCATTCGGAGCAAGTAATTAAATACCCTCCATCGTAAACCATGCAGAAATCGAGGGGTCTGGTCAAAAGAGGCAACAATTGCCGTGTTCACTGCAACACTGCACCATAGCAGCTGTTTGACTACATCATTTAGGCAAATCTCAGTGCTACGAGCTCCTGCCCTGGTGGAGCAGCAACAAGCCAAGCAGATTGCTGGGCAGACGCCCAGCAGTATTTCCATCCCCCATGGAGGAAGGCAGAGTGAGAAGAAGAGGCCAGAAACAGACTTTAGTGGAAAGACGCAACTGCTCTGCCGAGCAGGCACAAATAGTTGTGATGCGTCTGCTCCATCTGCAGTTGCTAGTTTGTGCGCTTTGTGGCCTCTGACGATAAAGAACCTTAAGTCATCCTGTGCAACTAGGAAGCTAGCTGTAAGGAACTCATGCTGGCAGCAGTAAAGACGCACAAGTGATCACAGTTCAAGGGTGTTTAAACAGTATAGGAAGGTTGGAAAAACACCTATTCTAGACCTAAATCTAAGATGGGAGCAGGCTTCGACTATCAAACAATAATAAGACAGTCCTAGTGGTGTCTTTGTCAAATAAAAAGGGCCTATGCTAAAATAAAACTGTTGCCAATCCTCACGCTAAATACAAAAGAAGTGTGGGATAATGTTCCTGCCAGAGGACATGTCGGGTAAATGACAAGCCTCTTGACACACTGGGCAGAGCACCACATCGCATTTCCCCCAGGGCGCAAGCTGCTCATTACCTGGTCTGGGATATGTCACCCATTGCCTGATTGGCCATTGCCTGAAAGCAGGACTTGTCGTTTTGTTAAGGATACTTGTTCAGCCTTCGCCACTGGCTACTGATAACTGATTTTTGGCTTGTACGTGTTTGTGTGCTGTGCATGTGAAGAAGTGTGAAGTGTGGGGACAGTGCTTTTTTAATTTTTATTTATGTATTTTTTTATTATTTATTTATTAATTAAATGCCTGGCTATTAACTTTATTTTTGGCATTTTACCTCTGATTATACAGAACGTTTGCACCCCTGGGGAGGGGTATTAGCTGCCCTATAATTAAGTCAAACATCGATTGCATTGACTTTTCGCAAAATTATATTGCAAAATTATATTGCTGATAACCTTGACTCGCTGAATGGATTTGGCTGAAATTCAAACTAAAAGTGAGACACAGGCCCCTTGAAACTGGAAACTTTTGAGAAAATTGCTAAATGGTTCAAAAGTAATTTTCGACCTACTCTCGTTCATTTTCCCATAGAGGAAAAGGTTCTTCAATTGAACAGCTGTAACACAAAACCTGCTAGAAGCATTTACATCAAATGGGGAAGCAAGTTGGTCGCTAAACATTGCAAGTATACCTTTTTGTTTGTTTTGTTTTATATCCATCCAGTGATTTTTAAACATAAAATGGATGGAGAAGGGGGAGCCCACTGCCCAATGTTTTTTTTTTTTTAACCTTTCTTCCATGGTACTTTGCAGCACTGAGGCTTTTCTGAAATGACGAGCCTAGTTTCATATTTTTGGAATGCCAAAAAAGAAATGGGCTCCAAATTGTACAGTGGGAAAGGGGTTGTTTCACATTTGGGTAGAGGGGGAAACGTGGGTAGTTGTGGAAACTTGACGTGGGCGGGAGAGCTAATTTTGTGGCAGATTTTTTTTTCTTACTATGGGAACATCGCAAGACACACTCAAAAAATAAATGTGGCACGCAAACCAACTAATGAAAGGGGGAGAAATGGAGAGTCGGGGAGGATTTGCAGTGGCAGGACCTATAAAGGAGGAGTGGAAATGGAGATGGCAGATGGGATAGGGAGGACCTTAAAATTGTAAAGTGTTTTCCGACTTCCAGGGTAATAAGCAAACCATGCATTACGGTGGAAATGATTAACAGGAATGATTACTGTCGTAATGCAAGGTGGCGGTGAGGTGACCTTGATACGTTTCAGCAGGAAATGAAAGGAGAGGACGGCATAGGAAAGGGACAGTGGCCCATGTTCTTTTACTTGTATTGGTTTGGCATGGACAGTCAGTAGGAAAGAAGGGATCACGTTATTTTCAAATGAGCGAATATATGGGCCATGGCTGTAGGCCACAGCAACTGGCCATGGTCATTTTTTTAGTTGATGCAACTGCGAAAGTGGAAATGGCATGATTGCAATGCCCATTGGCTATGGACAAAGGTGTCAGATTAGTTACTTGGCAGAGGTATTGCCAGTGGGCCTTTGGCTTTTTTCTTATTTTTGACAAATTAGTGCATGCAACATGGCCAGTGGCCATGGCTGAAGGCCTTGGCCCATGGAGAAGATATAGCATAACAAATCCTTTGAATTTTAGTTAATAACTTTAGCTCAGACAGTGTTAAGATCTGATTCATTGTAACAAAACCCAGGAAATTTGACAGGGGTGGGAAGTGGCAACAATCTTAAGAGTCCTCCTCCCATTGCTCAGCCTAGGAGTACAAACATGATATCGCAAACAGCAGGAATCAACAAGCCAATCACAAATTACATCGTGGGGGATGATTCAATATTAATGGAGGGTGTTTTGTGTCTTTGTTTCCCACATACGCCGATTTTCCTGTGTTTTGTTGCGATGAATAGGATAATATTAACTGTGTCGTTTTTTTCAATATCTTTACTTGTACATCTCCTGGTGGCCTAGCCTGGAAGGTTTTCAGATGTTTCCTAAAGGTATAGTTCTCAATTCTCTAAAGTTGGAGATGGTGCAGGTGCTAAATGTAGGGACTCCTACCGAGGATGTGTGGCTTTTCTTTATCTATTTTATAACTTAGGTGTGATTGCCAGGAGGGTGGAATGCGAACAAAGGGTCTGTTTAATAGTATAGCAGATACATTTGGTTGCTTAGGAAGTTCGGGTTGTGGTCCTAATAGCCTATCGAAACCATGACGAAAGCCTGAGTTGCAGCTTGCATTCTTGCTGAGACAAAGAGGAAAGTGAAAATATTACTCTTAAATCAGAGATTAAAGAAGTCTTTCCAAACATTGTTACGCCTGGGGAACCGTGACAATTTTCTTTAAGAGGATACCCTTGTCTTTCAGTACTTGAAGCACTTCGAGCTATCTCCTAGTTACCTGGCTAAGTATTGTCTATCCTGAGCTGGGAGCAGCCCGACTAGTAACCTTTTCAGTTTAGCTGTGCTTATTTTTTAACAGTTATGGCTTATCCAAGTGGCAGAAGGCATTTGATTACATTACTTTAGCAACGTATTTCTTTAGTTTGCTTAAAGAGAAAGTGGATTTTGATTTATTGTTTCCATTTAAGGAAGAGCATAAATCCATCCAGCATCTAGATGCTGATTAAAGACAAAAGATAGGTCATACATCTCTAGTGTTAGTTAAAGAGGTGTGTTCTAACGTTTTACACCAAAACATTGTATCAGTTGTAGTAACTGTAATGAGGAAATGTTAGGAAGAGAGGTGAATGGGATTAGGTCTGGGTAACTCCAGTGTGTTGGACAGCTGTGACACATGGGTCTGGAATACATTCTTGTTTCCTGTCTGATTAAATGAAGTGAATTCGGGGCTGCATCTTGCACGTACAAATTTTGAGTCGGTGAGAATTTGAAACGGTGAGAAGAATGGAATGGCAGATGGTGTTGAATGCCACCAATGTGCCCAGAAGGGCCAACACACCAACCATGGCAAACTTCACCACTCGTTTCAGATAGTCTAAAATTTTGGGCACTTTGGTTTCCATGCCATGTGATGGTTGACAGCCGTTTTCCAAAATGTCAATCGGGAGTAGTGACCACTTCGGATTGAGGTTTAATGCACCGTAGGGGCACAATTTGTTTCTTTTCTGCATAGGACTGATGCAACTTCATTTGAAGTTTGTGTAAGCAGAAACCAGAGGAGAACGTTGTTTGGTATCCTTATAAACTGATTGGCTAATCTAGGTGGTTTGCCAGCCACTTAAGGGCTGCGGGCTGGGTGTATATCTGCTGGCGCGTCAGAACATTTACAGTTCTAGACTAGTTCAAGGGACACAATTTCAAGTTGCAAGCTACTAGCTAGCCATAAAAAATGTCACTCGCCACCTCAATTCTATACATAAACACAGCATACTATTTCTCAGTCGCCAAGAGTAAATGATCACTACCCAGTGTCTAGTGGTGCATGGACATTTTGTACCCTGGACAAGTTAACCATATTCTTCTTGGTTCAAGGTTTTTAAACTGGTTTCTTGGAGTGAGGGCAGGTGACCGACAAGTAAACACATCCATGACAGTCGCGGCACAGAAAATGTTCTTACTCATTTATTTCAACATTGATTTTTGAGATTTTTGTTAGAGCAAAAGTGCCAGATTATCGCATAATGGTTGCTCCTGTGCTATGTCATTCTGAGTTGCCACTGGATTTTGCATTTCATCCGTCAGGTGGCAAAGTGAGTTGGATGGGGAGGCAAACAAGAGGTTCTTTACAATTACGTTTTTTGCGTATCTCAAGTTATTATATTTAAAAATTGGCCACTCGAGGATTTTGTCTGTTGCTGAAGTGATTGCGCTACACATGTTTCAGCCTTTTTTCTGAAAGCTTTTAGTTCTTCAGAAAACCCTCTTAGCAGGTGCTTCATTAAGATGAACTTTAAGACTGTTTTGGGTCTATTTCCTGAGTAATCTAGTTTGGAAGCCAGTTAAGTAGTTGTCAGTCCAGTTTGTATGTTTGGGGCTTGGTTCTATTATCGTGAGAACAGCCTACCAGTTAACGGGTGTATCTTGCCCTTTTACGCATGTAAATATGGCAAACACTGACCATTTAATTTTGTACTGCCTACCATGTACCCTTTGATTTATTCATTAAAAAAACATACTTTCCACCACTAGATGGCAATGTAGCATTTCTTTTGTCAGCAGCATAGCCTTCTTATGCATGATGGTGAACTTCCAACTGAAAGACCAAATCTGTAACAGCTAAGCGAGCAACACAATAAAGCACGCACCCTTTTAAAATGTGTTCATACCCATAACGTATGTGTTGGATAAGTTTTACTCTCTTGCAGAGGAGAAAACTAATTTTTACTCTTGAAATTGCATTTATGCTCTAATTTGAAAAATCATGCGTAAAATACTCCCACCTCAAAATCTTATCTGGAGCACTGCGTGAGAATGTCTGTCCTTTAATGGAAACGCAGTACAAGTAACCTTTATGGATTGGATGATTTGACTAATTTGGAGTTCAGACTTTATGTTCTAATATTTATTCAGCACAGTGATCAGACCAAGCTATTGGAGGATGGAAAGAGATTTTCCTTTTAAAGAAAGAGTGACCCGTTTCATAGTTGGGACCTTGTATGTTTTGATGACAATGTAGGCCTGCCTTGGAGCCATCTAGGTTTTAGCTGGATCGTAATAAGTCATCAATTTTTTTAAATCGAAGTGCCCAAGGATAGTCCAGTTCTTATGCACGATAAATTGGTCTACTTTGGGAATTAATGTGTTTGAGAGGGCTTAATCTTGAAAGATGTGGTTGTCACTGGCAGCACCCCTCGATGACAAGTGGGCCTTTTTTACACTTGCTACTAAGATTTTAAAGTGTGTGGGGTTTGGGTTGTGGGAGGACTCAAGCTCAAAGAGAGCTCATAAGTTATCATTCGAAAGACGTTGTTGATGTATTTATACCCCTATCAAGTATACAATGTGAATGTAAGATCTATGCTTAATGGCGGATCTTGTGTTTACTGAGGTGAGCTTGTTTAAGGGGAGTAATTAGTTGTGTGTATGTGTGAGTGCACTTGTTTGGTAGGGCCTGTGACAAATTAGTTGAGAACTTAAAAATGGTGAACTGCCCAAATAATCTTGAGTGACGGTTTCATCGAGGGAGAACGGCGCTTTCTTGGAGGACGACAGACTTGGGTAAGAATAGCTTTGGTGCGGGAAATCGAGCAAATATTCCTGCATCTGCCCTGTTCAGATCAGGTGCATACTGGCTTGTTTTGGCATGCTGCCAGTGTGCCCACTGGGCCGCTGCTTTTGTCCTCCCTTTAAAATATTGTACCTTGATACATCCAGTAGTGTCGATCAGCTGGGAGTGTGGCAAAGTAGAAAGTGTTTGCCAGGAAGAGTCAATAATCAAATGGAGATAAAAAATGTCAGAAGGAATAGAGAAAATCCCATCACACACTTTATGGGACTGTCCTTTTAAACAAGATGTTGGTGTTTTAAGCGGTTCTAAATGGAAAATATAACCTACATTGTTAGTCAAATTCTCTGAGTTTCGGGCCCATTTCTGTTAACATGTGCTTCAATAGTGCATCCATGTACAAATCAGACCTTGACATTTCCACTAGCCATTAGTTTCTGGTAACTGACTGTTGGCAAGTAAGAATAGTGCGCTGTGTGAATGTGAAGAATTGAGGGGGCAAATAAACTTGCAACTTGACATATTTACTCCTGTACAAATTATTTTTTAGGCAGACCTGCTCTTCACATGTGTTTGCTTGCTTCCCAGGGTCAACACATAACACAATGATCCTGTGAAAGAGCTGTCTGCCATGCATCATGGATGGGCTGCAGTAATAGTGGACATGGCTGCTGGGTATTTTTCCACTACAATATAAGTACAGAAATGCATCTCATAACAAAGGTAATTTAATTGACTTCTTACCTGAAAGCACTCTTCCTCTGTAAGAAAAGTAATCGCTTGGAACCCCATCCACGCCTTCTTGCTAATGGTATAAAGCAGGATATTGCTACAATAAGGTAATTTCAGCTTCCGGACACCATGGATACAGCACAGGCATGACAAAGTTTCTGAGCACTGCAGGATGCTGTATGCACACAACATGGCTCTTAATCGCATGTGCCCATACCTAAGCAGGATATGGATGAGCCTATCGGACATTTGTACTCCCTTTAAAAATAGGCAAATACTCCCAAATAATAATAGGAAGTAAAAATACTCCCAACAAAAAGACAGGAAACGACACGTAGGACATTATCGCCCCCCTGCTTTCACCCACACAGCCCCATGGATATGTTTGCAGCAGTGGTTTCCGTAATGCCACAGGAATACACTTCTACCTGATCAAAAGTAGTAAGCATGTACATTGTAATGAACATGAATAACTAGGTACAAAGAAATAATTATTACAAAAACAGTTTCCAGTTTTATTTTTACCAGTTCATAAAATACTCGCATTGGAAATTGGACTTGCATTTTTACTCCCTAAAAAAATTATTTTACTCCCAACTTATAGGAAGTAAAATATTCCCACCTCCAAATCTTATCTGAAGCACTGGGCAGAGGTATAAAATGTTGACAGTGTAATTTAGGTGTCTCAAAGAGATGATATCTTGAATAATTTTCCAGAAAATTGTAAACAAAATCTCCCGAAAAAAAATCAATGTATATCCTGTTTTTACCAAAACATTTTACTCCAACTGCAGGGGAGTGTTAATCAACCGAAATAAGCGCATGACAGTAGACGGATAGAAGAGTCATAAAGAAAATGCACTAATTGTATAACTCCTGGTGGTATGAGCGGGCATGTGCAATGTCTGAATCCAAGCAAATACAAAATGAATTCTGGTGCTTCGGAAAGAACATCCCAGAGGGGCAACGTTTAATTCAAATGCAAGTGAAAAAATAGCCCTAGTGAAATGTGACAAAAATAAATGTCTGCCCGCTTCCTTGAACGTCTGCTGTAGGTAAGAGTGATGGGGTTTCCACTCGCTCTATAGGGACAATGCCTCTGGTGCTTGCTTCAAACATCTTGCCATCAGAGGGGATAGGTCGAGCTGTCATCACAGTGTAGGCCTCCGCAGGGAAAATGGCAAAAGTGTATTCGGACGAGCAGAGTGACGACAAAGGTGACCACTCCCTCACCGCTTCACAGGCCTATGGGTGCTGCAAGCTGTCGTTGCTTTCTTGAGGCACTATGCTCGCTTTAATTCTGTGGAAGACCATAAGAGAGTCTGAATGTGGAAGGAAGCTGTGGAGTTAAGATTGGCTTTTTAGCTTGCTACCGCAAGCCCCCAATGCTCTGTCTTGTTTTGGATTAGAATGACAGCCTCTCTCCAACTCACAATTAGCTTTTCTACACCTGATGGCAGCAGTAGAAAGTTGGGGGTTTCTGGTCTGGCACAGACCGGCAGACAAGAGACTGCTATGTCAGGTGATTTTGGGAGCATGGCTGCAGAGCACAGATATGTAAATAGAGGTTTAACTGGGGCCTATGTGAGCAGTCTCCATGAAGAGCAGCAGAGCTGTTGAACACCCTTGGCCAAATGTCGGGAGGTGCGAGTTTTATGAGAGATAGCCTTGCCTTGTCCTGG
Source organism: Ambystoma mexicanum (assembly GCF_040938575.1). Classification (NCBI taxonomy): domain Eukaryota; kingdom Metazoa; phylum Chordata; class Amphibia; order Caudata; family Ambystomatidae; genus Ambystoma; species Ambystoma mexicanum. The sequence continues at coordinate 91,248,711 of NC_090929.1, read as the reverse complement.
GTGGTGGCAACGTTTTTTCTCTCCTTGAAGGATCTTGTTTAAACAGCAGGGACATGTATAGAAGGGAGAAAGGAGTCATCAGCCCCAAACATGTTGCACAAGACCTTGGAGAGAGCAGTCTATGCTTCATGGGAGCACTGTGAAGTACCTCACAACTTGTGGGATCTTGGCGTCCATGAAAGCTCATCATAAAAATGTGTATAACAGGGCTCGAAATTAAGATTGGCTAAACCGGAGCTACAAGCAGCTCCTATGCATCCAGCATGAACCAGTCACCAGGAGATGCTACTAAAGAAGGAGGAGCTAGTACATTGCGTTACGCAATTATAACCTCCTCATAAAAATGCAAACATGATTTTTAACCATTATTTATGACCCCTTATGCTTCAAATGTTATATAGATGTGTCCTCCATGTTTATTTATAGATTGTCCCAAATGCACAGTGTTAAATTCACATAATTGTGTTTGTTCGGCATCCGTTGCCCTCGAGGAGCCAAAAGTAGCTCCTGGTAATTGTTGGTTCTAAGCTAAACGTGCTTGTCTAGGCTATAAGCAGGAACTAAATAGCTCCCAGGGCCCCTCAATTTCATACCCTGTATAAGGTTCAGCAGACTGTGCCATCAGAGGTGGCCATGGAATTCCGCTCACATGGGGCAGAAATATATTCAATGCGACTCCTTGTGTGAAAATACTGGAAGAGAGGCTGAGTCATTTGGGACAGATAAACTTACCTGAAGTGGTAAGTGGCAGAAGCCTTATTTTAAACTGAATATGACGTGTGGGAAATGGGCTAACAAAGGACAGGCAATGAGTCCTGCATGGATTGCTCTCTTTCTCCACAAACACATACAGCATTAAAAGAGCGTTCAGGTTATCATCTCGACTGGCGTGGGGGGTGGGCTCTGCTCCTGTGGAACTCTTTGGGAGCCCGCCAAGTGAACCCTCCATAAGAGGCACGCCTCGATAAAGCGCTTCACTTCAATGGGACTACGCAGACCAAAACGATGCTGAAGTTGAAAAAGATTTCTGGAGAACAGGAATTCCATTGTGTTGCGTGGGGTTGTGGCCTCTGATTGGCAAAACAAAAGAGTTGATGGTTGGAAGGTTTAGAATTGATCTTTAACCTTTGGCATTGCTCTGGGCAATCCCCCAGATCATTGTTCTTCATCCTGCCAAGCAATTAAAGAAGGGGGCAAGGCCATATGCCAATCAGGCCTGGTCCCACCCCAAAAGGGGCAGTCCAGCCCGAACTGCTTGGTCACATCCTTTCTGCATGAGACCACAAGCATCCCCAGACATGTTTCCGCCTCGTTGGGCGTTCTCAGTTAGGTGTAACTTGCGTCTCTAGGCCCAGCAGGCTTTAGACCCACATCTGGGCCATACCCGTGCTACTTTGTTTGACTTGAGCAAAACAAAAGTGGTGACGCCTTGAAGGTTTAGCAATTACCTTAAACCTCTCGCAATTGCTCTAGTCAACCCTCCAGGCATGGTTCTTTGCTGCCAGGCATTTAAAGAAAGGGGAAAGACCATATGCAAATCAAACTTGGGCCCCCCACGAAAGGGGCAGTCCAGACCGACCTGCTTGGTCACATCCCTTCTGCACGAGACCACAAGCAACCCTAGACAGGTTTCAGCTTCTATGGGTGCCATCAGTTAGGTGTAGCTAGGGTCTCTTGGCACATGGCAAAATTAAATGTCTCACTAAGGAAAGATTTGTGTTTTCTGATGCAGCCAAGACATTTGTGCACAGGGCTCACACTGGTTGATTTTCTGAACTGGGCTCTCTCCTTTTGTCATATTTTATGGGAATAACTGTGGGGACCGCAACCACTTTGTGACCTGTGGATATATGTTCCTCTTTGTGACTTATCTGCTTCTGTGTCCCCGAATTCATCCTATGTTCACTATACCTCCTCTCCCATAAGGGTGGGTCTGTTCTTTTTTGGGCGTCTTGGCCTGATGCAACTATCTTGCAGTTCAATTAGCCAACATGTAAGGTTCCATTCCTGTTTGGGATTCCCTGCCTGAAGTTTGTTATTCTGTTACCGATTTCCGTGCAGGTCTCAATGTTGTTTTCTGTTTGAGATAACATGCTGTTCAATAAATGACATTTGATCATAGCCAGGGTGAGGGTCGCTTCAGCTCGAGCGAGCAGCAACGGCCTCCACCCCCCAGTTCGTCTGTCTCTGCCTTCCGGGCAGCATTCACCCTGGCCTCCCGCAGAGTGTTGGCAGCCCGCAGTTTCTATTGCATCTGTTCCATCATTCAATACATCTGCACTAGGACCTGAGTCACGCAGACCCATGTTAGCTGCCAGGTACTCTCGTTCTGCTCAACACACACTTGAGTTGCCTCCATGATGGTATGAACAACCAGGACGTTTAAGTAGCAGGTAGAAGAGGCTGGATTAATAAACGTGAGACCGCAGGGGACAATCTCAAGAGGAGGGCCGAAACACATTGTGTCGACCAAGATCCGACTAGATCCCATCAACTGACTAGTCTCTTTTTCCCGATAAGGACAATACGTGACCTTTCCCACAACTTGTCACAGAAGTAGATTAATAAAATATTAAGAAATGAAAAATACAGTGAGATTAGAATGGGTTAATTTCATATGCCATATTTTCTGTCTAATGTACTAGGTGTGTTGTATTTGGATCCGATTTTGTTCAAGAATTTTGGAAAAAGATTTTTTGAACATCTGCGATGTACTAATGGTTTTTGGTACTTTTGTTACTAAGCACCAACGCAAAAATTAAGTCTGTCCTTTTGAACTTTGTTTTACGTTGTGAAATGTATGTGATTGGTTGTTAAAGAAGAGCAAGAATATTTTTTGATCAATGAAAATAAATATATTTTTGGATTTTAAAAAAGTCTGGTGCTAAGCCCTATGACTAATGCAACATCGGACGATTCTTGTGTGTTACTGTAAAGCAACATCGGACGATTCTTGTGTGTTACTGTAAATTTAGCAAGCGAGAAAGGATGTAACATTGCAGGTTACAATCTGATCTACATTTACTGGTGTTAAGGTGCTGATGTCTCGGGTCCGAAAAACTACACTGCATGTGATGGATTACCCTTTCTTCTCTCCTCGCCAGGCTATTTTTGGTGGGAAGCAATTCTTCAGCCAGTAGTCTCCAGCAGAGTATATAGAGCTGAAAGTATGTTTCTTTTTTACTTGCTCCCATTGTGGCTCCGGCAAAGCATGTTCCTTCTGAGTTGCCCTGGGGCCCTATCATGTTGTAAAACATATGTTCCTGAGGCTTGCACCGAAGGTCTACACAACCTAACACCAGGTGAAATCCTCAGATGCCACATCTGCAGCATTTTCCTGGCCCCCAGGCTGATGTTCCTGGCGGACTTAGTATCAGTCTCTGGCCTTACCTGTGGCAACCCAGAGGTACCCTATAGATTGCGCTGATGGTGATTCTAGGACTGGAGATGCTGAACAACCTCTATGCCAGGCTGCTTCAACGCAACAGCCCCTTTTGATGGCTTAGCTTGCACACTGCTCTATATGTTTGGAAGCTCAGTTACTGCCTGGTCACTAACTAGAAGTCCTTTCCACTCGCCACGTGCTGCCAAGGAGTGACCATGGCATCGCAAGCTATCGCAAGAAACACTCTCCTCTCCAAGATCATCATAACCGTGGTTCAATATGGCTTCAAGATGACACCAAAGAAATCTATTTCATAGTTGATTTCTTCCAATGTTCTCATGCTTTTGCAATACTGTCAGGGAGACTATACCAATCATAAGTTACGAGGCAAGCAGTACGTGTACTTATTCAAGCCCACCAATTTTCGTTTTGGGACTTGCATCGTCTGGTATTTTCCTTGTCAGTACAGCTCTCTGGTCCCTCTATGTACATTCGTATTAAAGCTGGTCGACATCTGAACTCCTCCATGAGATGCCCTCTGGTTTATGAATGAAGGCTACTATTCTGTAGTTTTGGGATTTTAAGAAGTCCCCCCGCGCGCCAAGCCTTTTACATGCCTTCTGCCTTCACTCTGGCAAGACGTGGGTTTTGGAATTTCAGCGATAGCTGCCTTTCTATTCTGTGAATCGGCCTTTCTTTGGATTATTTTGAGTTCTTTACCAAAATGGAAGCAGTTTCCTCAGCCCTTTCCACTTGAATCTCTACTCGCACCCCACCTGGTCTTGGGGTACGTTTTTTTGTGTCTTGCCTGAGGGCTGCTTCACTGGCTGGAATATGCCAAAGTCTGCTTTTAATGCATCCTGTTTTTTTCTTGGCAAATCTACCTTTCTGAATTAAATGTTTCTTTAGTCTCTAGCTCACAATAAAAATGGAAACCTGTTGTTGCAGCGTAGTGAATAGGTTTTTCTCTCCCATGCAATGGTTTACTTATACACTTTTGCAACCGCTTGGTACCACAATGTGTTTGAATTCTAAATGTTACTAGAATCCTGATTAACAATCCTAGTAAATTATTTTGAAATATTTGTTCCTCTGTAGCCACACATCAGGAAAGTACCACCTTATGAAAACATTTCTGATGCTTGTTAATCTGCTTAGACTCACATGATGTGCATATGGTCCGACATCCAGTGGTAACAGTGGAGTATTGCATCTTGTCTTTCGTTGACCGGAAGGGGATGTCGGCCTAGGCGTGTCTGTAACACTATCCCTATCGTGACGTGTAGTGTACCCAAAATCCCTCACGTGCCAAGGTCCCTCAAATATTTTTTTTCCGTCCAGATAACTGGTCGCCCTATGGCAGAGCTCTTACATAAGAGACATTGTTTATCTTTTGTCAGTTATTCCCTTATAAGTCACTTCCACGGCGATTTAGAACTTGGACGAACACTGCTGAAAGTTTCTACGGCGGTGGATTTCAGCGCCTAAGATCCAGCGGCTGAGGCATTCACGTGGCCGGGCCCTCTGGCCGGCCTACACAGTATGGAGAGTGGGGTTGGGGTGGCCAGATCTTTCGTTATGTCTTTCCTCTTTCCCCCTCTTTGCCCTCTAGGTCTGGTCATCTTTGTTTATACCTTTCGCTATGGAAAGGACTCCATTTAGGTTCTACCCTAAGTGTAGGGTCAGATACCCGTGGAAAGACTAGCACAGAACGTGTCATTCTTGTCTCCCCTTAGATCACGACGTGAAGCGGTGTGCGGCTTGTAAGCTCCTTCGGCCTAGACCCTTAAGGAGCACTGTGTAAAGCGGTGGGCCACGTACGGTATGTCACGAGCTGAACCCTCTTCACCCACCGCCAAACCCGCCGAAAGTGACCGGGGCAACTCTGATGACCAAACATCCATATCGGATGTCATAGACTTTGAGACGGACACTTCTAGGTCTGCCAGACCTGTCCCCGACCCTTCAAGGCATGACGCAAGTCTTGCTTCAGGGACAACACCCGGTGACAGGGGCGTACAAAAACCACAACACACTAAGCACACAACCCCACCACCGATTTCGATGGTTCGAAAAAGGTGAAAGCGGCAACAGGGCCGTGGCAAATTTCGGCGGATTCCTCTGATAGGGTAGATCAGAAGCCTTCCCTGAATCTGCAGCAGTCTTGTGTCTGGGCACTCCAAAAACAAGGGCGCTACCCCTAAATCGGGTTTACACGTCGAAGCGCGGTCATTTGACGGTCCCTAAAGACCCGGCAGGCCCAAAACCTATTACTAGGCCTCCAGGCGAAAAATCTACCGCTAGGCCCTCTAACGCCGCAGTAGGCGTTAAATCTTCCGATAAGTCTTCGAACCTGTTAACTCATGCAGATTCGGCAGAGATTGAAGATGGTATCGCAAGAATTACTTCGGCAGTTGGGCGGTACCTACACCGATCGAAACGTATGGGGCAGGCCGCGTATAAGTCTAAAGACACGCCCTGGTGCCCCCGATACTCGTGAAACCTATGAGGACAGTCGGGAGCCTCTGTCCAACACCGTTGGAGACAAATTTTGATGCCAAAGGGCAGAAAGCAAAGATTTTCCACCTTTGGGCCCTTCTGGTTCCTCTAAGTGGACAAGGGAGAAATTCGAAGGGTGCATGGATCGTCTTGAAAGTATTGTCTCGCTTTCTGAGCATCCTTCCCCCTGAGAGAACTCGTGAGGACCCTCTTTTAAGATCAGCTTCACGTTTCCAAGAAAATCTTGACTCTCAGCCCTCAGTTTCTGAAGATGTGGTCCAGATGGACACTTACCAGGACAGCTACAGCGAAGAAGAAAACCCGTCCTTCCTGCAGGACTACACTGAGGACCAGGCGGATGCCATGGACAACTGGGAGGAAACCCAGCAAGTGGAAACGGAGCCATGGATGCTCCCAACACAAGATCAGGACACTGATGGTCTATGCCTGGATTCTCCTCCATCCACCCCGGCTCGCCAGGCCTCGCCTGTAGACGACCATATGGCCTTCAATGCCATCTTAAGGAAGGCAGCAGATCACTTTCAAATCACTACTCAGGAGGCGATACCCGAACAAGACCTTGTGGAGGACATTCTCAAGGAGAAATTCCCCCCCGTCCCCCAAACCAAGCCATTCCCCTCCTAAATTCGGTTAAAAGAAGATTGGCCCCCTCACTAGTCACGCCAGCTCAGACCCGGTCAGTGAACCCAAGAGTGGAAAAACTATTTCGGCCAGCTCCTTCGGACCCTCAGTATATTAAAGGCCACGCCACTCCGACTCCTTGGTAGTCACTACTACCTGGAAACGGGCAGGAGTACCCCTTGCTACGGGGGAGGCACCCCGTATAAGGAATCCAAGAGGTTGTACGCCCTAGGTAAGCGTGTTACCTCGGCAGCTGCATACACCACACGCATAGCGAATAACGCCACGCTGCCGGCTAGTTATGCAGACGCACAATGGAACCTGGTACAAGAAGGTCTCCAGGAGATTCCTGAACCCGTTAGGTCCAGGCTTCTCACCATCGTGGCCGAGGGCAGGCAGGTAAATCAGAATATAATAAAGGGCACTCTGGACACTGCTGAGACAGCAGGCAGGTCTCTGGCCCAGGGCACTCTACTCAAGCGTCACGCTTGGCTTCGCAACTCAGGGTTCAAGCCTGAAACACAGGCCACTCTTATCAACAAACCCATAGAAGAGACCAATCTCTTTGGGAAAGCGGTCGACGATGCCCTGGAGCTGGGCAAGAAAGCGCACAAGACTCTTAAGTCCTTGCAACAAATAACTCGGAAACCTTTCCCCACAAAGGGGAGGTGGTTCTCGTCGGTCCTTTCGAGAGCAAGTCAGAACAACTACAGCATGGGTAACTAACTCTGGACAAACGTCAGGAAGCCATGCCTACTACCCACATGGGGGTCAGCGACGCAGCAAAGGCAGAGGTAGTCCCCAATCCCAGAGGAGCCGCAGCCTCTGGTCAGAAATGATCAACAGTTCCAGGTCCCCGCCCATGTCACCCCGGTCGGGGGGTGTTTCACATCTTTCCTCACGGCATGGGAGGGGATAACTTCAGACCAGTGGGTTATAAAGACGGTCGCCCACGGGTAATGCATGGAATTTGCCCGACCACCACAGTATAGACCGCCACGTTCACGGCGCCTCTCACCGGACCATCTGCAGATCCTGAATCAAGAGGTGGAAGCGCTGCTGGGAAAGGACGCCATAGAAGCTGTCCCTATTGTTCAGATAAACAAGGGTATTTAGTCAGTGTACTTCCTTGTACCCAAAAGGGACCTCACCATGCGCCCTGTTCTAGACCTGCGCCCAGCGAACAAATTCATAAAACCTCAAAGGTTTCGTGTAGTTACGCTACAGGAAGTGATCCCACTGAAACAAAGGGATCACATGGCAAAATTGGACATGAAAGATGCATACTTTCATACTTCAATGTTGCCAGCGCACAGGAAACATCCAAGGTTCATGATAGAGGACAGGAATTACCTATTCAAAGTGCTCTCCTTCGGCATCGCCTCGGCGCCAAGGGTGTTAACAAAAGTCTTGGCAGTCGCGGCAGCACACCTGCGCAGACTGTCCGTCCCGGTTTACCCTTTCCTCAACAACTGGCTCATAACAGGGGACTCTTATGACACAGGCTTTTGAACACCCAGAAGACCGTAGACCTTCTGTTCAGTCTGGGATTTTCCACCAACGAGAAAAAATCCAGTCTAGTCCCCAGTCAAGTAAAACAATTTCTCGGGGCTCTAATCCGGACATAGGACGGCCTCGTCTTCCCCTCCGAGAGGGTTCAGAACATGCTTTTTCATATCCCTCAATATGTAGCCAGTCGAGAGGTGATGGTACGCAAAGCCATGCGCTTGCTAGGTATGATGGCGTCATGCAAATACTTGGTTCCCCACGCATGTCTGCATGCGTCCCATGCAAGAGTGGCTCAACAGCCAGTGGAGTCAGGCCAGTGTACAATGGGAAGATCTGGTAGTTGTCTCGCCAGCCCTCATTCTCTCTCTGCAGTGGTGGTCGAGGGAAAACCTCTTAAAGGGGAAAACCTTCACCACCCCTGCAGTGGAAGCCACTCTCACGACAGACTCATCTCTCACGGGGAGGGGGCTCACCTGCTTCAGCAGACAGCGCATGGGTTATGGTCTCCACAAGTAGCATCCAACCATATAAATCTACTGGAGCTATTAGCTGTGTTCAAAGCACTGAAAGCCTTTCAAACACAGCTACAGGGTAAACAGTCCTGGTCCTGACATACAGCGCCGCAGCCATGTATTACCTGAACAAACAAGGGGGCACACACTCTCCAGGGCAATCCAAGCTGTCCCAAAAAATGTGGATGTGGGCTCTCAAACACAAGATGTTTCTGTTGTCCCAACACCTTCCAGGGGAACTCAATCTTCTGGCAGACTTGCTCAGCAGATATTTCCCACTTCCCATAGAATACGAATGGCGTCTGCACAAAGACATCGTGTCCAACGTCTTTGCAGAATGGGGCTTCCCAGAAATCGACCTGTTCGCAACTTAGGAGAATGCCCAATGCCAAGACTGCGACTTCAGGTACCCCCAGAACAGCTCCAAGGGGAACGGTCTCTGGATAACCTGGTCAGGGACATTTGTTAACGCTTCACCCCAGCCCCCCGACTCCCCTACTCAACAAGATAGTGTACAAGATGCCACAGGAACCAGTCACCATGATATTGGTAGACCCCATGTGGGCCCACCAACCCTGGTTCACTCATCTAATGGAAATGTCCCTCTCTCCACCACTAAAACCACCCTGCCCGTACAACATGTTGTCTCAGGACAGGGGTGAGACCCTACACCCATGCCCTCAAACTCTGAACTTAGCAGCCTGGCTCCTGAGGTCACCTTCAGCTCCTTTAGAGATGCATGGACATTCTCAGGGAAGCTAGGAAACCTAACACCCGGTAGTGCTATTCCAGCAAACGGTTTGTCATCTGGTGTAATGCCAAGGGCATCAATCTCATCGATTGCTCACACGTTGTGCTGTGCCTAACCCATTTGTTGGACACAGGGTTGGTCTTCAATTCCCTAAAGGTTCATCTTGCTGCTCTCTCAGCCTACACCACGTCACAACGGAAGGTGTTGTGGTGGAAAATACCTTTGATTAAAGCTTTTATGGAAGGGGTTAAGAGAATTCATCCTACCACATCTCACCCAGCTCCTGGATGGGATCTAAATGTGGTTTTAACCAGACTGTTACGCCCACCTGGCTCCCACATGGGCGTTGGTTGGACCCGGACAGCTTCGGTCTCCACCCACGTGATGCGTAGTGCAGCGATGACTGACTGGATCTGCCCTCCTAATCTTGTCTGCTTAACCTGTAGAAATATTCTCCTGCAAGTGTAGAGATGGATTTAGCCACTTGTGGATTCAAGTGATGGCACCCCCACAGTCCTCCCCAACTAATCACCTCCAAAATGCCCTCACAGCAATCTCACCTTATATTCTTGAAAGATGAGCTCTCCATCCTGCGTGGATTTGCAGGGGCGCGTCAATTCCCGTTACTTCACTGGTTTGAAGGCTCGGGAGCGTTCCAGAGAATATTGACTCTGAGGTTCCTGGTGAGGAACAGTAAGTATTAAGTTCATAGAGTTCAATATGTCCGATGTTCACTCTTGCTCCCCCCTTCCTTTCTTGTCATGCAGCTGGCTCGTGAAAAGATGCTCTTGTGGCAGCTGGTGGCGCTCAGGTAAGAGTCTGTATTACCCGGCGCTGTCTGGTAAATGTTGCACGAGGAAAACGTGTTTTGTCTCTCTTTACAGATGCGGCACGTGAAAATATGGAGAGTCACAAAAGGATGCCTCCGGTGGTAAATCAGTTAAGTCTATGGTGGTAAGAATGATATTTGTTGGTTCCCTCGGCTCACCTTGTGGTTTTCTTTTGTCTCCTAGGTGCCGAAGTTCGGCAAAGAAATGATGGAGGCAGCGCCGCCCCGAAGGATGCTGTGAAGACTGGTGAGTATGCGGCGCGTGCAGAAATTATGTTCTTTACAGGTCCGGAGACAAGATGGATCCAGAATGAGGTGTGGAATAGAAATAATTTTGTTTTCTAACCTTGTCCCTTTCTTTCCTCTTTGTTTTAGGAGCTCCAGATTCGAGGCTGGCATGGCAGAAGACTGGATGCAGGCTGCAGGCACGGTGAGTGTTACGCTGCTGGATGCAGAATAACGCAAAGCGTGTGTTGCTGGTCGGGCGTGGTTTAAATAGCCTCAAAAGTAGTCCCAGGTAAGAAGTCCCTAGAACCACACCCGAGTAAAAAATAGTCCCTGTAGAAAAATAGTCCCTTTCAGGCTTCATGTTGGATTGGAGTCATTTGCAGCATGGTCTGCCTGAGGTAAGTAATGACTATGAGCCTGGCGCCTTAGGCGCCAGGACTGAATCCAGATAGACCCTAGCCGGGGTTGCTGAGGTTTTACTAAATGTCTAGATGCCTGCTCCCGCGGCTGATGGGCTTGATCTGGATGCCTGGGGGTAGGCATCATGACAGCACTCCCCACCCCCCCCTAAAGTTGTTCTTCCCCTGGGCCCTGGTTTACTGGGAAGTTCCGATGGAATCTTTTCACCAACCGAGGTGCGTGGACGTGGTCACTAGGTTCCCATGACCTTTCTTGTGGTCCGTAGCCCTTCCAATCGATTAAATAAAAAAGTTTTGATTTAACCATCTTGGAGTCCAGGATATTTTTTACCTCGAATTCAGGTTCTCCATCTATCAAGATGGGGTCGGGTGGTTTGGTTAATCTTGTTCCTGGTTGAACTGGTTTTAAAAGTGAAACATGAAAGACAGGATGAATGCGCATATTAGAGGGTAATTCCAATTTGACGGCTACCGGGTTGATAATGGCCTTAATAGTGTAAGGTCCCAAATATCTACGGTTAAAAGTCCGAGTTCCCTTTAGAGGTATGTGTTTTGTAGCCAGCCAAACTTGATCCCCAATCTGGTATTGTGGAATTTCACTTCTATCTTGATCAGCATTTTTCTTATATTTCTCTTTTGCTTGTTTCAAATGTTCTGTTGCCTCTTTAAAGGCTTGTGTAATAGTAGAATGCAAATGACTAACTGCAGGCATTTCTAAATGCTGAGGCGAATCTAGTTCTGAGGTTCGAGGGTGATGTCCATATATGGTATAAAGGGGCTTTGTCCGGTTCCTGAATGTACAGAGTTATTGTATGCATACTCGGAAATCCATAAAATATCTTTCCAATTACTTTCGGTCTGGTGTAGCATGCAACGTAGGTACTGTTCAAGGGTCTGGTTGGTCCTCTCCGTCTGACCATCGGTCGGGGGATGGTAACTGGTTGATAACCTCACGTCGATTTGCGCCAGTTGACAACATTTCTTCCAAAAATGTGAAATGAATTGACTACCTCGGTCAAAGACCAATACGGAAGGAAATCGGTGTATTCGAACAATGTTTTCGAGGAGTTCCTTGGCCAGAATTGAAGCAGAAGGTAATCCCTTTAGAGGAATAAAGTGGGCCATCTTGAAAAAAGATCCATAATAACTAGAATGGTGTTAAATCCATTACATGGAGGTAGATCTGTAATAAAGTCTAACGATAAGGTGTGCCATGGTGTAGGTGGAATAGCCAAAGGTTGTAAGAGCTGGTTTTTTTCTTCCGACTTTTTTGTTTTGGGCGCAAATGCCACAAGACATTACAAATGACTTTACGTCTTTTCGCCAGGTGGGTCACCAGAATTGTCTCTTAATTTTAGCTTCAGTTTTTGCGATACCTGGGTGTCATGATAATTGGAGATGACTAGTTCTTGTAGTTCCTTGTGTGGTAGAAATAGTCGCCCTTGATAATAAGGTAGGTCATTGATGACTGAGTAGTCCGGGCCTTTCTTCACCCAGTCCTGCAGGGCTGTTGGATCGAAGAGTTGTTGGATCTTTACTTGAATATCCTCTAGTGTCTGTAGAGTGGTTATGCCAAGAATTCTTTGTTGAAATTATAGGCACCGGTTCCGGGTTCGCATATGCTTCTCCCATCCCTATTCTGGATAAGGCATCTGCCTTGCCATTTTTACAACCTGGTCGATAAGTGATCACGAAATCGAACTCGGCAAAGAACAATGCCCATTGAAGTTAACGCGACGATTGGGCCTTGGGTGATTTTTAATACTGCAAGTTCTGGTGATCGGTGATTACCGTAATGGTATGCCTGGCACCGAGAAGATAATGCCGCCAAGCCTTGAAGGCGGATTTGATGGCTAATAATTCTTTATCGGTAACCGCATAGTTTAACTCGGATGCCGAGAACTTTCTGTACCAAAATGCTACTGGGTGAAGTTGACCAGTTTCAGGATCCTTCTGGGACAGGACAGCTCCCATGGCTAAACTGGATGCATCAGTTTCAACTATGTTTGGAAGTTCGAGGCGTGGATGCTTTAAGACTGGTGCAGACGTGAATTTCGCTTTCAGCTCTTGGAAGGCCTTTTCAGCTTCTTCGGTCCACAAGAAGCGTTTGTTTTTTCGCAAAAGTGCTGTGATAGAGTGTACAACATGTGAGAAATCCAGAATGAATCTGCGGTAGAAATAAGCAAATCCGAGCATGCTTTGTACCCCTTTAACTGAACTGGGTGATGGCCACTTGAGGATTGCGTCCACCTTTCGAGAGTCCATCCGGACTCCTTTTGGAGTCGGGATAAATCCAAGGAATTCAACTTCGTAGCATGAAAAATGCATTTTTCAAATTTTGCATATAACTTGTGCTGCCGTAGTTTCTCAAGGACTGCACGAACGTGCTTCACATGGTCTGATTCTGAAGAGGAGTGCACTAGAATATCGTCTATGTATACAACAACACAGACGTCAATGAGTTCACGAAGAACATTGTTCATAAAATACTGGAAGGCTGCTGGTGCATTGCACAACCCGAAGGGCATCCCCTAGTATTCGAATAACCTGTACTTACTGCGAAAATCAGTCTTCCATTCGTCGCCTTTCTTTACACGTACCAGATGATATGCCCCTCAGAGATCTAATTTAGTGTAGATGCAAGCGTCCTTTACTTGGTCTAGTAATTCGGGGATCGGAGGCAATGGGTATCGGTTCTTAACCGTGATCTGATTTAATGCGCGGTAGTCTATGCACGTTCTGAGGTCACCTTCCTTTTTAGGCACGAAGAACAAAGCTGAAGATGCAGGGGACTTTGATGGACGAATGAAGCCATTAGCAAGGTATTGGTCCAAGTATTGTCGTAGGTGAAGGTTTTCGGGTTCCGTAAGGGCGTAGATCCTACTACATTGAGGTTGTGCACCGGGTATGAGATCGATTTGACAATCGTATGATCTGTGAGGTGGTAGGGTGTTTGCCTGTCGCTTTTGGAAAACATCTTGGAATTCTTGATATTCCTAAGGTAACTGCACGACTGGAGTAGCGACTGTGGCCAGGCCTTGGTTCAAGGTTTTTTTTGGGTAACAAGTATATGCACAATCCGGGAAGGTTATTCTCTTCTCTCGCCAATCAATACAAGGATTATGTGTTTCCAACCAAGGTATCCCCAGTATTATTTGGAACTGGAGGGCTTTGATTAAATCAAACACAATAGTCTCTCGATGCCCATCCTGACCCAATAGTGTCATCTCTGCGGTGGAATGAGTTACAGGCCCAGAGGCAATTTCAGTTCCATCGACTGTGGTGATGACATCCGAAGTGGTCTTTTTGCAGAGAGATGGGTTCATCCTTGAAGCCAACTCGTGGTCCACATAGTTTCCTATGTCCCCGCTATCAATGTATGCCCTCACTGCATGCATACGTGATGGCTGCCTCGGATCTACAAGGACCATTGGTATGATGAAGTGCGAGGTCTAAGTATCCTTCTTCAAGCTCGGCAAGCGGACCTCTCCGCTTGTCGGCATGGTCGTTTCCCGAATCAGGCTTTGTTTGATTTTTATCAGCAACTCCGACTACTTTTTTAGATTTTTTTTATAGGGCAATCCCGTAGAAAATGTCCTGAGGCCCCACAGTACAGATACAATTGCATCTGCCGTCTTCTTTCTCTTTCCTTTTGAGTTAAGCGTCCTTTCACCCCCCCCCCGATCTGCATCGGTTCTGATACATCTGTTCCTTTGAGGGTAACATTGGGTTTAACCAATACCCGATTCTCGAACTTAGCTCAATCAGCCTTTCTATTCTGAAGTCGGTGGTCTAACTGGACCACTAAGTCTATATATTCTGCACAATCTTGAGGTGGGTTCACAACTTGGGCCAAAACGTCTTTGAGTTCACCCCGAAGTCCACGATCAAATAATGTAATTCGTTTTACCTCTGGCCATCCGGTTTCCACCACTAACCTATTGAAAGAGGCGATATAGGTTAGTAGATCCTGGTTACCTTGTCGTAATGATAAAAGTTCGTTATCCAGGGCCTTTCCCTGTGAATATCTGGCAAATGGTCTTTCCATGCTCAATTGAAAACCTTGAAAATCCCAAAGAAGTGGGTCATCCTGGTTAACTAATGGAATTGACCAATCCGCTGCGCTGCCACTAAGATATGATGGTACAAAGGCTACTTTGGTTTGGTCGTTCGGAAAAGCTCCAGGTCTGCATAAAAAGTGCAAACGGCATTGGTTCATAAACACGGCGAACCTTTTTGGGTCCCCAGCAAAACGTTCGGGTGGAGCTAAAGGAATGCTCCCTGGTAGAACCACTTGCACAGGATTGCTCGTTGAAACAGGAGTTGGATTCCCCCCGAGTCCAGGTAATGGTGTTTGCCCAGCTTGGTTTTGCAGTAATTGTCTAGCAAGATCATCAGTGCGCTCCTTTGACACAATCAGTTCTCTCCTGAGGGCATTAGTCTCTTGGCACGCAGAGTGCACTTCTGTCCTGAGTTCCCTTAACAATAGGGCTAGTTGGTCGGTTTCTGAGGTTTCCATAACGCCCAGGTGGGGATTTGTAGATAGGCTTTGCGTTCTGTTACGCTCACCTGGCTCCCACAGGGGCGTGGGGCGGACCCGGACAGCTGCGGTCTCCACCCACGTGATGCGTAGTGCAGCGATGACTGACTGGATCTGCCCTCCTAATCTTGTCTGCTTAACCCGTAGAAATATTCTCCTGCAAGTGGAGAGATGGATTTAGCCACTTGTGGATTCAAGTGATGGCACCCCCACAGTCCTCCTCAACTAATCACCTCCAAAATGCCCTCACAGCAATCTCACCTTATATTCTTGAAAGATGAGCTCTCCATCCTGCGTGGATTTGCCTGGGCGCGTCGATTCCAGTTACTTCACTGGTTTGAAGGCTCGGGAGAGTTCCGGAGAATATTGACTCTGAGGTTCCTGGTAAGGACCAGTAAGTATTAAGTTCATAGAGTTCAATATGTCTGATGTTCACTCTTGTTCCCCCCCTTCCTTTCTTGTCTTGCAGCTGGCTCGTGAAAAGATGCTCTTGTGGCAGCTGGTGGCGCTCTGGTAAGAGTCTGTATTACCCAGCGCTGTCCGGTAAATGTTGCACGAGGAAAACGTATTTTGTCTCTCTTTACAGATGCGGCACGTGAAAATATGGAGAGTCGCAAAAGGATGCCTCTGGTGGTAAATCAGGTAAGTCTATGGTGGTAAGAATTATATTTGTTGGTTCCCTCGGCTCACCTTGTGGTTTTCTTTTGTCTCCTAGGTGCCGAAGTTCAGCAAAGAAATGATGGAGGCAGCGCCGACCCGAAGGATGCTATGAAGACTGGTGAGTATGGCGCGGCGCTGCAGCTGGAGGTGCGGCGCATGCAGAAATGATGTTCTTTTCAGGTCCGGAGACGAGATGGATCCAGAATCAGGTGTGGAATAGAAATAAGTTTGTTTTCTAACCTTGTCCCTTTCTTTCCTCTTTGTTTTAGGAGCTCCGGATTCGAGGCGGGCGTGGCAGAAGACTGGATGCAGGCTGCAGGCACAGTGAGTGTTACGCTGCTGGATGCAGAATAACGCGAAGCGTGTGTTGCTGGTCGGGCCTGGTTTAAATAGCCTCAAAAGTAGTCCCAGGTAAGAAGTCCCTAGAACCACACCCGAGTAAAAAATAGTCCCTGTAGAAAAATAGTCCCTTTCAGGCTTCATGTTGGATTGGAGTCATTTGCAGCATGGTCTGCCTGAGGTAAGTAATGACTATGAGCCTGGCGCCTTAGGGGCCTTAGGCGCCAGGACTGATTCCTACTATGAGCCTGGCGCCTAAGGCACCAGGACTGAACCCAGATAGCCCCTAGCCGGGGATGCTGAGGTTTTACTAAATGTCTAGATGCCTGCTCCCGGGGCTGATGGGCTTGGTCCGGATAAGCATCATGACACAGACTCATGGGACCTCTCTTTGAGCCAATGCACAAAGCAAGTCTAAAAGGCCTTACTTACAATGATATGATATGGTATTTGTAACGCGCCTATACACAAGTGTTTCAAGGCGCGACGAGGCAGGGAGGGGGGGAAACAAGGGGAAGACAGACAAACGATCCTACTAGGCCAGGTGTCATTCAGATCGCGCAAGTGCAGAGGTAAGGGGAAAAGGAGAAAGTGCAGGGGGAGGACGTGGGGGGGAAAGTGCAGTACAAGGTAAGTAGCGTAATAAAATAATAAATAATAATAAAAGGGCCAGCTGGTGGCAAGTGCGAGGTAAGTGCAGAGCAAGTGCTGGGAAGGGGGCTGTAGGGATGCAGTGACAGTTCCACAGTGCAGGGGGAGCCAGGGAGGCAGTGCAAGTGGAGAGTGGCTGGGCCCTGGACCGAGGTCACAGAGTGGCCCAGATGCAGGTTTAGTGCAAACTTCAGTGGGGAGTTTAGCAGGTTTAGCAGGGGAGAGGGAGAGAGAAGGCAGAAGCGAAGAGGAAGGTTTTGAGGTGCTTCCGGAACCGGAGATGGTTCTCCTCAAGTTTCAGGGAGGCAGGAAGGCTGTTCCAGAGGGAGGCCCCTGCTGCGGAGAGAGATCTACCCCCAGCTCGTTGCTTCGAGAAGCGCTGACCATGAGGGAGTTGGAGACGGATGAGCGAAGGGCTCGTGAAGGCAGATATTTAGGAAGAGAGAGTTGAAGGTATTGTGGCCCCAGGCCCCAGAAGGCCTTGTGGACAATGCAGAGGGTTTTGAACTTAATCCTCGCAGCCACTGGGAGCCAGTGAAGAGATTTCAGTCCTGGAGAGATACGGTCCCTGGGCTTGAGGCCAAGGACGAGTCTCGCAGCTCTGTTCTGGATAAGTTGCAGAGGGCGGAGAGTGGAGGCAGGCAGATTAAGATAGAGGCTGTTACAGTAGTCCAGCCTTGAGAGAACCAGGGCTCGGGAGACAGTGAGCTTCTGGGGGAAGGAGAGGAAGGGAAGAATACCTCTGAGGAGGTGCAGCTGGTAGTGTGACTTCTTAGAGACGTCAGAAATATGAGGAGAGAAGGAGAGTGTGGAGTCGAAGATGACCCCGAGGTTTTTAGCTTTGCAGGTAGGGGCAGGAAGAGGGCCAAAGGAGGCCGGCCAGAGAGCTGCAGGAAAGGAGGGAGTGGGTGTGCCGATGAGTAGAATCTCAGTCTTACTGGCGTTAAGGCAGAGGTCATTGGCGGCACACCATTCCTGGATAGCAGACAGACAGTCGGAGATGAGGGAAGGAGAGGAGGAGGCCGAGGGTAGCCTGAAAATGAGCTGGGTATCGTCCGCATAGCACTGAAAGTGGGGGCAGAGAGCGGCGATGCGGTGGGCAAGGAGTGCCAGATACTGATTGAAAAGCCAGGGAGAGAGGTTGGATCCCTGGGGGACACCACAGGTGGAGAAAAAGATGTCAGAGAGGAAGGAGCCCATTTGGACCTGGGAGGGTCGACCGGAAAGGAAAGAGGTCAGCCATGCCAGAGCCTGACCAGTGATACCCAGGTTATCACGGAGACGGTTGAGCAGGATGGCATGGTTGACAGTGTCAAAGGCAGAGGAGAGATCGAGCAGAATGAGAACACAGGGAGTGTTGGAATCGAGGTTCAGGAGCAGGTCCTCACGGATGTTCAGGAGAGCAGTTTCCGTGCTTCTGGCCGCTCTGAAGCCGGATTGATGGTCATGAAGATTACCAACATATTCAGCATGGAGGTTAAGCTGGGAGATGGCCAGTTTCTCCAGGAGCTTACCCAGGAAGGGAGTAATGGAGATTGGGCGATAGTTGATAGTTACAAGACAGCCTTCCTAATGGCTATCACTTCTATTAGAAGGGTTAGTGAACTACAGGCCCTTTCTGTTCTAGACCCCTTTGTTACAGTCCACAGGGATAAGGTAGTTCTGTGCACTCATCCCAGTTTTGCACCTAAATTCAACTCGAAGTTCCATGTGAACCAATCGATCGAACAACCTACCTTTTTCCAGAATCCCACCAGTATGGCCGAAAGAAGCCTATGCACACTAGATGTGCGCAGGGCAGTCATGTTTTACCTGGAAAGAACTAAACCACTGAGAAAAATGAACCAATTTCTCGTTTCATTGGCAGACGGTAGAGCAGGGGGATCCTCTCTCTAAATCGGCTATCTCAAGGGGGATTGTTAAATGCATCACGCTTTGTTACGCTCTTGCTAAGCAAGAACTGCCCTTCAAGCCTAGAACACGCTCTACCCGGGGCACTGGGGCTTCCATAGCATTCATTGCAAATGTTCCCCTAGAGTCCATTTGCAAAGCGGCAACGTGGAGTTCTGTACACACCTTTACAAAACATTATTGCCTAGCCACTCATTCTAGGTCTGATTCTCAGGTGGGACAAGCAGTACTAAGACATCTTTTCTCGACGGTTCCTTCTAACAACCCACCTCCAACACCGGTTACTGCTTGCTGGTCTATGCACAGCATGAGATTCTAAGCAGATTAACAAGCATCAGAAGACATGCATTACTCATTGTAATAGCATTTCTGATTATTGTATCTGCTTGGATTCACATGCGCCCTCCCTGCTCAGGGTGGAAGGAACATGGACGTCTTACTACTTTCTCTCTTCATGTACTCACAATAGCCTTGGGCTCCCTCATGGCAGAAAAAATACAATCGAGGGACTTCGGCGCATGAGGGATTTTGGGTACACTACACGTCACGATAGGGATAGCGTTACAGATACGCCTATGCCAACGTCCCTTTTCGGTTCCTGAAAGACCAGATGCAATACTCCACAGTTACCACTGGATGTCAGACCATATGCACAGCTTGTGAATCTAAGCAGATGCAATCATCAGAAATGCTATCATGGTGAGCAATGCATGTTTTGTAGTGTAACTGTCCAACACTTAATTCTTCCATATGCAAGTCTTCACCCTTGAAAATCTCAGACCGGTAAATACACAATAATTCTCAGTGCGTTGGCGAATCTCTGCACAACTACTTAACCAAATTAAGTAGTTAGTCCTCAACTTGAAAAGTTTGCTCATACAAATTCAATATATTTCGTCAATTACCAGGAAGGCAAAAGTATCCCTAAGACTCAGCCAACATGTTTACCTGTGCAGTGGTGAAAATGTTCATTAACTATTTGTATGCGTACATTAATCTAACCTTAAACTCACTGACAAAAGATAAACGCACTAGAAGCAGGCTCAACTTGTTTATTTAAATCTAACATGTGGGAGGGTGCACGCACGAATGCCAGCGACCAAGATGGCAGCGACTTCTGAAATCTGTTTAAACAACTGCTGAGGAAGAGGACCGCGAGTCTCTGATGCCCATTTCTGCGGTCCCCAAGGCATCCATTGGAAGCGAGAAGCATTTCTCCCATTGCGGCTTTTTTATTTTTTTTTCCCGGCAGACGCTGGGGCTGAACGGAGGTGGAGGCACCAGATCGTGGGCCCCCTACCCCTCCCCCATCTCCTCCGTGAGCAGTGAAATGTCGGGCCGCACCATAGGTGGGAGATTGTTGGAGGCAGGGCAGGACCCGGAGGTGCCTGTGGGAGGCAAGAAGCACAGTGGAGACTGCTGCAGTTGACAGTGCTGGCCAGTGCAGTGTCGCAGATTGAAAGCTGTGCTACAGCAGTGGAGAGTCTTGGAAGACTAGGTTAGCTAATTGTGCTGGCTGAAGTGGGAAAGGCTGTCACCCCAGCATGGAGGGCTGGAACTCTGCCTCTACAGCTCTGGGTTCCCCATGGTAGTAAGGGACACACTGAGTGTAACCTCCTGGGGTGGGGATGAGTTCCTCCTGCTGGGACTGTTGGATGCCAAGCAGCAGGGGGGTGGCTGCGCTGGTCCGGAAAGGAGAGGGTGGACTGGCATGATCATCGCTTGTGGCATTAGGGCCACCCCAACCCAGGGGGAGAAGGACCATTCGGGGTGATCGTTGGGAGACCACATTTGGAGTGCAGCCAGTAGACCGAGACGGGATCCCCTGGGTGTGATATCCCACTGTGAGGCCCCACGCAGGCTCAAACTTCTTTATTGCACCGGATGGCAAAGGGAAATAAAAGGCAGGGCTGCCTGCAGTTCATGCAAAAGGAGGGTTGCCACTGAAGGGCAGCACCATGGCTTCCCCTAAATCAGGGGAGAATGATGCAGGAACATCTTTGGAACTGCGTGCTAGTATGTCAGCGGGGGGAGTCAGCCCTCGGAATAAAGCCTGGTTCTGGCAGAGATGAAGAATTGTTTTGCATGGATGAACACTGAGGTGGACGCAATAACATCCGTGTTATGGGAATACCGGAGACGGTGTCCTTGCACAATATGGAAGAATTAATGGAATCCTTCATCAAGGAGGTGTTGCAAAATTCCCTTCTTTGTTCCCGGTTCATAGTGGAGAGAGCCCACTGGATATCGGGTCAGGTGCCGAGACTGGGTCAGAACCCTTGTCCGGTCATTATGAGAGTGTTAAATTACTGTGACCGGGACACCATCTTGCGCAAGGAACACAAGAGCTGGGGGATATCCAATACAAGGGAGCTAGAATATACTTTTTTCAGCAATTTACTCGTCTGTACAAAAAGTTAGGCTCGCCTTCCTGGCAGCGAAGCGTATTCTACATGAGAAGCAGATACAGTACACAATGTTGTACCCATCAAAACCGAGAATTGTTCACAACAATAAGACCCTTTTTTTCACAAATTCTGCAAAAGTTGTTGCCTTTTCAGAATCTTTGCCAATGGCCTGAAGGGGGCTGGGCGGGGTCTCTGACTTGGATGTGCTAATTTCTATATGTTATGAGCTGCTTACAGGTAGCAGACTGCTTTAGGACTCACCCAGGATCATGCACATCTGTGGTTTGAAATAGTTATTGTAACGAAATGGGCCATTTCCTGATTATGATGTTTAAATATGTCCTCTCCCTCATAGGGTGGAGCGGATGAGATTTGTGGGGGCTAGGCCATTGTGTCCGGCACCCCCAGGTAGTTACCCATCAGTTAAGTGTAGTTGTTGGGGTGGGTGTTGCAACTGCTGGGGGAGGGGGGCAGGTTGTGTGTGAAGGGGGGGGGTGAGGAAGATGGGGGAGTGGTTTAATTCACAAAAGGATTAATGTCATTTTATGGAGTGTTGGTGCCAAACGAAATGCCAGAGCTCTCATGAGGTAGATCAGATTGTTACATTATAAGCTGGAATATTTGTGGGCACTGGCCGAGGTGATCAAGTTGCAGGAGATCCACCTGATTGGGGTGGGGGGGTCGGGGAGGCAAATGATGGGGTTGCTAAATCCTGGAGTCCAAAAACAAATACTACACCTCGTACTCTTAATTACTCAGCTGGGGTTATGACCTTGATTCATAAGTCAATACGGTTTCACCTACTGGAGTTGGTGGTTTACCCTGGGGGTAGATTTGTTATTGTCGGGTAGCAGGCTCCATGTTTTTGTCACATTTGTCAATACCTACGGACCTGATGTAGACTACTCCAGTTTTCTACTACCACTACTGGGCAAGAGCTTTGAATGTTATTATGGAGTCATCGCTGGACAGATCAGGGGGGAGTGCCTGTCCAGCCTCTCAGGCTGCAGTTCATATAAGTAGGCAGGAGTCTGGTAGCGTTAGGCCTGGTGGATGTGTGGTGAGTGTGTCATCTGAGGCTGCAAGAGTTCTCATTCTACTCATCAGTCCATGGTACGTCATCTAGATCATACCGTTAAAGATGAACAATGGTGTGCCAACATTCAAAATACCTTAGCAAATAAAATTTCACTAACACAGGCAACTTCACCTCCCTCAGCAGAGATCAATACACTCTCACCACTGTCCATCTCTGACACTATCAATATTATTAAAAGCCTAAAACCATCTAGATGCAAAGGCCACATCCGCCCAGCAACCCTGGTAAAAGAATGCACAGCAGAATTTGCACCTTTTGGCACTAGCCCTATCAACAGCTCATTTGTTACCAATACAGTACCAAAAGACCTAAAACAGCTTGGGTTCTACTCTTACTCAAAAAACCTACAATAGACCCTAACATCCCTACCAACCTCCGCCCCATCACCACTGTACCGTTTTTATTAAAATCACTCGATTGTGCAGCTTATTTGCAGATCCAAAACCATCTGGAAGACGATCACCTCTTGGATCTAAGACAATCGGGCTTCAGACCTGGTCATGGCACAGAGACCGCCCTACTGGACTTGAAAACACAAATGGATCAATAAGAAGACAAAGGGGAACTATGCATCCTCCTACTTACACATCTCTCTGCAGCCTTCGATCTGGTTAACCACGACATTCTCTGCCAACACCTTGAGACTGCCTCCCAATTCTCATCAGAATCCATCAAATGGATAAAATCATTTCTTACCAATCGGACTATGAGGGTCTTCTCTGACAACTCGTCAGCCCCTCCCGTCTCTGTGACCTGCGGCCTACCGCAAGGCTCTTGCGTGTCACCCACATTACAATGCTTTATTCAGACCCTCCAGAAAATTGCTGCATGAAATGGAAAATATTGTGGCACAAAAAAGAAAAAAATTGCGGCACCCAACTGCGTTTTTTGCGGCATTTTCTAACGTTGAAAAATATATCATTTAACATCTTTTTTAGCCTAAAACCAAGTTTTACCCTGGGGGTAGATTTTGTTAGGGCTTTTGTTAGTGAGGAACAAAATGTGTTCTGTCTGGCTGCGCTCTGTAGGACAGCCAGGTCGAGTCACCACAGCCTAACATTTTGGATTGTGGTGGGGGAAGGGGGATACAGCCTGATGAGCTCCAAGGAAATGGTGCTGTGCCACTACTTCCAGCAGACAAGTGGAAAGCAAATAAACAGATAGGCTTGAATTCAAAAGTGTAACCCTGGTTGAAGCCCATAGGTTTGCTTTTCGCTTGTCCTATGACCCCAGGAGAGAGGGGGAACAACTCTACACTTCTCCATGGAAGGAATCCATGAGGCCAAGACACCGGGGCAATGCAGTGGCAATAACTGCAAGCCCATAATACCTAGCCAAACAATGAACTCTCTTGGGTGGTCATCATTCCTTGGTTATGCCACCCACACATGGTGACTAAACACACCCACAAACAGAAATGAAACATCACAACACTACCAGGGGTCAAGTCCTACAAATTAAAGTGGGGGAGGGAACTCATTAACAAATGCAATGGCATGTGATGTCATCAGAAATTAGCATATCAAGGTGAAATATGCATATATCATTTAATTGGCTTTGCATAACCACCAAAATTGCACAGGACGAATGGCATTTGCCTTTCATAAATTTTAACACCCAATTTTGTGCGTAATTGGTGTCATACAGCCCAGCCTTGACTCAAGGCTGGGCTGCATGATACAAACGCTCGTAGCTGTATTCGTTTCAAATTGCTTTACAATTATTGTAAAGCAATTTGAAACGAATACAGCTACGAGAGTCTTCAATTGGCATCATGCAGCCCAGCCTTGATTCAAGGCTGGGCTGCATGATACAAACGCTCGTAGCTGTATTCGTTTTCAAATTGCTTTACAATTGGTATCATGCAGCCCATGATACCAATTGTAAAGCAATTTGAAATTAATACAGCTACGAGAGTCTTCAATTGGTATCATGCAGCCCAGCCTTGAGGATGGGATGCATGATACCAATTGTCGACGAGCGTCAGGAAGCATTAAGTTTATGCTTTCTTTTCCGGCGCTCGACAGGAAAGTAATTTACTTTCCTGTCGAGCGCCGGGAATGAAAACAGTCCAGTGGCCTCTTTGGGTGCTCTGAGTTGGGGGCAGATGAGTGGACAGGCCAGTGCTTACCTGGCTAGCTTCACCAACTGTCAGCTCGGGCACTCAATGAGCCTGTGCATCTCCCAGGCCTGCGTGACCCTCCCCCAATCCTGGGCCTGCAACGCAGAGCCGAGGTGTTAACTCTCAAGCTGCTGCAATCAGCAGCCAGCTGTGTTCGCTCTAAATCATTAAATGAGCGCGAAAAAAGACACACTAAGCTAACGTGTCTTTTTTGCGCTCATTTAATGATTTATAGCGGCAATTGCGGGATGGCAAATTTTGCGATTATTTTTTTTTTTTTTATTTTATTTTTTTTGCAAATCGCAAAATCGCCATAAGGTGGATGGTCTGTTTATTGTATATATTATACAATGCTTGTACTAAGCTTATGGGTATCACGTACACAAATTATGCGGATGATACGCAAATACTCATACCGATTACTGGATGTTATGACACTGACTCCAAAAACCTAAACAAAATCTACTTGGCTCTCCAGGCTTGGATGGCGCTTAACGAATTGTGTTAACGACGAAAACACAGAGTTAAGCCTCATTGGAAATAAAACTAAACTTAGCAACCTCCTCCGGGCATATAAATCTTTCATCATCGATGGCAATACTATTACAGTTGCCAACGAAATAAAAACACTGGGCTTGTACATCGACTCCTCACTTACCTTAAATAGACAGATCACAGCTGTTGTCTCTTCGGCAGCCTATACCGCCAAATTGCTAAGAGCCTGCAGACCGTTCCTCTCCACTGAAAGTTCTATCACCCTGGCCAGGGCCTTGATATTATCTAGGATTGACTACTGCAATTAATTACTCGCAGGAACTAGCACAAGAAGTATAAAAAAATGACAGTCCAAAACAATGTTATCAGAGCGGCCTTAGACGTTCCCAGACACAAAAACATCTCTACCTTTGGGAGGAACCTCCACTGGCTTCCCGTCCATGATTGAATCGAATTCAAAATCCTCACACTCACTCACAAATGTATTGCTAACAAGCCACCCATTTACCTTAGAAATCTCATCCGCAAAGCCCACTCCAACAGACCGACCCGTTCCCCCTACTCCAATATGCTCATCACTCCTAAGTACAGAAGATAGAAAGCTGGAGGTTCTACTTTCCCTTCTATAGCGCCTAAACTGTGGAATGCCCTCCCTATTCACCTGAGGAATGACACCTCATTTTGGTCTTTTAGAAAAAAATCTAAAAACCCTACTGTTCAGGGCAGAAGCCACCACCCCCCCCCCCCCACATTAGTCACCTAGCCCCTGAATCAACGCCTGCACCTATTGTACAGACAAATGTAAATGAAAATTGTTGTAACATATAAACTTGTAACTTCGTAAATGTAAATCAATAGCTGTAATGCGTAAACTTTTTTTTATTTGGTTCCTTAAACCTGTAACTGTCTTCTTAAGTCTGTATCGGCGCCTAGCTGCCTTTGGGCTTTGCACGCTTTATAAATGAATAAAATAAAAAATAGGTTGGATTGTATATTTGCAGGTCCGTTTTTAATGAGGATGACGAAGGATTGCAAATTACTCCCAAGAACGCTATGGGATCATTCCCCGGTCTTGTGGTCCTTGGAATTGGGGAGGGAGATGGTATCCAGACCTGAGGTTTAGATTTAAGGCATCGACCCGGGCAAATAGTTTCACGCAGTGAGGTGACAGATGTAGTATGTATATATTTTGAACAGAATTTGGCTTCTGTAGGCTCGATAGCCTCTGTATGGGAGGCATTTAAAGTGGTCCTGCTTGGGAGGTGTATGTCCGTGGAAAATGGTATGCTGAAAACAATTAGGAGGCAGATGTCGAGTCTGGAAGGGGAGCTCAAATCAAGTGAAGCTACTTTGGCAGACGCTGATGATGCCAGAGCCAACTTAAAGATAACATTGGGCCGGTTCAAAGAGCTTGCCGAACGGGAGGTTAAATATCTGACACGGCCGGTAATGGCAAGATGATATGGCGAGGGGGGGGGGGGGCTGCAGCATCAGAGGATATACTGGAAACCTTTGGCCGATATTTTTAAGATATTGATGCGTCAAGGGGTTGTACGGAAGCGGGGCATCTGGCTGAATATCTCGTCTGCAGAGTTGCCCAAACTGAGCCCTGAGGCAAGACGGATGCTGGCGAAGCCGATCATGGTAGAGGATATATTGATGGCAGTGCAGTCTAACCCCCCCTCCCCCTCGGCTAAAGCACCTGGGTTGGATGGGATAGTCGCTGAGTTTTACAAGGAGATGGGGTTGGAGGGGGCTAAACGTATGGTGGGGGTCTGGGAAGAGGCAATGGAGGTGGGTCATCTGCCCCCCATGTTGTGTGAAGCAGGGATAATCCTCCTTTTGAAGGAGGGGGAAGGACCCCCTGGGCTGCATCGTACTGTCAGATTTTTCTCTTTTAAATTTGAATACATAGATTTGTGCAAGTTCTGGCGAATAGGATGGTCCCATTTGTCTCTGGTCTGGTGCATGTGGATCAATCGGGGTTTTATTCCAGGGAGGTCAACCGTGCTAAATCTTCGTAGATTAATTTCCGTATTCGCTCAGATTGACCCAAAGGTACACGCAGTAGCGGCTCTTCTGCATATGGAAAAGGTATTTGATTCCGTTGAATGGGGTTATCTTTTCGAGGTATTGAGGGTTGTAGATATCCCGTCATACCTTCAGCGGTGAAGCTGCTATACTCTGGAGTGTCGTTGCACATGGGCTTGTTTGGAAAGCTCTTGGATCTGTTTGCATTGGGTCTGGTTACCAGGCAGGGCTCCCGCTTTCCCCACTTCTTTTCGCCTTAGCTATAGAGCCACTGGTGTCCAGACTGCGGAAGTTTCATATTAATCACAGGTTGGCGCTGGGGGGTACAAGAGCATTGGTATCTCTATACACAATACTTTATTTTAAGGACCACAGGGCGAACCTGCACCACTTGGTGCAAGAAATTGCAGAGTTAGGGAGGTACGCAGGCACCCGGGTGAGTTGGGTCTAAATCAATATTATTCCCTCTGACTGAGGTGACGGAAAAAACTGCAGAGTTGGAAGGGGGTCTCTGTCAAATATTTGGGTGTGAAGGTTAGTAGGGACTCTCGGTTTCTCTGTTGGTAGAGAATCACCTGGCATACGTGGAGGTCTTGAGGAAGAAGGTGGACAAATAGTGCATGCTACCCTTGTCGCTGTTAGAGAGGGTTGCCATTGCTAAAATGTTGGTGGTACCCAAGGTATTGTATATGTTTCTGACTATTCTGTGTGCCTTGGTGCATCCTTCTTCATTAATTTGAGGACGTTAATGATTAGGCTAGCATGGCACCCCAATCCCCCTAGAATTGGGTGGAAGACCCTTGGTCTCCTGTGGGACCAAGGTGGCATAGGAGTTCCCGACATGGAGTTGTATTTCATAGCAGCCCAGTTACACTGTCTCATTCTGGATACTGGGTTTGCGGTTGTATCCTCATGCCCATATTGAAGACTTTTCTGTGAGACCACATGCCATCCAGGAGGTTCTTGTATCAAGGAAAGTAGCAGATAATTGCAAATTTGACCTGGTCGCATGAACAGTGCATGTGTGGAACAAGGCTCGTAAGGGGCTGGGGGTTGAGTTCCTGTTTGACCCAGGGCTCCATCCATGGAGGATTGAATGTCTTTGCCCCACTTGTGCTGAGGTGCTGGAGAATGAGTGGCAGGTGTTGGGGATAGGTACGATGAGAGATGTATATCAAGAGGGGGAGTTTGTATCTCAGGAGCTGTTTGTAGCTAAAATGGGGGTGGCCCTCGGCAGAAGGCTTCAATAATTCTGTATCGGGGCCGCTTTTAAACACGGCACCCTACCTTCCCGGCTCTCCCCTGTAAGGAACTTGTGGGGGCAACAGTAAAGACCGACTCAATTGTTCACAGTTCAAGGGTGTTTCTTAAACTGTATAAATGGGTGAGAAAAACACCTAATCTAAATCTAAGATCGGAGCAAGCTACAACCATCAAATAATAAGGCAGTCCTAGTGGCGTCTTGTCAAATAATAGGTCTATGCTAAAAAAAAAATATTGCCATCCATTACCGCTAAGTTACAAAATAGTGTGGGATAATGTTCACCAGAAAAGAAAGAAGTGTTCACAAAATGTTAAGTATGGATGGTGTAACTGGGGTTGCCCTTCCCCCACATTCTTAGCATGCAACAAGGTGGGACTCTCGAGCACAGCACACTCCGGGGCTTCTCCAGCACAAGCTTAGTGTGTTTCCAAACTATCGGGACGTTCTGTGGTCAAATCTCTTTTACACCAAGTCTCTTGCCTCCGATGGCCTGATGCGCTATAAAGAACAAAACACAAGTTCCTTCCAGTAATCTTCCCATTGGGTGATTTACCTTCACCCGTGGATCCCCCTCAACCGGGCTCCGATCCTTTTGCAACATTGGCCTCCCTCAGTCGGGTACACTACAGCCTTTCACTCAAGATATCAACAACTTGTAACATTCAAGAGTCTCAATGTCTTTTTAAACAACCGTTCAGTAGACCTCCCTCAGCCGGGTTCACACTTGTCGACACATTGTTTACAGGGTGTTACATTTTGCTCTCATTCACGGGCATCCCTCAGCCGGGTTCCCATTTGCAGACAGTTCACTTAGTTGTAACGCCTTGCAGGATTTACTCCCCTCAGCTTTTTCCAGCCCCCGGTCAGGCTTTCTCTTAGCCCGCAGTCAGGCTTTACAAATTCACAGTTCGCTCAGCTTTTCCCTCAGCCGGGCGCAAATGCCTGTTTCACAATGTCAACACTTTGGTAATGGGTTAAGTACTTAAGATTGTACAAGGGATTTTGGCTTAACCCCTTTATGACCACCTTACCCCTCTATGGCCACTTGGTAGTATAATGTTCACAAGAAAAGGGGGCGAGCCAGAGTCTTTCGAATGGGTGCCCATGTGCCGCCAGACCCCTCTGCAGCTGGTCTTTCACTGGGCTTTAAAGGTTCATTAGCACACTAGTTCTTTGTTCATTTCATGTTGCCTTTTGCAACCCTTGCCCAACACCGTCTGGTTTACTATCAGTTCTCCCTCCGACTCACCAGCTCTGCTGAACTCCTTGTTGCTTCTTGTCTCTGAAGTCAAGGACGGTACCACGGCAGCAAGCGCATCTCCCCACCTCGGTTATCAGTGCGTGAGCGTCCCGTGCACCGTTGGCATCTGTTACACCACACGTCAGCTGTAGTTCTAGGTCTTATGATTCCTTTCACTGAGGCTTTGCAGTTCTAGGTCGAAAAGGACAAGGGCACTTCCCTCATTGTTGTCCTTTCCGGCCTCGCCGCCTTTCTTCTATCTTTGAATGCCGTTCTGGAAAAGCTGCTTCCTTGTGCGTTTGTTCTTACTCAAAGTGTGCTCTCGTGTTCTGCCTTTTATCCCTGTGGGGAAGAGAAAGGGTAGTCGGGTGTGTGTAGTTCTTGTCAATTTCCTGACTCTGCCTGACCCTTGTGTTGGGACATGTCCGGTAAATGGCTCTGGTGTTAGTCTGTTGTCTTTCATGGTGTAAGAAAGTGTTCATGTTGGAAAGGGGCAGGGGTAGAGCTACTAAATATCCTAAGGGTAGGGTGGGGAAGAGTGTTATAAAGAAGGGGGTATCACGTCTCGCCCGTCGGTGTCCCTCTTCCACTCCCGAAGACCCCCTCATCCAGGTGGTCCTCCCCCACTCCCAGGAACTGGATCCAATAGCGATGGCCGTAGCTTGGCCACCTGGATGACAGCTCTCCGGGGACTAGCGTGTGAGGCACCTTAAGGTTTTTCACAACTCCCCTCTCCCCTCCAAACTTTGAAGTATTTTCTTAATTCGACATCTGCCAAGCATTTGGTATTCTCAATTTATGGAATAATTCAACGGGACTCTGCTAAAGTGATGTTGAAATTTAGGGGGCAGTGGGAGAGGGATGCCAGGACTTCATTCACTGACAAACGGTAGGCTATGCTAATGGGGTGTTCAACCCTGGCTTGCAACTCATTCAATTAAAAACCCTCCACAGAGTATACTTGACACCTGCTCGCCGTGCTCTGTTTGATTTATCTAAACCTGATGAGTGCCCAAGATGCCGGAGGCCGGCTGCTGACCTCTCCACGTTATGGACCTGCCCTCAACTGGGACACTTCTGGAGGGGGGTGTCGGGTGCTCTTCCTGAGGTATGAAACTACGATGTAACGTGTGATTAGTTAGGTTGCATGTTTGGGTGGCTGCCTAGGGTCTCGGCCTCGGGTAGGAAATTGTTGTCTACAAGCATAATGGCTAGGAAATGTATATTGATGCAGTGGACCAGCCCCTTTCCCCTGCATACCCATACATGGCTTGATAGTCTGACCAGGGTAAGTGAACTTGATGAGGACTACGGACTGTTGGGTGGCCCCATGGACGAGACCTAAAGATATATGGGCCCCCCTGAGATCTCACTTAATGGCACAGTGCCCGGACCCGGTGGCTGAACTATCACCAACTGAGTAGTGCTGTTAAAACTATTAAAAGAAATCGAGCATGATGTTATGATCTCCCACAAGAAGATCGCACATTTGTACTTGCTTTCAATAACCTACTTTTTCAATGAGACTGCTGCGTCCTGTGCTTGTCCTGCTGGCCTTGTTGACTGAAGGTAGAATGTTGTTGAATGTCATGTGGTTGTAGAGCGCAGAGAATTTGTATAGTGCTTGAATAAATGTTTACTGTTCATGTCAGTTGATGCTATGCCGTAGCTGAATGAGGTGACTTGCAGGGGTCGTCGTTTTTATGTGCAACTTGGTCTTAAGAGACTGCCTTCTCTTGAAACCGAAGAATAAAGTCGAAGCCAGTCATGCCTCCTGAATAGTCTATTGAAGTACCTGTGCAACCTTAAGATAAAGGGACTGGGACATTTGTAATAATATTGTGCTTTCCGCTTGACCGTCATGCTCAAGCTTTGTGAAAAGGTGTGCATCTCGCCAGCTAATGTTCCAAGAAAACAACAAACAGTTTTGTCGGTTCTCCGACCAAGAAAGCATTTGAAGCCAAATGTTCCTATCCTCAACTCTAGTAAGTAATGAATATGAGATAATGCCAAAATGCAGATATTAAGTACATTCCTACTTCCTACCACAATTTAAAAAAAGAACACTTCTTGTTTGTATATTTAACATTTCTAATGATTATGTATAGTTTGTTGTGCAGTTCACTTGCACACATATCCTTTTGAAATACATTCCAAACCTAAAATCTACAAATGATAAACCTTGATTTATCATTTTAGTGCAGGCTCCGTCATAGTTATACAGATTTATTTGAGAGTAGCTCATTAATTAGATGGACTCTAGGCTGCATGCCTTGACTCTAGCACCAAACTCTGTGTGGCTTTCTGTAATTTTTTTTTTAACACTTTTTATTTTCATTTTTGTAAACAAGGCAAACCAGAACAATTTCAACATTCCCATCCTTGCCACTCCCCCCGCCCCCCTTATTCGTTTCCTGACTGATTCCCATGAGACCCCATGTCCTGTATCATTCCTGTCACGCCTCCCCTATCGTTTGTACTTGGCCAGCAACATGTATCCTCCTCCTCCCGGGAGAATGGATTCGACCTTACCCACACCCATGTTCTTCCTGCCTTTAGCCTTATCGTCCCCCTTTCCCCTGTCCCATCTCTTGTGGCAGTTTCAAGTTGTTGGTTATAGCCAGATCATTCAGTAGTTGGCCCCAGTTTACCGTTACACCATCCCCTCTATATCCGCTCTCACCCCCCGCAATGTTTCCAGTTCGGGTAACCCCCATCTATGGGCATCTGTTTGCCATAGCTTTATTGATGGTGCCTGTGGATGTTTCCATGCAATGGCCATACAGCGTATAGCCAATATCAATAGGAATCGCACCATCTTATTCCATGCCTTGTGCTTTCTCCCCCCTGGAAGGATCCCCCCAAATGCATATTCTCGGGTTATGTTCCATTTTTGTCCCCAGCAACCCATTCACCTCTTTGATCACCTTAACCCAATAGTTCGCTATGACCCCACAATCCCATATCATGTTCCAAAATCCCGCCGGGATTCTACCGCATCTAGGGCACTCATCTGTCAACGTTCTATTCATAGCCCGTAGTCTAGTAGGGGTCACTTATATCCTATGCATGATATTAAATTGGACCAATTGGAATCTGGCATTCCGTGACACTTTCTGGGCCTGTTCCCATATTTCTATCCATTCCTTCTCCGGGATCTGGTATCCCATATCCACCTCCCATTTCCCCTTTATCTTCAATTCCTCTCTAGATTGCTCCTCTTGTAGGACCTAATCTCCTTCCCCTCCATCTGCTCCAGCAATATCCGCAACAACAGACTTGTTTCCGGCTCCTCCGGAATCCTGTTCCACATTTCCGCTAGCCTCCTAACCACTGCCCCATATGCCAGAAACAATCCCTTTGGCAACTCAAACTTCGTAGACCATTCTGAGAACATCGGCAGCTTCCCTGCCTCAAACAGGTCCCCCACCACCTCACATGCCTTCCTCTGGAGCCTCTGTACCTCTGCCCTCCCTATCGCTTGCTGCAGTTCCCGATCTATCCACCAGGGTAGATTTCCCCCATAGAGTCCCCACACGCCCTTTCTTACGAACATATGTCCTCCATGTCTCTCTAACTGCCTCGAACACTACTGTAGTCCCCTTATTCCCCATTGTGTTCCATAATAGTTCAACCCCTCTAAAAATCCCCTACCAACCCCTTCAAGGTGTCCCCTCCCGGTTATCCCAACTCCAAGACCATCTGCAACTGCGCTGCTATAAAATATTTCTCATAGTGAGGGAGGCCCAGCCCGCCTTCCGTCCTTGGTCTCTGTAATGTCACTATGCAAACCCTCCTCTTCCCTGTGTTCCATAGTAATTTCCCCACCCTACCATCCAACATTTGAAAGAATATTTTTTTAGCCACATATGGTATGTTGGTGAAGAAGTAAAGCAATCTTGGGAGGATCACCATTTTTCATAAAGCCGCTCTTCCCATCAGGGAAAGAGGTAGGCCCTCCCAGAACTGCATTGAATCTCCAATTCTCGATAGTGCCCTCCCTGTATTGTGTACAAAGGCTTCTTCCATCTCATGGAATATCTGTACACCCAAGTATTTGAATGACTCTGTCTCCCACTTTATCACCACCACAGGTAGGTCCTCAGCGGGCATCCCTGTAGCCCTCCCAGAGGGAACGGCAATGATTTATCTTTTTTGATTCGAAAGCCTGACATCTGCCGAAATTCCTTAATATTTCCAGCAGTGTTGGGAGGTTCTCCCGTGGGTTACTCACTTATAGTAGTAGATCATCAGCATACAGTGATACTATATGCCTCACACCTGCCTCTGCGATCCCTGCTTTTATCATTTCCTGTCGTAAAAACCCTGCCAGCGGCTCTAGGGCCAGGGTAAATAGTATTGGGGACGCGGCACACCCCTGCCGTGTCACTCTACTTAGTTCTTATTTCCCCAAGACCCAGTCATTAGTCCTGACCATCGCTGCTGGTTTGTTGTAGAGCAGGCCCAGCCACTTACAAATATTTTCCCCAAACCCTTTTAGTACTCAAAATAGCCACTTCCATGCCAGCGAGTCAAATGCGTTCATGGCGTCAAAGAGGCGATAGCCATGTCCTCTTTCTGAGATTTGGTATAATCCACCACATGGTGGAGGCGACCGATATTACATGCCGTATTCCTCCCTCCGATGAACTCGCCTTGGTCTGGTTGAACCAGTATCCGAGCTACACTTGCTATCCTGGCTGCCCGGATCTTCCCCAGGATCTTCCTGTCAATATTCAATGAGAATATGGGACAGTATGACATGCAATCCAACAGATCTTTCCCCTCCTTCAGGATTACTGTTCTAATGGCTTCCCTCATGGACTCTGGGAGGCATCCCTTCTCGAAAGCCTCATTATTTGATTGGTTATTTATAACGCGCTTAATACCGAGAGGTTTCTAAGCGAGGACCCGGGGATCGAACCTGTGTTGCTCTGTGTCGTCTTGCTTCCAAGGAGAGCATGTCCTTGAGCCATGGGGCTAGGAGATCTATGTACTCAGAATAGAATTCTATAGGAAACCCGTCACTACCAGGTGCAGTGCCCTTCCTCATGGAACGCATTAGCCATCGGATATCCCCCTCCAGTTCATCCCTCAAGTCCACCCCTAATTTTGGTAGCCGAACCATGTCCAACAGATCCTCCACATCCTCTTCCACATATCCCCCCTTGCTTGCGTACAATTCCCCATAAAACTCTGCGAATGCCCTATTGATCCATTCCTGCGTGCCCACTATGTCCCCCGATTCAGTCCTAATTTGAGTTATAACATGCCTTGGGTTTTCCCTATTTATCAGCCAGGCTAACAATTTCCCCGCCTTATCCCCCTCTCCATGTAGCAGAATGTCACGTCTACTATTGTCAAATTATGTCAAATCTGCCAGGGTCTTGTGGTAAAGCGCTAGGCTATGGGCTAGTCTGTCCCCCACCTGATTTCCTCTTGCAGCTTCCCCATCTAATTCCACTAACCGTTCCTCTGTCTGGCGCAGTGTTTCCTGCAATCTCTTCCTCATCCCCACCGTCCTCGATAAGCATACTCCTCTCATATTTGCCATAAAGGCCCCCCAAAGCATGTCTACTGATGCCACTGACCCTACTTTTAACTCGAAGTAACTTTCAATCCCCTTGAATACCTCATTTTTGAAGCCCCCATTTTCTAGCGCTTCTCTTTGCATGTGCCACATTGCGAAGTGACTCTCATTTGTTTTTTTACTAGGTCCCACTCCCCCCGTTGCATCCAGGAGTGTATCCAGGTGACAATTGAAATCCCCTCCCCATATGATCATTTCACCTCTAAACTCTCCAATCATGCGCAACACAGACGGAAAGTATTCCTTATCAATATTCTGTGCGTATGAGTTTACTAAGCATATTGAATGCTCCTCCCATTTTCCCCACCATGACCACTGTCCTCCCCACCTCATCTTGCCTGTGTTTAGTAAGACGTGCCCACCACCTGTCTGCCCCATCTTTTTCCCACTGCCATTAATTCTGTTTTACCCATATGTGTCTTTTGTATCAGGGCTACCTGTATCCCCTGTCGCTTCACAAACTCTCACCCTCTGTTTCTTTTGTCTCAACCCCCAATCCCTGGACATTCCATGTTCTGATTTTCAACCCTCTAACCTCCACCATTCTCGATCAAGTTTTATCTCGTTCCCCTCCCTGACGGTGTCACCTCTCTTTCCCCCTGTTCGTCTGTTGGTAATTCCATCATCCTTGTGCTGACATCCCTCTCTCGATCCCTATTCCGGTGTCATGTCTCTCGGTGTTCGGTCTCTTCTCAGTTCCCGTACTCCCTTCCTAACTATTAACTGTTCCCCAAATAGTAACCATCCCCAACTTGGTGCCCCCCTCCCGCTGCCCCTCCCTCCCATGGCTTCTCCCCCCCTCCCCCACACCTCCATTCCCCAAACTATAACTCCTGGGCGTCCCCCCACCTGGTTCCATCTCCCCAACCCCAACTTAGTGGACCACTCCACTAGCTTATCCCACGTTTTCCCCTCTCCTCATGGGTTAGTAGCCAGTGGTGTCGTCGGGGGGGGAGGGGGAGAGTTTCCACGTTGCCCCTGCTCCCACTCGCCTATTACTAATCATCTCCTCCTTGCCCCGTGGTTACTCTGAGGTGTCATCCTCGTAGCAAGTCCCCACTTACAATCCTGGAGATTCCGGCTGCCCTCAGTCCCCTGCCCCAGACGTTATCCCCTCCCTTCCCCCTAGTTCCTTCTCATTTTGCGACTCCCTTCCTTGTGGTGTCTAGCCAATCCCGCACCTCTTTCGAGGACTTAAAGAAACATGAATGCACCCCCTCCCCCCCCCATCCCCCGAAAATGACTTTCAATTTGGCTGGAAAAAACATATACTTTCAGTTCACGGAGTCGGCGTCTCACCGCGTTGTACGTTCTTCGCTGCTGTTGTACTTCCAGAATGAAGTCTGGGAAGATGCGCAGTTTCCAGTTTCCAATTTTGTAGACTCCCACCCTGCGAGCCTCTTGTAGTATGGCGCCTCGATCCCGAAAGTTCAAAATCTTTGCCACCATAACTCTTGGAGGGCCGGCCGGCGGCAGGGCTCTACCCGGCACCCTGTGAGCCTTCTCAACTGAGAAGAATTTGGACAGGCCTTTTATCCCTAGCACCTTTAGTATCAGATTTTCCACAACTGGCTCCGCACTGGGTCCTTCTTCCCTCTGCGGCACCCCAACCAATCAGATGTTGCAGCGTCTTGAGCGGCCCTCTGCATCTTTCTCCCTTACCTCCCAGCGTCCTGGTCGCCCCACCAGACCTGTCACCTAGTTCTTAAGCTGTTAAATGTCGTCCTCCAATGTACTGACCCTTTGTTCCACTTCTGTGACTCGCTCACACACCTTGCGAGGGTCCGCTCTTACTAGGGATACGTCCATTCCTACCTCCTTAATGCTTCATTGAAGGGAGGCTCTGGTCACCTGAATCGCCTCCACTCTGTCCAGGGTCACCCCACAGCCTCCACCTCCTGTCGCTCATTCCTCCGTGATCCGGTCCAACCCTTCCTGTTTTTGCATCTTGCCCTTTGTTTCTGTATACTTCTCCATCCTTTGTTGTCCTTAAACTGGCTTTCTGTAATCTTGAAATCCCTCCTTCAATATATTTCTCTCTCAATTAGTCCCGTTGGAGAGTCCTTATCTCAAATCTCAATTGACCAGCAGCAAAGCTGTAGGATTCCATTTAACATTAGAGTCCCTGTTCCCTTGCCTAAACATTTATGCTACGTAATGTGCATATTTATCTTGAAGATCAAAAAAATAATTTATTTTCTGAGCTAAACAAACCATGCAAAGTGTTTTGTAGCATAACCTGATACAGAGAGACCGTGATTTTGGAATGGAACTTACATTGCAAACTTTGTTTCAAAATTACCAGTATTAATCCAATGTCCAGTTGTTCCTCAGGCTTTGTAGCCTGTCCATGTTAGCCAAATGGAAAGTGCAGGTGGTAGTTGTTTTTTCACTTTTCTTATTTTGTTTTATTTATTTTGAGTAATTGAGTGTGGACCTATCTTCAAGAAGCATGCGCATTCTGTACAACAATGGGGGCACAAATTACAGCAGGGCTGGGTGTAGCATGCAATAAAGCAATGGGGCAGTTTTTGGGGGGCTGAGTTGGGGTCAATTGGCAGGTGGGATCTGGTAAGCCTACGTTGAATGAAGGTGCTCCTGAAAGAGGAGGGACTTGAGCTCCTTTTGAATTGCAGAAGGGTGGGTGCAAGTCTGTTGATGGGTAGGATATTCCATAGCATGGGTGGTCTACATAAAGAGTGCTTGTTTCCTGTGGTTTGTTTTATTATTTGTTTCCTTCTTTTTTTTTGCTGCTCCATTCTGGCCATATCCTGTCTTATCATGGAGTGTTGACCGCCAGAAATGGTGGCCTTGTCTGTTAGGTAGGAGGCAGCATGCTAAGTGACGTCTTTGTGAGTAATGCCTCTAGTCTTGAAGGTGAAGCAGCATGTGTGCTGCTTTTAGGAGCAAACTGTAGTTCAGTGAGGGTGGCTTTGATGTGGTCATGTTTGCGGAGGACTTTGAGGCGAGCCATGGTGGAGGCGGGTATGTCGGTGAGTATGATGTTTCCTCCATATTGCAGAGAAAAGATGAAGGCCAATCGGTCTCCCATGTCAATTATCAGTCTTGCATATCCCCTCTGACCAACCCACCACAGGGTTCGAAATTGTTGGTAGCTATTTATTTTATTTATTTATTGAGCATTTGTAAGGCGCTTTATACAATAGAATTGTGTTTCAAAGTGCTGCAAGGCTTAATGGGGAGGGAACAGTGAAATTACAATGGCAAAAAACAGTAAATATATAGTTGTGGTCCTACTTGGCCTTGTGGCATTCGGCTGTGCAAGTGCGTTGGGGGAAGAGAAGTGCATGGGATGGGGATGGGAGGAGGAGCATAAGGGTGGACAAGTGCTGAAGGAGGGGCTGGGAGGGAAGTGCTAAGTGGAGCCAATGAAGAGAACCTCAGGTTAAGTGCAAGCAACAGTGGCTCTAAAGGGTGGGATGTGGAGCCACAGGGCAGTGCAGTGCACATCAGTCACGCTACTGTAAGATTAGCAGCAAAGGGAGGAGGAGAAGGAAGAGGTAAAGTGAAAGGTCTTGATGTTTTTTCGAAACTTGAGGAGGAAATGCTCAAGACGCAGAGGGAGAGGGAGGCTGTTTCACAGGAGGGAGCACGCCA
Organism: Ambystoma mexicanum; assembly: GCF_040938575.1. NCBI lineage: Eukaryota > Metazoa > Chordata > Amphibia > Caudata > Ambystomatidae > Ambystoma > Ambystoma mexicanum. The sequence continues at coordinate 91,209,969 of NC_090929.1, read as the reverse complement.
AGGAGAGTGATTGCCGACCAGCTCTCAACATGCAGGGAGTTGATGCCAGAGGAACGGTGGAGTCTAGAAGGGGAGTATTTGGTCTGGAAGCGTTGAAGATGGTGGTCCCCGGCCCCAGAAAGCCTTGTGGATGATACAGAGGGATTTGAATGTAATCTGTGCTGAGACCGGGAGCCAGTGAAGACTTTGTAGGGCAGGAGAGATGCAGTCCCTGGGCTTGAGGTCAAGGATAAGTCTTGCTGCCCTTTTCTGGGTTAGCTGGCGGGGTCGCGGGGTAGAGGAAGGAAGATTGAGGAGGCTATTGCAGTAGTTTAGCCTGGAGAGAACCAGAGCACAGGTATTGAGTCTCTGGGGGAAGGTGAGGAAGGGTAGAGTCCCTTTGAGAAGGAAGAGCTGAAAGTGGGACTTCTTGACAATGTCCTGAATATAAGGGATGAAGAAAGGGAGGCGTTGAGGATGACTCTGAGATTCCTAACTTCAGTGGAAGGGGCAGGAGAGAGCCTATGGCGTGCAGGGAAGAAGTATTGTGCAGGTTACCCAATAAGGATAATCTCTGTTTTGCTGGCATTGAGGCAGAGGTCATTAGCAGTGCATCAGGCCTGGATGGCAGAGAGGCAGTCCGGGATGAAGGAAGGGTGAAAGGGCGTCAGCGGGAAGTTTGAAGAAGTTCTGTATCGTCAGCATAGCACTGGAAGTTGTGGGGGGCGAAGGAGGATATGAGGCATGCCAACAGAGAGAGGTATATGTTGCCAGGGCGAAAGAATGGAGCCCTGGGGTACGCCACATGTGGCGGAGTAAGAAGGGGTGGAGAAATGGCCCTGAATGATTTTGGAGGACCGGTCAGTTAGGAAGGAGGTAAGCCAGTCCAGTGCCCACTCCGAGATGCCAAGGATATCATGGAGCTTTTTTGTAAGGATGGAATGGTTCACTGTGTCAAATGCAGAAGAGATATCAAGAAGGATGAGGCCAGCAGGTGAGTTGGAGTCAAGAGATGTGAGCGGTTCTTCATGGGTGTTCAGAAGAGCAGTTTCCGTGCCTCTGGATACTCGGAATCCTGACTGGTGGTCACAAAGGCCGCCTACAAGTTCGGTATGAGCGTTGAGTTGTGGGGAGGGCCAGCTTTTCAAGCAGTTTTCCCAGGAAGTGGGTACTGGAAATAGGGCGTTAGTTGGCAGGGCAGGAAGGGTCTGCAGAGTGTTTTTAAGGAGGGGGCGCACAAGGGAGTGCTTGAGTGAAGATCGAAAAGAACCAGTAGCGAAGGAGTGGTTGCAGTGATGAGCCAGAACAGGGGCGAGAGAGGTGACGTTTTCCTTGATGGCTCTGGAGGAGCAAGGGGCAACCTGTTTGGACAAGACCTTCATGGAGTTGGCAACTCTGGTGACTTCATCAGGGGAGGCAGGAGGGAAGGAGGAGGGTGAATGATAGGGGGGGCACAGAATGGCGAGGGTTGGGAGCGTGCGGGACAAGGCTGTTCAGTATGCCCTGGGTTTTGGAAGTGAAGTGGGAGGCGAGGGCATTGCAGAGGGCCTGGGAAGGAGTAGGGGCAGAAGATGCTGCGGATGGGTTGGCAAGTTCTCTACAGATTTTGAAGAGTTCAGCCATGTTGTTGGATGCATTGGACACTCGTGCCTGAATGTGGGCTCTTTTTTTGGGTGCGAATTTAGTCTGTAGTGTCTCTGAATCAGGCGGCAGGCCATTTTGTCAGAGGGCGAGCCTGAAGTATGCCACTTCAGTTCAGCAGCCCTGAACTTACGTTTTTGGTATGCAAGATCAGAGTTGTACCAGATGTTACCCTTGGAGGCAGGTTTCAGGCGGATCCTCATGACTGGGACAAGGATGTCGAGGGTGTTGGTGATGGATAGATAGAGGTTGCTCAGGACAGAATCGGCGGAAACGTCTGGGTTGGGTTGGCAAGGGGAAATGAAGGTGGAAGAGAAGGCGGCAGCTGACACTCGTTTCATCGGATGGATGTTTGTGAACGAGGTTGGCAGAGCTTTGTGGTGTTGTCGCAAGGCCATAGGGACTCAAGTGGGAGGTGAGGAGAGAGTGGTTAGACCAGTAGTAGAGAGAGTGAGGTTGGAATGGATGATGGCATCTAGCGGATGTCCAGCCGAATCGGCAGGGCCAGAGGGAAGGATGGAGAGGGATAGGGAGGGGCAGAGGTCTGAAGAGGGTGGTTGCTGTGCAAGGGAGTCTAGGTGGATGTTGAAGTCACCTAGTAGTAGCAGGTTGGATAGGAAGGAAGAAGTAGTGCCGAGGGGCTTTGGGGGGGAGGGTTGATGGTAGCAGTGGTCAAGGTGGAGGAAGGAGAGATGACCAATTTGCACACTAGGTTCTCAAAGGACAACTAGTGGTGAGTGGGTAGGATGGTAGAAGGCATCCACTCTGGGAAGATTAAGGCAACTCCACCGCCAGCACGGTGGGGTCGAGGTTTAGACGTGATCTTAAAGCCGTCTGGGAGGAGTGAGTCAAAGGTAGTAACTGAGCTGGCGTTGATCCAAGTTTCCATGAGTGCAAGTATGTCCAGGTCAGTTTCTTTGAGGAGAAGGCAGATGTCAGCAGAATGTTTGAAGGCTGAGCGTGAATTGAGGGGTGACAGAGGGAGACGATCGCTGCCTTTGAAGTTTTTTTTTTAGGCAGATTGACAGGGTGCAGGGCATCGAGGTGGAGTAGAGCGGCTAGAAGGGGGAGAGGCAGGGGAAAGAAGGAAGTTGATGGGAGAAGGCAGGAGCCGGTCAAATAGGAGGAGGTTGGCCTGAGGGCCTTGAACCAGGACTGTACTTGTGTTGTAAACATTGATACAGCAGCAAGATGAGGAGAAGCCTGCAAGAACTTCCCAATTGGTGCTGCCATTAATAGCACTTTAGGAGTAAGGTGGGAGAGTGGCTGTGAGATGAGGGGTCCGTAGGTTGGGAGGTAGGACGGAAAAGAGGATGCCAGTGAAGATTTCTCTTGAGGGTGCACTGACATAGGTGTCTGCAATTGGGAGGCCTGGGATAGCAGTCGGGATGTAGCAGTTGGAGAAAATAGGGGAGATGGAGAGTGACATTTCGGAACGAGGGAGCATGAGAGGCAGAGAGAAAGCGAGAGGTGAGGTGAGGTGGGCTGTTATGCTGCAAAGCACAATTCTAAACCTGATCCTGAGCCACTTGGCTCAATAGACCAAATGGGTAGTAGGTGTAAAGTCAAACAAGTAGGATGGCGACACAGCTAAACAAATTTCACACAAACTGGCAATTTCAATGTAGGAATGGGGCACAGCTAAAAGCGTTTTTCACGCAAACAGAGATGATCTTGGAGGAATGGCACAGAGAATGCAGCACAGCAATAGAGTAGATGGTGTCAGTGAGAATGAGACAGTGAGTGAAGGCATAGTGCAGGGTCACCATAGAGCATGGGGCATCTGTAAATTGTATGGCTTGAGAAGCAGAAGTATTGAGTTCAGTGGAGCCGAGGCAGCCACTAGGAAGCAGTACTGGCGTGATGGCACAAGTTCTGTGACTTGCGGGTTGCAATGCTCTAAGCAACTTGTGTTCAACCCATGAGCTGATCCCATCCTCCTTGACATTCTATCTAATCACCCTGTTGGTTTAGGTAAGGTACCCTGAGAAAGCGAGACGGCAGCAAACTGCAGTACTCTGCCTAGTTTGCCCAGTTTTCTGCCTGCTACGCGATCTACTTAGTCTCTTACTTTCTTTCCTCTTACATAAAGAATAAACCAAACTAACTAGATGTGTACGCAAAGTAGTGATCAACAGTTCCATCCCATGTGTTCAACTGCAGATCTACTACAATGCCATACACTGCATTTGGCCTAAGAGCTTGCTTTGCTCTGATTTTGTTTGCATTATATTTTAGCACATGCACGTGAGAGCTGTCTACTGTTTCAGAGACTTTTTATCATATCTACATGTTGATTCATGCATCTAACCTTTTACATAGTGCAGACACTCATCCAGGGCTTGCACAACCTACTTACCCACCCGCATAGTCGAGTAGATTTTATGAAAGGGTGAGCACCATTTGCAGGAGGTGTTTGAAACGTTTACTTTGGAGTAAATGTCAAATACACATTTCACTGTGCATGGTTGGCCTCTGGGTGGTAGCAGTGTGCCAAACAAAGTGGATTTATGGCGACATGTACCTTTTTACAAAAAGCACATTTACATTTTTTGTCATCCGTTGCCATGGGGCGATGCGTTTCTCTTAGGTCGAGTAGGTAAACTAAGTTACTCGATCTGCGGATCTAGCAGAATTTTAAAGCATTTGCATGGCTTGCTTCCTCTCACTAATGTCTTCAGCGGTACACAACAATGCTGTATTGATGCTCATGTTATGTCTTGCTTACAAATAACGTCTGGAGACATTACAAATACTAACGCAACATTGCTAATCAAATGGGTTTGTTTGCTAATCAAGAATGTTTTAATTAGTAAACTCTGCTAAGGAATTTAGCAAACTCTGCTAATTAATTTTTGAAAACTAATGTATGCCTTGTGCATGAGAGAATGATTGCTGGATTTGGGACCATGGAAATGATGATGCATCCACAGCATTAACTGCCCTTAAATATTGTATCGACTGGGTTTCTTTATGGGAAAGATCAGAGAATTATGTGCACTTGTAGTGGGTACAAGTATTCACTCATCTGCTCAAGAACTACAATGAAAATTCCCGCTTCTGCCTAGAGTTTTAATGGGTGTTGTGGATTTCTTGTTAATGGCTTTGTTGTTTCAACTCTAATATGTACTGGTTTCTTCATTGCGTATCAATACTACTACATTTGCATGCTGTGATCACAATTCTTGGGTACCTTTTTGCTAGCAAATGTTCCAAAACAGTTTGGCCGAGTTCCTTATTTATCCCCCTTGTTCCCCTCTCCAGGTTCTGTCTGTAAAAAAGCTATTTCATCTTTGTGCTCACTAGGAACGTCTAGGAACACTTTATCTGGAGTGAAATATATAGTACACCTCAATTTGCACCAGAGGTTTATCCCCAGTAGATTCACTGATGATGCGGGGCTTAACAGGAAAGTGTACCTTTATGTTATTGGGGCCAATAGCTATACATAAGGGCTATAATGTGATGAGCCACTGGATTCTTGGAAATCCCTACCTGATGAAAAAGTGAACACGAACCTCGTGAGATTCATGCTAACGCATAACTCTTGTTTTAATGGATGAAACTTAAAATGCTGGAATAGATGTACCACAAAAAATGGTGCCCCAATATGCAACCCTGTTTATGACCGATCTTGGAAGATGTTCTACAAGAACCACTAACCTACTGGAAAATGCCATTTTCATGCATGAATTGGACAAAAGATGGCCAATTCTCTCAAACAATGACATGACTCAATCAAGCGGCCTCTTCATCTACTGCATTCAATTCCCCTGGGCTAGTCCATGACGAGCATACGTTTTCTGAATAGCACCCTTTCTGTTGGAAGGAATAGCCAGCTGCACAAGAAACCCACTTACAAGAACAAATGCTTGCACCAGACAGGTTTGCATCTGAGCCACACAAGATCTGTCATTTACATCCTGGCAATCCGGTACCAACACATTTGCTGCAATACAAGGAAAAGGGGCAAGCAACTCTCTGCACTCCGCATAATCAACAGTCCGCCTGACAGATTGACAGAGAATGCAAGAGAGAACTTGAGTTGACTATGCTACAGAGAAAGCATTACCCAAGATTAACATAACTGAACCGAATATTCAGCAGGGATGAAGACCTAAGAGATTTTCAATGGAGCCCCATCCTCCCTTGATTGCATACATGCAACCAAAATATGTATCACTGACCGAACCAGAAGCACATTTCTAATGGATCAGCCGGTGAGACCTTAAACCTACCCATGCAATAAATGGAGATGCAAAACCTGCCAACAAATCTGCATTGCCTCCACTGTAACGACCCCAGAGAACTGAGCAGTGCAGGTCCAAGGAACTAGCAGGCAGGAAATGCCTGCTAGGAAGGTACATAAGTGAAACCTGCTAGGAATTGTGCTAAATAATGAACCTAAACACTCGTACCATCTCAAACCATACAGCAAACGCTGGTATAACGTCACTTGACGCAAAAAGGACATGCACGAAAGAACCAGTTGGGTTTCGATATTGGAAGGTGATCTCCCAAATGCAAGACACAGACAAACATGGGAACTCTATTTGAAGGCGCTCTACCTAAAGGTTACAATAGAGACTTGATTTTCATGTCTCACTATAGTGAACCGTGAAGTCTAGCCCATCAGGCAAGAAACCATGTGAACACTGGTAATGTACCCTCAATATCATGGAGGTATAGCATTTCTGCTTCTTTGCCAAGACTGAGTACACACAGCGTTTGCCCATACCTAAAACAACTGACGCTACGCAAAGAAGTGAAACCGTCTTCTTTTGTGTAATAAGTGGTAGAGGGTTTTTCAGCAAGTCCAGCGATATCTATAAAATCAATACACTATAAAACCTGTTTCCTTGAACACATCAATACTAGGGTGGGGACTTTAAAAACTGCTGCATTTATTAAATGCTCGAAAAGTCCTTTGTCCTTTATGCCAAGCTGGAGAGGAAACTAGTGCATTTTCTATTGTGTGCATCATTGTAAGAGCACGACTTTTAAAACCATTATTACATAGACCGGGCATTGCAGATGCCTTTTAAAATGTGTTAAAAGTACCAATAGTGCTAACTTTGTGAGAAGGATCGCATGCTGTGTTCGCCATGCATGGCTGTGTAGACAGAAGCTTCACCCAGCTACTGGAGACGACATTTGAAAGACACTATTTAATGGGAAATAATTCCGTTGTTTGGAGCTGCGAGTTCACTCTCTACGTTTTTAAAAGTTTTTTTTTTAGTTGGATCACTTTCAACCCATTTTAAAGTGTATATAATTATTTTTGATCTAATCCCTGAATAGAGGTACATTGTTGTGACTAAGTTTTCAAAAGATGCTAAAATAAATGTTGTCTGGAATAACTGAAGTCTGTTACCAAAGTGCACTTTATGTATTGCACCTTGACCGTTCCTGTTTACAAGTTGTATCAATTGGCAACATAAGCGATTTCATGACATGTTGGGTAGAGAATTGCACTTTATGTATTGCACTCTAACTTTCCCTGTTTACAAGTTGTATTGGCTGTCAACATAGGCTCTATAATTATAGGTCGTCTTTTCATGCAATTGTTAAAGAAATGTTTTTATCGTGAATATTTAATGCTTTTACGTCTTTGTGCCGAAAATAAATTTATTTGATTTGAAAACCTGTCTTCTGCCTTTTTAAACCCTGCCCTTCGAGACCGTCTTGCCATGAACAGAAATATACGTTTCTTTCAAGTTCACTCGTTTTTCAAGTTCACTAGGCCTCCATATTTAAACAAACACTTTCAGTGTGTGTGGGAAAGCACAAAAGACTGGCCTGCTTTCATGATGGAAATCTCTTTGAAGAGTTTATTCTTTTCTACAAGCTAATGGTTGGTTCTATGTTTTACATTTACAACTCTTGGATCAGATGTGCTGTGCACTACACTGCATACATGCCAGCCTTGGTAAAACACTCAGAATGCCTCTCCCCTCTCTTCTCCCTGTTGATATCTGATAAACGAGGACTGGGTAATGCTCTTTCAGTCACAACCGAATATTCCCAGTCCTATTAAAAAGGTCTCAAACCTTTGATTATGTTATTAGGCAAGCAAAAGGGACCTTTTTATAATCGATAGGGATCATGCACCCTATCTGCCCACCTCTTTTTCTCTCCTGTCCCTCCTGTTCCTTCACATCCTTTTTTCACCTACCTCTAACCACCACCTCTCTCAAACGTTCCTTTCACCACTATTCCTTCCACTAGAAGCACTTGTGTACAGGCGCGTTATAAATGGCATATCATGTCACTACTACATATCACTACTCTACTCGCACCCTCTTTCCTGCTACTCTTACATCCCCTCTCTCGCATACAATACCACACACACTTCACCATCCGTTACATTCTTTCATCTGTTGCCACTCTCACAGATACAGTACCTCACTTGCACTCCTATCCAACTGCTCCCCAAACTTCTTTGCACTCTGCTACATCTTACGTTGTCTTTCTGGTCTTTTAGTTGAGTCCGCCGGCATGCCTCCTGACCTCACCCGAAGACCCTACCCACTCTGCAGATTTCACTGGGTTTTTATACCAATGCTTCCTGTTATTTCTCTTCCCTCTGACTGACCGCTCACACCACCACAACCTGGCTATGCGCTCCACCTGACTCTGGGTCCCAATCGGTGTCTGTCGTTTCCCACGGGGGTGAGGCGCTCTATGGCAAAAGCACAAAACCCCTTTTTCTCTGCTGCACATGCAACAGTCTCTTTGATGGCCCACACAGAATATTGTGTTAGCGCTTTGCTGGTTCCATACTGCAGTGATTGCTGGTTTGTTCTTTTAACAGGCGCCGAGTGGCCGGAGTTCACCGAGATGATGTTGGTTTTCTTCCACTGGCCTCTGAATTAGTTTGGTCTGACACTGAAAAGCAATAAGGAGAACTTGGGGCAGAATGAGCGGGTGAATTTCATTAGGTGATCTAAAGCGGGACTGGTCATCAATCCACTGTGCATTCAGGGGGTTTCAGGGACTTCCCTCACTCGCCCCACCTCTGTGGTAGAAATGGCTGCAGCATTTGCACTGCAAGGCCTTTTACCCCAGTCCTCCATGGATCGTGTGATCTGTTCTTCCCCGACTGGGTCAGGCCACTGATCCTCAAACATCTTTATGTTGTTTTTGATAACAAACACAATCATTTGCCATGGCAATAAGCTCAGAGAGGAGCTTAGTCTGCAAACTGTGGCATGCCAGAAGGAGGACTCGGACCAGAGGATATGCTGTCAAAGTGTTTTATTTAACTTAAAAGAAACACCCTTCTAGCCCTATTGCTAAAAGGGAGTTCCCTTCCTAACAAACCATACTAAGGTGCTCGTCAATAGTCAAAATGAATGAATAAGTAAGTCCTATGTCCCAAACCTAAACTTTAATCAGTCCTACCGCGTAGAAGAAAATATGAAGAAAAAACTAGGCAGAGTGCCCAGCCCTCTGAGTCGTTCACCCCGATCTCTCTCAGGGCTTGCCGGAGTCCCTCCTGGTTCTGGATCGAATGATTATCCGTTAAGTAAATCTTTCTGGTTTTACAGTGCTTGAAAATATGGCAAAGATCCTCAGGTTTACAAAATTAAGTGTCAAGCTCCTGAAAAGACCAAATGTCCAAGTTGTCATAGGTGGAGGGATATTTCCCTGATCCTCTCCCAATGTCTTACTTATCTGCCTGGAGTATTGGTATCTCCTCTCTTCATATGCCTCTCTTGGTTCTTGGGAATTTCTGAGAGACGTTTGGCTGATTACATTATTTGGGTTTCTTGGGCTCCTTTAACCCTCATTGCCGTCTGGTTCTAGCTCTCTTTTCGGACCTGTATGCCCCAGATATGGGGTTAAGGGTAATCCTTTTCTCTTCTCTCAGACACCCTCCACTCTGAACAATCCATGTACTTTCTATGTCGCAGGGTTTGCTCAAGTGAGGTGACGTTCGCCACATCTTTCTGTGGGTTATGTGTTCTGCTCCTTTCAGCATTTCTCGTTTCCATGGCTCCTGTTGTGAGCAGAGGATTTGTTTCTCCCCCGTGTCCTTGTTTCAGCAGTAGCTATCATGCACTGGTACCGCCAGGTCTGCTGCCTGGTCGCACCTCCAGGTAAGCCTCGGGGTGCCTTCTCTTTTCCATGCCGACTCTGCGCAGCGCTCTGCTGTGTCGCGGCGTCTTTCTCTCCGGTCTCTCTCTGCCCCACAGCTAGCTCCACTTTGCAGCATAGCTCTGCCCCTCAATTACTTGCCCACGTCAGAGATTCGCCTCTGCTTAATGTTCCTTCTCCTTCTTTCAACAGTGATCAGGCATCATTCTCGCTCCGTGACCAAAAAGGGGTGTGTTATTTATGTTCAGCTATCGAGCCCACAGAGAGACCAGCATTGTCTTGAGCCAAACATCCAACTTCCACAGCTGAATGTTTGATGAGTTTCTCAGATTCCCATGTATATAGATAATGCCCTGGGTAGAGGGAATTCCTCATGGGAATGGGAATCGTTGTCCCCTTGAGATGAGTCACTCTCAGTGAGCTATGGCTTTCCCAAACCCCTATGAGATGGTTTTGCTGAGCGGGCTCACCTCCCTAGTCTCAAAGTGAGTGTCTTCCCACCCCCCACCCTCAAGGGAAGAATGGACGAAACCTAATCTTCGTCACACAACCGATATAAATAGTCTAAGTTCTTTGACAACAGACCTGATGCACAAACACATGCTACAGCCTCTTGTGATGTTTCCACTGGCTTATTTATACCCTCATTCTACGCAAACACAATTTTCAAATGATCAAAGTTAGCAGAAGACTCGACTGTCTTCGGTTTACAATTTATTTATTTTACTCCAGTCGGTCTTTCTAGGTCTCGCCACAACAGCAATCTTCTGAATCTGAGCATCCCTGCCCTGAACCAGTTCAATGCCATATCTTCCGTAGACCAAGCACTGGCTTGAAATAACGGCTGGCGTACTTCAGTGGGCATACTCTCTTTCATGAGCTCGTTAATGTCGGCCCAGTAAGTATTATTTTGCTGGGAATTGTCGTCAACACATTTCATCATGCTGTTCCACTTATTTAGATATCTTCATGTTTAGTTAATTCATCAATCTAAAATATGCCTCTGTTCCCCAATGTAGGGATTCCGGCTCTTTCAACTGATTTTGTTTTTTGGTGTGTGTTTGTTTGACCTTTTTTTTTGTTTCGTGATATCATATATTCTTTTCTGTTTATTAACATCATACCTATCTACACTTATCAGATATTTGAGTCGGCAGCCTTAGGCAAGACTGCACTTATTTCTGGGGTTTTCTGGCTTGCACCCTCAATATAACTTCCCCGAATTGCTCCGCCCTCAGGACCCAACCATCACGGAATTCAGTTACCACATTACATTTCTGTTTTTTGGGTTTTATCAAATGTTTTTTTTTTTTTTTTTAAATCCCCAACCAGTTTTCTTTTAGTTAATTTTAGCCATATCTAGAAACTCTGTCCATAATTAAATTATATTGGCTTTTGTGCAGTCCAAGAAGAAACAAGAACCTTCCTGGGCAGTTTGTTACCATCTCAACTGTGCACTGCAATTCCAAAGCTTGATTGCACTAAACGGGATGAGAAGCAGCAAAAGTAGAGACTGGTTATTTCCATACAACTGTGCAGAAATGCACCTGGGAAACATCCAAGAATGTGGCCACTGATCAAAGAAACCTCAAGGTTTCTGTAGGGTCTTGCACAATAAGCCTCATGCAGAGAAAGTTGGTTAGGATACATCTGGAAAGTTACATTAATAGGGAACTCCCTAGCTGTATATCCTATCCCTGTATATACTCTGGCCTTGCATGGCATTCCTTTATAGCACTATTAAATCTGCTCACATAGCCACGTGATAGGCACCAACTCTCTAGCGGATCTTTCCTTATATTCTACCCAGCAGGTCCGTGCCCACATGCTTCTCCATTCATGTTCTCAGGCCATGCACTCTACATCTTTTTTAGCACCAGTGCATGCATAAAGAAAGTTTTAAGGATTCCCCATGCAACAACCCTGCCCAACCCCAGGGGAAAGAGTAGATGGAGATTGGTCCCAGTGTCAGGGGATGGGCAGATCTGATGGATGGAAGGAAGGAAGGAAAGCAACCTGCAGAAGCACAGCAAGGTCAAAGGTATTCTGGCGAAGTCAGAAGGTGTTGAGGTAGTCTAGGAGACCAACTGGAAGGTGGAACAGAGTGCTGAAGAGAATTTGGTGTTGCTGGAGGATATTACGCGAGATATTATGTGAGAGAGAGTACCAAGTTAGGAAGAGTGGAGCGGGAGCGCTTAGTGAAAGTGAGTGCAAGAGTGAATAGGTTAGGTTCTAGGAGAGGGGGCAGGGGCGAGATGTCGAGAAGAGAGAGATTATAGAACTGAAGTAGGAGTAGGGAGAGGAATGAACATGAGCACAAGTGTAAAATGGAAAGTCACAGTGAAGGTGGAGTTGGCACAAATAACATTCCTTTTGCAAAAGCACCTTGAGGACCTTTCTAGAGTAGACAGCCCCAAGGAAATTCCAGAGGGATTGCGGCATCTCGGATTTTAAGCCATAGCAAAGGGTAGACTTTTGCTTGGCCACGTGGAGGGACCTCGAAACTACATCCCCCTAGACCCTAACAAAACAAGTTATTGGACTCATATAGGCAAGAAATCACACTTAAACTAATAGTTAAAATAAAAAGAAAATTGCTTGTTATGCACCTTTTATTCACACATTAAACATACACACATAAACGACACATAACATATCATTATTCATGCATAATATTAAAGAAAAAGCATCACCGTTATAATGTTTGCAAAAGACACCTTCATCTCGGCCACCCTAACTCTGCTTGGTCCCAGAGCAGGTAGAAAGAGCTATCACTCGTGCTAACGGGATCTGGAGCAGAGTGTCCTCCCTCTCAGCAAGACTGCATCACCCGGGGGTCCAAATTCTAACTGCCTTTCAAAGAGCAATACCTCATCTCTTTATGGGTGAGTCCTTGCCCCTTGGTTATGACTGCCCTCTGCCGAAGAGCAGACCACCAGCATAAGGAGCAAAGGGTGGCAAAATCCAGCTAGAAGTGGAAAAACCCAGCTTCCCTTCCTTGCCTTCATTCACAGTACCCCTTATCACTACACCTGCAGAGCGCTCAGACTTCCTTTCTGGCTTGTCCTTCAGCGGACAATACAACAACTATTCTCCACAATTAGTTCAGTTGACAAAATTATGTGACCTTGCTTTTGCTGCAAAAATGCGCATTTACTTACTGAGCCTACGAAAATTTGGGCTTTCATCGCACTAATGGAAGTGAATGTCCAAAATGGCCATACACCGGCGCCATGTTGTTTTGAGCTCTTTCTTGCGCATAAGCACTACACTCCACCCCTTGGGCCATCAACTACCATAACCCGATGGGTGAAAAAATGGCTCCAAAACCTCTGACACATTCTACACAAATTTGTAATACAGGAAATACATCAAATCAATATACCAAAAGCACCAAAACTCCAAAGTAAAACAGACCATAATGCCTCAGGAATCCATGTAAACATCTGATCCCACCAATCCCCATCCTGATCCTTGGTGACCCGAGCAACAAGAACCTTTAACCCCTTAATATGTTTTTCAATGGAACGGGAATGGTCCCCCAGATCAAAACGCATCCCATCTACAGCATCACACCGCAAATTGTGTTTTTAAAAACAAATAATCTATGGCAGCCCTGTTCTGTAATATGGCTTTTCTAAAATGTCTAACAACAACTCTGTTAAAGCCTGTGAGGTCTCGTTAAGCCCTTTCACTACCAACCAAGCAAGCAAGTTTGATCATGGTTTTATATCGCCCAGCTGCCAGACCCCAAATCCCTATCAGCGAAATGGCTAACGTCAATACTTCAGTTTCAGACAACAAATGCACATCACAGTTGCAATCAGGTGACGGGGCGGTATAATGTATAGATCACGTAGACTGCCGAATAGCGGGTTTTAAAGTAAACCTCATTAAGCCAAGCCGGGTTAAAGCACAGGGGCCACCTGAAATATTAGCAAGAATATATGAATAGGTATAGTTCCCACACGAGAATAACCAGCCTGGCGGACGTTTCACATGGTTCAGGTCACTAGCAGTAAAAAACATAAAATGACACATGTTATTAGATACATCAATACAAACACTTGTTGGTCGCGCACATAAGCGCTGCTCAAAACCAGTTCTTCCCTCATCCTTGTTCAAATTTAGTTGTTGACATTTACCAATATCGTTCAAAATCACAAGTCCTTTGATAAAATATCAGCAAGTGTGATGTTGTAAGTGATGATGTAAGTCATGTTTTTCCATCTGCGGTCTGTGTCTGTGCAGAACTTACAATACTTGTAAACAGAGAATTCTTGACATCAGAATCCTCAACCAAAGAATCCTCATGCAAGACCCTGAATAGATTTCTTAATATCGGGGTCTTGGTATAACCACAAGGCAGATTGAAATCAGATTTGTGGAATTGTGCACACCCGCCAAACAGAATTGCAAAATGTTCAGTACTTGCCGAGCCAGATAACACATAAATTCTCAGGTTCTCTGACAATGGCTGAATAACCGTGTTGCACAAAGGACATAGAAACTGCAAAGGGGGCATGAGCAAGGCATTTCTCTTCTGCCCTTGACGTTTTCTCAAAGCAATGTGATATGCTGCAATGGACACATCATCAGGTGCAAAGGTGGTAGCAGGCATGTCAGTCTTCATCCATATCCCCGATTCCATCTGTAGAAGGGAGACATTTGCCACCTCTTCCAGCATGTTTCCGGACCCTCCCGAATACGCTCCATTGTGCCGCACACAGACAACCAGCATACTCTGGATCTAAAAAATCAGAATTCAGAACCAGATATCAGCGGAGTACATCATTCGTGCAAATAATATTTGTCATCGGGAATATGTGTCCATTTTCGTTTCCCAGGTTCCATCACAAGAACAACTTAATTGTCTCCAGATGCTATCACATCTGCCGGTGCGGGCGGACCATTAGGGTTTTCCACCCACACCTTGGCACCCAGAATCATTGTATCTGTTGACCCAAAACCTCTCTTTCCACAAGTTATTACCACTGTTGGTGACTCCCCTTTTTCACCAGGGACAACTTCACGGAAATGATAGGTTATTTATAACATGCTTAATAGCCAGAGGTTTCTAAGTGCTGACCCTGGAATCGAACCGGTGTTGCTGCATGTCGTCTTGCTTCCAAAGCGAGCATGTTGCCCCTGAGCTATCCTCCCGAGAATTGATACAGTATCAATTGTGCCACCCGATCTCCCTTATGAATAGGTAACATATTCTCTCCACTATTCATGAGAATGACCTTATTTCTCGCTGATAGTCCTCATCTACAATTCCTCTCAACACCTGAATACCTCTCAGAGGTAGTCCAGATTTAGGGTAAATTAATCCCATATGTTCAGATGGAATTTGCACTCCATTCCCTGTTTCAAACACAATTATGCATCTGGGCTGCAGTCGAATTTCTTCCCTCGCATGCGGAACCACCCCTGCAGACTCAGGAGTGGCACCATAAGGAGCCATTGCCCCAGGAGATTTTTTCCAATACAGAAGGATTTCTAATACATTGTTAGGTCTGAATTGCAAGGCTGGCATTAACATGCGCATCAATGGAGTCTCCGTTCGCAATGGGACAGTTGAACTGCCTCTAGCACACGTTTCCACCACCCTCTCAAGGTACCCTCACCAGTTTTGCCCAACTGTTCTTTCAACAATCCATCCGCTCAATTAACCCTGAAGCTTCAGGGTGGTAATGGACATGAAAGATCCATTCAATTCCTTTTTCTTGACAATAGTCTAAAACCATTTTTCCCTTGAAGTGGGACCCATTGTCGCTCTGAATTTGTAAGGGAACACCATAATACACTGCCACTTGATCCAACAATTTAATTGTGTTCAATTGGGTAGCTCTTTTGCATGGAAACACCATCAGGTAACCTGAATATGTGTCCACAATGGTACACGCATATTGACATCCCTGGGTAATAGGCAAGGGACCGATATAATTGATCTGCCAAATTTGTCCGGCAATTTACCTCTTGAGATTGCCATGAATTAAATGTCCACTCTTCTGCTGAGCCCATTTAGCAATCCGTTCCAAATCGTCCTCGTCGGCCCTTGTGTCATGACTGAAATTTTGGCATGTTCGTCAGCAACAGAATTTAACCATCGTTCCAATGAATCAGTTGCACAATGTGCATCTACATGATACACAGTTACTGTAATATGCATTAGCATCTCAGCAATGTCTTGCCATATTTCCTTGCCCCATACTTCTTTAGCATAAATCTTCCATCCATTCTTTTTGCATGTAGGCAACCATACCACCAATCCATTTGCCACGGACCACGAGTCGATATAAATGTGACAACACCCACGCGTCCCTTGTTGCAAAGCGTGATGCACGGCATGCAGTTCCGCAAATTGGCTACTTACCTTTTCCAGAGGTGTGTAACAACTTTTTTGATTTGGGATTGTACGCCGCTGCTTTCCAGTGTCGCTCAATTCCCACATATTTGGCTGAACCATCAGTAAACCAGGCATGCTCTACTTGCACATTCGATAATTCTTCATAGGGGATTCCGCATTTGACCGGAGATTGCCAATTGTCATTTCCTCTTCGGGGTCCAAATCTACTAGCGCAAACCCTGCCACTTGCTCATGTAATTTTGCTACTCCACCCTTTCCTGTCTTGGCACAATCTTGGATGTTCCATTTCCATTTGATGGTACTGGACTCTTGTACATGCCATATTCTATGCGTCTTAGGGGAGCTTAGGACCCACTGCATGATCGGTATTTCCGGTCGGATCAATACATCATGACCCACCATCATTTGTTCCATATCCACAAGTGCCCAATAACATGCTAACAATTGTTTCTCAAATGGAGTATATCTGTCACCAGCCTTGGGCAACCTCTGACTCCAAAATCCTAAGGTCACTTGCTTCCTGTCCTGTTTTTGCCACAAACTCCAATTGGCATAGACATCCTGTACATATTGAGTTCCACCTCAGCATCCCTCAACGGCCATAAATCAAGTACTTTCTGAATGGTGTCTTTGGCTAATTGGAATGTTCTATCTTGGTCTTTGCCCCACTTAAAATTGAATTTCTTGCGTGTTACTTTGTCAAGGGGCGCAAGATTCTGCCCCAAATGTGGTATGTTGTCTCCAGAATCCAAACAGCCCAATAAACTGCTGAGTTTTTTTTCTTAGTCCTCACAGTAGATCTTTTGCTTGGCTTTTGGCATCAGTTGTTGATTGTCCATTCTGCCACTGTATCCACAGAAAAATCATTGTCTCGGCCGGACCCTGGATTTTGGTGTCATTAATCTCCCACCCCTGCTTCCTTAGTCCGTCCCTGATAAGATGTAGGTACACTCGCCCACTTTGCTCATCTCTGCCTTGGATAAATATGTCATCAATGTAATGCACAATTTGCACATCCAGTTTGCATGGGATTTTATGAAAATGTTCTGCCACCAGCCGGTAACAGATTGTCGGCTATGCATAGATCCCATTGGTAGGCGTTGAAACGTATACTGCCTCCCATTCTAGAAAAATGCAAACTGCTCCTGACATTCATCTGCAATCGGTACGTTGAAGAAGGCATTAGCCAAATCTAATGCTGCATACCAGGTGCCCTCAAATTTGTGCACATTTTCAATCGAAGTCAATGAGTCAGGTATTGCTGGTATTTAACGGAGGAGTGTGTTTATTCAACTTCGGATAATCAACAATCATCTGGTAGCATTCCGTCCGTTTTTATTTTAAACAGGCTTGATCGGATTGTTACAGGGCGCAACACACCTTCTTTTACATACCCTTTAACGGTTTGCGAAATCTCCTTCTGCCCCCCTGGGATTCGATCTTGTTTCATGGAAACTCTCTTTGTGGCTATTGGCACCTGCACCAGGGCATTTTTATTCGTCCTACGATCACGTCGGTATAGATGAAAGCACTCACCCGAAACTGGTAAAGTTTACCTCCAAATCCAAGGGTTAACTCCTTCAAAATGTCAAATCCAATAATATATTCAGGAATGGGGACAACTAACACCTGATGGGTGTCTCTTTTTAAACTTTCAATTTTCCTATCTATTTTAGTCTGGATGGCAGAGGTCTCTTCTCACCCTCCCCCTAAACCTGTGATTGTAAAATGTCATCCCTTGAAGGATTTCCATGTATCAATGAGGCCTCCGCCCCGGTATCAATTAAGGCGCGGACCTCCTGTATGTTTTCTGATTGCCAAAATAATTTCACCTTTACATGAGGCCGTCTGTCTACCTTAATGTGGGCTGTTGTTACCGGAGTTTGAGTACTATCCAATTCGTACATGGAGTGCATGTTTTTAGACTCCATTTCCACCATTGCACTCCCCATTTTCATCAGGTCTGCCTAAGTTGGAGGGTTTTGTGGGGACATCCCTATGGACTCATCGTCTCCCTCCTCAGGAGGTGGTGAAGAAGGACCTACTTCCCTCCTAGACTTATGTACCTCCTGTCGTTTCACTTGTTTGTAACGCTCTTTCCCATCTCATCCTCGCTTTTTATCCAATTGATAATTTCCCGCGTCTCAATCCCATCAATGTCTTCCCGCGGCACTCCATCTTTTAGCAGTGCTTAAAACATATCTTTTCTAGATATGGGAGAATCTTGACTATCAAATCTCCTCCGAGGGGTACGTCTTTCACTTTGCCCCTCTCTTTCCCGTTCTCGGGGACCTTCCACTGCCTTTTCCCATTCTCCTAAATCTGCCAATTGTCTAATCCTATCCACCATCTCATCAGTCGGTCTGCCTGTCATTCCCACCAATAAAGCCATAGTGACCTTCTTATACGCGGGTGAAGCAGTTTGGATAATGGTATTCCTAGCAGAAACAGATAATGCCACAATTCCCATATGTTGAGTATTAAATGAATTGCCTCTTTCATGACATATTCCCTCACTCGTTGTATGGCATCTCTCAAATTGTACCACTTCTTTCCCTCGCTCGGCCAATCTGAGGCGAGCGGATACTTACATCTACACCCTTGGCCTGCTAAATGTAACAAAGATGTTTGAACCTCTGCCCCATCGTCTTCCCGAGGGGGACCTACCCATAACATTTCCTGCACCTACGATTCCTGTGTCGGGGCAAAAATCTGGCGGAGTCAGTCACATCTATACGGAGACCCGCCGCCCCTCCATCAAATAACCTGACCATCCAAGTTAACAAGGATTCACCAGCCTTCTGTTTCAATCCGCTAATGATTTACCCAATATCCTGCTGAGAATAGTCCTCAAGCACTGTCATATCCACTTTCCCTGATCCGGGATTGTTCTGGTTTGGACCCATTCACCTGCATATCACTGGTTTAGCAGTTCCCTCCTTCTGGGCGAATTCCGGCCTGGTCAAAACCTCTGGCTCTGAACCACTCTCTGTACTAGTGCTGTCAAATAAATCTCTGTCCCAGGTGTCTGGGTCCCAATCTACCCCGCGGAAGCAATCACAGTTGCCACCTTATGCAAATTCACTCTCCCTCGTCTCTATATTTGTAACGGGCAACCCTCACAGCAGTTTGCTCGGCTACTGCTTGATATTTGTCCGCCTTATGATACAACATCATTTGGGGCTGCTGCATTAGCGCAATCTGTTTCTCAGCAGCCAGCTCCTTTTCCAGTTTTAGGACACACTCCTGTAATTCCACGTTCTGTTGGTGCATCTTTTCGAAAAGCGTGCAACAAAATCCAGCCCCTCCTATCTAAAGGTGAACACTCTTTTCCTTTTTCCACCGGCACCTGTTACAGGCAGCCCACCACTTCGGCTGGACTCGCCTCCCCTATACTCGTCTCCCAGGTCTTGCTCAGACCTGTACCACACGCCCATGTCTGTGCACCTTTATCATACAGACTCTTGCTCCACCCGGGAATATTCACTTCAGGACAGTCTCCGCTGCAGAGCTTCCTTTTTTCCTAAATAGGGAACTCATTTTACCAAATGGATATTTCACGTCCATTCCTTACAACACACCTTTCTTCTCTCAAACTGTTGCCTATCTGAGTCCAAAACTATGAAGTCTCAAATTGGCAGGGCTCTTTGGCATCAATACCAGCACAAATACCTTGCTCACAGCGCCAAAATGTTTTGCTTTTGCTTGGCCACGTGGAGGGACCTCGAACCTACTTTGCCCTAGACCCTAACAAAACAAGTTATTGGACTCATATAGGCAGGAAATCACACTTAAACCAATAGTTAAAATAAAATGGCTTGTTATAGGCCTTTTTATTCACACCTTATACATACACACATAAACAACACATCATATAATCATTCATGCATAAACCTAAAGAAAAAGCATAACCGTTATAATGGTTGCAGAATACCCCTTCATCTCAGCCACCTCAACACTGCAGAGCAGGTAGGCATAGAGATCACTTGTGCTAACGGGATCTGGAGCCGAGCGTCCTCCGTCTCAGCGAGACCGTCCAAATTCTAATTGCCTTTCCAAGAGGAATACCTCTTCTCTTTATGGGGGGGTGTGAGGAATCCGCTCTGAAGTGCACAGGGGTTCCCTCGTCAGGCACTGACTCTGGCAATACCAGCATAAGCAGGATAAGCTGTGCATCAAAGGGTTAAAGGTTTCTGCCAGCTGGGGAGGTTAATTAACAGGAGTTCTAACCAATCACAGAGGGGATTCAAGTAATGTTTGTTTTGTTTTCTGTTGGTTGCTAGGAGACCGGAGAAGGAGAGCTGGAAAATGACGGTTACGAATGGGTTTACTAAAAAAATCCCCTGCTAAAAAGAAACAAGTTAAGTGGTTAGGAAGAAACGAAGTTTATGTTGCGCCGTTGCACCTATTTCAAAGTGCGTTATTGAGCCCGTGAAGCGACGGACTGAAACGCTGAAGGGGGTGCCCGAGAGCGTCAAATTCACCGAGGTGACGAGCCGCCGTCTGAGGTGAGAGGAAAAAGAAACCGTCGTGGCGGTTTCCGAAGAGGAAGAGCGTAGAGCCAACTTCCAAAACGGGGAGTAGGTCGAGAGGGGAAAACGCTCGATCCGAAGATCATATGGTTGATGCCGAAAGAGAGGTGAGGGGCGGAGTACACACGGAGACGCCGAGACGAAAGGGAAAAATCCAGCTGAGCGGAGAAGCAAAGTCCTCCGCAGCCGCTGACTGGGAAAAGACAGATGAGGTGAGAGGCGGAGCCTCCCTCAGCGACACGGAGCTGCAGTAAACCGAGGAACGGAGGGACGGAGTCTTTTCCCTCGCAGCCGACAAGGTAAGGGACATCGCTGAGGAGAAAGGCAGGGGTGGCCAAACCACGAGCATATGCCCAAGCTGAATAGACATTCATGTGGGGAAAGAGACATATAAATGCTGGAACACAGTGGTAGTTAAACGAATGTATCACAGAGAGTGAAAAGAGAGGGGAGACCACCGTAGAAGAAGGGAAGTGCCAGTATAATTTGGCGGAAGGAAAAGAGTTTAATATAAAGCTAAAGACAAGTTGGAACTTAAAGACTAAAGATACAGTTAAAGCAAGAAAGGAGTTTTGGGCTAACAAAGACTGTGAGCAGAACTGTATATCACTATAGAGTGTTACTATAAAGACTTACCTGAGACAACCCTCTGCATTGCCGAAGTACTTTCAAGTCAGAATCTTCTGAAGAGAAAAGACATATCCTTTTTCCTATAGACAAAAGAGATCTAAAGTTAATAAAAAGTTGTTTATGTTCTCCAGCATGGGGTCTGGCATGGATTCACATGCTCATGAATATTCCCCGTCGTCAGGCTGGGAATCCTCGGTAAAGAAAAAATCAGTATCAGTTTCGTTTCTGATCTGTCTTTCGTAGTAGTAACCAATCACTGATCTCTGCGTCATACTGACCACAGCCAATGACTGCCCTCTACCTAAGCCCCGCCTCTGGCAGCCATCTTCAGATTTTTACCGCACGTTCAAGTGTTCGGATCTTCGTGCTATTGCTCTCGAGCGTTAGTGCTTTTTTTCACGTTTATTCTCAGAAAAATGTCTCTTTTTTCGGTCAAAGAGCCTCAAGCTCCACCGTCTCTTCATCCGATTAACGGGGACCTGTGTCGGATTCGTCTACGCCCCTCAAGGGTGAAGATTTCGTCGAGCCACGCTTTTGGAGGATTCCAGAAGTTTCTCAGGCCCATCTCGGACATGGCCCAGGAGAAGGGAAGCTCGACGCCCGGAAAGCTGTTCAGGGTCTGCCCTGGATGCCAGCTTCAGAATGTCTTTAAGGAGGACGAACACTCCCTTTGCCTTTACTGCCTACATGAGGACAAGACGCACGTGGAGAAGGACTGTGCGTTTTGCGGCAATATGTCGGAGCGGACCATGAAGGACCGCCATCAACGTCTCGCTAACTGGCTGGAAGGAAAGAGCCC
The DNA here is from genome assembly GCF_040938575.1 of Ambystoma mexicanum. NCBI lineage: Eukaryota > Metazoa > Chordata > Amphibia > Caudata > Ambystomatidae > Ambystoma > Ambystoma mexicanum. The sequence continues at coordinate 91,187,915 of NC_090929.1, read as the reverse complement.
GTCAGGTGAGAAGAAGAAGAAGAAGAAGAAGAAATCCGAGCGGTCTTCTAAGACCTTTGAGGGCGCCCCGGCGACGGGGGTCCAACAGAAGGCCAAGCACCGCAAGTCTGCTGGCACCGGGAGCGCTGAACGGTCAGGCTCTACTGGCGCCAGGCAGGGCGCATCCTCCCCGGCGCTATCAACCACGAGCCAACGCTCTGGCTCGGGTAAGAGGAAGGCTGAGCACCCGGCGAAGCTCCTGGAGAGACCCCGGTCGAGCTCGACGGCCCCATCGGAGCCAAGGCCTCTATCGAGACAGTCGCGGCGGCCCTGGCTCAGCCTGTGGAGGCTACACCAGTGGTGGCGACCTCGGGGCCCAGAGTCTCCCTGCCACCGCGGAGTGAGTCCTCTTTCTTGCCCATCGACAGGACCCCCGTGAAACCTCCGACGGAGAAGAAAAAGGGGGGGCAGGAGGTCGTCGTGGATTCGGCCTCAACCTCTGAGGAGGAGCTGATCGAAGTCTTAAGCCACGGCGTTGGCGTGGAAGAAGACCAGCCCGTCGGGAGAGACCCCGACGTAGGAGATGACGAGAACGTCGAGGGTGCCGACGGGGCTCCTGACAGCCCGTCGGACTCCCCTCAACCAGTGCCGCAAGACAACTCGGCAGCCATTTTGTTGGCTATACAGTCCTTATGCTCGGAGATAAGGACGAGACTGCCGTTACCACCGACGGAGGAACCGCTCCCGACGGGGGACCCGGAACCAGGCCCTTCTGGGAGCCCTCCCCCTAAGAGAAGAAGGATTCATCCTCCACCTCCTTTTCAGCCATCGCGCCCTGTTCAGCCCTCCTCCCGGTCCACGACACGTGGGGATGATACGGGGACTGACACGGCCGCGACGGGTACGGACGACGAGGTTTACGACGAGGATCTCCCGTCGTCACCTCCCACCCGGGCTTCCCCGCCAGACGAGATTGGATCGTTTCACTCCATGATCGCCAGGGCATCCGAGCTTTTCCAGCTCTGCCCGGAAGAGAAGAAGAAGGAAGGTTTCCTTTATCAAAGTCGCGAGGCCAAGAGGAAGACGGTCCTCGCTATACCTCTACTGGAAGATATTTGGGATGAGGGCCTCGCCCTCCTCAAGAACCCATCCACGACACCGGCTAGTAGGGATCGGTACGAGAAGAAGTACCGGGTCCCGGACGCGGCCCCCTTGTGCCTTCGGGCACAGCCGACCCCGGACTCGGTAGTCTCTGCGGCAGCCAGGAAGAAAGCCGGGGGGGGGGGCGCGGCCTCTACGTCAACCACCCCGCCGGACGGCCAGGGTAAGAAATTGGACACGATGGGACGCAGAGTCATCTCGTCGGCAGCGACAACGATTAAGGCGGCCAACGCCTTGGCTATCGTAGCCCGCTACAACAGGGAGTTGTGGTACAAACTGGCCCCCCTGCTGGACTTCCTACCAGACGACAAGAGGGAGGAAGCCCTAGAGATCTTGCAGGAAGGAGAGGTGGCATTGGACCACGCCATTACGATTGCGACGGACATCTCTGACACTGGATTCCGCCAGTTGGGCAACGGCGTGTGCCTTAGGCGGCGTGGATGGCTCAAGGCTACTGACTTCCGTCAGGACGTGCAGACCAGAGTCTTGGACATGCCGTTCGACGGAAACAACCTGTTTGGGAAAACGATGGACGATTCCCTTCAAGCCATCATGGAGACGGCCCGGGCTCTTGGGGTTCTCCAGCAACGGCGGCCGCCCTTTCGGAGCGGCGGAGGCAAACAGGGTGCCTCCAAAGGTTCCAGCGGCGGATTTTCCACCTACCGTCAAGCGGCCCGTTCGTCGTCACAGGAAGCTTACAGGGGACGAGGCAGGTCATGCGGACCCCGCCGTCGTCGCCAGGGAGGACAAGGCGGCAAAGCCTCGTCGAAGCAGGACTGAACCGGCCGCGGGGTCGGGCCCCCACCAAAGCACCCCGGTGGGAGGCCGGCTGGCGAGCTTCGTCAGCGTGTGGGAGTCCATCTCCACCGACCGTTGGGTGCTGGACGCCCTAGCTCGGGGTCACGCGCTTGAGTTTCTAAAGTGGTGCCCGCGCGTTCCCCCTGTGGCCAGGAAAGAACATCATGTCCCTCAGCTTCTCTTGGAGGTAAAGGCGATGCTCAAGAAGGGCGCCATCGAGCTAGTCCCAAAGAGGCTTCGGGGCTCCGGAGTTTACTCAAGATACTTCCTCGTGAAGAAGAAGACGGGAGGATGGCGTCCCATCCTGGACCTACGACGACTGAACAAATTCATCAAGGCGCAGAAGTTCCGGATGGTCACCCTCCAACACGTCCTGGGTCAGCTGGAGGAGGGCGATTTCCTGTCGTCGTTGGATTTGGAGGATGCCTACTTCCATATCCCCATCCTAAAGGGGCACCGAAAGTTTCTCAGGTTCGTGGTCCAAGGGCGTCACTACCAGTTCAAAGTCCTTCCCTTCGGTTTGAGGTCGGCACCCATGGTGTTCTCCAAGTGCCTCGCACCGGTGGCGGTGCAGCTGCACCGAGAGGGGATCCACGTCTACCCCTACCTGGTCGACTGGCTCATCCGTGAAAAGACGAAGGAGCTCGCTGTGGAGCACACGGCAAGGACCGTCCAACTACTCACGGACCTGGGATTCTCCATAAACTACGCCAAGTCCCACCTGGTGCCCTCGCAAGACGCACTGTTTCTGGGAGCGAAGCTCGACAGTGTCGCTTCTGGCCTCTCCGTCGGAGGAGAGGACGAGGGCCATCTTGGGCAAGGTGCAGGATCCAGACGGGCAGCTTCGAGGAGAGGATCACACTCGACTAAGGTTTCCGATGAGCGATCCGGTGGTGGGGCACCCGCGCGCATCTGACGGCGGGCATGGACTTCCAGACCCCCGGCCACCAGGAGACAGTGACCACGGATGCCACCCTGGAAGGGTGGGGAGCGCACACCGAAAATCTGCACACGAGAGGCCTTTGGCTCCCTACAGAGAAGTCCCTCCATATCAACGTCCTGGAGCTCCGTGCAGTGTTTTGGGCCCTCAGGTCCTTCCTTCCGTCCCTCAAGGGCAAGGTGGTGAGGATCTTCACCGACAACACTACCACCATGTTCTACATCAGGAAGCAGGGCGGTACCAGATCCCCAGCCCTGTCCAAGGAGGCGCAGGATCTGTGGCATTGGGCCGTCGCCCAAGGGATGTTTCTGGTGCCGTTTCATCTGGCAGGAATAAAAAACGCCATCGCCGACTCGCTCAGCAGAGAGCTGCACTCGTGCCACGGGTGGGAACTACGACAGGATCTAGTGGACCGCCTCTTCCGACGGTGGGGCACTCCCCAGATCGATCTGTTCGCGACGGCGACGAACTCCAAGTGCCAGAGGTTCGCCAGCAGGTTTCCCCAGCTGAGGAGCATGGGCGATGCTTTCTCGTTCCCCTGGGAGGGCCTGTTTCTATACGCGTTCCCTCCATTGCCATTGCTGATCTGGCTCATCAACCAGCTCAAAAGGTCACGGTGCAGGATGATCCTCGTCGCACCTGCGTGGCCGAGGCAGATATGGTTCCCGGACCTTCTGGACTTGTCAGCGTCCCCGTCAATCAAGCTTCCAGTGGACGCGGATCTTCTCTCCAGGGAAGGAGGTGCCATCCTCCATCACGACCCGAAGTCGCTGAACTTGCAGGCCTGGCTCCTGCAGCGTTAGAGTTTGGAGGATACGACATACCGGCCGACTGCAGAGAGGTTCTTGCAAAGGCCAGGGCATCCTCAACTCTTAAATGCTATGGACACAAATGGAAGAGGTTCTCTGTCTGGTGCCACGCACAGAAGATTAACCCTCTACGGATTACGGCTCCCCAGGCACTGCCGTACCTTCTGACGCTGGCCAAGGCTGGACACTCTTACAACGTCCATCAAGATTCATCTTAAGCAATCTCCCGATACACCAGAACCACGGGGCGGACGTCTTTGTGGTCTCATCGTCTGGTGAAGGAATTCATGAAGGGACTGTTCAGATCGTTCCCGCTGGTGAAGGCTCCGGCCCCGGCGTGGGAGCTCAACGTGGTGCTGACCAAGCTCATGGGACCTCCGTTTGAGCCTTTGCACTCGGCTCCGTTGAAGTTCTTGTCGTGGAAAACAGCGTTCCTTGTGGCCATCACCTCCACACGACGAGTGGGAGAGATCCAGGCCCTTTCCTGCAAGCCGCCGTACTTGACTTTTCACAACACTAGGGTGGTGCTCGGGACGCACCCCTCCTTCATGCCCAAGGTGCCGTCGGACGTCCACCTCAACGAACCCTTGGTGTTGCCTGTTTTCTTCCCGTCGCCTTCGTCGCCAGCCGAAAGGACTTTGCACTCGCTGGATGTGGCTAGAGCGCTGAAGTTCTACGTGGACCGCACGAAGAGTTTTCGGAAGACGTCACAACTTTTTGTGAACTTTGGACCTGTCAATCAGGGGAAGGCTCTCTCAAAGGCCTCCATTTCCAGATGGCTCTCCGGCTGTATCATGTACTGTCATTGGTTGGCAAACCGACCGCTGCCTGGCCGTCCGAGAGCCCATTCCACCAGAGCGATCGCAGCTACCTATCTGGTGTGCCCTTGCTGGACATCTGCAGGGCTGCTACGTGGAGGTCGACGCACACCTTCATGAAATTCTACTGCGTCGATCGGGATTCCAGGGAGGAGTCCAGGGTCGGCCAAGCAGTGCTGCCAAACCTTTTCGCCTAAGGTGAGCCTGGTGAGGAGGTAAGAATTGCTTTATGTTGAGTTGATGTAATGCTTAATGTTGAGCCTTTGCCACCTCCCGTGGTTGTGCATGTGTGTACTGCTATGTATTATTTATTCATGAGTATGTGAATCCATGCCAGACCCCATGCTGGAGAAGGAACAAGTTACTTACCTGTAACTGTTGTTCTCCAGCATGGGTCTGGCATGGATTCACATGTGAACCCTCCCGCCTACCCCTCTGCGGCTCTTCACTTGGTCATACTGCCACTTCACGTGCTACCAAATCTGAAGATGGCTGCCAGAGGCGGGGCTTAGGTAGTGGGCAGTCATTGGCTGTGGTCAGTATGACGCAGAGATCAGTGATTGGTTACTACTACGAAAGACAGATCAGAAACGAAACTGATACTGATTTTTTCTTTACTGAGGATTCCCAGCCTGACGACGGGGAATATTCATGAGCGTGTGAATCCATGCCAGACCCATGCTGGAGAACAACAGTGACAGGTAAGTAACTTGCTCCTTACAGAACCATCTACTTTCAGTCTCAGCGTGATTTGTCCTCAAAACATAGAGAATTACAATCTTACAGGGAGTCCCCGCCCCTCTTGGTTATGACTGCCCTCGTCAAAGAGCAAACCAAGCATAAGGAGCAAAGAGTGGAAAGATCCAGCTAGAAGTAGAAAAACCCAGCTTGCCTTCCCTGCCTTCATTTCCAGTACCCCTTATCACTGCACCTGCAGAGAGCTCAGACTTCCTTTCTGGCTCGTTCTTCAGCGGACAATACAACAACTATTCTCCACAATTAGTTCAATTGACATCATTATGTGATGTTGCTTCTGCTGCAAAAATGCACGTTTACTTACTGAGCCCACGAAAATGTAGGCTTTCATCGCGATAATGGAAGTAATGGCCACGCACCGGCACCATGTTTTTAGCTCTTTCTTGCGCATAAGCACAACGTGGGGTTATGGAAGCCTGGGCTAGGGTAGAGGAAGCCTACGGCAGGTCAAGAAAGACGGGTGCCCCTTAGGTTGGACCTTTCCCTTGCCTATGAGAATTTAGAGAGAACTATATTTTTGTCTTGAGAATGTGTGAAGCCATCTATGACCTCAATGTGTTTGCTGGCATAAGGACTGTTTGGTGTTGAACTATGCTAATCTGAAGACGCTGCACACCGATTTGGAACACGCAGCATGTATGCACATGACTATCTGTCCCTAAGGCAACTGATTACAGTTGAGAGCTCAGCATATACATGCTACACATTACTTTATATTACATGCAACCTTGATGAATGTTATATTTTATAAGTTACGTTACAATACAGGCATATTTGGTAGACCGTAATTTGGTCATACAGTTTCAGGAAATGACGTATTACAGTTAGTGGTGGGTGGGTGTGTATTTTCGTGTATTTTCCAATGCAAGGTGAATGATGTTTAGTACACAATGGGGTAAAAAGGTGCACACTTGAGCTTATTTGTTACCTCTAGGGAAACGTTTTCTTTTTCAGTTCAACCTAGAAAAAAAGGAAGTCATTTGAGGCCTCAAACATGTACAGGCGGGGCAGGGGGAGCTGCACAACTTGTCGCTCTATGGTTACGTGAAATTTCTGGAATCTAAAAGTTATTTTGATTGTCTTCCGACTCCTATCAAAAGGAATCACAAGTCCTTGTGCTAAATAGTCAACCATTTTTCTTCTACTGGTGTAAGAGCAGCATCGTAAACCCAGCCATTTTATTGTTCGTATTCTAGTGCAGCCAGGCTGCAGTGAGCAAAGGGGCCCCTCAAATTGGTCACCGGAATTAATTTGCTGGGTGCCATTTGGTTCTTCCTTGGAGCATGTAAGAGCTCAATTAGGCGCTAGTGTTGACTGCCCATGCCCACCAGTGCAATACAATATACAATAATATCTGTGTATGTTTTAAGAATATGTAAATGAGCGTTAAGGCATAGCTGGCATAGGTAGAAGACATTTAAAGCTTAATGGGCGATGTATAATGGATGAAAGGTTATAGTTTACATCTTAGTGAAAGTTAGATTTCTGATATGTTGCAGGCTGCCTCCACGTTCCCCAGAGATGGCTCCTTCTTTCTGGGTGTTGCTTGATACACAGGAGCTGCTTTTCCATCACGCCCCTCAAATCTCTATTTGGATCTCTAGATGAGGTGCTGTACATAGAACAGAATGTATCCTCTAGACCACAGTCTCCTCCTGATCCTTGTTGCGCTCTTTCACGTTCACTGACTTTCCCTGTTTCAGTGTGTATGTGATGCGCCTTTTTTGTATAATGCTGATTTTAATCTACTTTGTGAGTTCAGTGTTAACGTGTTACTATCACATATGTTCAACCGTTTGTGAGTGGATCAATTTACTTTCTGGTATTAAAGAATACGAGCACATATGCCCAGCCCTCAGTGCCTATTTGTCTGATGTCAAATTCAAAAATGAATTGGCATACATGTATTTCATGTTCCTATCTGTCAGATTTTAACTGTTTGCCTCTTTTATTTTGACTTTAGGTTTACAGAGATGAATTGATATCCATGAAGAAGGTTGAAGAAACCAATGAATCCTGTGAGGCCCTAAGCTTCCTGTGAATATGGTAACCGAAGATGTAGCACAAGGCACAACATACCACTAGGTAATATATACATGTTAATATTTCAGGTAACCATGCTACTTATTTGCATTATCAAAAAGGTGAAATATTTTGTAAGTTTACTTCTCATTTGCAATTGATAACCTGTGCGATTAGGCCAAGAAGTAGCATATGCAACCTTGTGGCTGGGATTTAATTTGTGTGCCTTTTTTATAAGCCACTTTCGTCATTAACCAAAGGGACACTTTTATCAGAATAAAAAGGCATTTCCTGTCACGCAGAAAAGAACATCTATGCCACGTATCAATATTTTCAGGTCTTCCTAAACTGAGCCGTGTTATCTGTATTTTCATGGAAGGTACTGAATGTTAAATCTGAAAATCTGACTTTTTTTTTTTTTTTTGGGTTGAGGTAATCTTACTGGTCTGATTGTGGTGATTGTTTGTTTATTTGGTAATGCGCGCCAAACCCTTGGGTAGCCGGGGGTAACAGAGTACAGGAAAACTTAAGCTTGTTACAGTATTTGGCATAGGTATATAAGACACGTAGATAAGGCCATATGCAACATTTTATTTTGCATTACAACTTTACTGCATGAGGTCATCCAGACAACACATTGGACACCTGAAGTTGGTGAATCAGTACGACCATACTCAACCCCACCAAATGGTATACCCAGACAGGAAACTCAGCAATGGACACTCGCCAAGGCTATCGTGCTCAGTGTACAAGTCCCAAATCGACTTGAATCTCATCTCCTTTTGTATTTACGCTCAGCCTTTTTCATAGTGTGTGTCCCCCAGACCACCTCAGCCCAATCCTCCCCTTTGGGATATGTGTTGGTTAGACCCTGAGGATAGCCTTGTGAGCTAGCATAGTCACTGGTCTCAACCAGACCAGACTGTCGTATGGCATGTCATCCAGCCCTTCATCCAATCCCCCCCCCCCAAGCCATCAACTCACAGCTGTTTAACACACTAATGCAGAGGACTTCCTCATTAAGCAACCTCGCCCCTCCCCATCAAGAAGGCCACAACCTTCACACATCTCCACAACATGTGGACCTTCTGCCCGCCTACACCCCCAGCACATCTTTGCTGGAGAGTCCCCCTCTGCAATGTTTTCTCTGATATCCAATAGGCATGATGTCAAGTTCTTTATCGGAAACTTCAATCCCCTAATCCGGGGCCTCCTCTTGATGTTTATCCACCATCCGATCCGCTCCTCGTCCCAAATGCGCCGATGAAGCATCCCTATGCTATTTCCCTGATTCCATGTGGAGGCCATGGAGAGAGCATTGTATTCTTTATTTTTCTGTTCAAGTTGCAGCAATCTGTAGGTTTAAGCATAGCATGCTGCAACTGCATTCCCCCAAACCCTGCGGAGTAAAGGTAGGTTAAAGTAATGTGATCTGCACTGCCATTCACATCCTTCTCGTGTCTCCAGCTCTTTGAACCTGCTCCACTCCTTCCAATGTCTTTGCTGTTTAAACAGCAGATGATCACGCTTTATTTCTCTCCTTGTAATATTTTTGGTTCTAATGTGCAAAGCTGTAGTCCGAAGGCAAGAGGGTTTTTATTTGGCTCCCGTCCCCTTCACATCATTTTCCCGAGTCACACCAGTGCTCTTGGTCGCTCAACTTGTAGTGGTTTCTTTCTCTATCAGCTGGTGCACGTTCACAGAATCTCAATCTCCTGAGGGCGCATGAGCAACGGAAGTGACAACGGTGGCACCATTGACCTCTTGGCATGACAGTGCAGAACACCACCTCTTGATGCGTTTCATGCTTTAGGTTTGTGGCGGAACCTAAGACCACACAGCAGGGACCCTTGTGGGAGGGCCAGTTCACTGCAGGGAGGTTTTCTGAAGCCACAATGTACAGCGCACCACTACAGAGTTCAAGTGAGCAGATTGTACAATGTGTAAAAAGACCCACTACAACATGCGCCTGCATTCCCTACCCTCATACCACTGCCTCCTATGCAGTAAAGGACTGCTATAACGGAGCACTCAATGAGTAAGCCCGGATTGTCCAGTGTGATCGTGGCCAGCAATGAGGAACAGGCCTGTTGAGGGGTGAATGCTACCTCGCACATAATGTTAGCTGCCTGTTTTAAGTATATTAGGAACATACATTGATCAGACAATCTGCACAGCAGTTTCAGAATTCTCTGTGCCCGTTGCATCTGAGCCTCATTCATATGGAGGCCTGTTTCTGAAGAGAAAGGCAGTAGAAACTCCATCGAGCCGCCCATGCTGCAAACGTTTCAGGTGAGAGATAGTGCGGACCACAAAAGAGTATAGACCGCAATTCTCCCCACCAGCCACCCTCTCCCTTCCCTGCCACTCAGGCCTAACCGACAAAGTAACTCCATGGAGCACAGACTTAGAGGGGGGGGGGACAAAACACATAGCCTCCTCTTCTAGAACCTCACGCCCTGAGGAAAAGAAGATGGACCTATAGGAGTAGGACTAACCATAGCCAATCACTGGGACAGACTAAAGCGCAAGAGCATTTGGTGATGGACTGGGGAATAACAGGAGTGGCCTGACTAAGGGGCAGATGCCCTATCCAACAAGGTGGCAAATTAAGTTGAGTCCATGTACGATCCAGAGCGATCCTTTTGATTCTGATTTGGGTTTACATAGCGTGTCCCACATTTCCAATGGGCAGAACAGTTCTGGGAATTTACAAGTGCGACATCTGGCTTTGTTCAGCACCTTGGTGCTTTACGTCATGAAGCCAGTCACAGTAGCTCTTGATCACAGTAATGTGGATAATGGTCTACTTGTAGGACACAATCGTCATGTCTCAAGACAAGGAGACCCTTGTACCACCTGTCCTTTTGGCAGAATCTCTCCTGCAGAATGTGGACTTCTAGTAAACTGGGAAAAATTGGAATTATTTCCAGCTATGGAGAGAGTTGATCAGTTTCACAATAGGCACATTGGTGGGTACACTTAAGCTCCCGCAAAGGATGATTGTCAGCATAAACAGAGATTTTCCTACTTTTAGCGTGATTTGACAAGTGTGATGTCTTTGGTTGTCCTCCATAAGGCCGTTTTCCCAGGCCCCCTGCAATGTCAAGCTGTGGCAAGGTTCAAGAATTCCAATCTCAGCCTATGAGTCTTGCACACAGAGTTTCTGTCGCAATAGGCAAGAATAGAATTATACTGGTGACTCGAACACATGGCAGGCCCCAGACCTACTGATAGTCTAGCGCAAGCAGGTAAAGTTGCGGGAGCTTGTTGCCGGCACTCGAGCACTCCATATAGCTCACATTCCACTCGGCACTCGAGCACTCCATTTAGCTACCAGTCCTATATTTAACACACATCCCTTCCTTCCTCACTCATCAGCCCTTACCCGTTTTGGGTTCCTTCACTTTTGCCACCCTTCCTAGGTTCCACATTTGACCACCTTAGCCACTTTTACCGGCTCACTGTACAAAGGATTGCCTTTCCTATTCATCTCCCTCTTCTTTATCCTTGCCCAATCTCCATCATTTAAAACTGTAATTTTCCCCGTTTTCCCTCTCATTGGCATCCCCCGACGATTTCTCTTTTTTCCAATCCATCCTTTTTCTCAGATCCTCCATATCAACCTCAGTCGCTCTTGCTCTCTCAGCCAAGGAAGGCACACTCTGGTATTTCCCTTCCTCCCCCTCATCATCTCGAAAGGACTTGCGGCAGTATCTGCATCTGGAGACACCCTGAGAGCACATATCCTCCCCTTCACTGCTTCCTTTCTATTTACCCCATGCACACCGGCTAATCTTATTGCGCTCATAATGCTTCTATTTACCCTTCAACTGCCCCATTGCTATCTGTATGACATAGCGATGTCGTCTTATGCACTAATTCACATCTCTTCAAATACTCTGACATTACCTTTGAATGTAAGCTTCCCCAGAAACACACCCCCCCTTAGTGAGAGGCAATAAAGGACACACCCCAGAAGGGGAATGAGGCCAGGACCAAGTGCGGGTGAGATCAAAAGAGCTTTATATAGATCAATATAGGGCATGCAAAGGCCTCTGCAAACTCTGAGAGCGCTCTGACAATTGCAAAGACAGTCCTACTTATTAGAGAACTACATCACGCATGACACAAGCTATAGGGGGCACATAGTTTTAGGGATTGGGTGGTGATGGTTAGGTGGTATACATTGTATACAGTTGCTTCTCCAGGATTGGCGGATGTTGGTGTTGCGCTACGTGGGGTAGAAGGTCAGCTGGGCTCATCGGGGTGAAGTGCCGGGCCGGACATGCCTTGTAATGATGTTTGGTAACTAAACTAACATTTGCCCTTTTGACCACACATTCCCACCCATTCGTCACACTTTATGCTTTCCGTTGGTTTGCAACTCTTGTAAGTGCTGACCTTAGATCAATGTGCCGACAGGAACTTTGATATGCGATCTGAAGTGTCTCAATACATCAGTTTGGAGGATACCTTCGATTCAAACAATCTGGTCTCGCGTGCATAGTCAGGGGCATAGGAGGGGTCGCTTGACCACCCTTTCTTGGCAGTTTAGGTGAGGGACGGTATTACAATCTGTTGGTACACGTGTGGGCGCCCCCCTTTATAGGGTCATTAACTTGGCGTCGACAGAGATACCACTGGCCCGTGGGGGGCATGTGACTGGTGCCTGAGAGACGGTGGGATTTAGGACCAGGTAGCTTGTAAGTCATGGAGTCGGACTGTGGCGGCCTCTGGCATGGGGGAGGCGGATGCTTGAAATAGGTCCAGCAGGGTCGGCGAGGCTGTGCTGTTTGAACTACAGCTATCTCTAGAGTGCCTGGGCAGGAGGAGGGGGAAATGGCCTTGCAGCTCTGTGCGCGGCATCTTGCACGAGGCGGTATACTGTCCCGTGGTTAAGGGCGAATAACAACACGCAGGGTCTCTAAAAAGACTTGTATGCATTTGCATTAAAAGGAATACTAACTGGGGACCATACCCTTTAGTAAAACAATTCACATTTATAGTTGACATACGAACATGAGGTAGTGTTAGGCAGGTGTGTGTATAAAGAGGGCAACACATGTTATTACATCTTGTTATCAGCTAGCCAGTCTTTGTACATCTCTACATTATAAACAAAATCGGTTGCATATTTACTCTTAACCCATTCTTCTTCACATTAGCAGCAAACGTTAGTCAACAGGACATACATTACATAAATGGTTTCTACACATTGCAAAAGTTTTCAGGGTAGGTATGGGTGTGAGGCGCCACGCCGTCTAACGTTGGGGGCTTGGTACAGGGTCAGGGCCTACAGGTTTTGGGCTGGTCTCAGTTACTTCCTAATGTTCCCGTTCATGGCTGGGGCAATGATGTACTGTGGAAGGTTAACAGCTACAATGTTGTATTTTGTTGTTTGTTCGTGTCTGGTGGCTCGTGAGAATGAGTCCTCAGCGGATCTGCCATGCAGTGGGGGGTGGGGGAAGTGCGGGCCTCTGTGAGCGCGGTCGAGTGGGGGTCAATCTGCAGCTTTCAGTGTGCACGTTGGCTCTGCCTGGGTTAGATCTGAATGTCTCTAGCAAGATGGAATTGGCTTTAATACAAGATGGCGTCTGTGCTCTGCCACATAACGTGGTGGTGCAGCCTCACATGTCGGTCTGCAGCCGCCCTGCCGCTTGCGCCCGGGGGCCGGTGGGCTGCCGACGAGTCATGAGTCTTCACCAGGGTGGGACATGCAGTGGGAGGGGGGTCCTATTGACCTACCCTCCCCTACATTTCCCCCCTTTCGTTACTTAAGTAACGAATACCTTAGCTCCCCCAGTCGTTCGCGCTCCTTCTCAGCTAACACTGCCTCTTCCCAGGCTGGCGTTCCCTTTATTGGTATCCAAGCTCTGCAAACCCATATATATATACATCCCCCGTCTCCCTCCAGGTCCACCCATACCTCCGTGTACCGTTCTAGTTCAAGGGGCACCTTTTTTTTTTGTGGCATGATATAACCTATCCACTATATGCCCATCATAATATATAGGTACAATTCTATACTTGGACTCTGAATTCTCACCAGTTTGTTTGTGTGCTTCCTGTTGCGTTTGTGCCACTCCTCTGGCGTTGACCATTGTCGCCATCATCATTGTTCCATTTGGGACTGCGTTTGCGCAGCATCAAAGACCCAACTGGCACGCACGAAAAATCACAAGAAAAAAAATATGATGAGGGGCATTAGTAGTTTCACTGCGAGCCCCATCCAGGAAGGTACCCATGAAAATATGTTGTCGAACCACGTGCTTGGGTCTGCGCCACCTTCTTTCTTCATGCGTTCCCCTAGGTTGTGCACTGCAGCGATGACGTGTGATGGTGTCCTATTATCAGCATCTTCAGAAGGTACAAAAGTGCAAGAGGCACGCCTGATTTTTCAGCAAACACCTCCATCCATCGCCGTCAAAAGGTCTAGGACATACCTGTTCTGCATTGTCATTAGTCTCAGAGCGCTTAGCTCCACCTTGATCACGTTGAACCCTTCTTCAGTGTTGTTGGCCAATTGGATCAGCTCCCACCGCGTAATCTGTTGCCACTTTGCATTTGCCCGGGCCTGAATGCTTGGGATGAGGGAGGCGAAGAAGGTTTCTGCTGAGCTGAATAGCCTGTACCTGTCTGGGATCTGTGCCAAAATTTCTGAGGAGGCCTTTGAGATGTAGTTTGACAACCACAATTTTCTGGATACAATTTTGTCGGCGTTCCCTTCTGGTAGGGCGTACAGTGGTGGCTCTTCAGTGGGTGGGGAGTTGGCTGCTGCTTGGGTCATCGTCCTGCCCCCTTCTCCGAGGTGGCTTTCCGGTATTACCATTAGAGCGGAGTGCAGTGTCGCCAGGGAACGCGTGCCCCTCCATGATGGTGGGAGGTGCATGTACGCCCATTTGCCACAGACCCAGTAATTGTTCATTAGGGCTGCTGTTCCTTTCTTCATATCTGGGATCATTATGCTTTTACTGCAGTTCGTGTTTCTTCCCATGTCAATTTTCCCTTCTCCCAAGAAACAAAGTTTGTTTGAGACTTCTTTCTGTAGTTTCAATGCTTTTTCTATCGCGCTCTCCCTGGTCAATTTTGCCACATGTTCTGACCAGACTGTGGTACACGTCTTTGCAATCCATTGTAGTTTTTCGGTCGGTAGCCCTCGCAGTGCTTCAGCCTTGCACGTTACCACATCATCTTTCTATTTCTTTTCCGAAAATAGTGTTCCTTTTATTACGAAGAACGGTTCTTTAAACATACCACTCCTTTGGCTCTCGAGTAGCGCGTTTTCTCGTTCTGCAGCATTTCAAAAGATACCGTGTGTGCCTGGAAGGTGTTCTTAATTCTGCACAGAGTGAGATGGAGGAGACGCTGGGCGTCTGCAAGAGGCAATTCTTGTGGCATTAAAACTTTAGGCATGCCTGAGGCATGGGGGAATCAGGGCGCACATGTAGCAGCTTTCATTAGTTCACTTAGCTGTTGAGCTCATGTCTGCATACCATTTATTCGACTGGTGTGGGTGCCTCAGATCTTCTATTGTATCTAGTCCCAGGCCATAGTATTCATCATATCTCTTACTACCCGCCTCCCTCCTTCTCCTGTTTTTAAGGAATGTTTTCGCGTGTCTGGCTGCGTGCAATAGGGACTCCCTCTCCCCGCCCCCCCTTCTTCCACTCTTCGTACAGAGTCCTAAACTTGTCAGCCATTTTAATATTCTCTTTCATTCTCTCTGTGGTGTAGTCATTTTCTCTAGGAGGATCGGTTGTCGTCGTGGGCAGGGTAGCAGTGGTGACATATAACCATGATATAACAGATGGATGCCGGTCATTTAGTTCATGTACACTAAAATTTATAGCATTGTGTTGGGGCTTCAGAGAATTGGTCGACTTGTTGTTAGTACCTGACGTTTTGCCTGGTCTGGATGTGGGCGTACCCCCATACCAGCTGAAAGCTATCCCATATCAAATAGTTACCCTCCTTAAACGGTTTGCTTACATTTTCCATGCTGGTTCCATTACCTCCCCCCTCGTTTATCTCAATGCAGATAAATGCTATTATCCAATATATTGTTAAGCCAAACATGAGTGTGAAAAATATAATTGCACAGACAGTCAACCCGCATTCATATGAGTATGTTCGTAAATCAAAAACATTTCTACTCCAAGCGTCCCTATTTCTAATTGTTGCAGGCGGCCTGTTCGTTGCCATGGTTACTCCTGTACGTTGAAACATAAAAAAGGTACATTAAGCATTTAGTTGCAATCATTTTTGCATTTCCACCTTGGAGAGAGAGGGGGAGAGAGATCATTTTCATTTAATACTCTTTCGCATTTTTCCATGAACATTGTTATAATACAATCTGGAATGCGCATGTTCGTAAGATTCCTTTTTTTACATTTTTTTTACACAATTACTGTCTTATTCTTGCACATTTTCCCTCTCGGGGCCCTCTGCACTTTCTATTGGTCCCACACTGTCATATGCTTTTCAGACGTCTGTCAAAAATATCTAAAGCCTTTCACTTTCACCGCTGTGGGTGTGCAAAACACTATCTCGTATGGGCCATGAAATCCTGGAGCATTCTTCCTACATACGAAACTCCTACCATATACCATGTCACCTGGTTCGAGCTGACCCGTTGGGCTTTCTTTCTCTGGAGTGTGTGTTTCGTTTTCCCCGTCACTTATGAATGGTGGTGCGAGTTGTCTTGCTATCATTCTTGCTGCCTTAGTGAGTTTTGTCAGGTAGTCGTTGAATACCTCTCCTAGTACAGTAGCGCTTCTGTGTGCATCTGAATGTCTACGGAGAGGTGAGTGTGCTGTGTGCATTCGTCTCCCTGTCACAATCTCATGGGGCGACAAATGGTGGTCTTTGCTGGGCTGATTCCTCAGCTCAAACAGGGCCAAGGGGAGACAGTGCACCCAGTTTTTCTTAAGGGTGAAACACAATTTTGAGTCTCCCTTTTAGTAATCCGTTTATCTTTTCTACCATACCGTTAGTTTGTGGGTGATAAATCGAGCATAATTTGTTTTATTCCTAGCATTGATGTTACTTCCTTAAAGAGATTAAAGAGATCTTTCACAAAATGTGTGCCGTTGTCAGAGCGAATTACGTCACAAATTCCCCAGCAGGGGAATACTTCCCGCACTAGAAACTTCACAGCACACTTAGCATCTGGGCGGGCACAGGGACCTGCCTCTACCCACCGTGAAAAGGGGCAAACTACCACTATCATGTACCTCGCTCCGTTGCATCTTTCACCCATATCTGCATAATCTATATGCAGCTCTCTGAACGGTCCTACCGGCTTGGGTATCGTTCCCCTCAATGTTGTTAGTCATGCTGGAGTTGTATATCTGGCACGTTGTACATTCCATTTGCTAGCTTAGAGAGTTGTTCCTGTAACCCTGGAGTGAACCAGTGTTCTTGTATCTCGGCCGCAATGTGTTGTCTTGCATTGTGTGCTGGGAAGTGTAGCTGCTGGAATGCTATTTCTAATAACTTAGTTGGCATGACTACTTTACCTGTGTTGTCTTGCCGCCATAATAAGTCAGTGGCAGACTGGCTGCACCCTCTTTTAGTCCACAACTCTTTTTCGTCCTCAGTTGCCCCTTCCTGTAGCTCCAATATTTGAGACACTGGCATGGCATTGTACCCGTCCGGAACATCGTCCTGTGATTCTTTCTACACTAAGTACTCACCTGTGTTTTCCTTTGTTAGATATGACGCTTCTTTGGCAGCTGCGTCTGCTGCCGCGTTTCCCAAAGAGACAAAATCTGTATTGGTGTGGGCCTGGCATTTCACTATTGCTACCATGATGGGTTCTTTCAACGCTTCTGAGTTCCTTTAGTAGTTCTGCATGTTGTACGGGTGAACCATCTTTCCCGTTGAACCCCCTTCTTCCCCACCTGGCAAGCCCTCCGTATACTGTTGTGGCCATGTAGGCTGAATCTGTGTAAATTGTTACTGCGCACCCCTTTGCTGCACGTAGTGCTTCAATTAATGCTACCAGTTCTGCCGCCTGTGCTGAGAAATGAGCCGGCAGTCGCTGCTGTATTAGGACCTCGTACTCCCCTTCTTCCATTCGCACGACCGCCACCCCCACCTGTTTTTCTCCAGTTTCTGAATTTATGGAAGCTGACCCGTCTATGAAAAATACTCTCCTTCTGCCACTGCATTCTCACTAACTACAGTTGTACCATTTTCCTTGCCCTGATATGTTGCACAGTCATGTGCCTGTACATCCTCCACAGTGCATGGTTCTGAGATGAATCTTACGGGGTTAACCACCTTGCATCTTACCACATGTATATTGGCGCTTGACAGTATTACTTCATATGCGGTGGCTCTCTGTGTGGTTAACCTGCTTTTTGATCGCTCTAGTATGGCGAACAATGAATGTTCTACATACCTTGTCAGTGAGCACCCCATTACTATGGTGGCACTTTTCTCAATGGCGAATGTGGCAGCTGCGAGAGCCTGTTCGCACGCAAAATGTCCCTGCATTACTGCGTCTAATGTCCCACTGTAGTATGCCAGAGGCTTGTGACCTAGTGATGTTCTCTATGTTAAGACTGCTGTCATGAGTGCCCCCTTGCAGTGCGAGAACAGGTAGAACTTGTGTTCATAATCTGGGTTCGCGAGCACTGGTGTTTTTGAAATGAGTTCTTTGTGTGATGTGAATGCATCGCACGACTCCGAGTCCCACAGTATCTCTGTATTTTCCTTCTGTGCTTCTTTGAGTGCCTGGAGCAATGGGCGTGTGTATGCAGCATAGTCTAATATCCATGCACGACAATAGTTGCACATCCCTAGGAATTTTTTGCATGTCTTTCACTGTCTTTGGGCTCCCAACAGCCGAGATAGCTGCTACTCTGTCTGGGATTATTTTCTTGGCATTTTTTTAGATCAATTGCCTTAGGTACAGCACCTCACATTGACAATATTGCAACTTTTCTTTGTCCACCTTATACCCCTTTTGGGCTAGTAATGTCAGAAGGGCAATGGAGTCTTTTCTACACTCTCCCTCGTTTTTGCTGCAAATTAACAAATCGTCCACATACTGTATTATTGTGCTGTCGGCTATCATGTTTCCAAGATCTTCGTGCAATATTCTGTTGAATATGCTGGGACTTTCGCAATAACCCTGGGGCAATCTGCAGTGTTCGTACCTCCTCCCCCCTAGGGTGAATGCTGTCGGGTATCTGCACTCTTCTGCGAGTGGTATTGAGAAGAATGCGTTTTTCAAATCCACCACAGTGAAGTGAGATGCGTCTTTTGGGATGCTGCATAGAATGGATGCTGGGTTCGGGACCAAAGGGAACTCTTTCTGGGTGACATCATTTAGTGGGCGTAGGTCCTGGATCATCCTCCAGGCCCCTCCTTTTGATTTTTTGATTGGGTAGATACAGGTGTTACACGGGGAGTTTGAGGGTACTATTATCCCCTGTGCGAGTAGGGCATGTATGGTTTCTTTTATTCCCTCTTCTGCTTCCCGGGACAAGGGGTACTGTTTGACCCGGGGCAGAATTGCTCCAGGCTTGAGGTTGATCTTCACTGGTGTGACCCCGCGTAGTAGTCCTACGTCGTGGGGACCAGTTGTCCACAACTGCCAGGGCACCGACTGCATGTCATCATTAAAGAACGAAGGTGGGGCACCCACTACTGCCATTAACTGTACTGGCACCTGCCTCAGCTGTATCATTATTTCACAAGGGATGGCTATCTCCATGATTATTTCTCCATCACTCTCTGAATCTGTGAAAAGCTCCTCGTCGGGCAAATCTTGGAGTGCAATGTCGGCGTTTATGCGTAATACTGTATGCCACTCGCAGCCATGTATGTCCAGTGCAATTACAGCTATTCTTTTGGCTGTGATTTGTACTGCATGTATGTCCAGTGACATCACCGTCCCTGGCATTATCTAGGGGCGGGCTATTGGGTGGAAGACAAATTCTGCTGGTACTCTCCACTCTAGTTTTTTCAACTCTGGGACCACTCGTGCTAATGTTTTTAACCCCTGGATGAACATATCCGGGTCCACGGGTATTCCGCGCACCTCTGGGCATGTCGCTCTTGAATATATCACGCATAGAACACATCTCTGGTGTTGAGCAAACAATCCCTCCTCTTTTGGTAAAAGAAATAGTCATGTTCAGTTTGCTGAGGAGATCCCTTCCCAGCAGGTTGACGGGGGATTGCTCATTATACAATAGGGGTGCCCTTACTGTTTTTCCCCCCACTATCGCGTCCAAATCTTTTGTGTACGGAACTTCGACCACCGCCCCAGAAAACCCTTGCGTCTCCAATTTACGATTAGATAGCGGAAACCGGCCTTCACGGATGCATGATTTTTCGGCTCCCGAATCTACCATAAAGATGAATTGTTTATTTCCTATCTCTGCTCCTATCAATGGTTCCTTGCTTGCATTGAAGGTTGTCGATAGGATTGGACATGTGAGTGTTCTCTGTGGGCTGTCCTATGCTGGAGGCCTGGTTGTTCCCTCCCTCCCCCCCGGCTGAAAACGTTACCTGAAACTAGCGCTACTCCTCCATATGGGGCAGGAGCGCCATTTGATGTTGTAGTGAAGGGGTTGTTTTTAGTGTACGGAAGGTGCTCATTGCTCTGTGGATGTTGTCGAACGTTGTGTAGTCTTTCCCTGTATTTCTCTTGCCCCCTTTGGTCTTGCTGTTCTCTTCCCCCATCCCGGGGCAACCCGTATGGGCTCCCCAGATGGGGGTGCACATAATATTTGTCATCTTGGTAACTCTGGTTAGGCCTGCTTCTGCACTCGCGCGAGAAATGTCCCCACCTCCCACAATTCCAACAGTTTCCTTGTCCCCCTCTGGGTCCCGGCCCCCCATTTCCGCCATTACCTCCCTATCACTGTCCACCTCCTTGTCACCCTCTGTACCCACCTCTCCTGTTGCTGGGGTGCCAACCTTGCCACTGCTGTCCTCCGTATTCCTCCTGTCCATTCCACTGTCTTTGCCCGTTGTCTGCCCAATTTGCAGCCATCCCCCCTGTATCGCTACCAGTCCCTCCTCCTCCATGTCTCTATCGTGTGGAAGTGCTGCTACAGCTGCAGCGACTTTCACCAGTTTCGTTTGTACTAACTTGGCCTCGTCTGCCAGCCTTTTTTGTGCCACCTCCTTCTCTTTCCTTTATTCTTTTGCAATGGTGCACTATTATGCTCTGTATCTCTGGCCATCCTTTCGCTTCAATCCCTGCTATTTTGTCAAGCGCTTTTTGCACTTCTTTTGGGAGCCCCCTCTTATGAAGTAAAATAACAATGTTGACTGGTCATATGAGCATTTCAGCTCTCCACATCTCCTGTACTTGAAAAATGTAATCCATAACTTCTTCTTCATAGTGCATTGCATTACTGACTGTAAATCTGGCATGTCTGGAAATGTTTCCCTCAGCGCGTCCCAAACGCGTGCGCGCACTGCATTGAAGGCAGCGCCATCATGTCTGTCACTATCCAGTGTTCTTCCGGGGAAACCTGCTTTTGCCCACACCCGGTCTGATTGGTCCCCTACTGCTGACACGAGTAAACTTTTAACATCTATAGCCAGGGGCACCGCTGCAGTGCGTTTCTCAAAGGCGTATATCCACTTGCTAGCGCCACCTGATAGCGGGGGGCAGTGATTTTAGTAAGTTTGCCTTATCCATCTGTGCCCAGGGTATATAATTTGGTCTTCCCGCCCCCGATGTATTAGTGGGAGTTGTAATCGTCCCTTACTTCCTTTCCCAATACACACGTGTTCCTTTTTTTCCCCCACCATGGCTATCCTTCCTGCCCTGTTTCTTAATCTCCCTGTCCATTCCTGTTCTGTTGCCCTCCCCAGTGGTGTTTCCCCTAATTCCACTAAACTACCTCCTGCCGCCATTCCCAATCTCCCAGCCTCCTGTTCGTCTTCTAGGTCACACCACAGCTCTTCTCTCCCATCATCTTCCACTTCTCCTCCCTCTACACTTCCTCCTATATTGTTTGCTCCTAGTTCTACTATCTGGGTGGGCTCCTCTTGTATTCTGGATAGTATCTCCCCTTTCTTCCAACCTTCCTCATTTGATTTATCTAAGGGGTGGGACCGGGACAATCATTCTGACCTTGTTGTACTGGGCTCACCTTGTTCACATAGGCTTTGTATCCTTGACAACTCTTCTCTGGCTAACGAGAGCCTGGCGTCTAAGTCTTCTGCCAACTTACATATGTTTACTGAGGGGGTACTCACCTGCCCATTTGATCGGGGGCACTCATATGGTGATGGTGCAGTTGGCCTTGCTGTGGGGGTGGGAGTGCTAGTGGGCACTTATGTGGGATCACTGTATCCTTCAACGGGTGGGGGCTTATTCAGAAGTGGGTACAATTGAGTCACCTCTATCACTCCCTCTTTTCCCTCGTCCTCCTTGCTACCCTCTGCTTGTGCTGATGGGGTAGCCGTGAGGGCAGGTTGATCAAGTGTGGTGTCTATTTTCTTTGGTGGACGTATTTCCTCGAATAATCGCCATAGATCTAGTATCTCTCTCCTGTTATGAAAGTGTTTTCCTTCCATGGTAGGTGGCTACCATGTCCAGAACATTTTTATCAAAGGACCCTCCTTGTGGCCAAACCTGGGGGAGACCCTCCCCCTTTAGTTCCGTGACCCCACTGGTCATGGTACTTAGTTATTCTTTCTGCATGTCCCGGCAACCTTTTACAGATGTGCACTAAGGGTGTCTCCGCTCCCATGCCTAGACCGGTGTTACTCTATTCTCTTGTATCAGTCTTTTCTGTCACTATGCGTGGGTCACTGTGTGCATGGGACTTCAATCACCCTTAGGTTCTAATAATCAATTCACACTTTTACTCAACAAAAGGTGCTGGTTTGGCAAATCTTACCAGGTCACACTTACTTTGACCCTACCTCCTAGAAAAGTACTTAAAACAGTGCTATTATATAGAGTCAATTGATTGCAAAAAATCATAAACACACGATGTGCACAACACACATTCATCATACCTCAGCATATACATATACCATTTACCCTCCCTGCCTTGCCCTTCGCCTTCTACGGCGACCCCCTCTAACCCTCACACAGCTTCTTTTTATATATATATAAAATATAATTTTTTTTTTTTTTAAAGACCTTATTTTACCCCGGATGAGAGGAATTAGAGAAGGATAAGAGAAAGAAAAGCTAGTTCTAACGTAGTTTCCGTGTCTCTTCACTCAGACACGCTTAATTTATGTTTTCACTGTTTTACTTATTCCCAGCACTAGTCGAGATAGCACTACGCGGCGCCGCCATCTACCCCCTTGCAGAGTTAGTTTCCCGTTTTCACTTTTGCATCCTAATGGCCATATGCAAAGAAAGAGAAAGTATTAGAAGTTAAGTCCCCTTTATGTCCCCAACTTGTTTCCCCTTGTCCTCCAGATTTTTCCCCTTTTAGTATCACGCGCACTTAATACTCACGTGCCCGTCTTGATCCGAGACTCTCCACTCTCCGGATTTGGTCCGTCCAAGCGGCGTGGCCTCGCACTCCATGGCCCCACCCGGCTCTGGCGAGCGGTACTAAGGGTTTTTTCAAACGGTACCCGTACCCTCTCGCCCTAACTGCGTGCGCACATCTCTGCGTACCAGTTGCCGTAGGTGGGCGGCTCTGTTGAGTGGGCACGCCGTGCGTCTCCACTGCGACCGGGGCCGTCTCGTGCCAAGGGGACAGTTTAAAGTTAAAAAAATATATCCCGTCTATGGGGTCACCACTGAATGTAAGTGTCCCCAGAAACGCACCCCCCTTAGTGAGAGGCAATAAAGGACACAACCCAGAAGGGGAATGAGGCCAGGACCAAGTGCGGGTGAGATCAAAAGAGCTTTATATAGCTCAATATAGGGCATGCAAAACTCAGAGAGCGCTCTGTCTGACAATTGCAAAGACAGTCCTACTTATTACAGAACTACGTCACGCATGACTCAAGCTATAGGGGGCACATAGTGTTAGGGATTGGGTTGTGATGGCTAGGTGGTATACATTGTATACAGTATCTTCTCCAGGATTGGCGGACGTTTGTGCTGTGTCATGTGGGGTGGAAGGTCAGCTGGGCTCATCGGGGTGTAGTGCCGGGCCAGACATGCCTTGTAACTATGATTGATAACTAAACTAACATTTGCCCTTTTGGCCACACATTCCCACCCATTTGTCACACTTTATGCTTTCCGTTGGTTTGCAACTCTTGTAAGTGCTGACCTTAGATCAATGTGCGGACAGGAACATTGATATGCAATCTGAAGTGTCTCAATACATCAGTTTGGAGGATACCTTGGATTCAAACAATCTGGTCTCGCGTGCATAGTCAGGGGGATGGGAGGGGTCGCTTGACCACCCTGTCTTGGCAGTTTAGGTGTGGGACGGTATTACGATCTGTTGGTACAAGTGTGTGCGCGCCTCCCTTTTTAGGGTCATTAACTTGGGGTTGACGGAGATACCACTGGCCCGTGGGGGGCATGTGACTGGTGCCTGAGAGACGGTGGGATTTAGGACCAGGTAGCTCGAAAGTCATGGAGTCGGGCTGTGGCTGCCTCTGGCATGGGGGAGGCGGATGCTTGAAATGGGTCCAGCAGGATCGGGAGGGGAGGCGAGGCTGTGCTGTTGAACACCAGCTATCTCTAGAGGGCCTGGGAAGGACGAAGGGAAATGGCCTTGCAGCTCTGTGCACGAGGCGGTACACTGTCCCGTGGTTAAGGGCGAATAGCAACACGCAGGGTCTCTAAAAAGACTTGTATGCATTTGCATTAAAAGGAATACTAACTGGGGACCATACCCTTTAGTAAAACAATTCACATTTATAGTTGACATACGAACATGAGGTAGTGTTAGGCAGGTGTGTGTATAAAGAGGGCAACACATGTTCTTACATCTTGTTATCAGCTAGCCAGTCTTTGTATATCTCTACATTATAAACAATATCGGTTGCATATTTACTCTTTACCCATTCTTCTTCACATTAGCAGTGAACGTTGGTCAACAGGACATACATTACATAAATGGTTTCTACACATTGCAAGAGTTTTCGGGGTAGGTATGGGTGTGAGGCGCCACGCCGTCTAACGTTGGGGGCTTGGCACATGGTCAGGCCCTGCAGGTTTTGGGCTGGTCTCAGTTACTTCCTAATGTTCCCGTTCATGGCTGGGGCAATGATGTACTATGGAAGGTTAACAGCTACAGTGTTTTATTTTGTTGTTTGTTTGTGTCTGGTGGCTCGTGAGAACGAGTCCTCAGCGGATCTGCCATGCAGTGGGAGGTGGGGGAAGTGCGGGCCGCTGTGAGCACGGGTGGGGGTCAATCTGCAGCTTTCAGTGTGCACGTTGGCTCTACCTGGGTTAGATATGAATGTCTCTAGCAAGATGGGGTTGGCTTTAATACAAGATGGCGTCTGTGCTCTGCCACAAAACATGGTGGTGCAGCCTCATGTGTCAGTCTGCAGCCGCCCTGCCACCTGGGCCCGGGGGCCAGTGGCTGCCGACGAGTCATGAGTCTTCACCAGGGTGGGACATGCAGTGGGAGGGGGGTCCTATTGACCTACCCTCCCCTACACCTTCCTCACAAACTGACTCTAATCATCAGTTAGTATACTTCCCGGATATTCTTACATCATAAAAATGCCCTCCAAAAACACTCATCTCACCAGCCTCCCTCACAATCTTAAACTCGATCCACCTTGACAATAAATCCACCGAAACAATAATAAACATACCATTGCTGCCTTCAACATCCACTGGCCCCAATATATCCATTGCTAACTCGTCCCATGCACCCTTTGGCACTTTTGGCTTTATCAAGGGTTGGCCTCTTGCCCTCGCACCCTTTCCTGCCTTTTCACAATCCATACAGCTTTCCAACCTCCTCTCAATTGCTCTAAGAAAAACCAGCTGACAATGGTCTTCTCTCGATACTGCATTGGTCCTCATAATCTCTGTCCCGTATGGGCCATGTCCATTAATTTTTCTCTTAACAAATTTTGAACTACAACTCTTCCCATCGGTACAACAAACCTCTCTCAACACTTAGTTCATCTCTTATTTCCCAGTATTCTCTCTATTCTCTTGTCAACCTTAATTTCTGCTTTCATCCCGACTACACACATTCGTTCCCCATCTTCCCTCATCGCATGTTGCTGCTCACTGCTACTAATCACACCATCATGCGTCATATATACATGTTCCATCGTTTCCACGTTCTCAGCATCTTCTGTACCACCCAAACCTATCGTTTTTGTGAGGGGACCAGTATTTTCTATCCAGGAGGATTTCTCATCTCGAATACGATGTTCAACAGCTTTTTGAGTGTTGTTGGCTTTTGTGATCCGGTCGTTCTATTTCTTATTCTCTTTGAGTATTTCCTCTTTATACGATCAGATCTGTTTTTCATATATTATTCTTGGTTGTAGTTTTTCCTCCTTTCTTCTAGTTTCCAATTTTTTTTCATTGCTTTCATGTGGGGATGTGAACCATATGGCCCCCGCTTTCTCTTGTGATGGGATGAGGGATTTTTCTGGAGAGATGCCATCTATTTTTTTCACAATCCATTTCAGGATTAGGTCAGTTTTTTCATTTGTCCGTTTCATACAGGGTTGCAATCGATGGCTTTGAGGATCCTCCTCCTCTTTTACCTTTTCTGTTGGCCTGTATGCTTTTGAAATTGTCAGGCAGACAACTCTGCAGTATGACGTTGTAGTTTTTAGCTAGCCAGGTTTTTGTGATGAATAGGATGTCTATTCTCCCGTCGCAAAATAGATCATAGGTCTCTGTTGTGTGTTTGGACATAGATCTGGCGTTGGTTATGTTGCAGTGTATTTTCTTTCTTTATATGGACTTCTTTTGTTCTTGCTTGTGTCTTCTGGTGGTCTTGTTGGAGATGCTCATTATTGTCCTCGAATTGTAGGTTGTGTTCTGTTGGGTCAGTTTCGTCATTTAGTAGGTCAGCTAGGTTTTGTATTGGGTTCACGTCGTCTTCTGGATCCTCTTCTGTTTCAGGTTGATGTTGCTGATGGTCCCCCTTGGTTTTTTGTAATTTATGGAGTGGAGGTGTTTCATATCCATTTACTTCTGTTTGTTTCCGGGCTTGCTTTTGTAGTCCCAATATCCTGCTGTGTGTAATGTTTCTGGTTGTAGGTTGCTGCTCTGGTGAGTGTTCAGTTAAGAGATACGGTGTTAGGTGGAGTGATTCTTGTCTTATTTTTAGGTTGCTCTTATTACAGTCAGGCTTGTGGGAGTGCATTCAGTTGGAGTGGGAAGAAGAGTGGTATTCTGGTGCTGGTGTTGACTGGAACCTTTTTTTTCCCGATCTACGGACCTGAGGAGGAGGTGCGGATCCATTTGAGAATTCCCCCACATACTTTAAATTCCCATTCAGTCGAGAGTGGTATGGGTAGACGAGTTGTCTTCTGTGTTCCTAGGTGGACTCGAGTGACTCTGGGGCGGGGTGGGAAGCTGTCCTACACGACTACAGAGTCCGCAAAAAGTAATGTCACCTGGAGGACCAAGAACGCACCGTAAGGTAAGGCGACTAGATGAAGAGGATGTGAGTGTGGTAACCTCCTTTAGTGTATGCACCCACTCACTGGCTATAGATCCATCTAGCCAGATAGGAAGCAAGGTCACGCACGCACACACACTCGGAACTACCAGAGATGCTGCATCACTTACTAATGGCCGACAATCTTAAAACTGCTCTATTAATGATGGTAAAGCGAGGAGTGGGATTGCAGGTGAAACAAATCATAAACCCAAATATCTTTGTACAGATCAGGAAAATTGAACAAAGAACTGAAATTGACATGAAAAACCAAATTTGCAGTGTGCATTTTATATCCCAATACCATGATGTGTAAACAAGACATGTTCATTGAGTCAATTATGTCCACTCTAGATGAAAGGCAGTGGGAAACCAAAACATCCATATTCTTCTTTGTGGAGATTTAAACATGAGGCTGATAGACACACAAGGTCACCCCATAAGTACAAGATATCTAAATGCGAGCTTGTGATCTTCATATGTCGTGCCTATACTATGCCTTTGTCTCTGCCAATCTAGTGATCTCAATTAAATCTTTTAGGGCCATTAACATGCCTAAGAAGCCTAACCCAGAGCACGGCTGGGGGCACACAGAAGGCCTATACCGTTAGGGCCAGATGCGAAGCAGGCAAGACTCACTATGCAGGGCCAGATGCAAGATATGGGTACCTTACCCAATTAGGCTAGATGCAAACTTTGACCACCTGAGACAACTAGGCCAAATGCAAACCTGGGTTACCTTACACGCCTAGGCCAAATGTGGAATTTTGTCCACCTTAGACAACTAGGCCAAATGCAAACTTTGGCTACCGTAAACAGTTTCCCAGATGCACACTCTGGCCACCTCATACACTTGGGCAAAATGCAAACTCTGTCCCCCCTAGTCCACTAGGGCGAGTGCAGACTTTGGCTACCTTACGCACTTAGGATAAATGCAAACTGTGGCCATCTTAGTTGGCTAAATGTAAGCTTTGGTTGCCTTGCATTAGACGAAATGCAAAATTTGGCTATCTTAGACAATTGGCTGGATGCAAACTTTGGTTACATTACACACTTAGGTTAAATGCAGACTTTGGCTACCTTGGCCCTGTGCAAACTTTGGCTACCTTGGCCCTGTGCAAACTTTGGCTACCTTTCCCACTTAGGCAAACTTTGGCTATCTTACACACTTAGGTTAAATGCAAACGTTGTCTATCTTGGACAATTGCCAAGTGCAAACTTTGGTTATCTTACTCACTTAGGTGGAATGCAAATGTTGCCTACCTTAGACAATTAGGCTAACTTTCATCGCAAAATGTGACTACCCCATACAGTTAGTCTAAATACAAATTATGACTACCTTGTGCGATTTACTTTAGATATCTGTAGGTACATGACAATAGGTAGTAATAGTGGCAGGGTTTTACTATAGTACAGTAATGGCTGTACTCCCCACCCAGACAACAATTACTGTTACGCTCACCTGGTATCCATGGGGAAGCCACCCAGCTGCGGGGACTTTGCCCTTCTCAGCCGCTCCCTGGTATAATCAGCGGGGAAGTTCTGCCTGGGAAACAGGTGGGCAATGTTCAAGACTGGGCAACTAGGGTAAGAGCCTCGCAACAGCCCGTATGCCCGCAGCCCCTCCCCGGACCTTTCCTCACCTTGTTATGGGTTTTGGCGTGCTCTCTGTCTTGCCTTCTTGGCAGGGGAGCGTTGTCCTTTGTGGGTGAGTGTGATCTACTTACTTCACTGATGCTGCCCTTTAGAGTCTTTTCAGGTAGGTCTTATTATTGTTATACTGTAAGCCTTTCTTGGATTCAATAATGTTTTTTCTCTCTCCTTAGGTATGCGGAAGTTCGCTGTGGAACGTTGGCTGAATTTGGACTCACCGGCAGGTGATGGTGTTTCGAGAGCGACTTGATGCGGTAAGTAGGCGCTATGCGCAGCGCTATGATGCCTTGTCTTTGCTAACCTGTTGCCTTTTGTTCCCGTAGGTTGTGGTGCTCACCCGGAGCAAGAAGTCCCAAGGCGGTGCTGGTCGATGGGCGACTTGAGAGGTAAGCTGCCGGCACAATTGTAAATGTCTAATGTCTTGGTTCTCTCTTTTTGCAGATCCGACGGTCCGGGAGGCTCGCTGTTCCTTGGATGCTGTTTGCAGGAGCAGAGGGCAAATAGTGGTGGAATCACAGGTAAGCTGCTGCTAATAACGATGTCCATTTTGTTTTTTAGGTGCTGTTATTCCGAGGTTTTCAGATGCTGCTGAACACAATGAGCGTCACGTTGCAGGATTGCAAAGTAACGCGAAGCGTGTTCTCCAAGTTGGGTATGGTTTAAATAGCATCAAGAAAGTAGTCCAAGTAAAATAGTCCCTAGGCTACCACACCAAAAACACTATACCGCTTAGCTTGGTTCCAAGGAGCCAAGCTATGTGGATGCCTCCATGTTGACTGGCATTGAAATAAAGTAGTTCCCAAGCCTTCATTAAGTATAAGAACAAGTCTTCATTAAGTACGAGCCTGGCGCCAAAGGTGCCAGGTCTGGCCCCAAGATGGCCTAGGCAAAGGATGCCTAAGCTTGTTGGGGGCCCAAGCCGAGACCCCTCCTGGCCCATGGGCCTGCCGGGGGGTTTCAGGAAGTGGGTTGTGACAATTACCTTATCAACCGCTGCAGATTGACTGCGTCAGGTGTCCCAGCCTAACGCCGTTCGCTTCTAAATCTGGACTGTCTTGGCATGGCTTGGATGTTATGGCTGGGGTAGTATAACAATAGGGATGACGTTAAAGTCATGATGCTGAAAAATGGAAACATCCATACCACATTAAAAGTGGGAGAAAAAAAGTGGCACTGGGGTTTTAGAAGGCCCCATTACCCAAAATTTTAGAAGTTAGCAAAACTGACAAGACTGAAAGGGAGAGAAAGGCTTTGGGTTAGCAGATGAAGACCCTCCAACACTTAAAGCAAAACCTAGTGATGAAGAAAACAAGATAATCCCAGACTTGGTCTTTTCCCTATGCAGTGACCCCATGTTGGCCGAGGTCTTCCTACATACCATCTCAGAAGAGGCGAGAAAGGAGGGACCATTTGTCTTTGTCAGGTAACAAATCGAGTGATGAGGCATATATGAACTAGTGAGTCCCTTGTTGAGTAGGAATGGTTAAAGTTGGGGATGAATAGCTGTGAAAAATGTACAAGAAATACATGTAATGTTTTGCACTTTACTCCTGTGTTTATGCAAATGCTGGAATATTTTATTGTATATTGTCGTGTGTGATGTTTTTTAAATGATTTATTATACATATTTTTTATGAAATAAAAAAAATAATTTTCTATTGAGAGAAGTCAAATGGTTTAAGGTACACATATTGAGTCTATCCAAAAATCGCCCTGATCATTATGTTTACATGCTTTATAGAGGTGATGCCTGTTCAGAGGGCACGCCTATGTCTGTAATTGTAGTCCCCAAAATCCATAGGATGGTGTTGGATAACGCCCATTCTCATCTAACGGGTGGACATTCGACAGATGATAAACAGGTTTTATTGGCCTGGTGTCTATACCGACGTGAAGAACCTTGTTCTTACCTGTGCCTTGTGCCGGAAGACCAGTACCCATATACATTCCCCAACCCCACCCCAACCTTTACCCATTATTGATATACCCTCTTCGCCGTATTGGTATGGATATAGTGGGACTTCTCAAACCATCTAAGCAATGGCTGAAGTAAATCAAGTCCTTCAAATTAAAACTCCCTGAAAATCAGTATACCAGCCTCAGGCTGATGTATTGGTCAACCGTTTTAACACAACCCTCTAGAATGTTCTCAGGAAACTTGTGGAAGCCGACGGGCGGAATTGGGATTTTATGATACAGTGGGCCCTTTTTCCCATCTAGAAGATCCCCGACACCCCATCCTCCCTAGGTTTCTCACCTTTGAACTTCTTCATGGAAGAGAACCACACGACATACTAGGTATGTTGAGGAAGATGTGAGAGGAGGTAGAAGAAGCTTTATTACCACCATTTCAGACCGCACGTTTGAAAGAGCATATGGCAACTGTGCGATCTGTAGTTCATTCCCACCTAGCCAATGCTCAAGAACATCAAAAATCCAACCATGATAAAAATGCCACACTTAGGTTGTTTTCCATTGGTCAACGGGTTCTCGTTTTATGACCAAACTCTGAGAACAAAATGCTGTCTAGGTGGTATGGACCATATGAAATTCTAGAGCGGACAGGACCTTGTAACTATCAGGTCTCCCAGCCGGATAGACAAGCTAAGACCAAAATATATCATATTTATCTTTGATAGAGTGGAGAGAAGATCCAGTGGAGTCCACGTCTATGGTAATAGGTATTTGTCTAACAAAAGGACCGATGAAAATAACTTCATTCCCCCTAATCTTTCACAAAATCGAAAACAGGAATTCCAAGACCTGCTGGAACAATTTTGGGACTTTTTTTAGTAATGAGCCTGGAAGGGTAAAAGGGGTTTGTCATTATATTTGTACACCCACAGGGAAGGTGATCAACCTGAAACCATATAGAATTCCTAAGACCCGAAAGGAAATAGTCATACGAGATGTGGAGAAAGTTTTAGCCTCCGATATAATAGGACTATCTCAGAGTCCCTGGTCCTCTCCATAGTCCTTCTCGCAAAGCTTGATCAGTCGTGGAGGTTTTGTATCAATTTTCAAAAGGCAAATGCAGTGTCTCAATTCAACAATTAGCCCATGCTAAGAATTGATGCCCTGATTGATCGGTTGGGCCCTGCTATTTACCTGTCAATGATTTATCTGACAAAGGGCTTTTGGCAGTTACCAGTGAACACAGAGGACCAAGAAAAAAACAGCCTTCTCCACCCCTGTAGGATTATTTCAATGAAAGGTATTACTACCCATGTGACATCCGCCACATTCCAGAGGCTCATGGATCAAATACTCTGCATTTTGTGGAGCCTCTCTGCACATCATCCACAGTAAGACCTGGAGTGACCACGTACCATATTTATCAAATAACAAGAGCCCTAAGAAAGGCAGGTCTTACTGCTAACCCAAAAAAATGCCACTTTGTCCAA
The DNA here is from genome assembly GCF_040938575.1 of Ambystoma mexicanum. Classification (NCBI taxonomy): domain Eukaryota; kingdom Metazoa; phylum Chordata; class Amphibia; order Caudata; family Ambystomatidae; genus Ambystoma; species Ambystoma mexicanum. Next base: position 91,156,019 of record NC_090929.1, on the reverse strand, counting down.
TCGGTGGTAAAATACCTTGGCTTCATTGTTGGAAATGTACTTGTACAACCCTTAACAGAAAAGGTAGACAGTACAGGAAACACCAACATCAAAAACAAAAAGGGATTTGCCGTCCTTGGGTTAGTGGGATATTATAGAAGCTTTATGCCCAACTATTCTTCTATCACAGCTTGCCGTACTGACAAACTTGAAAATGTCAGGCACCAAAAACTGAAATGGAGAAAACTCAGCTTGTTTCAAGCAAAATCTTTGTAATGAACCAGTCCTGAAGGTGGCCAACTTTAATAAGAACTTCATACTGCAGACAGACGCGTCCCAGGTTATGTTGGGGGCAGTGCTTTCCCAAGAATAAGACGTATTGAACACCCTATTCTTTACATCAGCCGAAAGCTTTTTCCTAGGGAGAGCAACAACGCCACAATTGTACTTGAAGCCCTAGCTATAAAATGGGCTGTGTCTTATTTACGGTACTACCTTACAGGAAGAATGTTTCGGTTGATTACTGATCATTCCCCTCTAACATGGATCCTTCTCCGGAAGGCCACTAACGTCCAAGTTATGTCCTGTTTCCTCGACCTACAGCCCTATTGTTTTAGTACAGAACACAGGAAAGGAAAAGACCAAGGGGATGTAGATTACTGTTCCCATTTCCCTATAGGTGCAGAAGAAACAAACAACATTAGGGAAATGGTATGTGATGAATCTGGTTATATCATCACTCCTTTCCCAGGGAAAGTCTCTCCCCGTGTGGCCAGTGAAAGGCAGAAGCTACCTGTCCCTGGGGGTGGCTAAGGACCAAATGAGGGGAGACGGCCCTCATGGGTGTGAAATGGACTTGTTAGGTGGAACATGGCATCCCCCTTTGCCCTTATAGCCTGACAACACCCCTGTAATTCCACAATCCTCCATTGCATAGTGTAATGTTAGACAAGAAAATCCAGTCATGACTAATAGCAAAACTCATATCCTTATGAAAATGTCCCTTGATACTGAGACGAGGAGGACTAGAGCGATGAAGATTGCTGTAGCTGAGGAACAAGAGATGTGCTCTAGTTGTTGGGAGAATTCGATGGGTGCCACAACATTCAAAAGCACCAAGCATCAGAAAAAATGATTCTCGCTACTCCTGACGCGAGTCAGGAAATCCGAAAACAAACTGCAGCGTAGAAGGACCGGGACTCGCTTTGATTCTTGTTGAAGTTTCTGGAGTGTGTGAAATCCAGGGCACGGGAGTCAATCCCCTCCAGCCCCTGGAACTGGAATTGGGGCATATTGTGACCAGGGAATCATCCCCCTTGGTGCGGTCAAGAGGCTATGAAAAGTGGTGCTGCTTCTTGACCTTGTGTAAAATCTGCAAAAGCCCAAGGGAAGAGTCATGCCCCTAGAGATTGTGGACTGTAAGAATCTGGAAAAGCTCAAGGGTAGCCCTCTCCTTCCTGAGACTTGTGGAACTTCGGTAAAAGACCTGGGAGTGGCCATCTGAGAGACCATTTCCTTTTCACTTTATACTGAGTTTAGCGTGTAAGGGTCAGGAGGGTTTGGACACAGGACGGAGAACTTTACTTTAGATATTCTGACATGGACACCATTTAGTTTTGTTGAGGCAGGGAAACCACTCTTAGAGGTAGGGCGAGAGAGGATTTTCTCCAACATCCACTTTATTTTTGGTTATTAGAAGTCTTTGCCAAAAATCATGACAACCCTGTGTCCGCATCTTACTCCTGATTCATTACACACACTGCATCTGTCAGTGGTAGCCTGGGTGGTCCTCATGGCGCGGGGGCCCCTTGTGTCCCACCGTAGCTGGGACGGAAATGTCAGTTGCGACCTGACACAATTCGCTTGCAGCGGAGCAATGGGGGACAAAGGTAGTTTTGTTGCTGGTGCGCATATGCCAGGAGCAGCCCGTCACTTTTATTAGCAGCAGGGTGCTCTGCGTAGTCCTTTCACCCGGGGTTTGTGTCTTGGAGATGTCTAAAGGGCCTTCCTGAACAGGGGCAGGCCCACTAGGAATGACACTGACCAGGTGACAACACTTTTGGGTGCAATGCTCCCCTTTCTAGCAGGCAGTGCCATAGACCGACCTGGGCCCGGGGTCGTGAGCTGCTGCGCCCCTTATTCCTTGCGGGTCACTGCATGATTGGAAACTGGCCGCAGTGGTGCTCAGCGTTGGAGAGTGCACACCATGGCAGTGACATTGGTAAGCTGCCCCGCCTCCTTGCATAGGGTGCTAGTGGAGTCTGTGCTTTGGCGGTGATAGCACTTATGCAGCGCCCCTCCTTCTAAACAAGGGGGCACAGCAATCCAACCCCCAGGCATGATCTGCTTGCTATGAAGTTGGGAACTGAGCAGAGTGCCAGCCTCATCTGCCTAAGGGAGGATCTGGTTTGATCTAACTCCTAACAGCACTCCACTCGCATGGTGCACTACATGGTGTCTTGTTTTGCAATGTCCCTCGCACATCACATGTGCAGGGGGACCATTCGACTTAAAGTGTACAGCCCTGGGGAAACCGACTGTACCACTTCATTTTTTTTTTATATCTAAACACAGTCCTTACAATGCCCAAACAGGGGTTGGGGTTACAATTAGAACTGCACATAAGCTGTTTGGAGCACTTGGCAGGTTTTCTTTCATGGTGAAATCTCAGGCCAAGTATCAAGTGCATCCAACATGGACAACCTTTTTTTATTTATATATGTAAATATTTATATAGCTCCCACTACCAACTTAAGTTACTAGGTGCTAGCAGCGTAGAAATTGGGTTGGGGATTAGAGGGGAAGAGAAAAACATTCCATTAGTTTGTTATATAAATCCATGTGTGGGAGAATCCAGTCCAGGATGCTGGCAGTGTTACTAAAGGACTATTCGCATTGTTGTCTGGAGAGACGCACATCAGTGACCGCTGAGTAAATCCAGCGGTTTTCTAATGTCATAGCAGACTAGAACTCCAGGTCTCTTGCTGGCACAAGTGACTGGAAGCTGGAGGTTGCAGTACTGAATACACTGTTTCAGCTTTTAGGGCCACTTCAGATGGACCTCTTTGAATCTCCCTGAGTGTTCAGTTTCCTCAAATTTGCAGCTGGAACTCAGACGTGATGTCTGTTGCCTTCTGTTCGTTCCTACTGGTGTTTGGGGCGTGGTACTAGGACAGATTACGCTCCTCCTGCGCACATCCTTTTCGATGACTCCTGGACGAATGTATGGGCCAGCCTCACCCCCTTGACACTCGAAGGAACATTGATTCTTTAGGCCTGAAACATTTTGGGGTGTGGTGGAGCATTCAGGGCCCTTTGGGAAAAGCTAGCGAGCCCTTCATATATAGCTGGGTGCAATCTACTGTGAGATGTTAGTGGGTGGTGTGGGCTTTGTGGATAGTGGGTGCCTGGAACGGTACACTAATCCTGTTTCAGGCACTCTAGCCAATCACCTGGATTTCTGATCTCCCATGCAGAGGAAGAGAAGGCATACCGTACAGTGAACATATGCAAACCCGCTAGTTGTAGCCAGGAATGACGAGGTGGACTGAACTCCTGTGGGTAAGTGTCCGCTGGTATGCAGGATGTCAAAGGACACCAGGGTGGTGACAGCCCAGTTTTCCATGTTCTAGGACTTGCACAACTTGAACCTGCTGCTCAATCTTTTCTAAGCCTGGCTTTGCAGTTAGGATCTATCCAGAATGCCTTTATCCTGCAAATTAATTGTTCCTGTTGTTAAAATATTGTGGTAGATTTTCAAAGTCTCCAGACTTTGAGTGGGAAGGGTACTTGCTAGACAGCGGGATATTCCAAATCTCATGACATGCCAAGTATAATTCCATAACTATCTCTCATCCTCCATTCCCAGGTGATCCCAAGCTGTGCACGCTACTTTGCCCTAAAGGCAATGACAATGTGACATTAAAATATGGGCAACTATTCGTAGCTGTTTGGAAGCCCATTAGGGTATCCTTCATTGATTTAGGCCATTGAGTGCATTGGGTTTTAACGCAAGCAGGCATTGATGAATCCAGTTTCGGCACCCACTCCATGGGAGGCGCTGTGTTGGTGAAAGCATTCCAAGTTGCTGTACACTTGGACATCATTTTGAGAGTGGCAGATTGCTCCAGGGTTTCTATTTTTTAAGGTTATCTGAAGCCCATGGATCAGCAGGTGTTGTATGAGGTGAGTAAGCTTTAAGGGGATAATGGTTGCCTCCCGTCTTGACATTGACTTAAGATTTTCCAAACTTTAGAAAAGCCTCGATTTATGCTGCCTTCCATATTATCTGTTGACATTCTCTATCTTTTGCAGGTGTTGCGGCAAAATCATCAGGAGCTACTTGTCAAAGGGAAAGTTCTGGGCTGACTGGTTTCATCAAACTCCAGTAGCTTTGGCCAGCTGTTCATTTGGGGGTTCATCATTTACCAGTTGTGGGTCACCCTATAACTCGCAGAAAGTGGGGAGCTGATTCAAAGACATATAGTGTATATGAACCTAGAAAAAAGACCTATGGAGTAGGAGGAGGCATGAGAGCACTCATAGCTCTTCTGGCTAAGGGGTTACTGAAATGCCTTCAGATCCAAGGCAAAGTCAACCAAAAATGAGAATGGGGAACGAGAAACATCAAAAAAGTCCTGCTTCCCCCCCCCCCAAATATATGTATAGAAAGGTATACTCTGCAATCTGCATTTTTCAGTGTGAAAGAAATTATTCTCCACTGTGTCCAATGTTGCTATGCTGAAGAGGTTCACAGCAAATGGTTGATATTAGCTACAACCTACATTGAGTGCAGAGAGAGATCTGTATTCTGCAATTCATCCAGTTCATGTCCTGTACTTGTAAACTAGCAGATTAACAATATAAGGTGATCAGATCATGATCATGCACGTCAGGAGTGTCGAGAAAAAACAACGCAAATTCAATGCTTCCCTATTTTCTACGCATGTGATTTCAAATGTATTCTTTTCAGGACCTAAAAAATATATATTTTTTAAAATTTAAAATACATGCTTTCTAGACAGTTGGGTCTTTCTAAATACATTTCATGCTCCAATCATGTCCGACCTACATCTGAGCACTTCGTCTTATTGACCTGAGTTTAGCCAGGTTTCTCTCACTCTATGAAAAATATCGGTTGTAGCCTGCTTTTTACCTGTGATTACCTTGTCAGTGTTCCTTTTTGGAGCTAGTGTGGAAGAAGACAAATGCAGAAACCAATCGCTTTCTAGTCCATTTTTAACCAGGCTTTGCCAGCTTGAGAGGCACAAAGCTTTTAAAGTCATCAATTCAAGTCCAGCTTTGCAGACCAAAAAAGAAGAGATTGCCTTTTCTAATGGATTCCTCCCTCCCAGTGATTCCTAATCTTGGGTATATATCTTCCAGAACCAGCTGCCTTCAGAAACTTTTAGCCGTCAGTGACTGTAATACCGCTCCGCTAGACTGCAAGGTATGCTCAGGACACTGGACATGACATCAGGGGTAGTATATATGGATCTATTGGTGGCCATGACCTTGGTTCTCTTTTTTACCTTGTCACTCAATTGAAACTTGATAAATTCTAGTGACTTTTCTGCGCAGCGTACAGAGCCATGCTGAATCCTAAAGTGGGCTTCAAGCCCTGTAAGTAATGCTACAGACGGATGTAGGTCGTTGCCCCCCCCACCTCACCCGCCACACAACCCACATGATCTGTCTTCAGAGGAACTCGATGTGGAGGACTGCGGTTGTGCCAGTCCAGCATGGTATGGCATGTTCGGAATGTGCCGCTAATCTGTAATTCTTCATTTGCAAGGGCATGGAATGCCTTCCCTGTAAGTCAAGAGACTTCAGAGCCCTCTTCCGAGAAGAGCAGGTCTTTGGAGGAGATGGGAGTGGAACACCATTTGAGAGCGGGCAAACATCAAGAGGAATTCCGCTCACATAGTTATGAACTTGAAGAAAAAAGCAGTCACAAGAGATCACGTTACCGCAGCAAACTGTCTGAATGCCATTCCTCCTCTTTATCTACCCAAATCAAGTCATCCCTACCTTTCCTGGGATGATGAACATTCTTCTAGGGAATTACCACCCTTGAAGGTATCTTTCCCCACCCGCTCTTCTGAACCAGAGCAGCAGAACGAAATCAAGCAAAAAATGCTAGAGGTTTTTGCTAAGGTGCTGGCAGTTTGGTCAAGTGCTGGTGTCTGGGCAAGGCCCCACCGTACTTCAACAAACTGACATCTTTAAACTGCACACCTGCTGACTTAGTTCAAGTGCCGTCACTCAAGACTATTCTTCGCCAACCCTGGACAGCTCGGCCTATGGCATTGTAGCCCCAGTGACTGCTTTCTTCTCTTCAGCCTCTGTGCCGGCCACCGCCAACACCTTGATGGAATTTAGTATGGCTCTAGGGCTTAATTCTTTACTAAAATGATGTGCAGTATTTTTTAAAGTGATCCCCTTGGATCCGGGAGAAGTGTAGGATTTCCTAGAACAACGTTATGACCAGAGGTTGTCCATGCTGTTCTGGCTACCGACCTTCAGGAGTGGGCAGTAATCTGGTTACCCGAGTTGGACTTCATTCAGGCCTCTGCATATGGCAAGCCACATTGTTCTCCCAGTGGACTATCGCAAAAGTAAAAACCCCTGGGCCTGTCGGATGCAGCAAAACCATTGGTCGACTTTGACCTCACTGACATGCTTGACTAACGTCCCTTTTTTAAAAAGTCACTTCTTCCCTTTTTAATGCAGCAGCCGCCCCGGTCTTGGCTGCATGGTTGAACCTGTCCTCCACACAGCTGTGAACTCTGACCTTGCCAAATAGCCTCATCTGCCTCCCACTGATCCACGCTTACAGTACATGTACCCTCTGCAAGGGTCTGGTGGTTCAGGCCTCCAAATTGAGCCAAAATCAGATTTGTCTGCAGCCTTGCCTTGAGGCTGCTGAAAGCCACCTGTATGCTGGCTAAATACCCACTTATATGTGGATTCTGAGTCAGCAGAGGCTCTACTTGCTCAAGATGAGAGGGCTTCCATTCCCTTGTTAATGATAGGAATGAGGTGGCCTGTCAGACCTTCTTGGGGCCTGGACACTGCAAACTCTATGGTAAGAACTATGGGTATGGGCTCTGTCATCCGGATATAGATCTTCATGGATGTGGACATCTGGCTTCCCCTTGACAGGGTGACCCTGTCAGACGGCAGGTGGATGAAAACGTGTGATTCCCAGAGATACTGCAAAATCTAAAGGGTTGACCATTCAACATCTTGCTTCCACACCTACCGTTGATCTTTTTGTGCTGTTTTTTTCCGTCGCCCACATTTTGCACGAGTCAAGGATCCTCTGGTAAGGATGGCCGGTGGCATTTTCCCTGCTAAGGTAAAGCAGAAGAGCACAAAGGGGCACTGTTGCCTCTCCTCTGGGACCCCAGGTCCAAAACCCCTCTTAATCACCTTCACCCATCCCTTTCCATTGGTGAAGGGTTGTCCTTGCACTTCAGTGAGTGGCACCTCACCACTTACGATGCCTTGGCCTTTATAGGTCATCTTGCAGTGATATTGCCTCCCCCCCCCCCCCCCAACAGAATGTCCTCTTGGCACTTTCTCCTCTCCAGACACCCACCTTTTTGTCAACTCCTTGCCAAGTGCACTATAAAGCTGGTGCCTTTTCACAGAAATGGGGAAAAAAACTACTACTCTTTAATTGCTGGTACCAAAAGACTGGAGCCTGAGTCCCATCTTGACTCTGAAGCTTCTAAACTTGTAACTGTGCAAAGATAAGTTCCCGTGGGCCAAATCCTACAGGTTGCAGGGCTGGCCAGTGTCACAGGACCTTGAGGATGCCTACCTAGATGTGCAGAACCACCAAAGCACTGGACGTACCTGAGGTACATGTTTGAGAACACGCCTGCCCTTTGAACAGTCCTCTGCTCAGAGGGACTTCACGATGCTGGAATCTGTAGAAGCTGCACGTCTCGGGAGGGACAACGTTTACATCTTTCCATACCTCAACAATTGGCTGTTTCAAGCCCGCACTGGTGGCAGCCCATCTGCACCTCAGTTAGGGCTTCTCCCTGAAGACTCGGGTAATCCATTCCCAGTCTGTTTCATTGGGACAGTTGTGGACATCTGCTAAGGTAGGGCGTTCACTCACTCCCCCACTCTCCTGCCCCCACCGAAGACATAGTGGGGTTGGTATAGACAAGCCATCTGAAAAATGGAAGTTTGTCCCCAGCTTCAGCTACTGTGTATGCTGGGCCTCACAGCATCCTTCATGTTTGTGTAGCTCTCTTGTGCAGGAAGTCACTCCAGTTGTCATTTTGTTGTCGGATGTCTCGGTATTAGGGGTACATGACTGATCTATTGCACAGTTTCTCCAGCATGGGTGTCTGGCATGGTTTCACATGCTCATCAATATTCCATGTTGTCGGGCTGGGGATTCTCTGTAAAAGAAAAAAGTTGAACTTTCACTTGCAAACTATATTTCTCCTTTAAACCAATCACTGTCCTCTGGGTCATAGTGCCCCCATCCAATAACAGTTGTCTCCCTAAGCCCCTCTCCCAGACCTCTTGAGATTTGTACTGCACGCTTCAGTGTTGGGAGTCCTCGAGTTTGCTCTGCGTGCTACGTTTTTGTGTGTTTTCAACGGAAAAGGTTCTATTTTTGTTGTGAAAGAGCCTGTGTGCGCTCTTCTCCATTTGCTGACAGCGGAGATCCGTTGTCAGTGATTTTTTTTTTTTTAGCACCGCTCAAGGGTGAAGTTCGTTGAAGATTCCAGAAGGCCATCGAGCTTACTCGCCGCCCCCCGACCATGACAGGAGAGGTAGGGAAGGTCCCTCTTAAAGCCCTACACCAAGTGCAGGCTACGGAATGTGTTTGTTGAAGACGACCACCTGCAATGCCTCTACTGCTTGCATCCGGACCAAGGAAGTGGAGTGCGAGATATGCCTCAGGTTCTCCAAGAGGACGACGAGGTATAGGCACAGTTGGCTGGTGATGTGGCTGAACGCCAAGGCTTCTGCCCCGTGCTCCAAGCAGGGTCATGCCTCACCCAGGACCGGCTTGTCTGAGGAGCGGTCTTCTAAGTCCTTTGAGAGCCCCTCATCCGTGGGGGCCCAAGACAAGGCCAAGAACCGCAAGTCCTAGTCCACCGGGTTCTCCATGGAAGTGGGTCCCAAGGTGGACAGGGCGCAATCGACATCCCCCTCCGACTCTATTGCCAGCCAGCAATCGAGCTGCTCTTCGAAAAGAAAGACCTCCAAACCGGCTAAACTGTGGAAGAAGTCTGAGAAGCGGTGGACGAAGGAGAAAAACACCGAACAGCCCAAGCAGGCCCAATCGCCACAGGATAAGACTTAATCGACGATAGAGCTGGTTGCAGCTGCTCTCATGACGACTAAGGGGGCAGGCACTGTGAAGGTAGCCCCCACAGCACAGAAGGTGTCACTGCCCCGAGGTGCGAAACCGCTGCACTGACTTTGGCATAGTTTGCTGGCACGCCGGAAAAGGGAAAACTGCTCAGACCCTGGTTCCAGCCCTCCAGGGGGGAAAAAGTGGGGAGCCGAGGAGGCCCCAAAACAGCCCTCGCAGGCCATGGCCCAAGACATGGAGGTCTCGTCCAGGAGTCCTTACACACTGTCCACAAGGACGTGGAATAGGAGGACGTCGACAGTGCAGGCCTAGTGTTCCGATCCCACCAGCTCAGCTGAAGGATGTGTGTCTGGACATTCTGTCAACCATTCACACATTGGTGTCGGAGATCCAGAAGAGGATGCCACCGGGCCCAGTTCCAACAGTCCCCCAGCCCCCCGATCAGCCTCCAGCGAAAAAGAGGAAGCGTCACCCGACGCTCCCACTTCAGCCTCCACATCTGCATCGGGCCCTCTCCCCCCGAGCGGACACGGGGACGGATACGGCCACGACTACGGACGGCGACGAAGATATTGTTGCAGCGGACGGCAAGTCTCTCCATTTGGATGCGCCACCTATGGTGTCCCCACCGGACAAGGTGGGGTCGTTCCATTCCATGATCGCCAGAGCCTCTGAGCTATTCCAGCTTGTGCCTGAAGAAACCAGGAAGGAGGGTATCTTGTACCAGAGGCGCAAGGCCAAGCCGAAGACCATCATGGCGGTGCCCCTTCTGGACGATGTGTGGGAGGAGGGCCTGGCCCTCATCTAGAACCCTTGCACAGCTCCGGCCAAACGGGATAGGCTGGAGAAGAAGCACTGGGTGCCGGAATCCGCACCCAAGTGCCTGAGGTCGCAACCATCGCCGGATTCGGTGGCATCAGCGGCTGTGAGGAAACCGTTGGCTAACCCGGTGGCTTCGGTCCCTCCGGACATCAAGAGGAAGAAGATGGACACCATGGGAAGGAAGGTGATTTTACACCGCGGCGTCCACCATCAAGTCGGCCAACACACTGGCGGTCCTAGCCAGGTATAACAGTGAGCTGTGGTACAATCTAGGTCCGACTTTGGAGTTCCTCCGCACCGACAGATGGATGCTGGACATTCTCGCGCAAGGACATGCCCATGGATACAGGTGTCCAGGAGCTTCACAGACAAGATTTTGCTCAACGACAAGTTCTGGCGGGCGATAGTATGGTGGGGCGTTCACTCCAACATCGCCCAAGGCACAGGATTCCAGAACCTGCTATACCAGTAGACTGTCACTACAAACACCGGACGTCTGCACGCCAGAGGCCTGTGGTTGCCAGAGGAGAAGGATCTTCATATCAACATCCTGGAGCTTCGGGCAGTGTTCTGGGCCCTGAAGTCGTTCCTCCCGTCCTGAAATACAAGGTGGTGAGGATCTTCATGGACAACACAACCACCATGTTTTACAACAGGAAGCAAGGGGGCATTCAATCCCCGGCGTTCTCCAAAGAGGCGCAGGACGTGTGACGATGGGCCATCGGATAGGGGATGTTCCTCGTCCCTCTTCACTTGGATTGATCTCAAGAACACCATTGCAGACTCCCTCAGCAGGAACTGCACTCCTGCCACCAGTGGGAGCTTCTTCAGGATCAAGTGGACTGCCTGTTTGCAGAGTGGGGCAAGCCCCAGAGAGATCTGTTTGCGACGGCAACAAACTCCAAGTGCAAGAAGTTTGCCACAAGTCATCAACACATTCAGACGGTGTTCATGCAAGATGATACTCTTTGCTCCGGCGTGGCTGAGGCAGATTTGGTATCCTGACCTTCTCAGTCTGTCAACATCACCCCAGGCCAAGCTGCCGGTAGTTCCAGATCTCTTCACCAGAGAAGGAGGCTCAATCCTGCATCACGATCCAGAATCGCTGAACCGAGGACTTGCTCCTGCAGCCGTAGGGTTTGGTGGATACAAGTTGCCTGCGGACTACAGAGAGGTCCTTGCCAAGGGCAGGGTGTCAACATTGAAGTCCTACGGTCAGAAGTGGAAGTGTTTTGCTACATAGTGCCAGTCACAGAAGATAGCCGGTCCGATAGCACAGCGAGTACAACGCTTGTTTTGACCTCTGTGCAGAGCCTGCTGATGCAAGTTCGAATCCCGGCTGGACCAAACTCGGCCTTTCATCCTTTCGAGGTCGATAAAATGACCACCACACGCCATGTGTAATAATAAGCAACGCTCAAATACCTGCGAGTTTGTAGCGCTACATAAAAGCTAAATTATTATTATTATTATAATAATTACCCCGGTGAGGGTCATGGCTCTGCAAATTCTTCCATACTTGCTTTCCTTGGCCAAGGCCAGCCTGGCACACACATCTATCAAAGTGAACCTGGCGGCTATCTCCCGCTACACCAGGTCTCCAGAAAGATCTTCACTGTCGTTTCATAAACTCGTCAAGGATTACTCAACTGACTTTTTCAATCTTTTCCGCTGGTGAAGACTCCTGTCCCGGCATGGGAACTCAACGTGGTTCTGACAAGGCTCATGTGAGCGCCCCTTCGAGCCTATGCATCGGGCCCCTCTCGAGTTCCTCTTGTGGAAAACTGGTTTCTTTGTGGCCATCACCTCTGCCAGGAGAGTGGGTGAGATCCAGGCCCTATCCTGCAAGCGTCCATACCCGACTTTCCACGAATCGAGGGTGGTGCTGCGGACGCACCCCTCTTTCATGACGAAGGTTCTGTCGGAATTCCACCTCAAGAAGCCTTTGGTGTTACCTGTTGTTCCCTGAAACCTTTGTCACCAGCTGAACGGGCCTTGCACTCGCTGGACGTTGCTCATACCTTAAAGTTCTACATACCACACACAAAGAGTTTTTCGAAGACTTCACAAATGTTCGAGAACTTTGGTCCTGTGAACCATGGGAAGGCCTTATCCAAGGCTTCCATCTCCAGGTGGCTCTCCAGCTGCATCATGCACTCTCATCGGTTGGCAAGCCGACCACTGTCCGGCTGTCCGGGAGCCCACTCCACCAGAGCGATCGCTGCGACAACGGCATTCCTGTCTGGTGTGCCCCGGCTGGACATCTGCAGGGCTGCTAAGTGGAGGTCCACGCCCAACTTCACGAAGTTCTACTGCCTCGATAGGGATTTCAGGGAGAAGTCCAGAGTCAGCCAAGCAGTGCTACGCAGCCTGTTCGCTTGAGGTGAGTCTGTTCCAGAGGTAAGAGTTTATTGCTTCTGTTGAGCCTTGCCACCTCTCGTGGTTGTTGTACTGCTATGTATTCATTATTCATGAGCATGTGAATCCATGCAAGACCCATGCTGAATAAGGAACACGTAACTTACCTGTAACTATTGTTCTCCAGCATGGGTCTGGAATGGATTCACATATGAAACCTCCCGCCGCCCCCTCTGCGGCTCTTCTGGTTATACTGCCACTTTATGTGCTTGCCAGATCCAAAGATGTCTGCCAGAGGAGGGGCTTAGGGCAAGGACTGTGTCTGGAATAGGGTAGTATGACCCACAGGACAGTGATTGGTTTAAAGGACAAATACAGTTTGTAAGTGAAACTAAGAAGCCTGATGACCGGGAATATTCACGAGCATGCAAGTCCATGCCAGACCCATGCCGGAGAACAATAGTTACAGTTAAGTAGCCTGTTCCTTATGTATCACAGGTTCTGTGATTCATGAACTGTATCACAGAACCTTCTCTGCTGGGGCCAGCAAGGAAAATATAGTGAGGGTAGATCCTCTGGCACCCTTTGCTGTAGAGGACAGTGGTCCCAGACACCATGCTGAAAGACTGAGAGTGAGGGGAGGGTGGTGCCCTTCCCTCTTAGGCACAAGAAAACTTCAATTTAGTGGAACTGCCGGCCACCGATCTGGCCCTGGTGTACTTCCATGTATTTCCTCAACCAGCGAGGTGGTGTGTGCTCGCTGCCTCGGAGTCTGGAAGCGATCAAGCTGTAGTTCTGGGCTCTCAAAGAATGGTGCATGAATCAGCTGACCATCTTGACGGCACAAAGTACGTAACTGCAGATTTATTGAGCAGGCAGACTTTCTTTTGTGAGTGGGAGCTATGCCAAGATATTGTGGACAAGATGTTTGCCTTTTAGGGGACCCCGCAAGTGGACTTTCAGCTTTAGGGAAGTTCCCCTACGGGAGTCTCTGGGGAATGCATTGTGTAATGTAACGTCGCTCTATGCATTTCCACCAATTTCTGACATTCTACTGGTCCTACGGAGATTGCAACTCCAGACTGGGCCCAGAGGGCATGATGACTGGAACTTCTTGACATGTGATCTGTCCTCCATAATGCTTGGGTGAGGGTGCAACTGCATCAGCAACCTCAACCTTTATGCTTGGCTGTTGAGACTCTGATATAAAGAGTCTGATTTGTCAAAATAGACCCTGGGTGTACTTCTCTCTGCAAAAAGGCCTGCCACCAGGTCAGTGTATGCCTACAGGTGAACGTTTTTGTATTGCTGCAGAGACAGAGGTCTTTATTTTATTTATTAGGTATTTACAATGTGCCTAAACACAATGCGCCTCATTAGGAGTCCGACGGTAACCGCGGCGGTAAAACCGCGGCCGTGACTCCCGGAATTACCAGGGCATTACAGCCCCGGTGTCCCGGGAGTCATGGAGGCGGAATGCTGTTAATCCCTATGGGACTCAATGGGAATGGGGAAGTGGAAACACCGGCACCATCTCGTGATGGTGCCGGTGTTTCCACGTCTGCCTGCAGGCGGGAGGTGTTCAACCCACCGGTTAGACCTGGCGGGAAGATCACCACCCGCCTGCAGGACTCGGGATCGGGCGGTCCAGAATTAACAGTGGCAGCGGGTTTACCGCCACTGTTAATTCCGGACCGCCCGACCCGTAATGAGGCCCAATGTGTTTCTGGTCTCTTAACTTGTCCTACCTAGTCCAACTTGCCTTGCAGGTGCGCACTGTGAAAGATACATGGCTGCTATTTTGGTCCTTAAGAGTTTCCCAGAGCAGGGTTTATTCTTCACCATCACCACCGTTATGCAATTCTTTCAGGGACTGGTTAGCCAAATTTAGTCGCACCTTGTTCTGGGTTGGGACTTGCGTCTTGCGTTGATGTTCTTGATGGTGGCCCCATTTGAGTCCTTTCATTCTTGTTCTATTAGATTGCCCACTTTTAAGATGATTGTCCCGGTTGCCATTAATTCCACTAGGTGGGAGATGGAGCTCAAGACTCTTTCTGTAAAGCCTTAGTACCTGGTTTTCTCGAAGGAGAAAGTGACTCTGGTGGTGTGACTGACTCTAAGGGAAATCCCAAGCTCATTTCAGATCTCCATCTTTTTCAGAAGATTCATCTTTGGGTATTGTACCCTCCACCACATCCAAGCAAGGTGGAGGGGAGGTTTTCGTTGGTGGATCCCAAGTGGGCTCTCAGTTGCGAAGTTTCTAGAATTAGGGCCACCAGGAAGGATGACCATCTTTTCATTGGCAGGGCTGTTACCAAGCAGAATCAGTCTAGGTAGATTGTATTTCAGAGTGCTATAATATGGCTGAGAAGGATGTTCCTGAATGTCTCTGGGACCATTCCAACAGAGGTTTTGCGGCCACTTCAGGTTTCTCAATTTTGGGCATCTGTCGGGCAGCCTGTGCTGTTCATTTTCTCTGTCCCCTCGCCCTCCTCACAACTTCAGATGGTGATCGGAATGTCTTTCAAATAAATGTCAGTCGAGGGATCAGAGCAGATGTTCCAGACCTGCCCCATGTTTTTGCCATGTGTCTTATATTATCTGAGCTTTTGAAGTGGCCTTCGGTTCATCTTTCTTTTGATATTGAATGGTCCTGCTTTAGAGAGAACCCGGATTAATCTTGCATCTTAAGTTTTCAAGCAGCAATGCAGGAAACCTTTTCTCAAAAGCCTAAGTTTACTTGAACTTTGCAGTCTATTTTTGTTCTTTGAAGTGCAGTCTCTGGGATAAAACGTTTCCTAGAGGACCAGCAGAGGAGATTGACACACACCTCCTTTATTTGCTATTCATTCAGATACACAGTTTCTGTATGTTGTGTAGCACTGTCATGCCAGCTTCCAGACCCTTTCAAGCTCTTCGAGACACTGTGTGCATGAAGAAATGCCAAGACAAAGCAGGGCCCAGGCAGTTGCAGTTGGGCAATGTTTCCATGCACCGAAAGAGACAACTGAAAAGGGAGTATTTAAGGTAAAACTATTGAATTTAGAGTGTCCACAAAAGACCTGCACAATGTTAATTGTGTAGAAGTTTAAAGTAAAATAAAGTTTCTTATTAAAAATAGACTTGGCTTGTTCAAAGATTGGGTGTGGGGTATGTTTGGAGGAAAGTGCTGCTAGTGTGTCCCCTCTTTCCATGGTAACTGTTGTTGCAGAATCTGCTGCGTATTTTGGGAAAACTGCAATTTGCATACAAACATGTTTTGCATTTTTTCATTTAAATATATTGACGGTTGATATTTTGACCATGTGCAATGCAGTTTATTTGAAGTCCTTCTTTGTGTGCTTTAATTGTGGTCTGCACCATGGCAATTGGTATTTAGATATGGATTTACAATATTTGAGTTGAGATTTTGCTTACAAAGAAATGTTAACTGGCACCTATGAGGTGCATGGGAGCCTAGCAGATGACTGTATGTGGGCAATAACTGCCAGCAGTGTGCCACATTCAGAGCCGTCTGTTCAGTGTCCTGCATATCATTTCTTCTTTTGTAAACCCCCCTTCTTTTACTAGTTGCCTTGGACCACTGCAGCTCAGGTTCCTTTCTTTTCAAAGCCTCCCTGGAAATAGAAGGCTCCTGCATTGAGGGCCATGGGGTTCTTTTTTTCATCAGCAGCTTTTTTTCCCTCCTTTTCTGTGCAGGTGAAGCTTGTTCATGCTCTAACACTTTGTGTTCGAGTTTGAACAACTTCTCAACTTCTGGCCATGCTTGGGGGGGACTGGGAAGCTCCCAGGTGTACAGAATAAATGCTTAGAGGCCTTGTAGCCCATATCCGCCTCTATTAATTATCTGAGTGGGAAATGTAAAATCCTTGGACTTCAAGCCAATTTTATAATTTGTTCCCAAATCAGTTCAAGCGTCAAAAATGTAAATGACTGCTGGAAAATTAAGTAGTGTTTTCTTTTTTTCCCTTTCAGGATTGCACACTATTTGTGATGTCATGGAGCCTGGAACAAGCTCTTTCCGCGTGGACTTTCCAGATTTCTCAAATACCATTTTGCAGAAGTTGAATCAGCAACGTCAACTGGGCCAGCTGTGCGACATCTCCATTGTGGTACAAGGCCAACTTTTCCGTGCCCACAAAGCAGTCCTTGCAGCTAGTTCTCCCTACTTCTGTGACCAGGTTCTTTTGAAGAATAGTAGGAGAGTTGTTCTACCGAACGTCATGAATCCAAGGGTGTTTGAAAATATTCTTTTGTCTACGTACACTGGACGTCTGATGCTTCCTGCTGCTGAGATCGTAAGCTATTTGACAGCTGCAAGCTTTCTTCAAATGTGGCACGTGGTGGATAAATGCACAGTGCTCTTAGAAGGTAATCCATTTGTGCTTTGCCATAAATCTAACCAGAGCAATCACCAGTCTCCAAGCAGCAGCAGTTATAACATCCTTGCTGAAAGCTGTGAGTCTGGTGTGGTGGGACAGTCGGATTTCCAAAATCGAACTAACAAGCAAACAAGGGTTGTAGACCATGAAGAAGAAAGTCCAAAAGATGATGAACTCTCATCTCAAATAACAGAGCAGGAGTACCTTCCAAGCAATTCTTCCACCGAGCATGATCGACTAAGCACTGAGATGACCATTCAGGATGCTGAGGAAGGGGCAAGTGATAGCACTGAGTTTCCGTTCAGTAAGTTGATATACAGCAAACCGAGCATCATGACCCATAAACAATGGATACATGTCAAGCCTGAAAGGTTTGACCCGAGCTGTGATGGTGTTGAGGTACATGCTGAATTTGAGGAGCATCTCGTCTCCGAGTCCATAGACACACCTCAGAAAGAGCCAGCAGTACCATCCTCTGGTGCTGCTGATGTTCCCGATACAGTTGGCAAAAAGGTTGAACCTTTGGCACTGCGGCGAGAAAACTATTATGACGAGCAAGTGGATTTCTATGGTGCTTCCATGGAAGAGTTTACCAACGAAAGAACCGAAGGAATGCTTGATCCTGCTGACCAGGATAACCTTGCTGCAGCAGGATATGGAGACGGCGTTGAAATGGCAGCAGGGACTAAAGAGGAAACCTCCCAATCTGAATTCTCGGCACTTGTTTACAAACTGTACCCTTGCCAGTGTGGCAAAAGCTTTACACACAAAAGTCAGAGGGATCGTCATATGAGCATGCATCTTGGGCTTCGCCCTTACGGCTGTGGCATCTGTGGTAAAAAATTTAAAATGAAGCATCATCTTGTAGGGCACATGAAGATCCACACGGGCATCAAGCCGTACGAGTGCCATATCTGTGGGAAAAGGTTCATGTGGCGGGACAGTTTCCATCGACACGTAACATCCTGCACAAAGTCCTACCAGGCTTTGAAAATTGAACCAACTACTACTAAAAAAGAAGTCTTGGACTGAGGTATCCAGATAATTAAGCAATAAATCTAATACAAAGGTGTGCTAAAATAAATGAAAAACACGCCGTGAAAATGAGAAAGTGTTTGGTACTTGCTCTCGTTAACATGACCTTTGAGGTAGAGTTTCCTTGTTCAGTGTGTCTCCCTCCATAATTATAATTACTGGAGTTATCATTCACATTGCAAGTTCCTATTCCTATTCCTATCCCTATCCCTATCCTTCAAATGCACACAGCACACCTTTTCTTACTCACCAAGACTGAATTGCCAGTCGCCAAGGGTTAGTGGCAAGTGCACATTATGAGGCCGGTATTTATTTCAAGACTCCATTTTTTTACTCGTGGTAGCATGCAGAATGCCTCACATTTCATATTTTATGAAGACTGGTTCTGTTTTGACAAGTTATTGCAATAGAGAATTTCAAGCGAAAGCTGTTTATGAACCATTGCTATATATAGCAGTTAGCTGTTAAATCCGCTCAGTGAGCCTGCTGTAGACATTGGTTTCTAACTGGAATAGCACAGGTTTTTTATTCTGGTGAATTGAGCATCTTTTGTCTTTACAAGGTGTTTTATACCATTGGCATGTGTTAATGCCGGCAACACTTTTTTTTTAGTTTTTTTTTTAATGTAATTATTTGAATCCTCACAAAAATATATATGACATCATCACTGAATGTGGAAAACATGCTAACCCAGATCTAGTGAGAAATAGTCTTGTGTATCTTGACCATCAATGTAAAATGTTTGACGTTTCTGCATCAAGCACTTTCCCAATCTTTACGGAAATCAATTTCCAGGATTTATTTTCTCCACCCCTTGAATTCCCACTTTAGCCCTTTTCTTCCATCAATGCTCGTCCAGTGTCCACATTTTTGCCCAATACATTTTTGCTTTATTTAGACGTGTGCCCAAAAAAATGGACTGAAGTCTAGTTGTATATTATACATTCTAGATGGACCATGTTCGTGCCATAATTGTGTTGCGAAGTGGAGTGGTGAGCTGTTCCTTCTAATTTATGAAATGCATTTCTTGCAATGTACTACTTAAGACTTTCTTTCAAAATCATCCAAAGATTGTATCTCATTTTTGCATATCATTCTTTCAAAAATACTAGGTGAGTAGAAACATTATTTGCCAGGTACGTTTAGAGGTTTCACAAAGCTCAAACATCTGTAGTACTGGTTTAGGAGCACTCAATTTTGTGAACTTGGTGTCTGATCAAGCAAATTGTTCTGTTCCATAGGGACAATGGAAGCCAGACTGAAGTGTTAAAAAGAGTAAGCAAAAAGGTACCTGACATTTTATTTCCTGACTCTACAAATGTTCTTGCTCTTTGATTAACATTGGAAAGCTAATCCATTTTTGGATCACCCAAATACAATTTCAGTGTGGAATAAAATATTAAAATGTTCAGACTTAAGACATCCACAGCAGGATCAGATAAAGGGAATTCTTGAAAAACCTTTTTAGTATTCTTAACTGCCTTGTATGTATTGTACATGCCACATATTCCTACGTCCTGTCCCCTTTTCTCCATACTTGTGAGATATTCTGTCCTTCGGTACGGGACCGGTGCACTTTTTGATAGCATCAAAAAATATTTGCCCTTCTTTTATTTTTACACTAGGCTAGCACATGTGGCTTTAGCCCCACCTTCCTGAGCCCCCTGTACCAGCAAATTGCCCTTCAGTCCTTTTCTCAGTGCAATCAGGATCGGACACACTTAGCATCACAGTTTTCTGGGGGTTTTTCTTCCCTGGTTTTGTCCTTCAGGTTTGTCTGCCTACCCCTGTACCGCAATCGTGTTCTTTTCCTCTGCCTATGCCGGATCGTATGGGTTTTGCCTCGTGGGCTTCTTGCTGGCATCACTAGGCGGCAGATCTTCACATACTCGACTTCTAGTGCCTAGGCCCAGACCATCATTGGGATGCGTGCTTCTACTGCAACTCCTCAGTCCGCACACTCGAAAGAAGGCTTGTCAGGTGGGAAGAGGTCTTCCACAGTCTTCCTCCGGTACACCTGTGAAATTTCATTGACTAAAAGAGGCGTCGCCTGGTAAGTACTCTTCTTTTCAGGGCAGCCCGTGCAGGTGACTACTTCCCAGGGTCATCCGGTTCTGCGAAGGAGTCCATGTCTATCCATATCTGGACGACTGGCTCCTCAGGAGTCACTGTATAGCAGCGGCGCACGTGTAGTTACTACCTCAGCTGCTGTTCAGGTTGAGTCTGTCTGTAAACTGGAGAAAATAATCAATGACGGTCTTGCAAGACCTGATTTTTTTGGGGGGGTGGTATTCGATGGAACACAGTTAGTGCCAAGGTTGAAGGTGTTCGACCTATAGTCTGCCCTAGACTGGGATCACCATATCAACTACCTTGAACTTCTAGCAATTTTTCTTGCCTTGAAAGCTTTTCTGCCCAGTATCTCCCACAAAGTCGTTTGGATTCGGACTGACAACTCTGTTGCAATGTTCTACGTGAACTAACAGGAGGCACCAAATCACTGCTTCTACTAGACCTAGCCATTCAGATTTGGGATTGGACAGTGCGACTGCACTAACTCTAGCGTTGCCAGGGTTCGCCCTGAGGTTCCCCAAGTGGGGTCTAAACTGCACACTGAGTTTCCTCAGAGGAGCTAAAAGTACCAGGGTCTCTCGTGAGGTTCCTCTAAAAGGGGTTAAAAGAAGCACCCGCAAGGCAGAGGTTCCCCTCATGGACTAAACTACTACCTGCCAGTCTGAGGGAGCGCATAGGTCGGATAACTGTCCAAAGTCCTTAATCACTGGTTCTGCTGGGGAGCCCTCAAAGAGGGCTAACGATCACCTCAAGGCTCCTAAAATATCAGCCAAACCCACCATGACTTCTAACAGACTTGACAGGCCGAAACCCAACTTGGCTGGCCTACACACTATTTTGGACCTGTCCGATTTCAATCTTCACATCCCCCAGAGCAATTCAAGATGATCACGCCCATGCAAATCTGCTCCTTCCTTATAAGGGATGATTGGCCCTGTGTTGTAGATCTTCAGGATGCGTACCTACATGTACCAATATGGCCCCAACACTGCAAATACGGGGAGAACATTTCCAATACCGAGTCCTCCGCTTCGGTTGAACTCAACGCCGAGTCTTTACAAAGATGATGGTTGTAATAGCATATTAAGTAGCTTTGGGTTTTCACCCTAAGTTACTAGGGTAATCCAGACGTGGAACCCTTGCTCACTGTTCTTAGAGAGGCACAGCTCCACCTCACAGACAAGGCCCAACCAGGCCGAAACACGTGTCTGGGATTGCTATGTGTACTCTTGTTCAGAAGAGAATTGCCTGGCATTTCGGTGCTGGACTGATATGTAGTGGACATTTCTCTTCTGTGAAAGGATGGTGAGCTAAAGACTCTGGGACTCTAACCGGGGATATAGGCCGGTAGAGACACTCCCAGGACCCCCCTTTTTTCTGTAAAAGCAGCAGTCCTGGTGCTTTGTGGAGTCCATGTCTATCCATATCTGGACGACTGGCTCCTCAGGAGTCACTGTATAGCAGCGGCGCACGTGTAGTTACTACCTCAGCTGCTGTTCAGGTTGAGTCTGTCTGTAAACTGGAGAAAATAATCAATGACGGTCTTGCAAGACCTGATTTTCTTTGGGGGGGTGGTATTCGATGGAACACAGTTAGTGCCAAGGTTGAAGGTGTTCGACCTATAGTCTGCCCTAGACTGGGATCACCATATCAACTACCTTGAACTTCTAGCAATTTTTCTTGCCTTGAAAGCTTTTCTGCCCAGTATCTCCCACAAAGTCGTTTGGATTCGGACTGACAACTCTGTTGCAATGTTCTACGTGAACTAACAGGAGGCACCAAATCACTGCTTCTACTAGACCTAGCCATTCAGATTTGGGATTGGACAGTACAGAATGGTATTTGGCTGCAGACAGTGCATATCCCGGGCCAAGAACATAGCAGCCGACTCCCTCAGTTACAAGTAACGGACCACATGTGGGAATTAAATGATCAAGTTCTGTCCACATCTTTTCTGATTGGGGGACTTTGTCCCACGGCTTGTTTGCAACACTCTCCAACAAGAGGCTACCGTTTATGCTTCCAGGGAAGGCCTGGGTTTGGGTTCCCTTGGGGATGCACTGGCGTTAAAATGGGACGGGATGTCAGCATTTGCTTTTCCACCTCCCCCATTGATCCATTGGGTGGTGCGCGCTGCCCTCAGCTTCAACAACTGCACTCTAGTCTTCATAGCACCCTGGTGGCAACCAGGTTCTGGTTGCCAGAGCTAAACGTCTATCAGTGTACCCTCCGATCCAGTTGCTGGAGAGTCCCAGTCTCTTGCTCCAGATGAGCAACAGGTGTGGCATCCTTGCCCACAATCCCTCAGCTTGGCGGCCTGGTTCCTGAGGTCTGGTCCCTAACATAGTTCAGTCTTTCCGAGGAAAATGGGCGCATCATCCAGGCAGCATGCAAACCCTCCACTTGAGCTCAGTAAAAGAGCAAATGACTCCGTTTCCATCACTGGTGCCTAGATAAGCAGGTTGATCCTCATTAAGCCTGAATTGATTGCATCCTTCCTTTCATATCAGACCTTTCATCTACATGCATTCATATACATTCATGTCGAACATACTTGTCTGCTATTGGTGCTTAGCTTATCACTGGCTCTTGTTTGTTCTCCCTTACGAACCCAATAATAAAATGGCATTTCGCTGGTCTTCTACACCGGTTTCCTCAAGTCAAGGTGCCACTGGCCAAATGGGACCTCAATGTGTTGCTCAACGCGCTTTGCCCTAAACCCTTTGAGCCCATGGTGACAGTGGAGTTGAAACTGGTCACCTGGAAAAACTGCCTTTCTGGTCGTCATTACTTCAGCCAGAAGAATAGGGGAGCTTCAGGCTCTCTTTTGAAAAACGTTTCCTGGCCTTCCATAAGGACATGGTGGTGCTCCGCACGCACCCTTCCTTTCTACCAAAGATTGTTTCAGACTTTCATATTAATCTATTTCCTTACCTGTGTGTTTTCCAGATCTAGCGTCGGACACCGAGAGGGTCCCGCCTATCCTTGCTGTTAGGAGGGCTCTAAAGTTCTATCTAGAAAGAACTAAAAACTTCAGAACCTTCTCTCATGTCTGTTATGTTTGAAAATCAGAAGGGAACACAGTCGTCTAAAGCCTCTATTTCCCACTGGATATACTTTGGCATTTCGGAAGCTTACACAGTTTAGGAACTACGAGCCCCCATGGGCATCCATGCACACCTCGTGCCGGGAAAAGTTGCTGCGTTAGCTTTTCAAAAATATGTTCCTTTGGAAACCATCGCAAAAACGGCCACTTGGATGCTCAGTTCAGCCAGGCTTTTCTTGGGGACCTCTTTAAGTGAGTTTATCATCCAACCAGTCTATACATCAATGCTTGTGAATCTGCCACAAGTATGGAGGAAAAGGGGGCATAATGTAGGAGTAAAACAAACGTTACTCACCGTAGTGACTAATGTGCTCCTAGTTCATCGTCCCCTTTCCTCCATACCCCCCCTCTAAAAAAGTTCTAAAAAAGTTCCCTCATATTGCTAATATGTCTACCGACCTTGTGCATAGAAAAGGACTTGCGGGCGATGAGCTGGGTGTAGCTCAGGGATGCAGGTCTAAAGCCACAAGCGGTGCGTGAAAATAAAAGGACAATATTCATTTTTATGCTATCAAAAAGGGCTCCGGTCTTGTCCCGAAGGACGGAATATCCCACAAGTATGGAGGAAAGGGGACTATGGACTAGGTGTATGTTAGTCACTACGGTGAGTAACTTTGTCTATGCTATCGTGTATGTTGAAAGATGTTGTTGATTCTAAGAGTAGAAGCACTGCCCCGATGTATTTGTGCCTATTGCTTAGAACTTGCATACTTAAATGTTCCTGCCTGTTAACTTGTATTTTCTGGACCGCTACACAATAAGTTAGTGCGTTTTTGTAATGATTTTTGCCTGATTCTGGAAACAGTCGGCTGTTTAGGAGGAGCACTTTTGTCGATCAACCATATAAGGGGTGGTTGTTTGAAGTGCTAGACCTAATTGTGTAGTGCATATTCTCAATGTGCCATGTCTACACAACAATGAAAGCTGTTTGTTCACCTGAGATGAATAGTAATGAAGATAAGGTTTCTGTTTAATGGCAAGTACCAAACACTTAATTCAACAAATGCTGCCTTTTGTCTTTGCAATAGCATTTGGATACATATTTGTGTTGGGTTGCAGTTAATGAACATGGCTCGACTGTACTTCGACTTGTTTCCTAAATATTGAAATTGTTAATTTTGACTGTAGTTTGCAATGCTTCCTATACTACTGTAGTCATATGACCTTTGTGCTGAGTGTCATTCTTGGCATCTGGCTTAAAGGACCCATTTGTGGCAAATGGTGCTAAATATTTCGAGGGAGCAAGTGCCATAGGGTATATTCAAATGTGTGTATGGCTTCTATAGGGCTTGCATTTTCTGTACTGAAGTGGGTGTGCTCTTTATGGTAAATACTGCTAGCACATATGGCTACAGAACGAACTCATACAGAAGCTAAACCATTGACAACGTATGGGTTCTGCTGTGTTCGCTCTAAGCTCTCGTCCGTTAATGCTCAGCATAGTGCGGCTGGGTGCAGAGTCAAATGCTCATCAACTGCAGTGACTTGGCATGATGCCTTCTTGAACAATCAAAATCTGTATAGGACCTGTCAAATCATATGCCTAAATTAGAACTACTGTACATACTATAGTTACAAATGCACAGATGGAGTTGAGGTTTGGACACATTATCAATGTTCTTTAACAAAGTTCAACAACTGAATGTTTTCTGCTTTCAGGTTTTAGGAAATCTGGTAAAACTGCTAATCAAGACCGTGCTGTGAAAACCAGTCAGACCCAGGACATGGGCAGCCACGGCCTTGCAGCACCCGATATTGTTGTGGGCATATAGTGCACCCATTTCTTCTGTCTTATTAGAAATAAGTAGACGGTACTAAAACAAATGTGAAGCGTATCCGATGATCGATTTGTGTTCCTGTGTATGACCCATTGTAAACTTGGTATGTTGATGTTGCTTTGTGTAGACTGACCTAATTTATTAATTGCCCATTTGCTTTTTTGTAAAATGCTGTGTGTCCTCTCAATGTATCGTTGCAAAATTAGCACTTAAATGTACTTACCAGAACTTAAATTTCTTATTGATGACATGAGAAAACAGTTTGATCAATTCTCCTGTGCATGTGCTTGCCACCAGGGCAGCCGCTGAAGTGTTCTCTTCTGGGTGGTTGTCTCCTGGTTAACTCCTGTACCTTCACCAGTTCAAGAGCCAGTCATTAGAGCAAATGCACAGCCTTTCTCTTGCACATGGGCCCCCAATGGAGGCAACTCTACCTTCGATAGTCCTGAATCAAGTGAGACAGCAGTAGCCGTCTCATGTGTATCGGTCATTAAACTGAAAAACTTGATGCAGTTCTCCTCTTCTTGTTCCAGTAACTACCCAATGGTGTTACTTAGTGTATGGTGCAGAAGCCTGGGCATAAGGGTTGGTAATTGGGTGTTTTTTGGCAAATTGCAAGCATCTCTCTTTTCCCTAAAGAAAGCTGTGCTCTTTGTTAATGTAAAGCAACCATGAAATATTTTTTGGGATTTTTTAAAACCCAATTTTCGGTTCCCTAAATGAAGGATTTTGCTCCTTCCTATACAGCAGCGCTAATTTCATACAGTTCCTGATCTATTTGACTTGGATCTGAAATGCAGTATTACATCTAATAGAAGTTCTTGGTGGCCTATGTATAGCCTCCAACGTATGCAAACAGGCAGGGCTACTGATTGGATTTGTGCAACCTCAAACAAAGAGACCTGTTGGCGTTAAACTTTTCCTGCCACATTGACCCTCCTTGCAGAAGTAATAGAATTTGTTTACAAGGCCAATCTGGCACCTCATTGGTTCCTCCTATCGGTGGCATCTACGGGGAGTTGAGAGGCTGCATCCATTTCTTTCATGCAAGAAGACTGTTCCCTTATTTAAATTCCTAATAGAATCAGCTTTTTTTGCCTTTGTATTTGCAACATGCCTTTTGGATGTTTCCACTTGCTGTTCAGCCAATTTTGTACACAGCCTTTCTTTTCAATAAATATATTTGGCCAGACGTGCTCTCCACTAGATATGGTGACGTGAACAATGAAATCTTTCATCTGGGAGGACAAATGTTTTTAACCAGCAAAGATGTGTGTTCTAAGAAATTTGTTAGAGCGCAGCCTTCTCCCACCCTGGCTGCAGATGGATAACATAAAAATACAAATCTGAAAGTTCTAACATCTTAGAACAACTGTTCTCCCCGTGTTCATGCCTTTTGCAGGTCATGAATGATCAAAACATTCCTGTTTCTCGCACTTCTTTCGTTCCTTCTCGTCTAATTCATGAAGTTTTGATCATATTCTTCCATTCACTCAAATGCTTTTAGCCAAAGAGCGGCCACCTTCAAATTACTGAGTGCATATTTCGCTAATTTCAACCGAACTGCCATGAGCAGAATTCATGGACTTAACTGCACACATGGGCGACAATGCAAGTTCAGTAAGAAATGCTGCAGTCCAATCTGGATTTGCATCACACACCCATCTGGTGAAGATCAAGTGTACTGTTAAATCTGCCATTCTGATAGAATCACTGCAGTCAGTGAACATAGCCAACTTAGAGCGTACTTCGTTTCCTTTTCTCATCTTATCAGGCCATGGCATGTGTCGTCCTCAGCTGCTTTTGAATGCTTTACCTTTCCCTTTTTGTACAGCCTCTTATTGCTTCCTTTCTCTCCTCTCTCAAAGCTATTTCCTCTACCTAAAATGGAGAATCCATGATGGTAGCACCTTATTTTACCCATGTATTTGTTGTACTGATTTTGTTCAGTGCTTAAGCATAATTCTGAAAAATCGGCCGCTTGAGATATGGGCTCTATCAGAATGTAGAGGCCCACATTCCTACTTCACTCTGTGCTCTCCACTGCATTGCACAATTATTTGTCCCTTCTTGGTTATGGTATCCCAGTGGCTTCTCTTTTAATCACTCCTTTCTGTCATTCGCCCTCCAAACCTGGCTCTTCTCCTCAGGTCTCTTCTTTCCTAGTACACACCAGCTGGGTGTTTGCCTTTTCCCTCTTTGGACCCCCATTCGGAGTAGTCTGTGTTTTCGGGTTCCACACATCTTGCGGGTGCACTGGCATGCTAGACCTCAAATGGTTTTCAGTCTCAAATTAGTCATGGATAAAGCTGTCTCTGCAAACCAATCTTATACACCACTGCCAATTCGGTAACCCTACTGATCTTGTGTCTCCAGTTCGTCCCCTCTGGAGTGAGTTATTGATAGCCTGTGGCGCGTAACTGGTGCATCAGAGCCGACGCGTGGCCTTGGAATACTGGGGAACGTAGTGTTTCCAGCCAAAAATTATTGTGCCAGGAAAAGCCTTTGTTTCACTCAAACACCCGGTAATAGTACTTCCCCACAATTTAATCAGTATTAAGACTAGTATATGCTTAAGACACACAATCGTAGGCACATTTCAGAATTAAAAATAATTCAATTAAAAATCGTTCTAAAAATAATCTTTAGTAGCTATCTTCAACTAGGATTCTGTTAAAAATGTTCTTCCTCTCGGTAAACTTGTTAAGGCACTAATTTAGTAACTAGCAGCTGATACAAGATCAGGTAACTCGTTGACGCAAGCCAGTTATAGCCTGTGGCGCATAACTGGTGCGTCGGAGCCGACGGGCGGCCTAGAAATGTTGGGGATTGTAGTGCTTCCACACAACGATTGTGCCGGGAAAAGCCTTTGTGGGTTATTCATTTCTAATAGTTGGGAATTAATTCATGGTACTCCTCAACCCCTAGGCAATGAACTTGTCTCTCTTTTGTAGTTTCATTTTGGCCGAGCATATCCAGCATTTGAATGCTACTGATGCACGGCTTGTCCAATATATAAAGAGAGCCATGCCAGGGCCATTTGAGAGGGACATGTAATTATGTCCCTTGATTTGAATATTTTGCAAAGCTTTAGGAACACTTCCAAGTCCATCAGCTGATTGTGTAGGTTTTCCAGTAGCTGAAAATGATGAATAGCCTGTGTATTGCCGATTCAGCGGAGTACAGCGGTGAGTAACATGGCCAACTTTTCTCTGCTTTGCTGTTTAAATAGACCAATATCTTTATTGATTTGCAGCTTGATTCATGTTGGTCCAACTGTTTGTTTATTATTTTTTTTTTTTAAGGGAGCCTTATTGAGCATGCAAAATGATTGCCTGCTTCACAGTCAACAGAAATCTACTTTGAATGTGCAAAATCAGTTCTATATGTTGCCCACAAAGTACTTTAATGTACTGGCATTTATCGTGCCACCCATCCTCTTGCAGCTCTCGGCTCCACTCTGCGAGATTGCGCTGAAGAGCGTCCTCTCTTCCCACCTTCTCCTCCTCTGTGTTGCATGGAATGGGGCGTTTCAACTCTTCACCTCCCAACTCTTCCAATGTCCAACCCACCACCAGCCTCTTACCTTTTTCAGGACTTTCACTTACTTTCTTATAGTCCGCATGGCCATTATGACGCTGACGTCGGTGCTCTCAAACGCGGCCTGCTCCAACTCGCACATAAACAAATACACACCATAGTTGTGGCCCCATTACTGTGCAGCAACTGTGGCGCAGTATCAACATGCACTGCAATTGCTGTGCAGTAAAGGCATGTCACCACAAAGTGATAGCCTTCCTGACAAGGGAATGGCGA
Source organism: Ambystoma mexicanum (assembly GCF_040938575.1). NCBI lineage: Eukaryota > Metazoa > Chordata > Amphibia > Caudata > Ambystomatidae > Ambystoma > Ambystoma mexicanum. The sequence goes on along the minus strand of NC_090929.1, from coordinate 91,127,318 downwards.
ATGCCAACAATATACAGCCTGTTCTACTGGTGTGAAAATTAACTATTCAGTGTGCGCTCTCTTGTCTCTATACAGTGGTCATATTCTGCCAAATTCCTCAATACGATATTGCTGCATAATCTCAAAACAGTATTTTGGCCCTGTACAGAATTGGAGAACCTGGAATACCACAGATCATGCTGTCATAGTTTTTGTTAAATCATGTTGACTAGTTTCCAGAACGTTTTTTCATCCTGTCCCAGCTTTATTAAATGTGCATGAGTACAGCACTGTATGAACACTGCACAGAAGGCTGCGTTCTATATTCACCCATTGTTTGATGGTGTCAAAAGGTTTTGTGGAAGTGGATTGGCCACAGGGTTGAGTGGGTTCAATTCTTGGTTTTGGACGCTTATATTGTTGCATCGTGCTCAGGAGAATGAAATAGTTGTAAACAGATTTGCTTTCTTAACAATGAATTGTAATCCAAAAGTTGAATCTGTTTATTTAAAGTGACATTTTCGTATTAATGTTAAATGTAGATAAATTATCATGCATATGTTTTCCATTGTTTTGGTAAGTGTGGAAACTGAAAGCTAGCTCTCAAGTATTTTATGACGATGTTCAATTTATTGAAACCTACATGGATAGTTTTTTCTGCCACCCAAGCTTGTAGTTGAGTGCTCCATTGGTTCTTCTGAAGGTGATTTTGCGTGTAAGGTGTCATGTACTTTAAAGAATTGTCACTACTTTAGAAATCTTCCCTTCTAGAATGGATCGTTTGCTGCTTTTCCGACAGTGTTGATTTCATGTTGAATATCATATTCATGGATGGAATAAGCTTTTAAGCAAAACCTAAAATAGGAAATGTTCTTACTGTATGTATAGATTGTTTTAATATATATTTTAACATACATGTAAACTTGTTTTGCACAGAACTCATTGTTTTTCTCATCCCCGTTAGCCCATATGATATAATTATATTTTTATATTTTACTAAATTGTGTCCGACTCTTTACTCTTTTGTTTTGTAATCTTTTAATGCTGAAAAATCAACAGATCCCACAATACACCTCCACATAATTTCCAGTTTCTTAAAAGCAAGAATGTGGACCATCCAAATATCTAGTTTCATACAAACCCCTTGCATATATATTTCTTCTCGGTGCTTCTTTTGTTACCCCTCTAATAGAAAATGTTAAAGAAAAAAGACATAAACGTTGACGGCCACTCAATCTTTGTATTTCCACACCCCTGATGATCCGCATTCAATCTTTTAAGACAAAAATCTCCATACCTCAGTCTGTTGCCCTCTGATCAAGTAACCTCTCCAAGTGACTTCTTACCCTTCTGGCCCTTGCTATTTATCCCTTTTTTAAGACCCACTAATCTGCGACAGATGCCCTAAGACTCATGGTGCTTCATGCTTCCAAAACCACCCAATGTCCCCTTTCAGAACCTTCAAAGCTCCCAAAGACCCCCTGCGTCATTGCGTGACCAGTCTCCCTCCTGCAAGGCCTCCTTTTGGAGACTTCTCTGATGCACATGTATGAATCTTCATCACCATGATCTCTTATGCAATATCGGTCTGGAAACCAGTCTTCTCTACTCTCCTCCTTTTGCCAAAAACATGTCCCATATGGGGCTACTGGCTCTTAACTCTGTGTTCCTGGGGTTGCACTGGCTTGCAGTTCAAATTGAAGGAGCTTTTCACGTGTACCTGATCAAACTTATCTAGTAATATTGAAGAACTCCTGTTTGCCTCCCTATCCTGTATCAGTGGCCTGTCCTTACCTCACTGAAGATCACAATTCATAAATGATCACCTCATTCTCCAAACCTTCATCCAATTGGGCAACTTGCCAGTCATCACTCGATGCTAGCAGTCTCAAACGATGGATGTCGGATCACACAAACTCCAGTCTAGGAGGTGGTTGTGCTGGGCTTATTGAACTATTACAGGTGTTCTCCATCAGAGTATCTTGAATAAAAATATACACGCTGTGTAGAACAATTTATCTGAGAAAAACCCCTTATTTTCATTTTAGTTAAATAATATGTACTCTTGCGTCCGTTCCCTTGCGTGGTGTCACCCGCAGAAGGTATACATCATATTGTGCAGCAGCATCTTAAATAAAAAAAAAATATTTTAAAAAAACAGTAGGTCATATTCACAGTAGTGGACACATTGCCTATTTTATGCTCTTCGCCCCAGCAATCAAATCTTAACAGTTGGGTGGGATGGGAACTAATTGCAGATTTTGGTGTCCAATTTCAGGTTTCTTTGGGACACCTTGCACTTACGTTAAATGTTAATGTTAAATATTAAAGGTATTTGTACCGCGCACCGTCCCCTACGGAATTGGTCCCCAGGCGCTCAGGCGGATCTGTAAACGATAAAGGTGGGATGGGTTAGTAAGGTGAAGAAAGGAGTAGGATAGTGAGAGGAGTGGTGTTCTGTTGGCAGCTTCAACTCAGTATACACAGAGTGCTGAGCTTTGGTGCGGGTATCGGATCGGAGTCAGTCCGCGTGTGCTGTTGTTCCGGCTTATGTCTTGTTGCAGTGTTGTGAAGTGCGTGCAGCTTGTTGTGCGAGAGATGGTTGTGTGAGTTTTTTTGAGTGAGATAGTTATGGTTAGTGGGTTACCTGACCTTTACCATGCTAATATTCATAGTTCTGTCTGAGTGTGGCAGCTATTGGCCCTCACATTCCCATCTAGACGCGGCGCAGGCCAATGTTTAGGACTCCATCCAGGTGTGGTCATGCCAACCCTCACACCCCCATCCGGATGCGGCGCAGGCTAGTGTCTAGAGACCCGTCCAGGTGTGGGCATGCTAACATTCACAACTCCATCTGAGCGCCACGCAGGCTGGTGTTCACAACTCTAGGTGTGGCACATGTTGGCATTCACGTTTTTCCTAGGCGCGGGAATGTTATCATTCAATCGATCCTATCCAGATGAGACGCAGGCCAACGTCTATCTAGATGCGTCTGCCGGTCTGGATATGTTCATCTGGTACGTACGAGTGGGAGTGTTACTTGGGGCTTTCGTCTGGGTCTAGGTATTTGGTCATTCTCTGCAGCCTTCCTTTGTGGCTATTTTCCATGATGTTTTAGGCTATGTCCCAAGAGAAGGGGTTCAGAAGGTGTTATGCTGCTCATTCTTTTCTGCTGTGGAACCACACTTTGTTAGGACTGTCTACACTTGGAACACACGTGGGAACTCTGTGCATTGTGTGATGTCTTTTCTACAGGACCTTTGGGAGTTTGTAGATGCTAGAAAGGGAAGTCCGTCTTTACTTTTTTCTCTAAGGCACCTTGCTGGGTGAGCTGTTCTCCACATGCTGCTTCGTTGGGAGGAGGTCCCTAAAACTCTTGCTGCACTGTTAGGTGATTCACCCTGAAGTGCTTGGTGGTCCTAAACGTTGTCTTGGACCAAAGTGAACGGTTTGCCCGACATCAGGCCTTGCCCTGAGGTGCTGCTTTGTCACTGGTTGAAAGGTGGAGGGCACCACTCCTGGTTTTCAAAGGTAAAATGAAGACCAAACTCCTTGTTGGAGGACTCGCATGAGTCTTTATACACGCACAGTAAGTCCAACTTTATTCCCACCTGAACCGTTATTCTCCAAACATGGATGCTGTCTGTTACTTAATCTGCACTGACAAAATATTATCCATCAGGGAACTGTATGGTGTTCCAGATAGGCCAGCATTGGGCCAAATCACAGTATATGTAACCTTATTGATGATAATGAGTTTCCGTGCTGGCATTATTATCGGTGAAAGTAAGCCCTGAATGGCTATACTTTAAATCTACTATGAGACCTTTAAAAATGGCTGCCACCTCTCCGTTGTATTCATCTTCCCATGAATGCCTGGATGTACGCCCGCCTCTCCTAACAGCCGATTGGATCGCTACTCACCTAATGCCTCCAGCCTTTGAGAGCCGGCAGGCAATGCCAACCCCTACAAAGGCCTCCTACTAATGCCTCTGCGTTTCTTCCCTGTCTGGCCCGATCCGGACATGGCCAATCATCCTGCCTGCCGTCCTGTCCTGTCCTCCCCTGTCCTCCCCTCCCTTATCCTTACCCTGGGTTGCATATGCCCGATTCAGCCACATGCCTGCCTTGTCGTTCAGACCTCTCAACCTACATATGTGGCCAATGGTGAGGTTCATAATTCCTATCACCTTAAGTGACTTGTCTATTACGCGACCTATGTGTAAAGCATCCCACTGCTCCTCAGATGCAGCTTTCCTAGACTTTTGACCAGAACTAACTGTTCCACGCATGTTTGCGCTTGCAATTTCGCACTTCTACACTTGTATCTCTTCTTGTATACATTCAGTGTTGGTCTATTCTCGTTTATTCCTGTGGAGTGCACTTCAAAGTCACTGCCGCCACTAACTTCATGCATATTTGCATCCCATATTCGAAATAGCCCATGATGCATCCACCTAATATGTTCTCTATTTACTATGATTATCTCATGACCATTAACTGTACTGTAGCTGGCATGATGTTTTCACTATGCTTCTATATGTGATCACTATCTCATCTAATTACCTCGCTGGCACTATCCACCTAACATGCCTTCTACTTATCTCCCATGTCTGTTCTCATGCTCTTGGGTGTCACATAGGACCATCTTCTCATCTGGTTCCCAGCATATGCGCCAGCCCAAATGTTGTTTACCTAACCTAGCCCCCTCTACCATGAGGTAAGGCTTTACCAGACTGCTCACTGCACAAAATGTTGTTTACAATGACTGCACTGAACAATGAAATAGCCACCCATGTTGTATACATGTTGTATAATCCCTTGTTGAATGGGTTACATCTTTGGAAGGGGGATGTCTTGATGTCGGTCACCAGGTCCATCTCAGGGACTGTTGATTCGGACTTGTTAAAGATAAAAAAACAAAACAAATGATATTGAGAATGTATGTGGGAGGAATGAAGCAATCAATACCTTCAAAAGCTATGTGAATGACATGATTTTACCCACCACTCACTTCTGGTATAACCTGCAATGTTAGATGAAGTTTGTACCTGTCCTCTCTCCTGAGAACCAAAACCTGGTCATGTGATTTCTTATAAAAAAAAGCCTTGCCGGTAGAGGATCCACAGTGAAAAATTACCAGACTTTTGAGTCTGGCTGTCAGTCATCAAAACTCTGTTCTGTCTTGGCTGAGCTGCATAGATATACTTGCCCCTTGACATTGACGTCAGATGCCCAAGGGCAGGACTGAGCAGGTTCTCCTTCATCGCTGTGATAGTGCTTCTTAGATTGTACACATCTGGCTGCTGGGCTTTATCTACCACTGGATCTCACTCCCGTTTGGCTGAATCAGTGTTATTACATCATCCGAAACATTTCCTATGCTTTGGCATGTTTTTTTCTGGCTTTATCCACATCCACCTCATTCTTGGCAATGCAGGTATACGCCCCAGTGTCCTGTACGCATTGCTGATATGAAGTTCCCTTGCATTGTTTTGCAGGGTGAGCTGCTTTGGGGATTTTGGTAGAATATTGTTGCCATTCATTAACTATGTTATTTCGGGGCTGGTGATTCCTTCTGCCTGGCAGTTGAGGCTTGCTGGCACTCTGGACTCCTGCGCCTGAGTTTCAGAATATGTTCTAATCTCTGGGGGCACTACCGGAAGGATATGGGTCTGACAAAGATCTTCATAAGCATGGCACATGTAGCTGCCTCCGTGAAATCGGTATCAGGGAAACAGATGTCTGTGAAATCTGTATCAGTGCTTCCTGATCAGAATGCTCTGCAGCTCAAATTGGCCACAATTTCAACAATGTAGTTGCTTGGATCAACATTGAGCAATGGTGCTGACCTTTCTTGATCGCTGCTTCCCTGGCCCGTTGGAGAGCATATTTCTCTGCCATGATTTGTCTGCATGTTTTCTTCCTGACTGAATGTGCAGTGAGTGAGAGGGACTGATTTAATTTCCCGAATGTACAAAAAGTAGAGGGTGTCCATAGCACTCTAATTTCCCCCATGTGCAAGGAAATCAACCAATCCTGGTTTTTGCATCGCACTGTATATTCAAATCTGGATCCTGCTGACCGCAAGTCCATCTTGGGGAATTTGCCTACAAGGCCCGTTCCCTTCATGGAAAGGCTGACGCTCTGCAGCTACCCCTATTCGCAGAGTGGACACGCTACAGCATACCTCAACATGTGAAGGTTAGCTGTAAGGGGGTAGTAGGCAAGGTGAAGAAGTCCCGAAAGGTCTTGGCATTGAGCCCTGGTTTTCCCGGGGGGGTGGAGGGGGGGCTCTGAGCCTAAAAAACACTAGAGAGCGTGTCTCTGTAGTGTTTGCATCCCTCTTTCCTGAGTCATCTCAGCTTAGATTCATTTATACACAGAGAACCGAGTGTACACCAAGGGTTGATGTTTTTGATTGAAACATTACACAGGGACCCTTATCGTTCACTGTTACTACAATCTGGGGAGGCTATGGTTGATGTTGTGCACCCAAATCTTTCTGGTGGTGTTTATTCTAGCTCCCAGAGTAGTGGGTTCACAGGATACCATGGAAGAACTACTGCTGTCAAGCTTGAAGGTGGGGATGACCTCACCAAAGATGAGTAATTTCTTGAGGGACACCAGAGGCATGTTGTCGGCTCCTCCTATTTCTCGATCTCCTGCTCTTCCTTCCATGGACCTGTCTCCGGATCCGCAGATGGTATCTCTTCTATTGGAAACTGACTAGTGCAGCTTTTGCTCCCTGCCACGGATACTCTAGCATGGATCTTGGCAATGGCATATTAGAAGGGTATTTGAAGAAATTGCCCAAGTCCTTCCACAACAGGATCCTAGTTATAATTAATGGTTTGGAACTCAAGGTCCTGGTCTCCTTCAGATGCAGAGCCTGGGACTCTGGAGGCACTCCTTACTAACACAGGATAACATTGGGATCCCTATCTAGCCGAATATTCTGGACACCCAGATATTTGAAGGTAGTGGCTCTCAGAAAAAAGTGGAAAGCTATTTGTTATCCTCAGTCACATTTGGCAGTTGTTTTGGCTATCGTTTCTCAGTCCACTCTTTGGTGTCTGTCCAGTCCTCTCTTACACTGGAGTGGAGGAGGATATAGCCCTGGGCATGTTTTCAGTAAAGTCTTTGTGAAAAATGCACTCCATTTCAGGCAGTAAAATTCTGATGCGTTCATGGTGTCCTGCAATATCAATTTGTGGAGGGATATTTGTAACTTTGTAGAATGCATACGTTGGGCTGTGCCTGAACGCTTCCAATTCAAAGGTACATCTTCCATGTGGAGACGCATGTACTTCTGTCAGAAAAACAGGTCTATTTAATTCTTATGATCGGGAGGGGCTAGTCGGTTCCTTAGAATAGAAAACTAATCCAGTTCTCTGAGCAATACAAAAATAGCACCTTCTATGCAGTTTAAACAATTTACATAATTACAAATATTGTATTACAAAATAATCTTCTAGCCCTGTCATTGGCTAACACTAATTCCATTGGATACTTTCATAAGGTACACCACGTTTCACATGCGATCTTCTTCCATTGTCGGACAAGACTTTTTTCCATATGATACATATATTGTTCATAAATAAGCAATTTTGTTATGATTCATACCATGTGACCGACACACATTAACTCAGATGGTGATTGTTCAGGACTATTATTCCTTTGGAACATCGCATAGCCTCACTTGCTACTACCATCTCAGACCATATAATCTTGAACCCAAAACCTGCTTCTCTCTTTTGGAACCCATAAAACCCCCAAACCAGCATGTGGTTTATTAACTAACGCTTCCTTCACCCTGCCATGCAAGACCCTACGTGTGCTGGAGGAAATTGCCTCTAGTATCTACAATTCAATACAACCTTATCACAGACGGCCATATGCGGCTCACTTCTATCCCCCTATCATGACCTCAGTCATGCCGCCGTCTAGGCCAACCGAAAATCCCCTTTCTGCAAACTGACAATTCTGCAATTTACATGGATTTTTAAACTGAGTGAAAACCCTCATACGTTCCGCAATGTCTTCATATATTATGATGTTTTTACATGTTAAGCCTTTGTCAAACCCTCACATGTACAATGTTCAGAATGACTGCGTCTCCCCACGTTAACTCCTTTTACCGGGATCCTTTTGCCAATATGCACAGAGTTTCCCACTCCATGCTTAATACATTGTCCGTTGCACAGCTCAAATTTAACTTTCTATCTTTTGTCTTTTTAATCTCTCTATACGGTTTTACCCCGGATTACCTCTCCTCACTGGTCTCATTCTATACTCCCCCCTCGCTCTCTTCACTCTAGCTCTGTTTCGTCTTGTAGTAACAGCGCACCTTTGTTTCCAATCACGCTTTCACACATTTGTACACCTTGCCCCTCTGCATTGGAATGCTCCTCCTTTTTCTTCACATTCTATCACTACCTATTCTTTATTCCGTAAATCGTTGAAACTTTATCTGATCCAGCAGGGTTGATCTTGGGCTCCTTTTATCAAGCTTTCATTTGTTTACCATTGTACCATTTTTATATTGTTGCTATGCTAAGCGCTTTGGAATTAGGTGCTATATAGTCCCAAATAAATACAAATAAATACATTCTACTAATAATGTTACTACCTACTATACTAATCTGTAACTACAAAGTAATACTCCAATCCTCTAACTACATTGAATAACAATTTTAAGTGGCTACATCGCCTTTTCAATTCTACCAACTGGAACCCAATACACTTGGCGAATTGTGAATCTCTTTCCTGCACTGGGGCTTAAAAAGTCTTCCCAAACATTCACCCCCTTTAGTTAATATATTAATTACCAAAATATGTTCCTGCTTGTCAACAACCCCATCCTTGAACCCACCTCTTATGGACCTCCATGTTTTTTTAATCGGACGAGAGGTGACCAACAGCACCTGTGTCAGACCATTCAGTCTGTGTACATAGGATTTGTGACAGAAGTGGCCCTACATGTGGACAGAGTGACTGTCATAGCAGCTATGTGTGGTAGCTTACCAGAACAACATCTTAAAAGTATCTGGCAGGAACAAGATGAGACAAGCAGCTAAACAAAAAGTGGCATCACGGTTTTTGCAGTCAGGCTTAGCCATGTGGAACCCAGGCAAAAAGCAAATGAAGCCAAATATTGTTGATGCCAGCCTCTTTTTTCATGGCCACACATAGATTATGTAAAGCTGTGAAGGTATTCGATAAAGTTCCATTGTCCATATCATTTGGTGGCACAAATGTGCAACAGGAAAACCCTATTTGATTGACACACCCTTCCATCGCAGTAAGAAGGCTCATGGCAGATCTATTTTGCAGCATCATGACTCGTAAGGCTCATCTCCTTGCGTATAGCATTGAAAGCAGTCTCTCAATAATTGGCCAGTTGAATGAGTTTGTAGCGGGTGATCTGAAGCAATTTAGCTTTAATAATGGCTTTGACCCATAGAGCCAGCAGAGGGCCCACAACCATCTCTGTTCTGCTGAAGAGCTTTGGTATACTTTTTAATTCCTCTGAAGATGTTGACAAATAATTACTCCGGATCGATTGCCTGAAAAGTTCAACAGTTCCATGTCCTTCAACAGTCTTACGTTCAGATGTATTCTACAAAAGAGAGAATACAGGGGGCACAAAAGTTGCTTGGGGTGACACGCTTGAGATATCCAGATGAGTTTCGGTGACTATCAAGATCGGGGAGTGCAAAGTAGCCATGCTGCAAACTCCCTTCTAGGGCAGTGGGAGTGGAGGTACGCCAGGGTCCCCACAGACCCAATAACCATCGAGGATGGCAGAAGTCCCACCGGCCAAATCTGCAATTTGCAAAGGTTTAGTACAATTTTTTTTAGTCCTGACTCCTATGGTGCCATCGCCTCTGAAACATAAGGAAAATGTGTTGGTAACTGGATCATAACAATCTTGGGACTCCATAAGCATGGGGAATGAGCGAACAGACATATCATGGGTTTGCCGCCTTTTCCCTCTCCACCCTCATATGCCTATACCACAGATTATTAGGAGCAAAGCCATGTCCATTCTCCATCTGATGAAACCACCTCCTCCTCTACAAATCACACCTGGGGCCCATACATCTTTTGGTTAAGGGTTTCAACATTTCATAATTTTCCAACATATTACTTTATTTATTTTTTTATTTATTTATTGCATTTGATACACGCCCAGACCCTTAGGTATCACGGCGAGGTTAGACATCTTAATAATGCATACATTGATAAAAAAGCGATTGTGGCACAGTTATGTTAGCAGAAAAGCACAAAACATAAGGAATAAGAGATGCATAACAGTTATTTACAGAGCACATAGGTATACGCAGTTACAGAGCTATTTACACAGTATTGCGATGGCTGTTGTTATTGGTATAGGTTGAATAGCCATGTTTTTAGCTGTTTTATGAAGCCCATGACCGTTTGCTCATTTTTGATGGTAAGCAGGAGAGCGTTCAAGTGTTTGGAGGCCAGGTATTGGAAACTAGTGCACCCTGCTCTAATGTTTTTATAGCAGGTTATTGCCAATAGTGAGTGGTTATTAGATCTTAGGGATCTGGTGATTTCTTTTTTGGTGATCGCATGATTTAAGTAGATAGGAACTTTTTCATGGAGGCCTTTAAAGGTGATAGGGCTTTGAAGATGTCTCTAGCTTTAATGGGAAGCCAATGGTGCTCTCTTCTGGTTTCGGAGATATGATCAGTTTTTCTTATACCAAGGGCTGCCCGAAGGGCTTTATTTTGTATGAGTTGCAATTTGTTAAGTTTAGTGATGGAGGTACCGAGTAGTAGTACATTACAATAGTCCAGTCTTGATAAAATCAAGGCCCTGGCTAAGGTGATGCAGTTGGTGGGTGTCAAGAATTGGTGACAGAGATGAGTTTAGAGGTGTAGCAGGTGGAAGATGAGTGCACTGATGTTTGACCATGGAAATGTTAGTCCAAGTAGACTCCTAGAGTTTTTACATGTTTGAGTACTGGTATTCTGCTACCGTCTGTTGATGGCGGCGTAGTCTGGATGAAGAGCAATTATTTTGGATTGGGAGCATAGGATGAGACACTGTCTTCTCATCGTTGAGGCATAGGCTATTTACTGCCATCCAGTTTTGGATTATGGAATAGATTTTGTTAATATTCACTGTGTCTTGGGTGTAGTTTCCTGAGAGAGGTATAAGGATCTGGGTGTCATCTGCCACATTGGTGTAGATGACACCCATGTCGCCCAGGGCTGAAAAGAGGAGCTTTGTGTATGCGTGAGTGTGGACGATGGGCAGGAGCCTTGCTTGATGCTTATAGGGACTGGTATGGGGTCTGCCACTTCTTTGCCAATAGAAACTCTAGAAGTTTGTTCTGCAAGGAAGGATTTGATCCACGTGGTAACGTCTGCGGAAAAATTGAAGTCTCTGGCTAAGGTGGAACAGTTTATTGTGATCTACAAGGTCAAACGCAGCAGATAAGTCCAATAAGGGGAGGATGCAGAGTTTTCCTGAATCTCTGATGGTGTCCATTTGTATGTTGAGATCCAGGAGGGCTGTTTCCCTACTGTGGTTAGGACGGAAACCAGGTTGTCTGGTGCCAAGAAGTTGGTTCTGTTCCAAATGTGCTTGGACTTCGTTGTATGGTATTTTATCGAGGATTTTGAGTAAAAAGGGGACTGTTGTTATTGGCCTATAATTGGTGGGCACAGCAGGGTCAAGGTTGTTTTTTTTAGCAGGGGTCTGACCCACGCTTCCTTTATACTGGCAGGGACCATATTATTGTTGAAGGATACGTTGATAAATTTGGTTATGATGGGTGTCAGTGTGTGGGCACATGATTTGACTATTTTAGCTGGGACAGAGTGTCCCTTGCAGTTGGAAGCTTTGATCTTAGATATAGTGTTAAGCACTAGTTCTTGTGAGATGGGAGTGAACTGGAAGATGGGTTTGGTATTCTCATTAGATGTAGGTAAGTGATGATCAGTAGCAGGTTTGTCAGTTATGATTTTTTTGTTGGTTAAGATCTTGTTTTGAAGTAGGTTAATCTTGGCTTCTAAAGCGTCTTGGATTGTGGTACACCACTTTTTTTCTGGAATTAGTGCAGTTGGTAGCTGGGGCTGGATTTTCAATTTCTTTTAGAATTGAGAATAATTCTTTTGAGTCAGATGCAGCATTACTGATCTGCGTGTTAAAGGCATTAGCTTTATGGTTGATAATAGCTTTTTTGTATGTTCTGTTTGCCTCTTGGTAGGCTAATTCTGTCTCTAGTGTAGGATATTTTCTGCAGGTGTATCCACAGGCATGTTTAGTTCCTCTTAAGGGCGCCAAGTTCATCATTGAACCAAAAACATGATAGTTTGTCTGAGCGTTTAGTTTTAGTGATGAGAGGGGCTACTGCGTTAATGGTGGACGTGAGGCAGTTGTGATAATCTGCTAGTGTGTTGGGGTTGTCATTGGATCTAGACAGTGTGCCTAGCGCTTTGGAGAGCAAAGGTTTTAGGTTTTCCAGTGTGGGTTTGCGAAGATTTCTAGTTTCGTAAGAGTTAGTGATTTTAGGAGTGGTTACGACAGGTTCAATGGCATTGATAGTGAACATAATATTGTGATGGTCTGTCCAATCTAATGGCTATATGGAGTCGATGGAGATATCGAGCGAAAGGGTCCAATCAAGGGTTCTTCCTTTGATATGGGTAGGGGTGTTTACTCGTTGTATTAAACTCATATCCTTCATGGAGGAGTCTAGTGCTTCTGCTTTGTGGTCGTGGCTATCATTAAATCCTAGGTTCAAGTCTCCCAAGATGACACATTTGGTGTTGGGCTTAATGAGAAGAGCTAATAGTAACGGAATGTTGGTCTCAGGCTGACTGCTGGAATTGGGGTCTCTGTAGATCACTTCTATGTTGATGGTTGTTTTACCATTTATAGGAAGTTTTGCTAGCAATATTTTGTATTCTGCGGGGCTTTCAATTGGGCATAATCTTAGTTGGAGCTTAGTCTTTGCGATGATGGCCACACCGCCTCCATGCGAATGGGTCCTTTCAGTTCTGAAGATAGTATAGTCTGAAAGGATGTCTATGGTGAGGAGGGAGCCAGAGGCTTGGTGAAGCCATGATTCCGTGACAACTAGTATGTTGAGTTTTGACTCTGTGATCTGGTTGTGTACTTCGATGGCATGGGCTCCTAGAGAGCAGGCATTTATAATGGCACATGACCTATATCTACATTATTATTCATTGTCGCACATAAACCAGGAAAAAAGAAAAACAACAAAGCATACATCCTATCCCTCATGTTTACTAACAGACTTCTTCAATAAGTGCGTACAAACTTAACTCTGTTCATGCCGTTGTTCTAGCTGGACTGATCCCCAGTTTCTATGAGAATACTTAACACAGTATTTTCTGTCGAATCTGCCCCGCTAGAACTCTGTGAAGGTGGAGAGGCCACTTTCTGTTCGTCGCCCAACGTTTACTCCCTTCTGCCTTCAAAGCGCATGGGGGTGCAAAGAACACTTCATTGGGCCCATGAAACCGACTTTTATTCAACCGACAAACAAATGTTCTTATCAGTACTTTATCTCTCGGGAAGAGCTGTGGCTGTATTAGGACTTGATTCTTGATGCCCTCCATTGCAGCCGGCTGTTGATGTGAAAAAGCATCCTGTGAAGATCTAATCTTGACAGCTAGGGTTAAGTCCCTAAAATAGGCACTAAAATCATCTCCTAATGTCTGAAGACTTTGGAGAATTTGATTCTATCCGTGTCGGTGAGAGTGGTGTATGCATTCTTCTCCCTGTCACTATCTTTTGTGGGGTAAGATGATGGTCCTTCCCGAACGGAGTCCTTAAATAAAACAGTGTCAGGGAAAGGCAAAACCGCCATGATTTCTTTAATTATTGGCACAATTAACATAAGCAGTTCTTCAATAAACCATTCTTTCCATGATTCCGTTGGCCTGTGGGTGGTATACTGAATACAACTTGTGCTTTATCCCCAACAAAGGTTATTTCTGCAATACAATTGTTAAAAAAAAGTGAGTTACATTTTCGGACATCAACACCTTGCATTTACCCCACCTTTGAAACTCCCCCCTCATATTTCACCGTCAATTAGCAAGGTCCAGCCTCGAGCCATCGGAAATATTGACAAACAACAACACTATGATGGCGGAAAAATTACTACACCTGTTACTCATATCCACATAATCAATGTGAAGTTCTCTGAAGGGTCCCGATGGTCGAGGCAATTTCCTTTTAATGTTTTCAATGTATTTCCATGATTGAACTGGTGACAGGTAACACAGATACAATTGTACTCGCCTGTTTTTGTAGGTTGGGAATTAACAAGTCCTCCTAGAGGTCTGCTGCTATTTTTGAGACGTGTGCTATTGCTTATGCAACTGCTTGAAAGCTACAATAGGTAACTCGAGGCATCATTTCTTTACCTGTGAGCTCCTCTCTCCACAACAAATTGTGGATGAGAGGACACACCCTTGTCTCACCCACAACTCCTTTTCATCTTTTAGCACTCTTTGTTGCATTTCTACAATTTGCATTAGGGACTCTGTCCTTTTCAACATTTAAGATGTCTAGACATGTATTAACTATATTTGGCACTTTCTCTGGTGACACCATGGGTCAAAACAAAAACTCTGCTGGTAATTGTTATGCTCTATCTCGAATCCCAGGAACCCAACCCAACACCACCATGGCACCATAAAGAAACAAATCTGAATGGACAGGAACCCCCCTTATTGTGCTGTCATTATCACATGCTCGCAAACGCATCCTAATTCTCACATGATATAAACCTGGGGTCAAACATATAATATACCTTATTCGGTGAACAAGATCGTCATATTCAGCTTACTCAAGTCTCTTTCCGAGAGATTCACTGGGGTATCTGTACAGTACAACAAAGGAGCTGATACATCTTGAGTACCTACAGCCCTCCTGATAAGGTGCGTATGTGCCTTTTTATGCATGTAATTATGACCAATACGGATGATTTCATCTCTACTGTGTACTGTGTATGCTTTATTTATTCATTAAATAAACATACTATCCACCACTAGATGGCACTGAGTGTTTCTTTTGTCATCAGCAGCATAGCAAGCGAGCAATAGAATAAAGCATGCACCCTTTTAAAATGCGTTCATACCCATAACGTCTAATAGCTTGATATGCTAAAATGTAAAGTTTGCTTTGATGTCCTTAGTTGAATGTTCTTTAACCATACATAACAACACGCTGGAGGTTTGTGACGAATCTCCAAACCTACGTGAGTTTATGGCACAACTTATTTGTTTTGTGTGTTTTTAAAGCGCTGAAAATGAAGTGGGTAAATCGGGATGTTTTGCCTTTTGCATCTTATAGTTTTCCATTACGTTTGTGGAAAATAAAGGTACAGTGATATTATTTTGGCACAAAATGCTGCTATAAGGATTTACATGTTGTCATGATGCTTTACTATGCAATTTGTTTTTTTTTTGGAAGTAAACTCTGTAGGACAGTATTATTGTAGGTCTTGACACCCAAAACTTAAATTTTTGTTCCAAGTAAAATGCGGAGGAAGGTGGCCGTGCCCAAATTGAAAGAGCGGGTTAAAATCCCAGCTTTGCTGTTTAGCAAGTGTGTGATGCTGGGCAAATAATGTAATCTCGCCCTGACTTCAATTGCAAAAATTGGAGTGCTTATAAATGATTAAGTTTGCACCCTTACAATAGGACAGTTTTAATAAGTGTAGGGACACATTGGTGTATCCTGGTGCTCCTCTGCTAGTGGCACCAATACTGCTGCATAGAATTGCATTATTGCTGCACTAGCCCTTCCCATTCTTGTAACACTGGATTTGACGGGCAGACATAGTCTCACCAGCCAGTCAGTGCACCAGAGATTCTAGTATAGTGTACTGTGGTAGAACCAACATTACCTTTTATCCCCTGTTGCTCCCAGCCTGAAGGTGCTTGGGCCATCCAGAGTACTGCCCCACGATCTGTAATGTCCTGTTATGCTATGATATTGACTTTTACTGTGTTTGTTCAGAAAAATGTGCTTGAACACAAACGCAGTAAAACTTTAAAGCTGTTACTTTCAAGAAAGTCTTCCATCACCTCTCTGCATATTGCGCTTTAAAATATACTATTCGATAGTTGGTCCCCACACCAGACCATGGGGGAGGTAGTTAGAACAGTCAGAGCCTCCAAGTTTGCCCTGCCTATTTTCTGAAGTGGCTCCTCCCATCACAACTTTATTCCGCCCCTTCTCGCACCCCGAAATGTAGGATTTAGGCTTACTCTCACAAACCACCAGCCACCAAAACCACTCCCCTCAAAGTGCTGAAATAAAGGGACGGGAGCCAACACATCTGCAATTATTTCTTTACTTGCTGCACCATGGCCCATTCCAAGCCTGCTCTGTAATGTCTCATTTATGAAGTTATGCTGGCTGTAGTAAGACGTGCGCTTGCGGTTGGGCTATACCACGAGGGATGGGCCATTACCCCATGCAGGGTTGAACGGTTCCATTAGCCTGAACTGAATATATTTGCCAATGGCACATGCAGGGAGGGCATGTGCCACTGGCACATGCAGGAAAGAGATGCTCAGTTAGCATGTACAGAGGGGAGATGTGCTGCTGCATTTGTACGGAGGCTATGCCAATAACATGTGGAAAGGGAGTATGTGTTCTTACATAGTGCTTTTAGCCAAATTCCTTCAGCTTTTAAGCACTGTGGTAACAGTTATTATCCCATTTCGAATGGTACTTGATTTATTATAGCAACACCAAGCAGAATGCCAGGGGAGCACTGTTGGACATTGTGGTGGGGGCTGGTGAGGACATGTTCGAGTCATGCTGAATAAGGAAGGGTAAGGGGGAGAATCGGGTACATGTGGCCCCAGTACATTCTGGCCATTTCCAGCACTGATAGTAACTGTGTGAACGGTCATTCTATATTACATTTCTTGTAAGAAAGAAGCGACTCCTCTGCGGTCTTCCCTCTACGCTGCACCCATCAAGGCTCTGTCACGTTATTGGAAATTGGGAAGTGCAGGCCGCCCTCCTGCCCGGTAGCTTTGCACCCTTTCTTTGGATGCAACGTTAGCATGTGCTCTGCTTTGCCTGTGCAGAGGGGAGCCCTGCTGTTAAGACTGGCAGAAAGGAGATGTGCTATTATAGCATGGGCAGAGGAGATGCTCCGTTAGCACTCGCAGAGAAGAAAGGTCCCCATAATACGTACTTAGTAAAGATGTGTCATTTGCACGTGCCATGGAACAGAAGTGCAATTAGCATGCAAAGCCAAGTTGTTCCTTTAGCATGTGCAGAGACAGGCTGTGGAGTTTGCACATGCTAACTTCACATTCCGTCGCTGTACAAGATGTGCAGTTTGCACATCCCATCCCT
The DNA here is from genome assembly GCF_040938575.1 of Ambystoma mexicanum. Taxonomy (NCBI): domain Eukaryota; kingdom Metazoa; phylum Chordata; class Amphibia; order Caudata; family Ambystomatidae; genus Ambystoma; species Ambystoma mexicanum. The sequence goes on along the minus strand of NC_090929.1, from coordinate 91,109,942 downwards.
GCACGTACTGTTGGCATGTGCAGAGAGGGTATGTCCCATTAGCATGGGCATAGAGAAGGCGTGTCGTTAGCATGCACATCTCCTCTGTGCACATGCGCGCATTTAGCACACATGTACAGAGCTGTCCCACTAGTATGTGTGCAGAGAAGATGCACCATTAGCAGACGAGAAGAGATGTGCCAATAGCATGCGCAGAGAAGAGATTTGAGGTCACTATGGGTAGAGAAGAGATATGCCAATAGCATGCGCAGAGAAGAGATTTGAGGTCACTATGGGTAGAGATGTGTCCTGTCAACGTGTACAAATATCAGGCTTGCTAAACAGAACGTGTTCTATCGATACGTGAAAACCATGTCTGCCATTAGCATATGCATAGAGATGTGCTGTTAGCATGCGCATGGTGTAAAGGTGCAATTTACACATGCAAATGACACAAATTACAGCACATCTCTGAAAATGCTGAAAGGAGATGTGCCTTTACCATGTGCACAGAGTACGTGTCGTACTCGTTAGTATGTGTCATGAGGAGATGCATAGCTTGCATGTTCAGGGAGTGTAACGCTCACCTGATTCCCGTAGAGGCGCCGGTCTTGACTGGGCGTATACCGTATCTTCAAAAGTGATGTGTAACACACGGCTGGCTCTTTGGGCTGGACCTCTGTGCACTCTATGTCTGACTCGAAGGGTAAGATGTCTGCAGATAAAAAATATGGGATTAAGGAACTGGGTTATTGAATGTCTCTCTCTTCTTCCCTTTCTCTTCTCCTGTAGAACCCCAAAGGTTAACGCTCTCACCTTAGGTAAGTGAACGCTGTGCTCTCCATCTGCCTCGGGGCAGGGTGCTGTAACCAGTTTCTTCACTGGATAAGGGGAGCAGGCCTCTTGACTTCAGAGGACTGCTGTCTGTCGTTTACTGCACGAACGGTAAGTTTCGAGTAATTCTAATGTCTTTAAAGTCTTTAGTAATGATGTCTCTTGTTTTGCAGGGTTCCGGCGATGGCGGATGACGGGCTGAAGTGAGTTGAAGATGGAGCCCGTGTGATGAATAGAAGCGCCTGGAAGCACGTAAGTAAGCGCTTGTTGCCTGCTTCACGATGCGCTCTAACTGTCTTTTTATTTTGCAGGTACAAGTTCGGAGCGGCTGCAGGGTGCCGGAATACCCACTGGGTTAGATGTGGAAAGGAGTAATGGCACGTGAGTATTAAAGTTCCCCAATGTCTTTAAACGCACCTTGTTTTGTCTTTCAGATGCGGGATGCAGCGCCGAAGGCCTCCGGAGCGTGCGAAGAGTTGGTAAGCTTTTGTCTTTCAGATGCCGGAATGCAGCGCGAGGCGTTGGTGACAGCCGATGGACCAGGTAAGTGAAGAGCTGTCACTGAAGACCGTAATGCTAACCTGTTCTTTCTTGTCTTTATAGGTGTTGCTGAAGACTGGATTCAGGATGGTAAGCCTTTTTCCTTAGGCCCAGGATCAGATGCAGAAGACACGATGAGCGTTCTGCTGCAGAGGATGCAGAATAACGCAAAGCAAGATTCATCCATCGGGTGTGGTTTAAATAGCCTCCTGTAGTGCTTAGGTGTCTCCTTCCACAGCCACGACTAGGTAAGAAAAGAGTTCCTGCTTTCCAGAAGAGTTCCAGTGTTCTGAATCTAGGGAGTGGCTCCTGCCCCACCCAACAGGAAAAGTAGTTCCAAACAGAAGAGGATCAGAGGCTCAACTGGCAGGCAAGTAAGCAGCATGGTCTGCTGCAGGTAAGTCCACCCAAGCATTATGAGCCCGGCGCTTCCAGCGCTGGGACTGGGCATATTTATGAGCCTGGTGCCACTGGCACCAGGACTGGGTCCAAAAGGTCCCAATTGGGACTGGTTGGCACTCGGAACCTGGGTTATGGATCTGCTTCCAAGGGAGTTGGGAAAACCCTGACCTTTTGGAAGCAGAGATCATGACAGTACCCCCCCCTCAAGGCCCCTCCCAAACCGGGCTTCTCCGGGGGTTTTGGCTTGTCAGGAAATGTTCTGTGAAATCTTTTGATTAGGCGAGGAGCGTGGACATATTCAGCAGGTTCCCAGGATCTCTCTTGGGGGCCGTAGCCTTTCCAGTCAATTAGGTAAAATAGTTTAGATTTGGAGATCTTGGAGTCTAGAATGCTTTTGACTTCAAACTCGAGTTCTCCATCAACTAGGATAGGTTTTGGAGATTTAGTTAGTCGGGTTTGAGGTTGCACGGGTTTTAATAGAGAGACGTGGAAGACCGGATGTATCTTCATGTGCGGGGGCAAGTCCAACTTGACCGCTACTGGGTTTACTATGGTAGTGATGGAATAGGGACCAAGGTATCTTGGGTTGAATGTGCGTGGCCCTTTTAGAGGTAGATATCTGGTGGATAACCAGACTTGATCCCCTACTTGATATTGAGGGGCTTCCTTCCGATGTTGATCTGCTCCTTTCTTGTATTGTTCTTTAGCCCTTTGAAGGTGAGAAACAGCTTCCTTAAAGGCTTGGCTGATTGTAGAATGCAGGTAGTCTACTGCTGGTGTTTCAAGATCTTGGAGGGGATCCAACTCCGAGGTTCGAGGGTGACTGCCGTACAAAAGAAAAAACGGGGTTTTCCCAGTTCCCGAATGGACAGAGTTATTGTAGGCATATTCGGCTATCCAAAGGATGTCTTTCCAAGTTTTTTCAGTTTGTTGCAGCATGCAGCGTAAATACTGTTCCAGAGTTTGATTGGTCCTCTCGGTTAGTCCGTCGGTCTGAGGGTGGTGACTGGTCGATAGTCTCACATCAATTTGAGCCGACCGACAGCAACTTCGCCAAAAATGAGAAATAAATTGACTACCTCGATCCGAAATTAGAACCGAAGGAAAACCGTGCAGTCGGACGATGTTTTCGAGAAATTCTCGGGCCAGAGTTGCTGCTGTTGGCAAGCCTTTGAGCGGAATGAAATGCGCCATCTTGGAGAATAAGTCCACGATTACTAGAATCGTATTGTATCCGGAGCATGGAGGTAGATCGGTGATGAAGTCCATAGAAAGCGTATGCCAAGGGCGAGGTGGGATGTCAATAGGGCGTAAGAGGCCTGCTGGTCTTTCCTTTTGACTCTTGTTTTGGGCGCATACTCCACAGGACATTATAAAGTCTCTGATATCTTTTTTCCAAGACGGCCACCAGAAGTAGCGCTTGATCTTTTCTGAGGTCTTGGCCATACCGGGATGTCCTTCCATTAAAGAATCGTGATAACAAGAGATTACTTTTTTCTGTAAATCTGTGCTGGGTAGGTATAATCGTTCTTGGAAATACAATAAGTTGTCCTTTACTGCAAAGTCCTTTCCCTGCAGATGCCAATTCTGTATGTCTGCTGGAGTTACAAGTTGCCTGGCTTTATCCTTAACTTCCTCTATGGATTCTGTGGCGATTACACCCAGAATTCTTTGTTCGGGAATGATTGGTACAGGTTTAGGGTTGATCAAGTGTTCTTCCACTCCCATCCGAGAAAGGGCATCAGCTTTACCGTTCTTAGTACCAGGTCGCTAGGTAATTATGAAGTCAAACTCGGCAAAGAATTATGCCCAACGGAGTTGTCTAGAGGATTGGGCTTTTGCGGTTTTCAAATATTGCAGGTTTCGGTGATCCGTAATCACAGTAACGGTGTGTCGGGCCCCCAGCAGATAATGCCGCCAAGCCTTAAAGGCAGACTTGATAGCCAGAAGTTCCTTGTCAGTAATCGTGTAATTGATTTCAGGAGGCGAGAATTTGCGGGACCAAAATGCCACGGGATGCAACTGATTGGTTACCGGGTCCTTTTGTGATAGAACTGCCCCCATGGCAAGGCTTGAAGCATCAGTTTCCACGATGTAGGGGAGTTCGGGGCGAGGGTGTTTTAAGATTGGTGCAGAGATAAATTTAGTCTTCAAATCCTGGAAAGCTTGTTCCGCCTCGGTAGACCATTCAAAACATTTGTTTTTCTTTAACAAGGCAGTGATGGGCTGGACTATTCGAGAGAATTCGGGGATAAACCTGCGGTAAAAGTTAGCGAAGCCTAACATGCTTTGCACACCTTTTATGGAGGATGGTGATGGCCATTTGAGAACTGCATCGACCTTCTTTGAATCCATACGCACTCCGCCAGGTGATAATATGAATCCCAAGAATTCAACTTCAGTCACGTTGAAAACACATTTTTCCAACTTAGCGAAAAGTTTGTGTTGACGCAATCTTTCGAGGACCATTTTCACGTGTTTCCGATGTTCAGATTCCGATGAAGAATAAACGAGAATGTCGTCAATGTAAACAACAACACACACATCTATGAGCTCTCTGAGGACATCGTTCATAAAATATTGAAAGGCGGCCGGGGCATTGCAAAGTCCGAAGGGCATGACCTGATATTCAAATAGCCCATACTTGGTGCGGAAGGCCGTCTTCCATTCATCGCCCTCTTTTACTCGTACCAAGTATTAAGCTCCTCTAAGATCCAGCTTTGTATATATGCATGCTTTTCTGACTTGGTCCAGGAGTTCAGGGATCAAAGGTAACGGATATCTATTCTTACCGGTGATCTGGTTCAGGGAGCGATAATCTATACAAGTTCTAAGGTCTCCTTCCTTTTTTGGAACGAAGAACAAAGCTGAAGAAGCAGGGGGCTTGGAAGGACGAATAAACCCATTTGCCAGGTATTGATCCAGGTATTGTCGAAGGTGAAGGTTCTCCGGCTCGGTGAGGGCATACATTCTACTACAAGGAGGAGTAGATCCAGGTATCAGGTCTATCTGGCAGTCATAAGACCTATGAGGAGGTAGAGAGTTAGCCTGATCCTTCCGGAAAACATCTTGGTATTCTAGGTATTCGGGAGGTAACCGGGGAGTCTCTGAAGAAATTGCTGCCAGTGCAACACCAGGTGGAGGGTGACAAGTAGAGACACATTCTGGAAACTGGACCGTTCTTGCTCGCCAATCGATCAGAGGATTGTGTTTCTCTAACCAAGGTATTCCTAGAATAATCTGAAACTGAGGGGCCTTGATCACATCGAACACGATCTTCTCATGGTGTCCATCTTGACTTACTAGCGTCACCTCTTGAGTGGTATGCGTTACTGGCCCGGAGGCTATCTCCGTACCATCCACCGTAGTAATGACGTCCTTTACAGCCTTGGGACAAAGAGTTAGATTCATCCTCAAAACCATTTCATGATCCACATAATTGCCGATGGCACCGCTGTCGACGTAAGCTTCAATTGCATGTAATCGATCCGGATTATCAGGGCTAATGAGGACCATAGGTATCACGAAATGCGAGGTCACGGAACTGGTTTTCACGCTCAGCAAGAGGACCTCTATTCTTGTCGGGCGAGGTCGTTTCCCTGCTCAGAGTTTGTAACTTTGGTAACTGCAGCTCCTACTGCCTTCTTGGCAGGTTTCACCGGACAGTCTCGAAGAAAGTGCCCTGAGTTTCCGCAATAGAGGCATAATTGCAACTGTTTTCTCCTTTCCCGCTCCTTTTGTGTTAGAGGACCTTTCAGACCCCCTATTTGCATGGGTTCCCCGGAGTCTACTCCTTTGGAAGGAGTTGGCGGTTTGGAAAATACTCGAGCATCAAACTTGGAACGATCGGCCTTCCTGTTCTGCAGTCTGTGATCTATTTGAACGACTAAGTCTATATAGTCCGAACAATCTTGTGGGGGATTCACTACTTGGGCTAACACATCTTTGAGCTCTCCACGTAGACCTCTATAAAACAGCGTAATCCTTTTGTCCTCAGGCCATTGAGTTTCCACTATCAGTCTGTTGAAAGACGCAATATAAGCCAAAAGGTCTTGATTACCTTGTCGCAACGAAAGAAGCTCATTGTCCAAGGCCTGCCCCTGTGAATGTCTTGCGAACAGTTTTTCCATACTGAGCTGAAAAGCTTGAAAATCATGGAGGACCGGATCATCTTGATTTACTAGAGGGATCGACCAGTCTGCTGCATTGCCACTAAGGTACGAAAGCACGAAAGCTACTTTAGCTTGATCAGTTGGAAAGGCTGCTGGCCGGCATAAGAAATGCAACCGGCACTGATTGATAAATACTGCAAACCTCTTTGGGTCATCAGAAAAATCGTTCGGGCAGAGCCAGAGGTACATTCCCAGGTAGGTTGATCTGCACTGGATTCATAGAGGATGTAGAAGGAAGATTTCCCCCAGATGCGGGTAACGGGGTCTGTCCGGCTTGTGACTGTAGCAATTGTCTAGCGAGATCATCTGTTCGCTCCTTGGAAATAATCAGTTCCCTTCTTAGAGCGTTCGTTTCCTGACGGGCTGCATGCACTTCTGCCCTTAGTTCCCCAAGTAAATGGGCTAGCTGGTCGGTATCCGAGGTTTCCATAGCGCCTGGACGGGAGTTTTGTGGTAGGCTTTGCGTTCTGTAACGCTCACCTGATTCCCGTAGAGGCGCCGGTCTTGACTGGGCGTATACCGTATCTTCAAAGGTGATGTGTAACACACGGCTGGCTCTTTGGGCTGGACCTCTGTGCACTGTATGTCTGACTCGAAGGGTAAGATGTCTGCAGATAGAAAATATGGGATTAAGGAACTGGGTTATTGAATGTCTCTCTCTTCTTCCCTTTCTCTTCTCCTGTAGAACCCCAAAGGTTAACGCTCTCACCTTAGGTAAGTGAACGCTGTGCTCTCCATCTGCCTCGGGGCAGGGTGCTGTAACCAGTTTCTTCACTGGATAAGGGGAGCAGGCCTCTTGACTTCAGAGGACTGCTGTCTGTCGTTTACTGCACGAACGGTAAGTTTCGAGTAATTCTAATGTCTTTAAAGTCTTTAGTAATGATGTCTCTTGTTTTGCAGGGTTCCGGCGATGGCGGATGACGGGCTGAAGTGAGTTGAAGATGGAGCCTGTGTGATGAATAGAAGCGCCTGGAAGCACGTAAGTAAGCGCTTGTTGCTTGCTTCACGATGCGCTCTGTCTTTTTATTTTGCAGGTACAAGTTCGGAGCGGCTGCAGGGTGCCGGAATACCCACTGGGTTAGATGTGGAAAGGAGTAATGGCACGTGAGTATTAAAGTTCCCCAATGTCTTTAAACGCACCTTGTTTTGTCTTTCAGATGCGGGATGCAGCGCCGAAGGCCTCCGGAGCGTGCGAAGAGTTGGTAAGCTTTTGTCTTTCAGATGCCGGAATGCAGCGCGAGGCGTTGGTGACAGCCGATGGACCAGGTAAGTGAAGAGCTGTCACTGAAGACCGTAATGCTAACCTGTTCTTTCTTGTCTTTATAGGTGTTGCTGAAGACTGGATTCAGGATGGTAAGCCTTTTTCCTTAGGCCCAGGATCAGATGCAGAAGACACGATGAGCGTTCTGCTGCAGAAGATGCAGAATAACGCAAAGCAAGATTCATCCATCGGGTGTGGTTTAAATAGCCTCCTGTAGTGCTTAGGTGTCTCCTTCCACAGCCACGCCTAGGTAAGAAAAGAGTTCCTGCTTTCCAGAAGAGTTCCAGTGTTCTGAATCTAGGGAGTGGCTCCTGCCCCACCCAACAGGAAAAGTAGTTCCAAACAGAAGAGGATCAGAGGCTCAACTGGCAGGCAAGTAAGCAGCATGGTCTGCTGCAGGTAAGTCCACCCAAGCATTATGAGCCCGGCGCTTCCAGCGCTGGGACTGGGCATATTTATGAGCCTGGTGCCACTGGCGCCAGGACTGGGTCCAAAAGGTCCCAATTGGGACTGGTTGGCACTCGGAACCTGGGTTATGGATCTGCTTCCAAGGGAGTTGGGAAAACCCTGACCTTTTGGAAGCAGAGATCATGACAGGGAGGATACATGCCATTATCAAGTGGAGTGATGTGCTGTTAGTATGTGCTCGAACGAGATGTGCCATTTGCATGTGGAGTGAAGGGCTCTGCACAAGCCAGACAACTTTGATCTACAACGCTTTTGGTCTACGGGTCAGATTTTACGTATGCATTGGGTGTATGTGTTGGATATGTTTTAGGAGAAAACTAATTTTTACTCTTGAAATTGCATTTAGCCTCCAATTTAAAAAATCATGTGTAAAATAAGCCCACCTCAAAATCTTATCTGGAGCACGGAGTACCTACCTTGATAGGTAAATCCTCTGTGTATGGAACTGACAGAATAGCCCATGCGAATCCCTGAGTGTCCAGCATTTTACTAAAAATTCAATCGCTTATCGTTACACCTACTTGGGATTCCTCTTCCGGATAGACAGTAACAGATTGGACTGGACACTTCTGAGCTCTCTGTGGGCTGTCCTAATCTGGGTATGAATTTTTACCTGGGAGTGGGAAAGTGCCCTCCTCCCTCCAAAACACACGCTCCCATGTAATCTTTGGCGGTACCTTGAGGCAAAGGATTCCTCTCCCATGGCTGTACTGGTGCCTGTGCTGACACAACTGACTGTAGTATATAGCTCTGTGGAGCCTCAGACTCTGGGTTCTGTCCTACCCATGCTTGTTGCAGTTGCACAGAGCCTGGGAAGCGGGACATAGCCAGGGTCTGTATTTGGGGAGTGGGATATCCCGCAAACCTACTTTCTGGTCCATTGGGGTTCGCATGTGGATCATACAAATCTGATGGCCTACTCCTGCAATCCTGTGATAACCATTCTCCCGCAGGACCAACAGTGGACTCCATATAGTACTCCAAACTCGCCTCCCATTTGTCCACCAAACCTAGGCCTCATTCCTCTAAATCCTCCACATGCGCTCCCGCCTCCCCTCTGAAACCTTGCTCTTCCCCTTGAAAGCCCCATGTCTGATATTCTGAAATCAGGAACATACCCATCCATCCATCCACCCGCGTGCCATATTTGCTTCAAATTGTCCCTGTTGCCGTTCGGTGGAGCTTGTAATCATCACTCCCTCTAAACTTATTTTAGCCAATTTCTTTTGAATCATTTTAGCCTCTGCTTTCTGCGCCTGCTATGCTGCTGCTTTTTCATTCTCCTGCCTCCTTTTAAAATGGTGTCATATATGTGCTTGAATTTCTGGCCAACCCTTTACTTCTATTCGTACAACTTTTTTCAAATCTTGCTGTACCCCCTTGGGGTCCTCTTTTCAACATATGATAGAAAACGGCCACGTTTTTATCCCATGCATCCCTTGTCTCTGCTCTCCACAGCGCCTGAATCTGTTGTATATATGCAGCAGGATCATCATCTGCCTTCATGGTCCTAGCCATGACTGAATTCATATCTGGTGTGTCAGGATACATAGCTTTTAAAGCTGCCCACACATTTGCCTTGCAATTGTTAACAGGTGAACCATTGTGGTTATTTGTGTCAGGCTGTACCCCTGGGTGCCCCACTTGCCTTCAAATTTCATCTGCTTGTTCTCCTATAAGGGGGGGGGGGGCAAGCACGTTTTTCATATCTCCCATGGCCAACATAGTGGCTGCTGTTTCTGTTCTAATGCATAAATCCAATTCCCTTCCCGGCAGTGAGTGAGGGTAGTGACTTCATATGATTTATTCCGGTCCGTATGCAGCCAACGGACATATTGTGCTCTACCCAACCCTTTTTGTAGCAATGGAAACTGTCTTAGCCGTACTTTCTTTTTTTTTTATTTATTTTTTTATTTTATTGAGTTTTTCCCTATTACCCCATTGTTTCCCTACTGCTGTAAGGGTACCACGGCCTGTCCTAAGACCCCATGGTGTAATTTACATAACCACTACTTCAGATGCTGAAGCAGCACCCTGCTCTCCCTCTGATTCCCATTCCTCTTCATCTTCTTCCCCTACGTTCCTTACCTCCTCTCCGTCCCAAATCATGGTCCGCTCTACCACGGCGCTCTGTTTCTGTGACTAATGTCTCAAGTTCCCCTTCTAGGGACATATCTCCCTGAGGAGTCCACCTTGAGGTCAGTTATAACAGCACTGTCAACTTCAAAAAGCAACTGTTCTGACCTCCACTGATCAATCCTATTCCTGCTGCCTGCTTGTCACCTTCTCCCTGCTCCGCTGTCTTGCTTGTACCCTCTCTCCCTCCACCTGCTGCAGTGTTTTCTCCAAATTTCTGCACTCTTGGTTCTCCACCACTTGTCTTAATCTTTCTTCTATCCGCATCACCGTAGGCGTTGCTTGCCACCTCCTTGAATTTACTGGAGTGGAGGGTTGAGACAGTGGCAAATACTGGTAATTGGTATATCCCACATGAGTTGATAAAGGAAAGCACCCATATGGTTGTGGGGCTGCCATGGTCTCTACACCCCCCTTCATTTACTCCCCTTCTCCCATCTTACCTTCCCAGGGCTTTCCTGTCTCCTCAAGCATCCTCCACAATTCTAAAATACTCTGCTTCTTCTCCAATTTCTTACCCTTCTACTTTGTAAATGCTTAGAATCACATGCTGTGCATGTAGTCCGACATCTAGTGGTAATCCCATAATATTGCATTTTTTTTTCCGAGGATCGAAAAGGGGCGTTGAACTGGGCGTGTCTGTAACACTATCACTACTGTGACGTGTAGTGTACCCATGATCCCTCACATGTCGAGGTGCCCCAGATTGTTGCAGAGCTCATGTTAACGAGATTTCATGCTAAGTATTATCGCGTCTTCGCACCCTTTCAATGTTTTGACTCCATGCCCGTTCCTGTTTTCCATCTTAAGATTCTCCAGCTGAATTCTTGACGGCTGGCAGCAGCCTTCACCATCAGGCTTCGGCCTTTTACAGTAGGGAGAGTGGGGACCTTTCTTCTCGACATGACATTTTACTTGTCTGGCTGCTATTTTTCTACTTAATGCTGGGATTGAACTCCATTCCAAATTTTACCTTTCCTGTACTAGGAAGTATGCTTGGAGGGACCCTCGTAAGGAGTGTAATAACTGCTTACCCCGTGACCACGACGAGTGGCGTTGCAAGGTCAACTCTTTAAGCCTAAGACCCCTAAAGAAAGGCACACAAAGCAGTGGGTGACCTACGCCATGCAGATCGAATCCCAAGCCCCCACCGGCGCTGTCGCATTGGACGAGGAACCCTCCAGCAGCTGTGGCTGCAGTTCGGAGACCAAAGACATTGTTGCGTAGTCTGCCGACTCCTGCATGCCCATCCCCACTAGGCATGCCGAATGCACTGCTATGGGGAGACCACCCACTGGAGATAGGGGGACACACACTCACACCACCAAGCTAAGCACACAACCCCTCGGCATCCCTCGACTATACCATCAAAGAAGCCAACTGCATCTGGAGGCCTATCAATCTTCGAAGGAACCTGTTGAACCTTCCGGTTCTCGACCCTGGCAACTCTGCGTTTTAGCGCATGAGTCAAAGTCTTCGACTACACAGGATGTTGTCACTAAATCTTCAGCGCCTGTTTTTGACACGTCGAAACATGCGTCCTTCAGTAAAACACACCCTAAATTATGAGAAAAGTTGCCCAAGGCGCTTCCACAGCCATATTGCCATTGTTCTGGTCCCCAGACACCCCCTGTTTACCTCAAGGATATGTCAAGGCCTTTTCCCCACTGTCACAGTTCTTACAGCGTCAATTAAAGTCCTGTTCAAGAGGAGTTGGCTTACCCACTTCCTGAAACTCTAACTACAGGGACAGGACTAGGGCAAGGTTTGAGGAATGTATGGAAAAGGTGTCTGAGTTTATTGATTTCTCACAGGTTTGATGAGTCTACTCCTAAAACAACTCACTCCTTAGACAATGACCTTAGACCCTACAAGTCTTATAGACTTTGCACCCCTGTGTACCGCTCTACCTCTCCTGTACCTAAGATAGCTGACCCCTCGGGGGATATTTTTTAGGATAATCAGGAAGAAGAGTTAGTCTATGTCCCAGACCAGACACATGACTTTATACTGATGACCGGGACTTGGCCCACTACCCCTGCTCATGAGGCAGAGCTTGCCAACCTCTTTTTTGACACCATTCCTGTCACACATCCCAGGGAGGCTTCTGCCATTGATGACCAGCTGCTCTTTGATAACATTCTTAAAAAGGCAGTAGATCATTTCAAAATTCTTATCCAAGAGGCAGTGCATGACTCCGACTTTGTTGAGGACATCCTCAAGGGGAAGATCAAGAAGCGTACCGCCCCACCTGTACTCAAGCCCTCCCTTACTTAGGCAGTTAACCAGCGCATTGAGAGAATGTTCAGACCCGCTCCTTCGGATCCCCTCTATATTCAGGGACACTCCGTTCCAGATTCACTGGTGGTCACCACGACCAGAAAGCATGCAGGTGTTCCCTTGTCTTCGGCTGAGTCTCCTCGTGACAAGGACTGTAAATAACTCTATGCTTTGGGCAAAAGGATAATGTCTTCTGCAGCTTATATTATCCGCATTGCCAATAACACCACCTTGATTACCAACTTCAGTGTTGTCCAGTGAGGTCTGGTTCAGGACAGACTGCAGAGTGTTCCTGAACCAGCCCAAGTCACGGCTGCTCGCTATTGTGCAAGAAGGATGACAAGTCACTCACAATATTTTAAAAAACATGTTACACGCCGTTGAGACAGCTGGCAGGGTGTTAGCGTAAGAGACTCTTTTAAAGCTCCACGCTTAGTTGAAGATTTCAAACCTGAGACTCGGGCCTCCCTTATCAAAAGCGCATAGAAAAGAGTCTGCTCTGTTTGGGAAGGTGGTGGACGACTCACTCGATACGGCAAAGAAAGAGCATGAGACGCTAAAGTCTCTCAGATTTCCAGCAGGCCGTACCTGCAGCGCACAGTTTTTAATAAACACTGCTCCTGTCGAGGGCAAGCCTTCTCTACACCCGGTGAGAAACCTAAGGGTATTCTCCTCCGTAGACCTAGAGAATCCCTTATTCAGGTGGCCAGGGACGAACTTGCCCTCTCAGATCCCAACACTAGGGGTAGACGAGCGAGGGAGGTGCGCTCGGGTAGGGGAACCACAGATTATGCGAGGGGGAACGGGGGGGCGAAGGGGCTGGTGGTAATGCCCAAAGGGAGACACAGTATTTTACCAAGGAAGAAAGTGAGGGAGACTAAGTCCCTGAGTGTGTTTTTTTTGGTTTTTCCACCGATATCTCCCTTCCTCCCAAAGAAGCTCCCATAATAAAATCCCACACCTCTGATTATGTCCCGCACTCCCAACCTGCTCAGAAAGAACACTACCATTCCCAAAATCCTCCTTTTTATGATAATAATCCCAGTCATTCCCATTGGCTTCACAAACCCTACCAATCTCACCCGTCTGAATTTACCAAACCCCCTAGGACGAAGAATATAATTTTCCATGATAATCCCCCCTCCCCCCCTCCTTCTGACGCAAAACTGTTGCATATCACGAAGGATGATGGACTACCACACAGGCCATCTACCTGACCTGTCCGAACACAAGGATCATGCAATTAACCGCACACACCTGTCGGCCCTTTCCCTTCCCCATAGGGATAAAAGGTGGAGCACAAGCAGAGCAAGGCAGACCGCACGACGACAGAGCTTACTCGGCATGGCGGTTCAAGAGGAGGAGAAAGACGGCGTAAACCGAGAGGGTGACGAGGGGAGAAACAACCTTTCCCTTTCCGACCACGGTCTGTGAAGCCTCCACATAAGGAATCGTAAGAGCGCAAACAATAGCCAGCGTGTGTTGCAGCAGATGTCAACAGTACACGGGACCCTCCTCCGCTGATAATCAAGCCGGGGAGAGACGATTGTCTCCCTGGTACCAGCCTTGACTCCAGAGAGAAGAAAAGCCAACCAGTTCATCACAGCCAGTGAGTCAAGGGGAGAGCCGATAAGAAACCGGACTGTTAACGAAAGTAGCAAATGGCTAATTGGATTTTGAAAGGATACAAAGAACTGTTGTTGATACTAGAAGGGGGGTGGGGGGCAGCAACCGAGGAGTCCGGCACCATGTGGGTGCTCACTCGGGAAACTCTGGGCGATTACCCGGTTGTTTAAACTACTGTTACCAGAAGGCTGTGGGAAAGGCACAAAGGGGGTCAAAGTGGTCATACAGGGGGACAGTAAAATCCTCTGTACAGTCGAAAGTCTTGACTGACAGAAGATTGTGAAACTAAGCAAACAAATCCCTCATCTAGAGAACTGATTGACAAAGTTGGCAAGAGTGAACCCGAAGGAGGGATGCCGATAAACAGGAGAATTTTAAAGTGCCGACATTATGATTCGTGAATATCACAGATGAAAATTGCATTGAAAGCCATAGTGAACCCGATGGAGGGAGGCGAATAGTCGAGTGGGATCCAAAGGTGAGAAGTGAACACCCACCGGCCCGTGAATGCAACAAAGAAAAGGACAACAGGGAAAGTCTTTGAATGCATGCCATGCCAGAGTGAACCTGACAGAGGAAAAGCTAATGTTAGGGAGGGGTCTGAGCCTGGAAGAGGGAGGACCAGGGGTGAAGGAGAACTCTACAACTTTTTGTTGATTTTTGTTTTGAACTTTGAACCTGTCAGCCCCTAAGAAGCAAGAAAACTTAAAGGTCCTGATATCATTAAGAACTTTTTGTGAATCTGAGCCTGGAAGGGGGGGATCCAGTGGTGAAAAAGCATCACCCGACGTATGTACAGAAAGGAACTTTTGTTTATTATTTTGAAACCCATCCGATCCTCGGAGGCAAGAGACATTTTGTAGAAAAGAGATTTAACCACCGGAGGCCCTGATTGCTCAGAGCGGAACTGTTGGCTTGTGCTGGGAAAGCTCGAGCATGTGCTGTGCTCCAGAATCCTACCTCAACCCGTGCTTAAAACGTGGGGAAGGAAGACCCCATCTACTGCATCCTGACTTATTTTTGAACAATTCCTTCTTTCTTAAGAACATTATCTCACACTTATGTTGTGTTTGGCAATAGTTTTCTTTTTTAGTGTAGCCCCTTTTATTTGACAAAGACACCACTAGGACTGCCTTATTATTGTTTAATGGTCGAAGATTGCTCCCATCTTAGATTTATGTTTAGATTAGGTGTTTTTCCAACCTACCTACACAGTTTAATAAACACCCTTGGACTGTGATCAGTTGTCTGTCTTTACTGTTGCCCCCATTAGCTCCTTACAACCCGCACAGGGTTCTTATAACACAGGAGATTCACCATGGTAGGAGTGTCCAACGCATATCGAGCTCCTCAACAGTGGAGGGTTTGGTGTGGCAAAGGAAGAGGTCGGAATGCAGCTGCCAGAGGCTCCCCTGCCTGTGCCAACAAATGACTCTCTGTTCCGAGTCCCCTCCCATGCATCTCCATGTTGGATAACATGCTGCATCCACGCATGAGAGAATCACTTCAGACAAGTGGGTGCTCAACAGTGGGCAAGGGTTATTGCATAGAGTTTCTTCAAAAACCTTGGTACCGCCTGTCAAAGAACAGAAGAATTTCTACAGACCATCTCCTCCTCCTCCTTCAGCCAGAAGAGGAGGCCCTGCTGCAAAGGGAACAATAGAACTCATCCCAGATCAGCTAAACAAGTGTATCTAGTCAATATACTTCCTTGTATCCAAAAATGATCCAAACATGCGCCTTTTATTAGACCTGCGCCCTGCAAACAAGTATGTCAAAGGTTCAGGATCACAACCCTGCAGGAGGTAATTACACTGCTGAAGCACATGGATTGCCTGGCCACCTTGGCTATGAAAGATTAATACTTTCATATTTCAATGTTGCCAGTGCACAGAAAGAATCTAAGGTTCAAGAAGAAGCACACTCATCAATTCAAAGTACTCCCCTTTGGCATTGCCTCAGCCCTGAGGGTTTTTACCAAGTTTCTTGGAGAGGCAGCTGTTCACTTGCACAGACAGTCCATTCCGGTGTACCCTTATCTAGACTGGCATATCATAACAGGAGACGGACATCAGGTGTATCTAGAGAACACCCAAAAGACTGTAGATCTACTCTTTCAACTGGGGTTCTCTATAACAAAAAGAAATCAAGTCTTGTCCCCAGCCAAGTGAAACCATTACTGGGAGCCCTAATTTGGACAGAAGACAGTGTTTTCTTCCGCAACAACGAGAGGGTCCAACACATGTTGTTCGAGGGGATTGTGTCCTCCAATGTTTTCCACATATATGACAGGTAATGGCCACAGCTGTGCTGCTTTGGAATTTTTTTTGGCGTAGGCGTCCTGCGTCTGACATTGACAAGTTCTCCCTCGAGGGCCTCAGTCAAGGGTCAACGTCACCGGATGTTATATATAGGACGCACGGCACCTGTAGCCTCAGTTCTGTTTTTTCCGCAAACGTGTTTGCTTTGGAATCTCGGCGCCTCGATTCTTCTACTTTGAAAGCGATGTCGTCTTCTTCTACCCCGAAGTCGGCTTTAAAAAATGTGGGTACTGCGGTTCGAATATGTCCATCACGGACCAGCACGACATCTGCCTCTGGTGCCTCAGCAAAAGCCACACAACCGATGACTGCCAGTCCCTGACATCAAAGGCCTTGCGGGAACAGAAGAAGAAATTAAAGGTAGGTAGAGTGCCTAAGCCCCATAAATCAAAATCCGCTGGACTTTCGACCGACGACTTGAGGGGCGACTCTCTGCATCAGCGAAAGTGCAGGGGGTCTCGGTCTCGGAGTGGTTCCGCCATTCCTCCGCCTGTTCGAGGCATTCTCGGAAGTGCCGTCACCGGTTGCCTTCCCCGTCCTCGTCGGAGGACTCTGCCAGAAGGCGGTTGACTTGTCCCACCAAGTCTTAGTCGCCAGCCGAATGGGATGCATTCCGACAGCAGATGATGGCGATTTTCGCATCACAAGGCACTGTTCCGTCCGCACCTTCAAGAGAAGCCGGCAAGGAACGGGCTCGATCCATCACTCGCACGCCTTCGGGCTTGGGGGTGGTCTGCACAATCATCGGGAGCCATCACGGTCCCGCTCGGACAAGGAAGATCGCTGTTGCCGTGCCAGATCCAGGTCCCGGTCCTCGACACCATCGAGTCCGGTGGATCCTGTGAAGCCTTCGAGGAAGGCGTCAACGCCATCGGCGCTGTGTCCACCGAGGGACACTCTCGGGGCTCCATCCTCGAAGAGTTTGTCAGTGCCTCGGTTGACGTCGACGCTGCTTCCCTCGGCACCCTCGACGCCATTTGTGGAGGATTTGCCAGAGGCACCCCGGAGAGCTGTGGAACCTCAGAGGAAGGCTCTCAGTAAGTCAGTGAGGCCTGTTTTTGAGCCCTTCTCTGTTCCTCCACCCAGATTGGATTTGTTCCAACCTTTTGGATTATATTTCAGAGGTGGATGAAGGGTCTGATGAGGAGATGGTTGTGCCTCCTGATGTCCCTGATGACCTTTTGTTTCATCACAGTCAGATGGAAGAACTCTGTCAGTCCTTGCATGATGCCAGTGGTCTTGACATCTCTCCGGAGGTGGAGTTTGGCAGGCCTGAGCCGGGAACACATGCCGAATCCTCCTATAGGCGTCTCATGTCCAGGGGGACGGAATACTAGGGGGTGGTCTGCTCCACCTGTTGATTTTGATCAGGATGATCTGACGGACATCCTGGACCAAGGTCCAGCCACTGACCCGGTGTTGCCATTTCACATGGCTTTGCAAAGAAGGGTGGCGGCGGCTTGGACTGCTCCGGAGAGTCTCCCGGCAGTTGGTAAGTCTCTTCCAAAAAAATACCGCCCAGCCAATAGTAACCCCTGCAACTTGTCGACGCACCCTACTCCGGAGAGTTTGGTGGTGCAGGCGGCTATGGCCCCAGCAAAGCAGGCTGCGTACCCTACCATCCCTCCTGATGGGGACGACAAGCGCTTTGATGGTTGGGCGAAGAAGGTATTTTCTTCTGGGGGTATGGTTTTGAAGGCAGACAACTCCGTTTATGCCTTGGCGAGATTCACTAACACTCTGTGGAATTGTGCATCTTTGGCGGCTGAGCATATTCCCGAAGGGGAAGAACGGGATGGTTTTCTAGCCCTCGTGCAAGATGGCAAGGATGCCATGTGTGAATCCGTTCAGTCGTGTCTGGACATGGCAGACTGTGTCAGCAGATCCATGGCTGCGAGCACCGTGATACGCAGGTTTGCGTGGTTGCGGAAGTCGGAGTTTGCTCCTGACGTGCAATCCCGGCTTCTCAACATGCCCTTTGATGGTGTCCATCTGTTTGGCAGCAAGGCTGACGAGAGCCTTGAAAGTTGCAGACCTCCAAAGCTGCAGCGAAGTCTTTGAGCGCGGCAGTCCGTCAACCTCCGCCTTTTCGTCCTAGGAGACTGCAATGGAAGGGAGGTTCCTTTCGGTACTACTTTACCTTTGGTAGATCGAGAGGAGCTGCCAGTCAAAGGGGCCCCCGTATGAGTACCAGAGGTGGAAAGCAAGGTACTCGAGGTTCCAAAGCTGCTCAGGCAGTTGCCGCTTTGCCCTCAGGCACTGCCACGTCTGCTCAGTCATGAGGCCATGTCCCATGGTTCGCCGGTTGTGGGCAGACTTGCGCAGCATCTTGGAGAATGGCGAGCCATTACTTCAGATGTGTGGGTTCTAAAGATCATAGCCCACAGCTACTGTCTTCCCTTACGGCAGAGGCCTCATGACAGTCCACCAGGGAAGCTCTCTTTTGAAGCGTCTGGATCCGCTCCTTGCGCAGGAAATCCTAGCCCTGCTGAAGAAAGGTGCCATACAACTGGTGCCTGTAGCGGAGAGGAACGGATGGTATTCCCCTTTATTTTTTATCCGAAAAAGGACGGGGGATTGAGACCCATCATGGACTTGCGTCGGTTGAACAAGCTCCTCAGGAAGGACAAATTCAAGATGGTCACTCTTTCTCAAGTCCTCCAGCCCCTTCAACTTCAGGATTGGTTGGTGTCTCTCGACCTCAAGGATGCTTACTTTCATGTGCCGATTCATCCCAAGCACAGGAAGTACCTGAGTTTCACGGTTGGCAATTTGTATTTTCAGTTTCGGGGCCTGCCGTTCGGATTGACCTTCACCCTGAGGGTCTTCACCAAGCTGATGGTGATGGTGACAGCATATCTCAGGAAAGGGGGGATTCACGTCTACCCCTACCTGGACGATTGGTTGATCAGGGCGCGCTCTCCCAAGCAAGCCCTGGATCATCTGTCCGTCACCTGCCACTCCGTTCACAAGTTGGGCTTCTCCCTCAATTTAAAGAAGTCCCATTTGACACCTACCCAGCGGCTCCAATACATCAGAGCTGTGCTCGACACATCCCTGGGGCTGTGTTCGCCTCCCCAGGTGAGGGCTCATCACATTCTTCAGATGGTAGACAAATTTCAACGTGCCCAGAGTCTCCCGGCGTTCGAGTTCTTGAGGTTGCTCGGCCTCATGGCATCCTGCATTTTCCTGGTGCCAGAGGCCAGGCTGCGGATGAGATCTCTGCAGTGGGCTCTCGAGATGCAGTGGTCGCAGTTCTCCGGCAGGATGTCGGATCCCGTTCAGGTTCCGCCAACGGTCACCCAGGATCTTCTGTGGTGGGCAGTCGAAGGAAATCTGATGAAGGGAGCTCCATTTTAGCAACCATGGCCAGAGGTGTCGATCTTGACCGACGCATCCCTCACAGGTTGGGGAGCTCATGCCAACGAGTTGACAGCCAGCGGCTTTTGGTCTCCGTCGGAGTCCAGACTCCACATCAATCTGTTAGAGCTGCGGGCTGTCAGGCTAGCCCTGAAGGCTTTTTTTGCTGGGTGGGGGAAGAATGTCCTGATTATGACGGAGAATACAGTGGCCATGCACTTCCTCAACAAAAAAGGGGGGCAAGGTCACTCCCATTGTGCAGGGGGCGATGCAGCTCTGGTTCTGGGCCATCCAGCAGGAAATTTTGATCTTGGCAGTTCATCTGGCCAGAGACGAAAATGCGGCAGCCGACGCTCTGAGCAGGCAGAGCACGGTCTCTCACGAGTGGGATCTGGCTCAGGAAGTTCTGTTGGAGATCTTCGCCCTTTGGGGAACCCCACAAGTGGATCTCTTCGCCACCAGTGTCAACCGGAAGTGCGGAAGATTCTGCTTGCGGGAATTTCCTCCAAGAGGAGCCTTAGAGGAAGCGTTCGTAGTGGAGTCGTCCTTCCCACTGCTGTATGCGTTTCCTCCAGTCCCCGTCATCCCGCAAGTGCTGCGGAGGTTACGGAGGTTCGGTTCCCGAATGATCCTCATTGCTCCGGCATGGGCCAGGAGAGCGTGTTATCCGGACCTTCTCGACCTGTCCATCTGCCCTCCACGCCGTCTTCCCTACCGAGACGATCTGCTCTCACGGGAGGGGGGGGTCGGGTTCTCCATCCAGAGGTCAAGTCTCTCAGCCTTCATGCTTGGTATCTGAAAGGTTGAGATATAAGGATTGGGACCTCCCCGAAGACGTGATGGAGGCGTTGCTTTCGGCCAGACGGCCCACAACGAAATCCCTGTAACGTTGCTGTTGGAGAAAGTTCTGCGACTGGTGCAGGGTAGAGAATGTGGATCCTTTCCAATGTTCCATTTTTTTGGTTTTGTCTTTTTTGCTTTCCTTAGCCCACAAGGGCCTGAAAGTGGGTACCATTAAGGGTTACCTGGTGGCGCTGTCAATATTTAAGCGCTCGTCTGAGGAATGTTCTTATTTTAAGATTCCTTTGATTTCACAGTTTCTAAAAGGGCTAACTAATGTGTTTCCACCGTCGCCTTTCCAGGTGCCGGGATGGGATTTTAAAGTTCCTGATGGGAGCTCAGTTTGAGCCCTTTCATTCTTGTCTGTTGTGACTGTTATCCTTTAAAACTGTATTTTTAGTTGCGGTTACTTCCACATGCAGAGTGATTGAGTGAGTTGCAGGCACTCTGCGCCAAGCCACCCTTCAATGTGTTCCATAAGGACAGGGTTGTCCTTAGGGTGCGCCCTTCTTTTCTTCCAAAGGTTGTGTCGGAATTCCATTTGGGCCAGAAGGTAATTCTTCCGGTGTTTTCTCCTCCTCCACATCCTGGTAAGGAGGAGGAGAGCTTTGAGTTTCTATGTCTCATGTCCCAGGTCAGAGTGGACGGTCAGCTCTTTGTTGGTTATGCTGGAAGGCGTTTAGGTCAGGCTGTTTCCAAGCAGACCTTATCCAGATGGATCATTTTGACGATTTCTGAGTGTTACCGTTTGGCGGGAAAGGACCCTCCAGTAGGCTTACGGGCTCACTCCACTAGGGGTGTGGCTGCCTCCACTGCTCTACAGTTCTGATTTGCAATATTTACGAAGCAGCCACATGAGCCTCTGTCCATACTTTTGTGAGACACTATTCCTTGGACTCCATCCATGGGCAGGATTTGGCCTTTGGTAAGGCAGTCCTCTATTCTGTAATTTGATTGGGCATTCTAATATTCTAAATTTGTAAATTCTTTTCCCACCTCCATCTGTTGGTACTGCTTTGGGAGTCTGTCATAAATGTGGAATACGTAGGAGGACGCAATCCTCTCGAAGAACAAGTTACTTACCTTATCTGGTAACGTTCTTTCGATGGGATGTTCCTCCGACGTATTCCCCATCGTACCCTCCCAGCCTGTATCTCTACAGAATTTCTTATGCGATTGCAGCTTACGTTTCCGCAAGGCTTTCTGCAGTCATACTGGCAGGAGATTTGTGCCACATGCTCTGGGAAAAAATTACAACTGAGGCTACGGGAGCTGTGCGTCCTATATATAACATCCGGTGACGTCGACCCTCGATGGACAACGTGTCGATGTCATCGACGCAGGACACCTACGCCGAAATTTTTTCCAAAGCAGCATTGCCTGTCACAGATGTGGAATGCGTCGGAGGAACATCCCATCGAAAGAACGTTACCAGATAAGGTAAGTAACTTGTTGTTCTAGATCGCTCAATATGTAGCCAGTCATCCGATAACCGCATGGCTCTCATACGGTTATTACGAATTATGACATCCTGCTTTTTCCTGGTTCCACATACCGGGCTGCACATGCATCCTGTACAAGAGGAATCTGTGCGTTCACTGTGCTGCCTGAAACTGCACCGACCAAAATATTGATGCCAATTACGGAGCGGCGCAGTGATCGGATAGATCACTTTTGCCCGCAATCCTCCAACCCCCACCCCACTTACCTTTACTGTAGCACACTTATGTGTGCGCCTCCGACTCCCTTGTGCCCCTGCAGCGTCCGTTCCTCCCAATTACGTGGGGCGCTGCTGATGCCGATGGGCCCTTTTTTTTTCTTTCTTTTTCCTGTCCAACCTGCTTACCACAATGGTAAGCGGGGGACACCCCTGCAACCTCCAACTCTCATTACTGCGACCAACGAGAGTGGGACACCCCCCCCCCCAGAACCCTTGCTCTGCTTGGGTGCAGTAATGGGGGTCGGGATTTTTGAAGTGCGCAGTTTTTGTACCGGGTGTCACTGTAGAGTTGCAGTAATGGTACGATTAGTGCAAGAGTGGCTCTCAAGCCAATGGTGTCAAGCAAGCAGTCAGTGGGACGATCTAGTGGTTGTGTCAAAAGCTTTGTTCTACCACTGCAATGGTGGGCGAAGGACAACCTTCTGAAGGGGAAATCATTCACCAACCCCACAGTAGAGGCCACTCGCCACCGATGTATTCTTGTCATGGTGAAGAGCTCACCTTCTCCACCAGACGGCGCACAGAACTTGGTCACAATCAGTAGCGAACAAGTGCATCAACCTGTTAGAGCTATTAGCAGTTTTCGAAGCCCTGAAAGCTTTTCAACAACTACTGCAAAGGAAGACAGTTCTAGTCCTAACGGACAGCACCACGGCCATGTGTTACATAAACTGTCACAAAGCATTCGGAAATGGGTGCTCAAACACATGTTCCTTCTGTCACAAGTTCCAGGGAGAAACAATCTTTTTGCAGATGTGCCAGCGGAGACATTCAGCTAGGTGTAGAACACAAGTAGTGTGTACACAAACACATTATGCACAATGACTTTACAGAATGGGGGCATCCAGACATTGACCTCTTTGCAACACTGGAGAACGCACAATGCCCAGACTCCGCCTCCTGGTATCCCCAGAAGATGGAACAGTAAAACAGACGCAAGTCATCACAGTTGAAGGGTGTTTATTAAACTGTACAGATAGGTTGGAAAAACGCCTAATCTAAACCTAAATCTAATATTGGAGCAAGCTGTGACCATCAAATAATCATAAGGCAGTTCTAGTGGCGTCTTGTCAAATAAAAAGGGCCTATACTAAAAAAAAAGAAATATATTGCCAATTCTTACTACTAAGTTACAAAAAGAGTGCAGGATAATATTCACCAGAAAAGAAAGAAGTGTTCACAAAAATGATAAATCAGGATGGTATGGCTGGGTCTCCCTTCCCCACTTTTTAAGCACGGGACAAGGCGGGACTTCTGAGCACAGCACACTCCTGGGCCTTGTTAGCACAAGGTTCACAGTTCCAGTTCAACGATATCCAAAGCCTTCAGAGGCTAAGTCTCTTTCCTGCAAAAGTCTCTTGCCTTAGAAGGCCTGCTGATTCACGACGACAAACAAAGCTTTTTTCTGCAGTCTTGCACCTTAGGCAATTGCTCTTCACCCCTAGGATCTCCCTCCACCGGGCTCGGATCCTTCTTGCAACGTGGGCCTCCCTCCGTTGGGTTCACTACGGCCTTTCAAATGCAACTTACAATTTTTTAGAGTCTTCATATCCTTTTGAATAACTTCTCCTTGTGGACAACCCTTGGCTGGGTTCACTCTTGTCGGATACACAGCTCAACTTGCTTTATCACAATACGGGATTCACTCTCGTTAGCTCTCCCCTTGGCATCCCTGCATCGGGTTCATATAGCCGCTCTAACACACTGTTCACAGTTTACTCTGCTTTCTCACCCTGTCAACTTGGGCCTTCCTCCGTCAGGTTCACTACAGCCTTTCTTTAACACAGTTAATGTACCTTTTTAACAAAGTTCATGCTTTGCTTACTTTCATCCGAAAGCGTGGGTTCCTTTCTAGCCTTCTTTCGGCATCCCTCTGTTGGGTTCACACTTGCCTTATTTCACAGTTCAGAAAGCAGGGTTCCCTTCCCCTAGCTTTCTCTCTGCCAATAGGTCAGAGGCAATCCGGCACCAACAACCTGCCCTATTGGATTTATACCTGCAATATTGGTTTCGCAAAGTGGCACAGCCCACAACGAGATCTCGAGGGGATTGGGTCCTCCGACGTATTCCATATCTATGACAGTAATCACCACAGCTGTGCTGCTTTGGAAAATTTTCTGCGTCCTGCGTCGATGATGTCAATGTGCCGTCCTCGAGGACCTCCTCCGAAGGCCGACGTCATTGGATGTGATAAGTAGGATGCAAGACGCCCGTAGCCTCAGCTCCGTTTTTTCCGCAAATGTGTTCGCTTCGTGAATCTCGCTACGCCTCGACTCTGTTGTTCATCTCGGTTCTTCTAACCTGTTTGTGAAGTTGTTCTTCGTGCAGATGTCTACCTCGTCTTCCACACCGCCTCCTGTGGGTCCAAGATGTCGGTCACGGACTCGCACAACGCCTGCCTCTGGTGCCTCGGAGAGGCCCATGACACGGATGACTGTGTCGACTTCCAGTCGCTCACGTCGAAAGCCTTGCGGGAGCGCAAGAAGTTATCGGTAGGTAAGGTGTCCAAGCCCCGGAAGTCGAGGTCTGCAGGGCTTTCGACAGATGACTCGTGGGGCGACTCTCTGCGTCGTTGTGAGAAGTCCAGTGGGTCTCGGTCCCGGAGTCAGTCTCGCCACTCCTCTGCCTCTTCGAGACACTCCCGGAAGCCCCGTCATCGGTCGCCTTCCCCGTCCTCATCCGAGGAGTCCGCCCGTCGGCAGGTGGCTTACCCCACCAAGCATGTGACACTGGAGGAATGGGCTTCCTTCGGGAAGACAATGTTGCCGATTCTTGAATCGCAGGGCACTGGTCCATCCGCGCCTCCGAGTGGGGTTGGTCGTGATCAGCCGGGAGACGCTGCTCGCACGCCTTCGGGCTCGGCTGGTCGTCACGATTCGCGTGCAAGGTCCCGCTCGAACAAGGGGAATCGTTCTCGGCATGCCCGGTCCAGGTCCCGGTCCTCGATGCGCTCGAGACCGCGTGAACCTGTGAAGTCTTCGAGGAAGACATCGACGCCTGTGGCGCCGAGGTCGTTGACGGACTCTCTCGAGGCTCCGCCTCCGAGGAAGTCGTTGGCACCCAGGATGTCGAGGGACACGCCGTCGATGCTGTCAGCGCCGCGTCTGTCATCGACGCCAATTCTCTCTATGCCTTTCGGGGCTGTGTCGACGGGGGTACCCCGTGGCTCGGGGCTCGGGGGAACCACCCAGGAAGGCTCTGGCCAAGGTCAAGCATGGCTTTGGTTCCAGTTCTGTGCCTTCTTACCGCCATCTGGAATTCATTTCAGAGGTGGATGAGGGCTTTGATGATGGCATGGTGCCTGACATGGTGCCTGACGAGATTTTCTCGGGCCATAGCCAGTTTGAGGACCTGAGGCAGTCCCTGCTTGATGCTAGTGGACTGGACACCTCTCCGGAGGTGGAGTTTTGTAGGCCTGAGCCTGGCACTCATGCCGATTCTTCGTACCGGCGACTTATGTCACGGGTCACCGAGTACTTAGGTTGGTCTGCTCCCCCAGGGGAGTTTGTTCAGGATGACCTTACGGATATACTCGACATTGGTCCACCAACTGACCCGGTACTGCCATTCCATATGGCTCTGCAAAGAAGGGTGGCAGTGGCTTGGACTGCTCCGGAGAGCCTCCCGGCAGTTAGCAAGTCTTTGCCATGAAAATACCGCCCAGCCAGTAGTGACCCTTGCTACTTGTCCAAGCACCCTACTCCGGAGAGTTTGGTGGTGCAGGCAGCTACGGCCCCGGCAAAGCAGGCGTCTTACCCGACCATGCCTCCTGATAGGGACGACAAGCGTTTTGATGGCTGGGCGAAGAAAGTGTTTTCTGCAGGGGGTATGGCGCTTCAGGCGGCCAACTCCATTTGTGCCTTGTCTCGTTTCACGCGCACTCTGTGGAACTGTTTCCTTGGCAGCTGACCATATTCCCAAAGGGGATGAACGGGGTGGTTTCCTTGCCATGGTTCAGGATGGCAAGGATGCTATGTGTGAGGCCGTTCAGTCGGGTTTGGACATGGCAGATTGCGTCAGCCCGTCCATGGCGGTGAGCACCGTGATACGCAGGTTTGCGTGGTTGCGGAAGTCAGTATTTGCTCCTGATGTGCAGGCCCGGCTCCTCAACATGCCCTTTGACGGGGAACATCTTTTTGGCAGCAAGGCTGACGAGAGCCTTGAGAGGTTTCAGACCTCCAAAGCTGCAGCGAAGTCGTTGGGCGCTGCAGTTCGACAACCTCCGCCTTTTCGTCCTAGGGGACAGCAATGGAGGGGAGGTTCCTTTCGTTATTACTCCTCCTTTGGTAAAGCGAGTGGAGCTGCCTGTCTAAGGGGCCACTGTAGGAGTGGCAGAGGTGGAAAACAAGGTACTCGAGGTGCCAAGGCCGCTCGGGCTGTTGCCTCTTTGCCCTCAGGCACCGCCACAGCCGCTTCAGCTCAGTCATGAGGCCATGTCCCATGGTTCGCCGGTTGGGGGAAGGCTGGCGGAGCATCTTGCACTCCACCAGGGAATCTCTCTTTGAAGAGTCCGGATCCACTCCTTGCGCAGGAAATTCAATCCCTGCTGGAGAAAGGCACCATAGAACTGGTGCCTTTAGCGGAGAGGAACAAGGGATGGTATTACCCTTATTTTTTGATTTCCTAGAAAGACGGGGGATTGAGACACATCATGGACTTGCGCGGTTTGAACAAACTCCTCAGGAAGGACAAGTTCAAGATGGTTACTCTTTCTCAAGTCCTCCAGGCCCTTCAACTTCAAGACTGGTTAGTGTCTCTCGACCTCAAGGACGCTTATTTTTATGTGCCTATCCATCCAAAGCACAAGAAGTACCTGAGGTTTGCGGTTGGCGACTCGCACTTTCAGTTTCGGGTCTTGCCGTTCGGCTTGACCTCCGCCCGAGGGTCTTCACCAAGCTCATGGTAGTGGTGGCAGCGCACCTCAGGAAAGGGGGGATTCACGTCTACCCCTACCTGGACGATTGGTTCATCAGGGCACGCTCCCCGAGCAAATCCTGGATCATCTGTCAGTCACCTGCCACTCCATCCACAAGCTGGGTTTCTCCCTCAACTTAAAGAAGTCCCATTTGACACCAACTCAGAAGCTCCAGTACATCGGAGCAGTGCTCAACACGTCCCTGGGGCAGTGTTTTCCTCCCCAGGTCAGGGCTCATCACATTCGGCAGATGGTGCACAAGTTTCAGCTTGCCCAGACTCTCCCAGCGTTGGAGTTCTTGAGACTGCTCAGCCTCATGGCATCCTGCATTCTTCTGGTGCCAGAGGCCAGGTTGCGGATGAGATCTTTGCAATGGGCACTCAAGCTCCAGTTGTCTGTCCTCTGGCAGAATGTCAGACCCTGTTCAGGTGGCATCTTCGGTCGCCCAGGACCTTCTGTGGTGGGCCGACGAAGGCTATCTGAGGGGGGGGGGGGCTCCATTTTTGGCTGCCCTGGCCGGAGGTGACGATCGTGACGGACGCATCGTTCACGGGATGGGGAGCTCATGCCAACGAGTTGACAGTCAGCGGTCGTTGGTATCCTTCGGAGTCCAGACTCCATATCAATCTGTTGGAGCTGAGGGCCGTCAGGATAGCCCTGAAGGCTTTTCTGCCGACTGTGCGAGGAAAGAATGTCCTGATCCTGACGGGCAACACGGTGGCCATGCACTACCTCAACAAAAAGGGGGTGGCAGGGTCACTTCCTCTGTGCAGGGAGGTGATGTAGCTCTGGTTCTGGGCAATCCAGCAGGAAGTTTCGATCTCGGCAGTTCATCTGGCAGGAGACGAAAATGAGACGGCGGACGCTCTGAGCAGGCAGAGCGCAATCTCTCACGAGTGGGAGTTGGCTCAGGAGATTCTCCTGGAGATCTTTGCCCTTTGGGGGACCCCTCAAGTGGATCTCTTCGCCTCCAGTGTCAATCGGAAGTGCGAGAGGTTCTGCTCGCGGGAATTTCCTCCAAACGGAGCCTTAGGAGACACGTTCATGGTGGAGTGGTCCTTCCCACTGCTGTATGCGTTTCCTCCAGTCCCCGTCATCCCGCAAGTACTGCGGAGGTTACGGAGTTTCGGTTCCCGGATGATCCTCATTGCTCCGGCGTGGGCCTGGAGGACGTGGTACCTGGACCTTCTCGACTTGTCCATCTGCCCTCCACGTCGT
This sequence comes from Ambystoma mexicanum, assembly GCF_040938575.1. Lineage (NCBI taxonomy): Eukaryota > Metazoa > Chordata > Amphibia > Caudata > Ambystomatidae > Ambystoma > Ambystoma mexicanum. Next base: position 91,081,870 of record NC_090929.1, on the reverse strand, counting down.
CTTCCCTACTGAGACGATCTGCTCTCACGGGAGGGGGGTCAGGTTCTCCATCCAGAGGTTAGGTCCCTCAACCTCCGCGCTTGGTTTCTGAAAGGTTGAGGTATAAGGATTGGGACCTCCCTGAAGACGTGATGGAGGGGTTGCTTTCGGCCAGAAGGCCTGCAACAAAGTCCCTGTACCGTTGCCGTTGGAGGAAGTTCTGCGACTGGTGCAGGGTTAAGAATGTGGATCCTTTTGCATGTGAAATTCTCATGGTTCTGTCTTTTTTGCTTTATTTGGCCCACAGGGGCCTTCAAGTGGGTACCATTAAAGGTTACCTGGCGGAGCTGTGTATATTTAAGCGCTCGTCTGAAGAGTGTTCCTATTTTAAAATTCCTTAAATTTCTCAGTTTCTGAAAGGGCTCACTAATGTGTTCCCTCCGTCACCTTTCCAGGTGCCCGGTTGGGATTTGAACCTTGTTCTCAAGTTTCTGATGGGTGCTCCGTTTGAGCCTTTGCATTCATGCCCTTTGAGACTGCTAACTCTGAAAATGGTATTTTTAGTTGCGGTCACTTCTGCTCGCAGAGTGAGTGAGTTACAAGCACTTTCAGTTAAGCCACCCTTCACTGTGTTTCATAAGGACAGGGTTCTCCTTAGAGTTCGTCCTTCTTTTCTTCCGAAGGTGGTGTCGGAATTTCAATTAGGCCAGAAGGTTGTTCTTCCGGCATTTTATCCTCCTCCACATCCTGGTAAGGAAGAGGAGAGGCTACATAGGCTTGATCCTAGGAGAGCGTTAAGCTTTTATATTTCACGCATGTCCCGGGTCAGAGTGGACGATCAACTCTTCATTGGTTACGCTGGAAAGCGTTTGGGACAAGCTGTGACGAAACAGACTTTGTCTCGCTATGATTATTTTGGCTGTCTGAGTGTTACCGCTTGGCGGGTAAGGACCCACCGGTCGGCTTACGGGCCCATTCTACCAGGGGTATGGCTGCCCTGCAGAGGGGTGTTCCTATTCGCAACATCTGTGATGCAGCCACCTGGGCTTCGGTACATACTTTTATACGTCACTATTCCCTCGATTCTATCCGGGGGCAGGATCTGGCCTTTGGCAAGGCGGTCCTTTACTCCGCAGTTTGATTGGGCATTCTAAATTTCTGTTTTCTAAATACTTTTCCCACCTCCTTGCTTGGTACTGCTTTGGGAGTCTGTCATAGATATGGAATACGTCGGAGGACCCAATCCCCTCGAAAAACAAGTTACTCTCTTACCTGGTAACGTTCTTTCGATGGGATGGTCCGACGACGTATTTCATATCGCTCCCTCCCTACCTTCCCCGCTACAGAATTTCTTATGCGATTGCAGGATACGTTTCCGCAAGGCTTTGTGTGTCAGACAGGCAGAAGACTGGTGGCACACGTTCTGGGAAAAAACAACAACTGAGGCTACGGGCGTCGTACGTCCTACTTATCACATCGGATGACGTCGGCCGTCGGAGGAGGTCCTCGAGGACGGCTCATCGACGCAGATGCCGAAAATTTTCCGAAGCAGCACAGCTGTGGTGATTACTGTCATAGATATGGAATACGTCGTCGGACCATCCCATCGAAAGAACGTTACCAGGTAAGAGAGTAACTTGTTCTTCTGCCTCATTTCTCACCATTGTTACCAACGTGGTCTGTGGCCGCACTTCCTTGTTACAATCCGGCACCAACAACCTGCCCAGTAGCTCCGGCCTCGGATTGGTCGTGCTACACTATACCCGCCCCCGCCTTCACCAGTAGGTGCAATTGGAAGGGCCAAGCAAAAGGGCCTGTCTGTCTATCCGTGGCTGGACGTCAGCCATCGCCCTGACCCACTGGCTATCAACTGTAAGTACGCTTGCCTCCTGTAACCTGCCCACGCAATCCAGCTGCATCTTGACAACTCCTACTGGTACAGTTACAAGCTGACAGAGAAAGGATACTTCGTCGGCTGTGAAAGCTGGGGACAAGCGATTATCTCACACTGCTGCAGCGTCCTCTACGTGCTAAGCTACCCACTTTAACTGGAACTTTGAACAATATCCATCCCCATTGACTTGCAACCATTCTTACTGCCTGACCTTGCACCTTGACTCGTGTCATTATACTGTTTGCCTCTTTCGCCTGAATGCTTCCTCCTGTACACACTGCTCTATTTGTTCACCTACTTTGTATGCTATACGGCCATATGTTGCTTCAATGCTGCTAATTTATCTAGTAACCTGTGAAACCCCACAATGTATGACTCTGAACGTAGTTGAAATACTGTGCAACACTATACACTATATATCTACCGGCAATAGCTTATCCATAGCCGCCTTGCAATGTCTCCACAGATGCCTAGATTCAATCTAGCGCTTCCTATTGTCATAGTATTCATATTTCAGCAGATATGCCCCATTACTGGCATTACTAGTTGGTGCTCCTAACTCATAGCTTACCTAGCCTGTATACTATCTAACAGACATGTTAATGATTAACTGACATCAGGTTAGAATATCTGCTTTTAGGTAATCTACCCTGCGAATCATTTTAACAGACCCACTACTTGTTAGTCGACCCCTAAACCTAATAGCACCTTAACTCTATCCGGATCTCTCAGTAATGCCAGATCTCTGGTGGCCGACGCTACTGAAATTGCTGATACTCTAAATAATGAGAACCTGGATCTGCTTGCCATAACTGAGACCTGGCTTCATGAGGCAGCAGGACCGACCCTTATGCTGGCGGTACCTGACAGCTATCAGATACTTAGAGCAGACAGGCCTAATGCCAGAGGCGGCAGCCTAGCTATTTTATCTAAAACTAATTTACCTATCAGACTTGCCACTTCACCACCTTGCTTATTATGTGAGATACTTGGAGATAAACTTCCCTTGTCTAATAACTGCACGTTAACTATCTACTTGGTGTACAGACCCCCCGGGACCACTGGGAACTTTTGAGGAGGATTTAACTAACCTTCTAGTCAACAAAACAAAAGACCACTCACAAACCTTGCTGCTGGGGGACTTTAATCTTGGCTTCAATGACATTGACAATAAAAATGCCCAATCGATAGCAGCTCTACTAAAGGATCACTGACTCGCACAAAAAGTCCTCTCCCGCACCCATATCAAAGGAAGGACCTTTGACTGGGTGGCCAATTTGAATTGCAACATTGTCGTTACTGATATTGCCCCGCAATCATGGACTGACCACCATCTAATTACCTTCTCCGCCACATTAGATCTCCTCAGCCCGAAAACCATTGATATGGCAACCCCACTCCCAACTAGAAGTAAAAAGGATATCACAGCGGAAAAACTACTCCCTCAGCTCCTTCCCTCTATCAACAACCTGGACAGTAACACGGACCCTAATGTACTAGTAGAGGTCTTTAATAACGCCATGACTAGGGCTTTGAACATTATTACACCTATCAAACTGCGCTAAGGTAGACCGAAATCTCATCTTAATGCCTGGCTCACACCTCAACTTAAAGAGCTAAGATTACAAAAAAGAAAGCTCCAATCCATTTGGCATCACTCCTCCACTGGCGATAATAAAGTCAAGATAACTGACTACTCCAAATTATATAAAAGAGAAATAATTAATACTAAAAAGAACACATTCAAAAATAGAATTTCAAAGGTTAAGTCCAACACTAAGGAACTTTTCACTATCCTTCGTGAAATGGAATCCCCGATTCCACCAGAAGACAATGTCCCAAAGGACAAGCCTTTGTGTACTGACATACAAAATGCTTTGTCGAACAAAATTGCATCTCTCCATCTGAAAATAGCTAACAAGGAGGCCTCAGTGATCCCATCTGAGCAGGAACCCCTCCTCCCCCCCAACACACTTGGAACAGAACAACCCTGCCTTTCAGCTTCAAGACAATCTCTAAAATTATACTATCCCTAAAACCTTAAAACTGTAAAGCAGACAGTTGCCCAGCCCAAATTATAAAGGATGCAGCTAGAGACCTGGCCCCCTTCATCTCTAAGCTTATTAATGCCTTAGACACTGTTAAACAACAGTGCCCAATAATCTTAGAGAATCTTGGGTCCTCCCCATACTTAAAAAAACAAACCTTAGACCCCACCATCCCGACCAACTACAGACTGATTACTACTGTCCCTGTTTTACTCAAAATTATCGATAGAGTAACCTACCTACAAATTCAGGAATACTTGGAAGCTAAACACCTACTAGGATCACGGCAATCTGGCTTCCGCCCTCTTCATGGCATGGAAACAGCCCTGCTAGACCCGAAGACACAAATTGACGAGCTGAAGGATAATTGGAAAACAGCTGTGCTACTTCTGGACCTGACAGCAGCCTTCGCCCTGGTGGATCATGCAGTCTTATGCAACCACCTCAGGATCTTCCTCAAAACAGTCTCACTCACCTCTAAGTGCCTGAACAACTTAGCACCTCCATACCTTTCTGAAAGAATAAACAGGACATCTGCTACCCGCCCTATGTGATCGGCCAATGCCTACACTCTAGTGATCCCCAGATTTAAACGAACTACAGCTGGTGGAACCAGTTTCCCAGTCAAAGCAGCGCAATCCTGAAATGCTCTCCCATCAGATCTCAGAATGGAACAACCTCACCCTAAATTTAGAAGTAATGTACTCAAATGGCTACGAAAAAATGACTTGTAACATGCTCAGCCCGTACCTAGACTGATACCCCTTTCCTGATACCTGTTACGCTCTCCACACCCATTGTATTTGCTACTGACAGTACCTATTGACTGCAACATGTATTACATAAGATGTGAGCCCTAGCTTCCCACCACTATACTGTAACTGGATGTGGCAGTAATTATATATTTCTTGTATGTATGTATGTATGTATATGCACTTGACATGGTCTGTAAATAAGCTTTAAGTTTACCTGTCTTGTTGCGCCCAGCTCCCTAAGGGTTTGGTGCGCATTACCAAATAAATAAATAAATAAACAAAACAAACTTTTAATTGTACAGAGGATTTGATGTGACCTTTGTTGGACCACTCTGACATCTCACGTCGCCCTTTCCTCGGGCCTTCTGGTACTTGCAGTTTTGGTACAAAAGGGGGACCAGCGGGAGTCCTTTGCGCGAGCACCCATGCAGCCCTGGACCACTCAGCAGCTGGTCTTGCCCCTGCGGTTCTTTAACAGTTCTTTATGTACAGTTCAAAGGGATGTCTTTTTCACACTTTCGCCGCTCGCAACCTTCTTTTGGCACAGACCAGTTTCACGCATTTTCTTTTGACTCACCGGCTGTATTTAAGGCTTAGTTTGCATCTTTTTCTTCACCACTGCGGGTCTCTCTTTCGGGCTAGGAACCTTCATGAAGTTCCTCAAGGTTCTCCCTCCACCGGGTACATACCACTCTCAAAATTCAGCAAGAAAGCGTCCCGCCGCTGGGCTTGAGCCTCCTTTCGAAAGTTCACAATTTCAACAAAATACACAGTTTGGAACTTCTACTCCCAGAATGCACTGGGCTAATTTTGCTTCCACTTAATTTCTCCCGAAATGGCATTTTCTGACATTGGGAACTGCAGGAGCCAAAAGGGGATGTTAGTAGGTGGTCAGGGTCTCTCCCTCTGCCCCTCAAAGACCTAGGGTCGCCTGCCTGGCCCAGGCAACCCCAACTGCCCCTGGTCTTGCCTTCTAGAAGTGGTCTCCTGCTCCACATTGCAATTCCCTCTCTGGTAGCAGGGCCAGAGTTTGCACGGTTATTCTTCTCCTACTCCAGGTCTTCCAGGGTCTCTCCAGCTCACTAGGGCTTCCTCCTGCTCTCCCGCACCTTCCAGCATCCCCGACTCGCTCACAATGCTGTTTCTGGCTGCTGCTTTTATACACCCTGGAGTCGGGTGTGAGTAGTTGTCCCTCCCTCCCTCCCTGCCTGACGCTGCCTGACCTCATTATCGGGACAACATGGAGACTGCCCATAGGAATTCATTGCCCATTGATTCCTAAGGGAATGACTCCCATCTGCCTCTTCCTTGTCCCAATCCTTCTGGATTTCAATAGGGGAATGTGATTATGGGAGTTGTGTTGTGGAGAGGCAAAATTTTTATTGGGGTTTAGAGGTAATCTTGAGTTCCCCTGTTGTTTTCTCCTTTTCCATAATGGAACTTATTGGGAGGAGCAGGGGATTTTGGTGGCAACATCCCATAAAGACTGCTGGGATATCGGGTAGGGGTGCATCAGAAAGAATGGGATACCACGTCTCGCCCAAGGGTACTCGTCTCGCAGTCTCCAAGGACCCCCTGCCCAGGTTATCCTCCCTCACTAGTCTGCCACAGGGTTGGGATCCGAGAGCGATGGCCCTCCCCAGGCCATCTGAACAAAGGATCCCCCTGTAATAACCTGAGAAACTCCTCAGGTTTCTCACAATGTGCAAGGAGAACAGTCTATGGATGAAATGGTGAGGGAGATTTGCTTATGCTTCGCCCCCGCTTCCCCTAAACTCCTCTCCTCGGCAGGATAGTTCACAAGATGCACCAGGAACAAGTACACTAATCTGATAGCACCAAACGAGAGCCTTAATCAGAGTCTTTAGCTCACTAATTTTCACACAGGAGAAATATCACGTGAAATATCAAAATCATATCAGTCTTTGTCTGGGGACAGTCCAGCACTGAAATGCCAGGCAATTCTCCTCTGAACAGGAGTACCAACAGCAACCAAGACACGTTTCAGTCTGGTTGGACCTCAGTAGGGTGGAGCTGTGCCTCTCTAAGAATAGTGAGAAAGCCGTCCACATCTGGATTCCCCTAGTAACTTGGGGTGAGACCCAAAGTTACTTGAATTATGCAAAAAAAAAAGGGGGGGGGGTCCTGGGAGTCCCTCTGCCGGACACCAGTCCTGGTTACTCTGAGAAGCACCTAGCCTGCTCTGTAATTTGAATGCAACATAACTACATTTCTACATCCGGTCTTGTCAAATGGTAAAGTACGCATATGAAATATATGCAATGGTACAAGGACATCTTATAAAAATGTTCAATAAAAATAACTCAACCCCCTTCCCATGGTTACAGCTCTGGTGTTAGCAGGGGGCAAAATGGAAAGAAGGCAAGTTTCCTGCTGCAGCCGATGTACCTCTAATCCCCTCAGCTGGAATACCATTAAAATCTGGCAAAATCACAAGTGAAATTTGTAGACTCTGCCTGACAATAAACACCTCAGTGGAGTGAAGCCAGTTGGAGAAGGTTCTTGGAATGTTTGGCTGTGCATTCTCACCATGGTGGAGTAATGTAAAAGGGCCACCCTGAACATTCATGTGTGGGAAGCAACAGCATTCCCCCTAGCTGCACAATGCAGGCACCCTTTATAACAAATGAAGAGGTGCATACTGTTTTCATCATTGCTGTTGTGCAATTGTTCAGAATACCCACCACTCCAAGAGTAAAATTGAACAATGGATCGGGCATTCCAACACAATACTACGTTTGTGGTTGTGGTGTAGGCAATGGGTCTTGCCATCTTGCGTTTAAGGTAATTTAAAGTGTTTATCTGTAGAGTTGGTTGGGCTGTGTAATACATAGGAACCTTTTGAGATGTTTGGGTATAAGATAGAAGTGTCCTGCTGTCGTTTGAAGTACTGTTTCACAGTAAAAGTCCTTCCTTCTATTTCAAATATAATTAATGTAAAGTTTACTTATGATCAGTATAGTTATGCATTGTGTGACCTACTTTGTATTTGGTTCTCCTGGTAGTACTGAGCGTGCAGCAGAATGTCATCAAAGACACATGATGACCCCAGCAGGGATGCCATTTGCTTGCTTAGCACTGAGCAGCTTCTGCAAAGATGGCTGAATGCATATCTTTTATGGGACATGTACCTTTGAGACACAGTTTTTTAGTTCTCACCCTTCTATGATGTTGGGTATCCTTTCACAGGTTTCCTGATGCACTTGCACATTCAGATTGACTCTGCCATTTTAACTTCTCTATGAACTATTTCATGCTTGCACCTTTTGGGTGGCCACAGACCTCTGAAATGTGAGGCCGGGCAACATCATTTTAGTGCCACATGTGGGAACTCATTTTACATCTTTACTTTTCTGAAAAATTCAAATTTTTGCAATGGTTTAAAAAATGCATGTTGAGCATTTTAATATTAAAGTGATTGCTTAACACAGTGTATGTGTATTGATCAGAAAGAACTCCAAAGATAATGTGAAGTGGCACCAATAAAAACCAATGAGGTTTTGGCAGTTTTGCATATTAAAGAGCATATTGGGGAGATAAGACAAAGAGCTTTAGTTCTGTCATATATGTTTGCGAGAGTTGCATGACTGAATCACTGAATCCCTTAAGGATGCAGGGTTTTGCACGCATTTCCTTTTTTTTTGTGTTTTTATTTTTTTATTTTTAAACAAGTCACCCTAACAATAAAGCTTTTGCAAATATCAAGCATACATACAATTTTGGCCATCAAAGACTTTAGCTGTCAAAATGGAATGGCTGCTAACAGCTCAAAATTACTCAGTTGTGGATCAGCCAGACTCGGAGAAACAAAAGTGGCTCCATATTTAAAAAATAACAACCAGTAGACTGAAAATAAACTGCAATAAAATGCCGCCCCTGTGGAAATCTGCTGCCCTAGGCCTTGTTGTAACTATGTCTATGGCTAGAGCACATTCTACACGAGGCACAGGGGCTACTATAGCTTTCATTGCAAATATTAATCTAGATTCTATTTGCAAAGCAGCAATCTGGAGTTCAGTTCAGACCTTTATGAAACATTGCAGTGCAGTGCAGGCAGGCAGTGTTAAGACATCTCTTTGCTACTATTCCTTCAAACATCCCACCACCATCTCCTTGTACTGCTCGCTAGTCTATGCTCAGCATGTAATTCTAAGCATATTCACAAGCATCAGAAGACATACATTGCTCACCGTAATCGTATTTCTGGTGCTTCCCTCTGCTTGGATGCAAGAAATTCCCAAACGAAAGCAAACTTCTTAAAAAAAACCTCAAAAATCATTCACCTCTTCCTCACTCACACTACAATAAACCTCACTACAAACTTACATTAATCACTCTTACACAAAAGACAGCATATTATTAATAATAAAAACACAATACCATGGTTTCTCATCAATACATCTCTGCTCGAGCACTGGAGAAGGGTAGTGATTTCCTACACACCACTTCCTCTTTCTCGCTAATAGAACAGCGTCGACTGCCTACAGGAAGCGCCCTCTCACTACTTTGCCTAAACAAGAAAAATTCAAAAAGACGTTCCCAGAGACCGTGTGCTGCGTGTCCTTCCCCCAAAATAAAATGGCTCAACAGGACTGTAGCGCTTCCACCTGAGTGAACAAAACGGGTGTTCAAACATAACTGCGTACCTGCATATCTCGTTATTGTGCCCAGAATTTTTGATCACTCTGAAGATGAGAAGACTCAGTCAGTGTGTGGCAGGGCAATCCAGCCACGAAACTGACCTGGGCATCACGTCGGGGTCACCAATTGTTGGGAGTGTCTGAATGCGTCTAATGCTAGTCAGTTCCTAAGAGCTAAAAACTAACTAATTTCTCTGAGCAATACAAGAATAACATCTTATTTACAGTTTAAACAATTTACATAATTACAAATATTCTATTACAAAATAATCTTCTAACGCCTCAATGGCTAACACTAATACAAAGTAACACAATTCCCCTAACTCTAAAACTTTCATTGGATACTTTCATAATGTACACCCCTGTTGACACACAATGTTCTTCCATTGTCAGACATGATGTATTTCCATATGGTACATATATTGTTCATATGGTATCCGGTTAAATTCTCGAAAACCTATTTTCGAAATACCATTTTGTCGAAAACAATTTGCTGAAATGTTTTTTTTCAAATGTATTATTTTTTATTTTATGTTTTTTGTTTGTTTCGTAAATAAAGTGTCAAAGTGGGGATGTTAAAAAAAAAATCAGCAATTTTGGGCAGACAAAATGGCATTTTGAAAATATGCCATTCGAAAAAGTCACTATAAATCGTTCATATATAACCAAGTGTATTACTATTCATACCATATGCCCGAAAACCCATTAACTCATATGCTGATTGTGATTATACAGTGCTATTATTCCTTTGGAATAACAATAAAATTCAAACCTGCTGGCATTTGTCCATCATTACCTCATGTAGCCTCACATCCACTACCATCTCGGACCATATAATCTTTAACTCAAAACCTGCTTGTCTGCTTTGAAGCCCATAAAAACCCCGGGCCAGCCTGTGGTTTATTAACTAACCCTTCCTTCACCCTCCATGCAAGAACCTATGTGCGCTCGAGGAAATTGCCTCTTGTAACTACAATTCAATCCGACTTTGAAAAAAATGAATTTGCATCCTGCTCCCCTCACAGTTGGCCATATGTGACTCGCTTCCATCCCCCCATCATGACCTCGGTCATACCATCTTCTAGGCCAGCCGAAAAATGCAGTTCCCTGCAAACCGACAAATTCTGCAACTTACATGAAATTTTAAAGTGAGTGAAAACCCTCATACGTTCCACATTGTCTTCATATACTATGATGTTTTTACATTTTAAACCTTTGTCAAACCCTCACATGTACAATGTTTAGAATGACTGCGTCCCCCCACTTTAACTTGCCTTTACCAGGATACTTTTTCCAATGTGTGCGGAGCTTCCCACTTCTTGCCTATCAGCGCTACGAATGGTAAATCGCGATCTATGTTCATTCTACATGTTTTAGTGGCTACACCGCATTTTCATCTCTACTGCACTGGGGCCTAATACACTTTGCACAATGTTAATCTCTTTGCCGTTTAAAATGCCTTCCCCAACACATATCACAGGATAGAACAGTGCCTGCCAGGATTGACCGAAGCCAACGAATTGGCCCACAAAATGCTTGAGTTGGCTACACAATCTGTCACGTGGCAGGTAGAGGCATGGGCCTCTATGTCCAAAGAAACTCTTCCCTTTGATGGGCTCCAGTTTTTCCATCCATTGAAGAATTATTAAAGAGAAGGTCAACAATGTTAGCCGAGTATTTATCAGCCATTACAAATCCAGCAGTTAAGCCATTTTCTTTTCTGGCTCAACTGGCATGCAGAGGGCATGGCTTGCAGGGATTTCGATGCTGTCTGGCCAGGGCCTGCAACAAAGGCAGGAGGGTCCCATCTGCAGGCCCTCCTATGAAAAGACAGATCAGCGGAGTTGTCCTTCGACACCCCCTACTTACTCTGCACACATACAAACAAATACAGTTTCCAGGCACAGCAGTTTGACAAGCAAAAACGGTGCAGGGTCTCCCTTTTTTTTCCTTTGGGTTGTCAGGAAATCTTGGTGGACTCCTGGTCCAAGCAAGTGGTTTGGGGGAGATTACAAGCTTCCACTCTCTTGTCTCTCCCATCTCATAACCCCGAACAGTTTCCATTGAATCTGGTCTGATAAATGTTCAAGCTTACCTAGATTAAGCAAGAGCAAGTACTCACAGTGGAGATTTCAGAGAACTTCTATTCTTTGTGAATCAGAAAAAGACAAAATGGTAGCTAGCAATCTGGATCTGTCACATTTCAAGAAGCATCTCCCAGTGGAACGACTCAAAAGGATTACTCCTTTTCCAATCCTCTCTGCTCTTTTGGGAGCAGGGGGAAAGGATGTGTGCTTTTGACCGGCCACATCCTGATCGGGAGGCTCATCACAACTTTATGATCTTTCTTGCACAAGACCAGCCCTTCCACTTAAGAGTGTTTCTCTTTGGTCTGAGCTCAATGCCCAGGGAATTCACCAAGTTGGCAGCGAAGATGGTGCCCCTGAGGTTTACCCGGTACACATCTACCTGTATTTGACTGTCTGGTCGATGTAGATGATGAAGGCAGTCGTTGGATAGCTACAGATTATTTTGGATTTGCTGTTGGCATTGGGCTTTTCAGTCCTAACCAAAAAGTCTGGTGACCCCATCACCACGGCTCATTTTACTTAAGGCTGCTACAAGACCCCTCCCTGGCCAGTGCTTGAATTCCACCACTCATCCCTTCCACCAGGAGAAGATGGAAGGCTTGAAATAGAAATAGGTATTTAGCTGGGCATGGTGTCTCAAGCCACAGACTCATCACTGATTAGTTGTGTTGCAACTTGAGATAAAGTAGTGGTTCTTGACTAGGCCTACAGGGCAAAGAGGCCCACTTAAATATGCTGAACTTGAAAGACCTACTTCTGTCCTCAAATGCTTTCCTGTATTCCATAGCTAGGTGCAAGTTATTTATTTTTATGAACAGCAAATCTGCAATGTTTTAACTGAACAAATGGGGTCATCAAATCCCCTCCCTGTCCCTTTCTGTATGCTAACTGGCCCTCAAAATGGTCATGTGGGTAGAGCACCTGTCGTTCTGATAGCTGTGCACTTGGCAGGAGAGCACATTTTACAGGCAGACTTGCTCAGCAAGAGTCATCATGCCCCACACAAATGGTGGTGGTGTTGTCCTATATTTTAGCAGATATATGGTTCCTCCTTCTGAACCTCTTTGCCTACTATGTCAACAGGAAGTGCCACAGGTATACTTCCTGGAGGGGCATAATGAAGATCTCCCTGCTGGGTGCTTTCGTACTTTATAGGACAATCCACTACTGTATGCATGCATGCATGTAGTGAATAATCTAAAACTCAATCACAGCTGCCATCTGACACTGATGCCCCCTTACTGGCCGAGCAGAACTTGGTTTTTTGATCTTTACGCGATGGTGTCAGCAAGCCCCTCTGTATCTTTATTCCTTCACAGGGGATATTTTCGCTTCAGTCATTAGGTTTAGCTACCTTGTCCCGGGGAACTTAATTTTTCAGATCCTTGAGACGCTAGTGGTAAAACATGGAAGTTAAACGGTTGCCAGGAAGCGGTGTACGAGAAGAGAAAATGGGTGAGAGTTTACTATTGGTGTGTGGAGCAAGGTTTCACCGCTCCGGGTTGACCTCATTGGATGAGGTCGTCTTCATGACTCACCTGCTGGACTCTGGCATCAAACTTGACTTGTCAGATTGCTCTTTCAATGCGGCCTGTCGATGGTCTTTGACACTTCATCTCCAGTTTAGATCTCCTAGTTACTCATGAAATGTGAATATAGTGCTTGCTCACTATATTCTAGAACCCCTGTCATCCTCGATCCTCAGCGCTTAGACTGGTGTTTTGGAAGTCTGTTTCTCTGGTGGCTTATAATGCAGCTTGCTAGATTACTAAATTGTAGGCTGGCTTTAGCTAAAAACACTTGTTGACGTTCCGGATGTACAGGGCTGTTAAGCAGATACATCTGGAATCTGGCTCCTAATTTATTTGTGTACATTTATATCAATCGGGAAATTGTCCAACTAGTAATTAGTTTCAAATCCTTAGTCAGTAGGTGAGTGTAGACTTCACAATCTGGATTTGCAGACGGTTTTTACATTTTACTAGAAGCTTGTTAAAGATCTCTACTTTCTTCTCTCATATGCTGGCTCTGCACTGGAACGAAGTTGTCAAGTCCAATATAACTGTTGGATTGTATTGTGCATCCTGGAATGTTCTATTTTGAGCATGATCACTTCCCCACTACAAAGCCCCCCCCCCCAGTGGCCTCCATGCTTACCTAGTCAAGGCAAAGGCACTAGTGGCCTTCCAGAGGCACATTCCCCTGGGAGAAATGAGGCTAAAACAAATGAAGCGGCTTTCTACTCCCCTACCCCACCCATGCATTCTACTACTACTTGGATTCCAATTAGAGGGCTGATGCTCAGTTTTGGCAGACAGTGCCTAGAAACCTTATTGATTATCAGTAAGATCGTCTACTGTTTGTAGACCATTTTGTTCCATTAGGTCTGGTATGTTAAGGTACCTTTTAATCTCTCCATCATTATGGAAGTGGTAGGAATAAAGAGAATGTAAAGGTTACTGTATTCCTTCTGTAGTCCTAAATCGTAGCCCCCTTTCCTTCCACCATCTCCACCAAAGAGTACATGGTCTCGCGCTCTTAAGGGGATCTGATGGTTTTGGTCGGGAGCACGTGCAAGTGTTTCCTCGCGGGCATTGAATATACTACTGCACATGTTGTTGTTTTCTGTTTTTAAATCACCTTTATTTCTTACATTTGTCAAGTGTAAACCATACCATCACAGCCAATATAATAGGTTATAAGTAACATATTGGATATGGGAAAAGCAAATTAATAAAGAGGTATAACCCATATGAGAACGTAACTTGGGGGTTAAAAGGGAGTTCTTGAACACATCTGTTAATCCTTTTACCTTTGACTGGGAGGGAATTGGTGAATCTGGATTATCGGACGTGTTATAGAAGGGAAATATTCTGTAAGGGACTCTTGCTCTTTTTCTCAGACATATTGTATGAAAGGAAACTAAGTTGCAAGGTGTTTAAGATGGGTGTTGGGCATAGTTGCCGTGATCTTTTCCATTGTGATAATCTCCCAAATCTTTATTCATCAACAAGCCATAGGAGGCCATTCTGAGGTTTTATCGCTTCCTTGTTACGGGATAGTGGTCCTACTCTGCATCCCAATGATATTGCTTCTTTAGCCAAGATTTCTTTCCAATACACCTGGCTAGTTGGGCAGTGCCACCACATATGACCCATGTCTCCCACTTCACCAATGTGCATCTGGAGCTTCCCTGCATCCTATCCCATATGCAAGATCACGTTTTGATCGGGATTGAGGTGACCAGCTCCTCCTCCCACCTGGGCATATAGGGGAGACACTCCGTTAGATCTATATCATTAAGTAGTTTGTAATATTGGGAAACCTTTTTACTTAACGCTCCTAAGCAAGCCAGGCTTTTCAAACCCTTGGGAGGTCTTGGATCTGCCTCCTTTTCCTTTCCCTGTGATATTCAGTGCCACACTTGGATGTATTTCAAGTGTTTAGCCTCCATTAAGTTGAAGCGTTCCTTGCGTTGTATAAAAGTAGAGGTGTATCTACTATATGGCTTCTCAATGTGTGAGGGGTCCCTCTCTTTCCCAGCCGGCAAAAGCGAGCTTGTAGAAGCCCAAGTCAAAATCTGGGTTTTGTGTTAAAGAAGATAGTGGACCCAGGCCGGGGTCAATCTAATTGCCTACACCCCTCTATCCCATTATGTTAACGAGCATCGTGTTGATGGCACTAGGTTTCCCGGCAATTCTGTAGCTCCTTTAGACAGGAAAGGTAAGTGAGATAATGGTGATGTGCACGCCTCCGGATCTAGCAGTTTTCATTTTTTGTAACCTTGACCCTCCAGCCAATCCAAAATGTGGCTAATTGTGCAGCCGTCGGATACCGTTGTATATTAGACACCTCCAAATCCCCTTGTATCGTAACCTTTCGAAGAATCTTTCGGGGGGACTCTTGGGAGTTTTCTGGGCCATATAAACTGGAGAATCGAACTTTGTATTTGCTTGATTGTTTTAGCTTGGATTTGGATCAGGAGTGCCTAGAAAACCATAACAATTATGGGAGAAGTGTCATCTTGACTGCTGTGATGGAACCTAGCCATAATCTCCTGTACCTCCTACTTACTCAAGTGTTCCCTGCTCTTAGCCCATAACGGTAGAATGTGTTCCTGTAGCAAATCCTCGTATTTAGCTGTGATTTTCATACTCAGATAATCCAGGGAAGTGTTCAACCACTTAAATGGGAATTCATCCTGCAACACACTGATTTTCCAGCAGTCTTCAGTAAAATTCATATTCATAGGATTTTGACATATTAATTCTAAATCCAGAGGTGTCTTCAAACTCCTGCAGCATGGCAGCTAATGCAGGGAGTGAAGAACCCGGATCTGCCAAGAAGAGGACTGAATAATCCGTGTAGAGTGTGATTTTTGTGTTCCTCACCAAATTCTCTTAATACAGCTGCTCTTTCGTATGTGCTGGACTATTGTGTTAATCGCTAGAGCAAATAACAGTGGGGATATGGGACAGTCCTGCCAGGTCCTTCTGTGTAACTGCACCAAATCCGACCATCTTCAATCAGGTGCCTGGTTTCTGAAAATTTGCTAGCAGCCTTTTACAGTATATGTCAGGTAAGACCAATTAATGCTATCAAATGCCTTGTGGGTTCTAAGACTAGAACTGTGAATTTCAGCCCCGACTTTGTGCCTGAGTGGATCAGGTTAATTGTCATCCTGATGTTATCATGGGCACTTTGCCCCATTATAAATCGGGTCTGATCTGGTTTGACTAAAGAAGGCAAGATGACCTTAAGCTGTTGGACAAGATTTTGACGTATAGTATTCTCATCCCTGTTGAGAAGAGAAATAGGGCGGTGTAGGAGCAATCCCCTGGGTCTTTACCAGGTTTCGGAATGAAGATTGTGGCTGATTCAATATGGGAGGCTGTGACCAAGGTTGAGGTTATTAAAGATTTCTATTGGGCTGCCAGCAGCAGAGAAAGTGTGTTCTGGAAGGTCTTATAAAAAGGATTAGAGTACCCACCCAGGCCAGGGGGTTTTCCTCCGGGAAGCATTTTAATTGCTTGAGTGACCTCTATCATTGAAATCGGAGCATGCAGAGCATCCCTATCCATCTTCGTTATCTGTGGGTGTATCTCAGAAATTCCCGAACTTTGGATTGTTCAACTGGAATTTCTGCAGCTCATGGTTGATAAGTCCTTCATAAAAGCCGCCTTTCCCTTGTCATCCGTGCTCCTCTGTCCCTTCGAGTTCTTTAGTCAATTTATGGAGTTGCACGTGCTATAATACCGTGCGACTTGTCCGAAAGCAGTTTATTAGTCCTGTTTCCTTTGACATAGTAATACTGTGTCGTCTGTAGTCACCTTCTAGGGGTGTCGTCAGTTAGAAGTGTTTCTAATTGTGATCTAGCAAGTTTAAGTGCCCTGAAACTCTTGAATGATTGCAGCTGTTTAGTCTGCTTTCCTCTGAGCCACGGTCAACCCCAGTGCTTGTGTTTGCTGTTCTTTGGCCTTCATTAACACCGCTGTTCTAATCAATCCCCCTTATGACTGCTTTCTCAGTGTCCCACGGCAATGCTGGCCCGGTTTCTGCATTGTCAATCTCTACAGAGAATCTCTGTAAATTGTCCATAACCTGAAGCCGAATCGCTAGATCGTGCAGGATAAAGTTATTTAGGCGCCATTGTTTGCGGGTCGGGTGGGCGCGATGGATAATTCCAGATCCAGTATCACCAGGGCATGATCCAACAGTACTCTGCCCGATCTCTGTCCTCTGCATTTGTGGGATTAAAGAAGTTGACCGCAGAAATGTGTCTGTTCTCTAGTATCCCTGATGTACCTCTGAATAATGGGCATAGTGCCTCTCCTCCTGATGGAAGAACCTCCATGTTTCAATTAAAGAGAAATCTGTAAGTATATTGTCTGCAGCTTGGAAGTTCCTGCCATCCGATCGGTGGGGGCCAGCATCGTATCCTTCAAGGGGTCGAAAAACACAGCTAAAGTCTGGGCCCATTATGACCTCCCCTTCCACAAAGTGGCCCCATTTAGGTATATCGATGGTCTTGGTTCTCACTTGGAGCATATAAAGAAATGAGGGTAAGGGTTTGGTTGAGATATGTGCCTTAACCATCAACATCCTGCCCTCAGGATTTCTGAAAATTGCTTTTTTTTCCTAAACTGGAAATCCTTCCTGATCTGGATAGCCATCCTGCTTTTCTTAGAGCCGCAAGAGGTGTGAAATTGTGCCTTATACATTTTATCAATAAGCCTTTTTTCATCCCCCCGGGAGCAAATGTGCTTTTTGTAAAAATGACAAAGAAGTCTCTATAGAGTACAACCTCTGAAGTATAGCTTTGCGCTTAATAGGCAACCTAGGGTCCCTGACATTCAAAGACACACATCTGAGCCTTCCAAAGTCATCCCCTGCCGTTGGGAGCTAAGAACCATCCCTATTATTCGTGGCCCTGCAATCCTCCGAAAGTGGGTAACTGAAATTGCGGTAATAAGAAAAAAAAAAGAAAACAAAAAGAAAGCTGAATACTGAACCACCAAACTACTAACACGTTTGAGCCATACATGGGGAATGGAATTTGGATTGGAGAAGAAACAATCCACCAAAGTTGAACTCGTCCAAATCCAGGAACATACGCCCAAACCTCTTTACCACAGGGACTTGAATCCAAACAACCTCTACCCTCCACCCATGATTGCTGTTGTTAACTAAGGAATCCTCTGCTCATTACTCAGTCTGTGAGTCATAGCTGACAGGGTCCAACCTTTGTATCAACCTCTTGGTTCCACCACAGCCATCCCCTCAACCACCAAGCCCAACACCAAAGTTCCCTCTTAGTGACAAACAATGGACAGTTCCAATGGGCCCCGCCTTATCGGGAGCCGCCACAGTCAGGAAACAACCTGTGATTTCAGAAGACAAAGTATAGGGCACAATCATGTTGGTATTTCCACTCAAAGCTGTTCAGACCGTTTTGGGGTCCCTCTGGGGTGTGGCTCATCGACTGGTCCACCCCTGTTCACTCGATTCTCTCCCATTCGCCGGTGTAGCTCCCGATGACAGGCAGGAGCTCATCAGTTCAGTGGCTTCTGATGATACTGTCTGTTCTCATGTGTAAAAGGTAGTTTGCAGGAGTAACCCCATCTATATTTTTATCTGATGTTGAGCTCTCAAAGCCACAATGTGACAATGTTCAAACTTCCCTTCTTAGCTAGGGTCAGCTGAGCCCGATCTTAAAACAGTTGTAGCCAGGAGTCTTGCAAGGTTCTCGCTGCTTTCATAATGTCCACTTTTGTGTTGAAAAAGACCTATCCAAGACCACCTCTCCATCTTCAGGAGGGACAGGATTTGGCGGAACAGTGCCTGGACATATGCCTCCATTCCATGTTTTGGTCCTGTACGTTGGGATTCCTCTCAGCCGAATATTATTTCTATGCAAGCGATTTTCAGCAGTGTCTTGTTTCGTAATGAGAATCTCTATCTGTTCTACATGTCCTGATAGTACAGCCTGGCCTGTCTCTGCTGCCAGGACATGTTTATCAACATCCGCAATAGCCTTAGAGAGGCCTGCCATTGTTGGTTTAATCTTCTCAATTTCATTGATATACTCTTTAAATTGTTTCAGAAGGAGCTGCAAGCTGTGTCTTGCGGCAGGGGCTATAGTGCCCCCCCCCCCACTTGGGATTTGAAGGAACCTGGGCTTCCACCCTCTGGTGGATTGATGGCCATTTCTTGCGCTTGTTGAAGTGTGTTTGTCTCATCCTTTTGCCATTTTGGAGAACTTTAAAGATGATTCAAGGCCCCTACTCATTCAAAACCATGTATTAAGATCCAACCCGGGTAGCGCTACTGCTTGAGCCGCTAGGGCAACAGGCTTTTCGGTCCCACAATAAACCACAGGCTCAACTCCACTGCGGCTACAAGGCCTTTACTTCCTTCTGTTGTGGGTCAGGGTGGCGATGGAGTGTGTGGCGGCGACTCTCCTTCTTGTCTCCCTTATCACGGCAGCCTCAGGAGGACCGTACTGGCCTGTTTCCCCCTCCTGTGCCTGAGCACAGATTTTGGGGCCCTGGTCGGCCACCAGGGGCCCCATCGACCCCTCACAGGCTGCACCCGCTCATTTGCTGAGCTCACTGCTGGTTCTTCAAAGCTGGTTGAGATCTGGCTCCAGTCACTGACCAGGACTATCATCTCCCCTGGACATACATGGCTCGAGAGCCCCGAGGCTCCACTACTCTCATCTAGCTGACTTCACCCTCTGATGGAGCCATTCCCGTGCTGTAGTTTGCACAGGGATGCTGCATGCCCTTGCGCTGGGACACTTAACACTGCTTCGATGTTGGGGGGGAAGGCATTCTCACTGCCGATCACACTGCTTGCGCTCAAAAGGTTCTTGGCATTTGGATCTTGCGATCAGCTCTATCTTGTATGGCACCCATGCCAAAGTTCACTCTGTTTTAGTAGACCTCATGCGGCATAGCGTTTAACAGGGCAGCCTCTCCCCTTCCTCCAGGGTCTCTGCTATTGTGGGGAGGGGATTTGGATACATGCTATCACATTTAAAGGGGAGATTTGGGGGTTAGGGCCTCAGGCTGTCAGAGCTCACGTAGTGGACATCTGCATGGTCTGTTGGTTGGCCACGCCCCCCCATCTGTTTTATTGAAAATATTTTGCTCCAGTCTACTTTCTGAGGACCACCTCCCGGGGATATCAAAGCAAGCACCCTAGATCTGCTTGGGGATTTGTTTCTCCACCGCATTATTGAGCCCCGTCTTCCTCTGCATCTCTCGCATACGCTCGTTGCTCCCCTCGTTTATACAGACCTCGAGGTCCATATTGTATTTTAATGTCTAAAGTGGACACCAGACCCTATACCTCCACAGCATGGTATTATGTTTTCTGTTCTAACCCTTTTATGGAGACCCCCATTTCCCTGGATCATGCTCTGCAACACCCCATGGCTCACATTATAGGATACCACTACTGGCAGTGACGCCTACAAGGCCTGGCATTAAATTAGTAATTTTATCTCCAAATCGGAAACTGGAATCTGGATCAGACTGGGGTGATCCCTCACCCAGGTTTCCTGACTCCATACTTTCCAGAGTCTCCCTACAATTGCGTTTTTACTTTTGCAAACATAGCAACGGCTCTACCTCCCCATTAAGCATCAACTGTTTCTGTGACCTCATAACAAAAAAATGTTTTTTTATCCTGTATCCCTGCTGGTTCCAGGTCTCTTGGAGACTACTATGAACCTCTTTGTAGTTCCACCCTTTGTTTCCCATGTTTTTCAATGGGATCCGTACTAGGTGCCAGTATCAAACCAGATCTTTTTGAGAAAGGACCCTTGTGACTGAAGATGCTGCGCTTCTACTGCTCCACACAAGGAGATTTATTTTAAATTTCATTATTGGCATTTATTATAGTTACAACAGTAGTGTGACAGTGGTTTCCACCTGCGGCATGGTATGGGCATATCAATATGAAATTAGCTGTTAATTTTAAACCATACAAAACTTTAACATACGCTGTTTAACAATAACAGTGATTGGCTCCTTGTGGTTAATGGAAAGTTCACCGTGGGACAGTTGCAGCGGTGGGGTGGGGTGGAGTGGGGTGGGCTAGGGCCTGGAGGAGGGGGGGGAGGAGCATGAGAATGAGGGATCAGTTCTGTTTCTGGCAATTCTTTGTTTAGGTGACTTTGTGGTGGTCGGATCCGTTAATGTGGGGGTGAATCGTTCATGGAGGCTATTCGTCGTTGGAAGGTTGAAACAGTGCCCATGTCAGGGCTTTCCAAGCGTCCAGTGCCTGGCTTGCATCTTCTGGGGGTTTAGCAACGCTGTCCTCCCAGGCTGAAGTTTCCGTACCGACCCATCGTTCCAGTTCACTATGCCATGCTTGGAATCGTGGGCCACCCGGTCGCTTCCTTGTCATTGCAATGTTCCTCTTGGTCAGGATACATGCCATGTCCATGAGCTTTACGGTGTGTTTAATTTTGGCTAATCTGGGGTAAGTTCCCAGGAGGCACTCGCTACGGGTCCATTCGTACCTGGTCATGCCTGCCCTTCTGCAGGTTTGCTCCACCTCGGCCCAGAGCTGCTGGGTCTTGGTGCATTCCCAGAACATGTGCCGTAGATTCGCTTTGTCCCTGTTGCACCATGGGCAATTGTGATGGGGTTGCTTGCTGAACTTCGCTATTCTATTCGGTGTTAGATAGGAGCGGTACAGTACGTTCAGTTGAATTAATCTGAATCTGGAGTTCCTGGATACCTCCTTGGGGAATGCCAGAGCTCTCTCCCATTCTCCATCTGTCATTTCTCGCCCCATATCCCTGTCCCAATTGAGTTTCAGTTCAGGGCTACGGAGATTAGGACTGTCTATTAAGTGGCTGTATATTTGTGACACCGGTCTGCAGCCCCCTCCCAAGTTGTACAGTAGTGTTACGAAGGGGTTGGGCTCGGGCTCCTCAGGCCATGTATCCCACTTGTCTCGCGCTAGCTTTCGAATCTTTTGATACCACAGGAACTGATGGCTGGGTATGTCATCCATACAAGGAGATGAGTAGACTGAGATCCTTCTCATTGGGACTCCTGCCCCCTCCTTCCATTCTACCTCGGGGCCCCCTCGCCTCACCCTTGTGTGAAGCTAAAAACCTGGATGTCTTCTTCGACTCCTCCCTCTCCTTCTCCTTGCCAAGAAGGCCCAGTTTCAGCTGCACCTCCTCAGAGGCATTCTCCCCTTCCTCACCTTCCCCCAGAAACTCAATGGCTCTAGAGCTCTGGTTCTCTCCAGGCTGGATTAGTGCAACAGCATCTTCCTCAATCTGCCTCTTTCCTCCATCCGCCCTCTTCAACTAATCCAGAATAGGACTGTAAGACTTATCCCTGGCCTCAAGCCCAAGGACCGCATCTCTTCAGCCCTAAAGTCTCTCCTCTGGCTCCTGGTGGTTGCAAGGATCAAATGCAAGACTCTCTGCATCATCCACAAGAATGACTGGGGCCTGGGACCTCGCTGCATACAATTCTCTATCCCTGAATAGAGTTATTCGGTCCTCTAGCTCCAACCCTCTATAGATCAGACATTTTTCGAAGCAGAGAGTAGGGGGTAGATCTTTCCATCGGCAGCAGCCTCCCTTTGGAGTGGTCTCCCTACCCCTCTGTCTTGAGCTGGATCTCCTTAAGTCCCAGAAGCTTCTCAAGACCTTCCTCCTGTCCTTCCTTCTTCCCTCCCTTGCTAGTCTTCATCTGCTGCTGTGTCTGGTTATCCGTGTCCCTTATGAGCCTTACTGGGGACCAGGCCTTCATTCGAAAAGCCTTCCCCTCACCCCCCTCCCCCGCATCCCTCTCTACCAGCACTTGCCCTCGGGCACCCATCTCCGACCAGCCTACTGAGTCTGGTCCACCCCCCTTTCTCGCACTATTTTATCCACAGTACTTGCCCTCCTGGTCCTCGCTTAGCACTTGCCCAGCCCCTGGGCCCCCTCCCTTCTGCACATCACCATCTTCCCCTCTCCCTATCCCATTCCCATCCCTTTGCCCTGATCTTCCCTCTCCGCCTGCACTTCTTTACTGCACAATCCGAATGTCACAAGGCCTAGTAGGACCGTTATTGTTTTTTTCTCCTCTCTTCCCCTAGCCCCTCTTTTTGTCTTTTGGCACCTGGAAACACTTCTGCTGTATAGGCGCCATACACATTTTCAATAAATAAATAAATAAAATAAAATAATGGGAAGAAAGCACTGTACTTTTTCGGCCATAACAACATTTAGCTTGGCAAACTCGTGGCACTACAACAGCTCCTTATGGAAAAGGCCTAACGCCTTCCCTGCCAAGAAGCAAGATATGTTAGCAGTGATAATAGAATGAGGCTTGTTATTAGGCTCGATTATTGGTGCTGCACAAGCTGTTGCAGATTTGTCGAGGAACTGTTGTCATGGTTTGTTAAATAGAAGATCTATCTTAGCTATGGCTTAACATCCTGAAGCCAGACATGCAGCAAAAGAGTTAAAGCCTTCAATGTTCTGGCGCATCCCTTCTTTCGCCATATATTTATGATCCAGTGAATTGATTGAAGACCGCAACAGAAAAGTTAAAAACTAGCTGTGGTGTGCAATAAAGGTGCAAATCTTCTGTTTGGCCAATAAGGCGCAGATTCCTTTCTTACAAATGCTAATCAAGCGACAGCCAGCACTTCCACAGCATTGCCAGTAAAGGCCCCCAGTACCAACGAAAGGACTGAAGCAGCCTCGAGCAATTGTTGGAAAGCCTCCACCTGCGGCAGGTCAATGGGTGCTTCTCATTCTGCCCGCCAGACTGCACCCCGGTGGCCGTGTGCCCACTTTCCAGCATGGCAGGAGATCACAAAAGACAACTGAGGAATAAATAATGTATATAAAGTTGGCACTCTTCAAATTGGTGCGCCTCCAAGAAAGGTGATCATTGCTCACCGGGATTACTGGAGCCATAGGGGGCGATCCAAAATGCAGGCGAGGAGAATTAATTTACTCTTTTGGTGTTGGTGATAATAGGTTCGGCCTAACTGAGCCAAATGTTAGACATCGAAACAGCCCTGGAAATTGATAATGCAATGTAAAATAGGGATGCTTTTTCATGATCAGATTTTCCCTCCTCTCCTGCTGAGCCAATGGATTTGCTCCGTAGATCGGGTAGGTAACACCAGCAGTGTCTGTTTCATACTAAGCAGGGCAGTTATATGTAAAGAGATCTTCTTTTTAGGCTGATTTCCGACCAGAGGGTATTCTCGAAATGGAGGGCAGTGGCAGCAGCAAAATGTCTCTGGAGAGCTGGAAGGGTTGTTTACTTTCCTGTGTATTGACAATTGGCTTATGAAAGCTAATTCCTTGCAAAAAGCAATCCTTTGCACAGCTCATCTTGCCCAATTGGGAGTGGAGGTAAAGCTCTAGACCTCAGCTCAAACTGCGACCTCTAGTTCACCTTTTAGAAGCTGCCGTAAACAGGAAAAGGACGAGTGGGTGCTGCCCACGAGGGAGTGTGTTCCATCAAACAGAAATGTTTCTACTTGAAGTCGAATCCTTGCCCTCCTGCAAAGCAAAGGTAATCACTCCTGGGTTCCATGGCATCGCGCATTTTCCATTATACCGCATGAGACCCCTTTGACAGCGTCCAGAAGATCAGTGGCCACAGAAAAAGGACTCCTAGGAAAAAAAGGTGAAGTTGACAGCCACACTAGCTCTGAAGTGGTGGGCTGAAAAAATGACAATTCTGCAAGGAGTTCTGTTCCAGACCTAATCAGCATTGTATCTATCCCTTGCCATCCTACCTCCTATCTACAAGACTTTGCTCCTCCCAATCACTACTGAATGTTCTATCGAACTCCTCCTTTGCCTCTCTGGCATGCAAAAAGCACTTCAACGCCATATTATATTGCAGAAGGTGCTATATGGTTCCTTCCTGGTTTACTGCTCTTTTTCCATAGTTAATCAGCCCTCCAGCTTCTTTGCCTTTGCAGTTGGTGAGCAGGCGAAAGTGGATCTAGGTCACCTGGCCAATGCACCACCCACCTTCTTAGCCCTGCCTCTTACTTTCTGATCTTATCTCTTAGATCAAGGGCGTCTCTTGCCGGGGCTTCCGAAGCAAAGGGCAGACGAAGAAAAGGGCAATTCCTTTTTGGGCTTGTTCAGACCAGGAGAACCCAGGGCCTGAACCCCTGCTAAGACAAAAGGTAAGCATGCACTGACATGCGTTTTCTCCCTCTGTCCCCACAGGCCATCCCCACCATCATTAGGCTACGCCAACTTCTCTGATGAGGGCAGGTGCTCAGTGGCACAGTAAGTTGTACATTTGTAAAAGTTGTATTCTCGCGCTGTAGTGTGTGTGCCTGCTCCCCCCTAACTTT
Source organism: Ambystoma mexicanum (assembly GCF_040938575.1). Lineage (NCBI taxonomy): Eukaryota > Metazoa > Chordata > Amphibia > Caudata > Ambystomatidae > Ambystoma > Ambystoma mexicanum. Next base: position 91,056,586 of record NC_090929.1, on the reverse strand, counting down.
GTCCTGGTTGCTTTCCTGTTTGTTGTCCCCCCTACTCCCTCCCTCCCACTGTGCTCCCATTGGTTGGTGGGCCCTTTAAATCGGCCACCTAAGGAACCCCCTGCTGAGGCCGCCCCATCGGACAAGGACTAGAGGCTAAGGACAGCTCCAGTGGTGCCTGCCGGTGTCCGGCGTGGTAGCACGTAGCCTGCAGCCGACGACCTGCTGAAACTGATCAAGTAAGTCGAATCAGGGTGTGTTATATTGTGCTGTGCTCATACACTTGCATTTTTTCCCCTTCTGGGAAAGTCGGATCTGGGTGTTTTCGCATTCTGGTAACCGTGGCATTATTGCTGGTTCTCTCTAGGCTCCCACCTAGACCAACCTCCACCCCCGCAAGGCATGCTGTTAATTGTTGTGAATTACTTGTTCCCCTCCTGTGTCTCCCTTTGTTGTGACCCTGGCCCCCCTACTCCTTCTTCCCCTGTGCATTCTCAGTTGTGTGCCACAGGGCTGTGCGTCTATCTTTTCTCTCAACCCCTTCTCAACCTACCTCCTTCGCACTCCCTATGGTGCTCTCTGTCTCGCCCATCTTCTCTAACTGCTACTCTATTTCTTACCCTATCTCTCTCACTAAGTCTGGAAGGAAGAAGTTCAAGAGGAACATCTTGGTCTCCAACTTAGGCCTCCCTATCGCAGATACCTGCACCAGTGCTTCCTCCAGACAGATTCTCACTGACATCCTATTTGTCACCCCCTTTCCAGACCTATGGACTCTTCATATGGTCTCTGTTCTCTCTCCTTTCTCCTCCTCTCTCCTTAACGGTGGCACTAGGTGGGAGGTCCTTTTGGCCCCCTTCCATTCCTCCAAGACCATCATTAATGTTGAGCTGTATGACACCGTCTTGGTTCAGGGCCCTCAACCCAATGTCCTCCTTTTTGATAGGAGTTTCCTGAGTCTTATTAACTCCCTCCCTTCTCCTGCTACTCCTTCCTCCACCTCGCTAACACCCTCATTTTCCTCCTCTGTCCACCCTCAAGCCTCTCTACCACCTTCGCAGGGTGTACCTGAAGCCTGTATCCCTCCACAGAAGTTTTTCAAATGTGGCAACCTGCTTCACGTCGCTACGCTCAACTCTCGCTCTACTGTCAAGCACTCCGAAGAACTCAACCTAGATGTCCTTGCTCTCACCGAGACATGGTTTACGGCCAGTTCTATCTATCTATCTATCTATCTATCTATCTATCTATCTATCTATCTATCTATCTATTCATCTATTCATTTTTTTGTATTGCACTTTACACCCATGGGCCTCTAAGCACTCACTAGAAAATACAGCAAGAAACGTGTAAGATCATAACAGAAAGGGTTGCACAATAGGAATTGGAGATCGGATTAATCTCGGCCTGAGTCAAACAAATACGTCTTCAATTGTTCTTATAGTTGCCTGAGATTAACCAATTAGTAGGCTGTTGCAATAATCAAGCTTAGTGTTGATAATGGTAGCCTCAATCATGGCCCTGTTGGTCTCAGAGAGATAGGGACAAAGTTGCCGCAGCAGATGGGTGTAGTAAGAGCAGGAGGATTTAAGATAAAGCACATGTTTATTAAAAGAAAGGTGAGGATCAAAATAGACCCCCAGAGTTTTCACATAGTCAGAGACTTTGATCAAATTACCTGTGATCACAAACCTACTGTAGGATGGGTCAAGCCTTTTAAGTTTTGCTGGTGTGCCCAGAATAAGTAGTCCCATTTTTTTACTGTTCTGAGCTAGGGTGTTTCTAGCCATCCAGGATTGTATACTGTTAAAGATAGTGTTTATTATTTCAATGGCCTGAGAGTTGAAACACAATCTGGGTGTCGTCTGCATAATTATGAAATCGTACACCCAGAGAGGCGAGCAGGTCACACAGGGGTCTTATGTAAACTTTAAACATTAGCGGCAAAAAGCATGATACTTGTGGGACCCCGCAGGTCAGTGTTGCTTTGGTGGAGTGTGTATTGTCCTTAGTTAATTGGACATCGCGAGGACCGAGGAAGGATCTAAGCCAGTTAGCTGCAGGGATTGGGCTTCTGCCCACTTGTACTAGTCTGTCGGCCAGAATGGTGTGATCAACAAGATCAAAAGCGGCCGACAGATCTAAGAGAAGCAACAGCGCCTGAGCACCTTTATCAATGATCTCAATGATGTTGGACTTGAGATCTAAGAGGGCAGATTTGGTTCCCTGATTCGCACAGAACCCAGACTGGCCAGAGGCGAGAATGTTATGTTCCTGCACATAGCTATGATATTGATTTGTTGCTAATTTGTCCAAGATCTTTAAAAGAAAAGGGACGTTAGTAATTGGGCAAAAGTTTCCCGGGTCGTTGGTATCATGTGTTAGGCAGAAACCTGTGCAGTTCCCTTGGGGAACACTGCAAAAGATTTAAGACTACAGGTATAGCAGTAAACCCACTTGGTAGCAGTCTGTACCACCCAGATTTACCTGGTAGCTGTGGCTGAGCAGTCAGACTTCCCTCAAGAAGAGTTAGGCAGTATGCAAAGTATACACAATATGTACTCAGGCACAATAGCACAAGCAAACACTGACCAGAGCTTGGTTTCAAAAGTATATAGTTATTTATTTTTAAGAACACACAAATTGAAAACACTCTAGCAAAATATAATAAAACACTCCAAACACAGTTATATGGAAAGCAGTCCCAATCCTTATTCCTATCTAGACAACTCTAGGTTAACACCACATAATTAAAACAGAGGTGAGCGCTTAACGTTAGATGACACTCTAGTAGGTTAAAGAAGGGAGGGAAAAAGAGCAGAATTAGGATAAACACACCACTCTAAGGTCAAGAACACTTTTGGTAAGCTCAAAGAAGCACAAAGTCACAGGTGAGCAAAAGTCACTAAGCAGGGCCCACTCTTAGAGCAGACAGAGCGAAAACGTGCCCAAGATCACACAGTTGGTAGGGATTCAGAGTCTTGCAAAAGAGTTCGGAAAAGAGTTAGAGAGGCTCAGAAAGTTTAGCCAAAGTGTCCCAGGCAATCCCAGGATCGAAAGCCGAGGGCTAAAACTACCTCGTATAGTCGGTGGCAAGGGAAGCCAGGCGGAACACGGTACCTTAACGGAAAGGATCCTCCAGCGGGGGCAGTTGTTCCAGGCAGTGGCAGCAAGGCTCGACGTTGGTCAGGGGAGAAGAAGATCTCGCTGAAGAGCAGAAGAAGAAGGTCGTTGCACTGCCCGGGAAGAAACCAGCCGCGGAGTCCTCCGGTTAAAGGGTTGTACCGACTTTCGCGGTTGGGGTAAAAGTGGTGGGGTTCCGGTTGCCGGGGTGCTTGGCACTGGCAAGGCGGCCACGGGATACCTCAAAGAACGGAAAGAAGGTGAAAACTGGTTGTCCCCACCAGTCAAGGGAAGGAGCCACTCCGTTAAGAGTTCTCCTCGGTCGTCGGGAAAAGTGGTGAGATGGTTCAGCAGGGCTCCACCGGCGGTGTCGTCGTAGCAGATCAGCTCAGCTCGTCCCTCGTTGGATTCTTAGGTCCTGTGGCGACTTCTGAAGTTCCAGTCCCCAAAGCCCTGCTTTTATGCAGCAAACCCCCATTCACCCAGCCTAGCTGTCACTCAACCATGCTAAGTGGTGAGCCGGCCGGCTCACCACTTGGGCCAATCAGGACGGAGTGCGACTTGAGTTACCTAGGTAACTCAGTCCAGGGTGCCTAAATCCCCCTCCACCCCTCCTAAGTACCCCAGACAGAGTGGCACCACTTTGGAGGGCTTCTGTGGAGAAGCCCGCCAAAAGTGGGACAAAGGGCTCCACTTTGGGTCAGAGTTACAGAGGCGAACGCCAACGCCATTTTAGTATCAAGTTTTGGCAAAAAATCCCAACCGGAGTTATAATAATAAATATATAAACCGGCGGTATGTTTAAGGCTACCGTAAATAAATAATTAAATGTGTTAGCCTAAAACAATGGGAAATCCCATAGGAAAATATTCGCGGTCGAATATAAAAAGTAGTTTCCACTGCCACCAGCCAAAACTCGATCAGGGGGGACGGAGACGTGCCCCCTCGACTAACAGACCCTGGGGCAATCGAATTGCCCCAGCCAGTACGTCCACAATATGATGGTTTGTACTGGTTCTGTTCAGGATTTAAGACTAGTAAAGTCTTTGGTGACTTTACATGTCCTGGGAGACAGTAGTCAGTCCCAGGGTATGGAGTCTATGTTGGGGAGTCCCTAGGACACCCCTGGGTTACGGCACAGAGGGTGCTGTGTAACCCACATCCAAAAAATACATGAGGCCCTATGGAGTAAAAGACCCCATAGCTTATTCAACACAAGGTTTAACCAAGAAAACACACTTCAACATGCCCAAGAGTGAGGGTAAAAGAGTCTCACTCTTGGCAGGAGAAAAAAATAAACCCCAGAAATCCAGCAAAGCTGCTGGGGGACTCACTAGGTAGGGAAATTCAGCCTAAACAGAGAATTCTCCCTAACACTCGCCCCCCCCAGACTAAGGGACAGGAGGATTTAATCCACTCCTGGATGAACCTCATACCTCTAGTCGATGATATCCATCCTAGAGAGTCCATCAGCATTTTTGATGGTGACACCCTGACCTATGTTTAAGGGAGAACTCAAAGGTTTTCTTTTGCAAGCTAAAGGACCTACAAACCCTTTGAGGAACATTAGTCTTTTTGGTATTATAGGGGATCTGGTTGACCAGTCCCTCAGAAGTTGGTACAACTTCTGAACCTATGTTAGGCTTTTTCAAGGGGTCCTTATAAAGGATTCCCTTAGATCTAGAGGGGCCTCCAAGGTTCCTCGCCACCTCTCTTGTGGGAGCAGGTTGGGTCTTAGGCCTCTTGGTTGGAGGGGTTGGGGTTAGGCAATGTACCTGCTTCCCCTTCCTCTTAGATCTACCCTTACCTATTTTAGGAGTTTCCCCCTTAATATTAGGATTTGAGTTGGGGTCTTCAGTAGAAGATCCAACAGTCTGAAGGTTTCTGGCCTTAGACTTTTCTTTTCTGGTTTTCCACCAGCACTGAGAATTACCAGTTCTCTCAGGTTCAGATAGGGGCCTAGTTGGTCTATCCACCTCTTCATCAGAAGCAGGGGGAGTCAGAGACTCTGAAACTAGGAGAACAAGGGTGGAGCTTGGTTGGGGCTCCCATGTTCCTAGCATACTATCCTGAAATGTGCCTGGGTTAGAGGTCAACTTACTAAAACCAGGGCTTGTAGTGGGGTTCTCAGTAGAGGGCCCCACAGGCTTAGAAGGGTCCTTCAAGGTAGCCTTCCTAGCCAATTTGGTTAAGTTCTGCTTCTCCATACTGGGAGGCCTGGGGGTATGTGACACTACTCCTAGAGTTCTTAGGTCATTCCCCAACAGGACCTTCCCAGGTACCTCAGTTTGAACACTGACAGGGATCCTCACTGTCATGTTGTTACACTGAATGAGGGCTGTTAGAATAGGAACCATTTGGACAGGGCCTCCAGACATCTTAGTGGGACCTTTGGGTGCTTTAGCCACATCCTCAGGTCGAAAGAAGCTTTCATCCACTACGGTTCTGCTGGCCCCAGTGTCTCTCCTGGCAGGAGTATCCTGGCCATTGACAAGAACACTGTCCACATAATACACCTTAGAGTTACCAGGTAGGGAGTTATACACAACCCTATTCTGGGGACTAACCAGACCCCTAGGCTCTAAGTTTACAGTTGCTTGAAGACCCAAGGGTTCTTCAGCAAAGAGTTCAAAGTGGGCACTAGCCATCTGTACTTCATCCCCTGGAATAAAGGCTAAGGAGACTGTGCTGATCCCTGCAGGTTTACCCTTGCACCTGGGATCCCCTTTGATATGGTCAGTAGCCTTACAGATATAGCATCGTCCAAATGCTCTCTTAAAGGGTGGCTTGTCCTGACCCTCTTCTGGTTTTTGGCCGGAAGGTACACTAGCCTGTTGTGGTTTACCCTGGGGTTTACCCTGGTAGTTTTGTTTGGGGCCCTCTTTGGAATTTGTAGTATTAGAATTCTCTTTGGAGTCCTTTTTAGGCTGTTTCTCCCCATCCCTCTTCTGAGTTACCCCAGAGTCCTTGTGAGTGGCCCTGTTGGCAACCCACAAGTCAGCAGCCTTAGCTAGCTTCCGGGAATCTAATTCCTTGGAATCAGCCAAGTGTTGTCTGAGCTCAGGAGAGCAGGCATCATAAATAGTCTCCAACATAAACAAATTCTTCATACCTTCATAAGTGTTCACCTTGTAACCCTTAATCCATCCCTCTAAGTTTTTCAACCCTTCACTCACCCAGGTAGCCCAAGGGGTACCATCATGCTTTTTGAGGCTCCTAAACCTCTTAAGATACTGGGAAGGGGTCTTCCCAAATCTAGCTATCAAAGCTAGCTTCACACATTCATAGTCCTTCTTATCCTCCTCCCCCATCTCCATTACCACATCAGTTGCAACAGGGGGAAGCCTAGAGAACAACCAGGTGAGTAAGTCATTTCCTGTGATGTTCTGGAGCCCATGATTATATTCAAACAGAGACAACCAATCCAACACATCCAACTTAGGCTCATACATACCAACCAATTCTTTAGGCATCCGGGGTCTTTTAGGACTGGAACTTCTAGATGAGCCAGAGAGAGAAGCATTTTCAACAGATAATTTCTTCATTTCTAAGTCATACTTGAGCTCCATTTCCCTTAGCCTTAGTTCTTTGTCAGTTTGAGCATTAAGTTTCTTATACTCCAATTCTAGTTTCATTTTCTCCAGTTCAAAGTACTGAGGACTAAATGTGGGACCTGGTAAAGGTCCAGTAGGTACAGCAGGTAGAGCAGGCAGAGGCCTAGGGGGGACAGTCACAACAGCCTCACCCTCCTCTTCTGACTCTTCCTCAGAATCATCAACATTTTGCTCCATGTTAATTTCAATACTGTCATCTACAGTTGCTGGAGTGGTAGGTTCCTCTGAACCATCACCCAGACTTTGGTTAGCTAACAATCTTTCAATCAGCTCCATTTTCTTGCCCTTAGTCAGGAGATCCTTATGTTTACAGAGCACTCTTAAACAATCAGCAGTTTTGGCTGCAAGGGACTCTTGACTATAGCTTTCTATAACTGACATGTTAGAGGATTACTTTTACAGTGCTAAGCTTTGTGGTTAGTTGCACTAAGGTATCTAGAGCACAATAAAATGTATACTCAATACAAATCCCACCGCTGTACACCAGTGTTAGGCAGAAACCTGTGCAGTTCCCTTGGGGAACACTGCAAAAGATTTAAGACTACAGGTATAGCAGTAAACCCACTTGGTAGCAGTCTGTACCACCCAGATTTACCTGGTAGCTGTGGCTGAGCAGTCAGACTTCCCTCAAGAAGAGTTAGGCAGTATGCAAAGTATACACAATATGTACTCAGGCACAATAGCACAAGCAAACACTGACCAGAGCTTGGTTTCAAAAGTATATAGTTATTTATTTTTAAGAACACACAAATTGAAAACACTCTAGCAAAATATAATAAAACACTCCAAACACAGTTCTATGGAAAGCAGTCCCAATCCTTATTCCTATCTAGACAACTCTAGGTTAACACCACATAATTAAAACAGAGGTGAGCGCTTAACGTTAGATGACACTCTACTAGGTTAAAGAAGGGAGGGAAAAAGAGCAGAATTAGGATAAACACACCACTCTAAGGTCAAGAACACTTTTGGTAAGCTCAAAGAAGCACAAAGTCACAGGTGAGCAAAAGTCACTAAGCAGGGCCCACTCTTAGAGCAGACAGAGCGAAAACGTGCCCAAGATCACACAGTTGGTAGGGATTCAGAGTCTTGCAAAAGAGTTCGGAAAAGAGTTAGAGAGGCTCAGAAAGTTTAGCCAAAGTGTCCCAGGCAATCCCAGGATCGAAAGCCGAGGGCTAAAACTACCTCGTACAGTCGGTGGCAAGGGAAGCCAGGCGGAACACGGTACCTTAACGGAAAGGATCCTCCAGCGGGGGCAGTTGTTCCAGGCAGTGGCAGCAAGGCTCGACGTCGGTCAGGGGAGAAGAAGATCTCGCTGAAGAGCAGAAGAAGAAGGTCGTTGCACTGCCCGGGAAGAAACCAGCCGCGGAGTCCTCCGGTTAAAGGGTTGTACCGACTTTCGCGGTTGGGGTAAAAGTGGTGGGGTTCCGGTTGCCGGGGTGCTTGGCACTGGCAAGGCGGCCACGGGATACCTCGAAGAACGGAAAGAAGGTGAAAACTGGTTGTCCCCACCAGTCAAGGGAAGGAGCCACTCCGTTAAGAGTTCTCCTCGGTCGTCGGGAAAAGTGGTGAGATGGTTCAGCAGGGCTCCACCGGCGGTGTCGTCGTAGCAGATCAGCTCAGCTCGTCCCTCGTTGGATTCTTAGGTCCTGTGGCGACTTCTGAAGTTCCAGTCCCCAAAGCCCTGCTTTTATGCAGCAAACCCCCATTCACCCAGCCTAGCTGTCACTCAACCATGCTAAGTGGTGAGCCGGCCGGCTCACCACTTGGGCCAATCAGGACGGAGTGCGACTTGAGTTACCTAGGTAACTCAGTCCAGGGTGCCTAAATCCCCCTCCACCCCTCCTAAGTACCCCAGACAGAGTGGCACCACTTTGGAGGGCTTCTGTGGAGAAGCCCGCCAAAAGTGGGACAAAGGGCTCCACTTTGGGTCAGAGTTACAGAGGCGAACGCCAACGCCATTTTAGTATCAAGTTTTGGCAAAAAATCCCAACCGGAGTTATAATAATAAATATATAAACCGGCGGTATGTTTAAGGCTACCGTAAATAAATAATTAAATGTGTTAGCCTAAAACAATGGGAAATCCCATAGGAAAATATTCGCGGTCGAATATAAAAAGTAGTTTCCACTGCCACCAGCCAAAACTCGATCAGGGGGGACGGAGACGTGCCCCCTCGACTAACAGACCCTGGGGCAATCGAATTGCCCCAGCCAGTACGTCCACAATATGATGGTTTGTACTGGTTCTGTTCAGGATTTAAGACTAGTAAAGTCTTTGGTGACTTTACATGTCCTGGGAGACAGTAGTCAGTCCCAGGGTATGGAGTCTATGTTGGGGAGTCCCTAGGACACCCCTGGGTTACGGCACAGAGGGTGCTGTGTAACCCACATCCAAAAAATACATGAGGCCCTATGGAGTAAAAGACCCCATAGCCCATTCAACACAAGGTTTAACCAAGAAAACACACTTCAACATGCCCAAGAGTGAGGGTAAAAGAGTCTCACTCTTGGCAGGAGAAAAAAATAAACCCCAGAAATCCAGCAAAGCTGCTGGGGGACTCACTAGGTAGGGAAATTCAGCCTAAACAGAGAATTCTCCCTAACATCATGATTCTCTTTTTTTATACAGGCGAGATCCAAGCCTCCTTAATGTTGTCAGGAACAAAGCCTTCAGTAAAGGAGCGATTAACCAGCATGGTTACCCATGGCACAAGTGAGCTTTGAAAATCTTTAAAGAGCGAGGCAGGGAAGCTATCTCCTTTGCAGGATGTCGGCTTCAACTTAAGTATGACATCCTGAACCTCACTTTACGACACCTCGCGGAAGGAAAAAGGGGGCGGGTAGTGGTCAGGAAAAAGACAGATATTGGGGGTTCCAATTTGTGCCACAAGTTTTGACACTCTCCTCCCTGTGGGTTATAAGATCCTCTCCGAACCCAGAACCACCCGTCCTGGAGGTAGAGTAGCCCTGATCTTTCTGGAGTGGGTCCCAGCCTCTGTCATCGCTATGCAGGCCTACTCCTTCTTTGAATGCCTGGTCTGTAGGCTCTCTATCTCTCCTGGCCTCTCTCTAATTGTGGCCGCCATCTACAGGCCACATGGCCAGGTTACCCTCTTCCTCTCTGAATTGGCCGACCTCTCCTCTACTCTCCTTGCCTCTACTTCTCAACTTCTCCTCAGAGAACTCAACATCCACCTGGATGCTTCTAATCCCTCCTCTGGGCTTTTCCACAACCTCTATGAGACTCACTTTCCATTCTGCCCTCTGGCCCGACACACTGACACTCTGCCGGACATACTTTGGATGTTCTCATCACCTCAGACATCCCCCTCTCTAGCCCTCTCGCCACTCCTCTCTCTTGGACTGACCATGTTATACTCTACTCTCATCTAAAACTCTCTATCCCTCAGGCAAAGCTCACCCCCAGCACTGCCACCTACCTTCTCAGTCATTTGGCCTGTGAATGTGTGTCAATGTTACGCTCACCTGGGTTCCACAGGGGCGCCGAACGAAGCTGGACTGCAGCGGTCTCCACCAATGTGACTCGTAGTGTAGCGATGAGCGACTGCACTTGCCCACTCAGTTTCGTCTGTCTGGCACATAGGAGGATTTTCGTAAAGTAGTTGACCGTGGTAAAGGGGTTAACTTTGTCTTTTCCGAAACCACCTTGTGCTCCCCTCATCATGTCTCACCTTATTGTTAGGAAGGGAGGGCTCTCCGTCCTGCGTCCGCATGCAGGGGTGAGTAGAAACCAGTTAACTTCACTGGCCCGTAAGCTTATGGCAGAGTTTTCAGACAACGATGACTCCGAGGTAAGTTTTATGCCAATCCAAGGTATAATGCAAGTCTTAGAGTTTGATTGTCTTATAGTTCACTCTTGCTCCTTTTATATATTTCTTCCCTTGCAGAATGGCCTAAGGTGAATGTTCTTTCTCCGAAAGGATTGAGGTAGCGCTAAGGTAAGAGTCAGTTTTGCACCAAGCACTAATCTTAGCAAGCGATATTGTTCATTAAGAGATTAACCAATTGTCCACTCTATATTTTGCAGGCGTGGCGCTTCTCCGGAATGAGGGACATAGGATGATGACTAGCGACACCTCGAGCGGTAATGTACCAAGTAAGTATCTTGCAGTATGAATTTGAATGTCTTTTGCAGAGCGCAGCTCACCTGTTGTTTTCTCTTTCTTTTGCAGATGCAGATGCTCCGAGCGGCGATTTGAACAGAGTGCCTCGCGGGATCGTGTGGATGAAAGGAGCATTGGTGAGTATGCCGCGGCGCTGCTGCTGACAGTGCTGCGCTGTAACAGATGTTTTCTTTTCTTCACAGGTGTGGCGACTCCCCGATGAAGACGACGACTAATGGTGTGGCTCCTGTTCTAATCTGCTTTTCCTCTTCTCTTTTGCAGGTTCGGTTCACAGAGAACAAGACGGATGTAGCTGTAGACTGGATGCTGAGCTGCAGGCACGGTGAGCGTTACGCTGCAGAGATGCAGAATAACGCGAAGCGTGTGCTGCTCTCCGGGCATGGTTTAAATAGCCACCATAAAGTAGCTCCCAGGTAAAATAGTTCCAGTACCACACTCAAGAAAAATAGTCCCTGGAAGAAAGTAATCCCTTCAAGGCCTTACGGTGGCCTGTACATGATTTCTCTACAGGATGTTGTGCTTAGTTTAAAAAAAAAAGGCAATATGAGCCTGGTGCCAACGGCGCCAGGACTGAGTCCATAAAGCCCCTAGGCGATCCCTTGAGCCTCCCTGAGTTCTCATGGGTGCCTGTATTCTGGGCAGATGGGTCTGCTCCTGATGTGTGGGGCAGGCATCGTGACAGTCAATGGATGCATTTGCCTCTACTTTCTCTGCTCTTCCTACTCCTGCGGCTGACTCGCACCCTGACATAGCCTTTTCTAATCTGCATCTTTCTATTTCCAACACCCAGTACATCCTTGCCCCTGTCATGAGAATCCGGCTGAAGCCTACCTCCAAGTGCAATTGTTGGTATGATTCCAACCTCTCTGTCCTAAAACTCAAGTGTAGGGTGGCTGAGAGGAAGTAGAGGGCTCCGGACGCATCCTCTGACAAGCTGGCCTTCTGCTTGCTCCAAAGGCAATACAGACTCTGTCCTGTCCAAGAAGAGAGCACACATTCAAGCATGCGTCTCTGCGGCCTCTAACAAAATGGCCAAACTCTTTAAAATCTGCAAGGAACTGGCCATTCCTGTTCTAGTCTCTATCTCTCTTGTTCCTTCCCAGGCCTTCTGTGTAGCTCTGGCCTCTGACTTCTCCACTAAAACCTAGGACATCCTGTCCTCTATCTCCTCTTCCTCTCTCGGCCCCCATTTGGCCATCTCTCCTTCTCCTCTTTCTCTGACGGCACCTGACGAGGTTTCTAGACAAGTTGGATCTATGAAAGTGTCATCCAAACATGTGCTCCCCTGCTCTTCCAGAACCATCGAGGACCATATTGACACCCTCACTCCAGCCTTAGCCGATTTCTGTAATCACTCTTTCGCCACTAGAACTTTCCCCTCTCCCCTTAGGCAAACCCCTCTTCAAACAGCCATCTGCTGAACATACCTGCCTGGCAAACTATTGCCCAATCTCCATCACCGCTTTCCTGGGCAAACATTTGGAAAGGCTGGCCATCTCCCAGCTTACTCTCCACACTGAATCTGTTGGTTGTCTTCATGACCATCAGTCTGGCTTCAGAGCTGCCAGATGCACGGAAACTGCTCTCCTGAACACCCATGAAGATCTTCTCTCTAACCTTGATTCCAGCATTACCCCTTCCCTCCTTCCCCACCACCCCCGTGGCATTCCCCAGGGTTCTATCCTCTCACCCTTGGTTTTTTCCAACCCCTACTTGGCCCCTTTGGCCCACCTGATCTCTACGTTCTCCTCTAACTTTTATGTTATGCAGCTGACAATCTGCTTCCCTTCAGGCTCCTCTCCCGCTCATTCCTGACTGTCTATCGGCAATTCAGGATTGGTGCGCCTTCAATTATCTCTTCCTTAATGCCGGTAAGACGCAGATCCTTCTCATTGGGGCCCCTGCATCTGCTTTCCCCCTCCCACTCTGGCCGCCCGCCTTGGGCCTTTTTCCTTCGCCTTCCTACGAGGCAAAACCGCTTGGTGTCATCTTCATCTCCACTCCCTCCTTCTCTCCTCACATCTCGGACATCGCCAAGAAGTCCCACTACCAGCTGCCCCTCCTCAAAGGGACTCTTCCCTTTCTCACTTTCCCCCAGAAGCTCACTGTCTACAGAGCCCTGGTTCTCCCTAGGCTGGTTTAGAGGTGGAGTCAAGTACCCCCACCCAAAGCTCCTCCCCATGCTGCCTATATGTTGGGAACCAGAGTGTGAGACACATGCAGTACAGGTGAAAATACCGATACCAAAAAGGATCTTGGAGGTAAGATTCCCATTAAGTAAGCCATATAAGTATTCACGACAATATGATGGCCATTTGAATGAAATCCCGGAAGAAGTGTGAAAACTGAGCAAAAGAGAAGCATGGTGACGTCATACAGAGCAGAGCTGACTCACTCGGAAGAAGAGGCTGAAGAATATAGACATTCTCTAGAAACAAAGGAGTAGGTGTTAAGATGAGCAACATTTCAGGCTCGAGATGAAGATGCTCTTCCTACAGAAATAATGAAGATATCAAGTTATTTTACAAGTATAGCTGCAGTAACGCAAGTAGACAAAGTATTCATAAACAGAAAACAAGGATTGTGGACTCGCAACAAGGTACCTGTGCACTATTTATCACTAATAAATTGATTCTGCCTATGATGTGTTAACAAATGTATGGGGGGAGACAGAATCCAGAAACCCTTGCAACTTCAATTGTATTGAACAGTATGTCAGTTTGTTTATATATTGTATATGATGTATGTGGTGAAGAAATTAAATATTGAGAAACAAGGAAGAAATAGACTAAGGTAGAGAATATTGAGAGTTGAAATGTAATTATTTATTTATAAGTTGACCAATGATGATCATTGGATAGGTAGATTGAAGTAAAACGTGATATAGAGGCTTGGAGCTGCGACGATTGGTGCACACTCGTATTGTATCATTTTTCTGGAAAGCATTTATTTGTGTAAAATAACGGTACAAAGTGACAGTCGATTGTGACTAAGTCATGATGGAGGATATTACTGTGCTCATACACTTGTGCAGACAGTTGCCAAAACACGCACCCAAGCTCAAACAGTACATTGCAGAATGGGTTAAGGGCACGGCAGATAAAATGTTGATTCCATGGCCACAAGGGGGATCACAGTCAAAAGCAGTTTTTCAACACATGACAACATACTTGCATGCAGCATACACGGGACAAAAGTTAGAAAAAAGGTTAGCTAGCTTAGAGCTTTGGAAGATATACCAGGAGGAACAGGAAGACCCACCTCCTGAAGACTGGATGCTTAACCAGTGTAAAGAGGGGGGTGTTGAGCCTTCTCCCTCTACTGCACCTGAAGCAAATGACGATAGTCCGAAGGATGAAAGGTTATATCCTATAAGAGAGCTTAAGGCAGCGACAGGGTACAGCAACCTGACATATAAGTCGCCTGCATGTAGCAGCGACGAGGGTCCAGAAAAGACTCCAGAAAGAGATGTGATACCTTAGGTCCCACGGGACAAGGAGAGAAGTGATCGACCAGGTATGTCTCTAGATATATAGAGAGAGAAATAAAGAGATGGAAAGGAGAGAAAGACAAAGCTGCCGAGGTGCCGCTCAGAATGAGTGGATGGGAGGTCAGATATTGCTCAAACTTGATGGAAAGAGCATCAAGAAAGTATGGCAAAAGGAAGATCAGAACGAACAAGATAAAAAAGATAGAGAGAGAGAAACAATTGAAAGAAGACGAGGCCAAAAGAAAGAGTAGACAAAGACTGGAACAACTGTATCATGATGAACAGTTAAGAAAAAAGGAAAGAGCGGAAGAGCAAAAAAATTGATAACAGGCAAAGAGCAATAAAAGCACGAGATAAACTAGAAAAGAGAAGAAGAGGAGGAACAGAAATTAAGAGATGAAAGAATGCAAAGATGCAGAGATGAAGTGCATAGGGCAAATGAGAGAAGATAGATGAAAAGACAAGAGGAAAGGGTCAGGGAGGAAGCAAAGAAACGCAGAGTTTGACGAGGAGATGGAACGAAAGAGAAGTCAAAGGGCACGCGACATTGATCGCATTGAGAAAGAATTAATGGAACCGAATCCAGTAGTAGCATGGGAGGACATAGAAGAATTCTTCCCGACACATGAACCAATGCCAGGACCATCTAGAGCAGATGTAGAGGATAAGTTTGATATAAGAAACATTGGAGAAAAAATCGATAAGGTTTATCATGAAATGAGGACCAAAAGTTAATAAAAAAATAAAGGTAAAAATTATCGATTTGAAGGTGCTCAGACACGAGGCAAAGAGGGAGGTTTGTTTAGCCTCGAGCACAGAGCCTTGTCTTTGGACAAACTAATGTTAAACAGAGATGAGAAAGAGGGAAGCCACACTAGTTGGGGGCAAGATATTTCAGATGAAGACAGAGAAACCTTCCATGGGGAGGAGGAAGCTAGTGCATGTGGTCCTGAAGGGACTCCGACAGACAGGGAAGTTAGATGGTCAGATCTGGACCTACCTAAACCGAGGACACCAGAGCCCTTGATGCAGCCAGATCGACCTAAAGGGCGATCCCGTAGTGTGAGGGGGGACTCGCGACCTTATGTGAGCAGGCTAAGTTCACTACCGGGAAGACGACGGTGTGGAACCATTGTCCCTGCTATGGATAGGCAGACAATGGGAGACAAGTGCGATTTTGGGATCTCACAGTTTCCGTTGTTAGAAAAAGGAGGAGTCAGACCACAGTATATACCATGGCCCCTAATGGATAAGGATAATCTAAGGTGTAAACTCCTGAGTCTGACGTCGGGTGCCAGAAAATGGATCTATGAATTGGAGAAAATGACAGGAGGGTATACGCTAGCTAAAGGGACATTAAGGGTCTTCTAGCAGCTATACATGGGGAGAGAGCTGATGACATTTGGTCGAGAGCAGGATACACAGGTGTCACTGCTCAGAACACAGCTCATGATAGACCGCAGTATAATAATTGTAGAGCAGCAGTTTGGAAAGCACTTAGAGTACAATATCCTGATAGGTCAGATATGGGCGCTATAATGGCATGTAAAATGTAGGAAGGGGAGGATCCGCTTGTTTACATTTAGAATTTCCAAGAGCAATGGTCTTTGGAAACGTGTGAGCAGTGGGGAAAATCTATACCGGTGTTCTATCACATATTATGTCAAGGGCTACCAGACAAGGTGCAGAGACAGCTTAAGAAACTGGTGGGTATGGAAGCAAAACCATGGCTAGAAATACAGCTGACCATAGTGTATCATTGCGGATTGTTGCAGGAGAAAAATCAAAAGAAAGACTATGGTAGGAAGATTGAGTTAGTATAGAAAAAGTTCTCGAAGAATGCTATAGATGGGGCAATGTCAACCAGGGGAGAAGGGTCAGGATCGCAGCAAGTAACAGGTATGCTGCAGGTGAATAACCAAAGGTAGGTCAATCAAGGAGGGAATGGACTTATACCGTGAGGTAGGGGAAACTTTAGTGGGAGAGGAAGCTTCCAGAATAATCGGGGAAACATTCAGAGTAACCCAGGTGGGATTCAGCCTATGCAGAATGATAACCAGGGCATGCAGGGAGGATAAGTCAGAAGACTCCCTCCTGTATGTTGGACATGTGGAATGACAGGGCATATAGCACGAAAATGTGGGAAGCAAGGGTATGTGCAGAATGGGCAGTTCTCAAGAGGGGGACCGCTTATCCACCTGCATATAGCTCACAAAGTAGGGGCGGCTGTGCTCAAGATCAAACAGTATATCAAGCACAAGCACAGAGAATGCAACAGGCTTTGCAACCACAGCATGCACAGGAGCTACAAGTAGAATTCCTTTTACAGAAAAAATGGCAGTCACTATAGGAGAATGTGATTGGTCTGTCCCATTGTTGTATTCAAAACAGACACCAGTTAATATACTGGGTCGAGATTTAATGACTAAGTTAAACAAGATGATTTCTTTTACTGATGAACGCATAGTGTATTCAACACCAGGAATACATTATTTAAATGTGAGTGAATGTATTATGGCATTTACAGGGCAGATAGCCATACGAGGAGTACCGTTAGAACCAGAAGTTTTTCATTATGGGGTACGCATTCTGTTAACATGGCTGCCTGGTTTAGTGGGTAAGACTATGAGAATACCTGATGAATTCTTTTTACACCAGAAATTTCCATGGGCAAAGAGGGGGGATGGATTTTTCCCTTGGAGCTACAAGCAGCTGTAGTAAGAGGGGTCTTGGCCATGCTCGTAGGATTTGATAACTGCAGATCAGGGAGTACAGTAATTGCTATTGGAGAGGGTTACAGACTAACTGACGTCACTGATGAGGACATATTTAAGGATGACCCATCTGATGATGAGGTAGTTATCGAGATGAGCATTACATATTAGGCTAGGGCAGAAAGACGCGAGATTCCACAGAGGAGGATGATAGTGTGGCATCGTCCCACATTTTTTGACGAGGACATGGCAAAAGTGCCAGTTTCTTTATGGACTACGGGCCCTCATGATGTAGGCCTATTAAAAGGGGTTGGAAAAGTCAAGATTAAACTGAAATCAAGAGCAATTGTACCTCAAGCATGACAGTATCCCATGTCTCGAGAGGCAGATGAGGGAATTTTTAAGACGATATCCGCCATGATGGATCAAGGTATTTTAGTGACATCAGAGTCACCATGCAAATACTGCAGTGTATCCGGTCAAACAAATATAAAATCATGGTGTTTAGTGCAAGACATGTGCCCAATTAATCAGATTGTAGAGGCCGAGTTCCCTCTAATTCCTAATCCAGAGATATTATGCAGTATTCCCCCAGGAGCACGATATTTCACTGTGATTGACCTGAAAATACCTTTTTTTCAATCGAGTTGCATAAAGATTCTCAGGATCTGACGTCATTTACGTTTGGTCAGACTAAGTTGAAAAGCACAAGATTACCTCAAAGGTCCATCGATTTCCAATAGAGTCCTGCAGATGGACTTAAGCAATATTGATTTACAAAGTGTTATTTTGCAATATGTAGATGATATTTTGGTCTACGGCAGGTCAGAGGAAGAATGCAGATGTGATTCAGTTCAGCTAATGAATACTTTAGCCGAGAAAGGATACAAAGTGGACAAAGAAAAATTTCAGTATTGCCAAGAATAGGTGTTATATATAGGTCAGTTAATGTCGCATGAAGGAAAGAAAGTCACACCTGAAAGGGCTGAGGCAATTTTGAAAACACCAAAACCACACACACGATAAAGCTGTCACAACCTTATCCCCACCGTATGGTAACGGGTCCCTAAGGACCCTATTTGGCCCCCCTCGGATCCCTTGGAGCCAGTCCTGGCGCTGTTGGTATCAGAGGCACACGCTAGGACGGAGCTTCCATGGGCAAAGGACAAGCATGGCCGCCCCCATGAGGACTAATGGGGAACTGCAACTAGCGGTCTAGCATCCAGGGCGGGGCCCGTCCCGAAGGCACCTGGGATACCTGCTGGCTATTTAAACCATGCCCGATTAGAGGCACGTGCTTCGCATTATTCTGCTCTTGCAGCGTGACGTTCACCGGGTCCTGCTCAGAATCCTGGCCTGCACGGGCGAGAGAAGACCAGAACCATCGTCATGCTTACCTGCCCAGTGGCATCCTCCATCAACCGAAGTCGTCCAGCATCCAGGGTCTTCCTCCAGCATCATCTCTGGAGAGTAGAGCATGAACAAGACATCGAGTAAGCTACTTACCAGTTCCTGAAAGGCCATCGTCTTCTGTACATCCTCCATGAGCTTCGGTTCCGGTGGGCCCATTCCTCCGAGAAGTTCTTCATGACCTGCAAGACAAAAAATAGCACTGGTTAACCAATTGTAAGGACACTCGCAGCGCCGCTTGGTGTATCCATCTTCCCTCCTCGAACACAGCTCCAGCATCCATCCTTTGCCTTCGACATCTGCAAGAAAAAGGGAGAAGGTTATTTTGGTGCCTTAACGAATACAGACATTGTTCTTATTGACATTGCTCTCATCTTAAACACTTACCTGCAAAGTGGAGTCGCATCCGGTTTGGACTCCGGCCCACGCCAGTGAAGCAACTCGGCGGAACGGTGCCATTGACAACGCGCCCCTGCCCAGCGCAGCAGGATGGAGAGCGCATCCTTATAGAAGGCAAGGTGAGAGACGTCCCCAGGGGAACCGTAAGGGGAACCCGGGAGGTGGGTCGCAAGGGAAAGAATTGCAGTTAAGCTTCACATCCTGTTTTCCAGAGCTGATCCTGGACAGCACGAACTTCAGTGAAGGTGTGGAGTCTTGGCGAGCGATTCCGGCCAGTCGAGGGGCATCCCCATGGATACAAGGTGAGTGTTACAGAACCCGAAAGCACTAAACTTAATAATCCACCCGGGCGCCTAGTATGGAAACTTCGGAAACAGACCAGTTGGCCCAGTAGTTGGGGCAGTTGCGCGCAGAGGTCCACTCTGTGCGGAAAGAAACTAACGCTTTGCGGAGGGAACTAATTGTGGCCAAGGAAAGAACTGATGACCTCGGGAGGCAGCTCCTTCAGTCACAAGCGGGACAAGCCCCGTTGCCTGGAAGAGTCTACAACAGCTCCAGCAAGCTATCCGGTCCAGATCAATCTCCCAGGAGCGGTACCTCTGGCTCCTCTAGAGAGATTCTCGGGAGACCCCCGACGATATACTACCTTTATGAATCAGTGTTGCCTCAATTTTTTGTGCATGCCTGGGGCGTTCCCCACTGACCAATCACGTGTGGCCTTCGTGCTATCCTACCTGAGCGGGAGTGCGGCAGATTGGTCCGTACCGTTTATCAGTCGGAATGATCCTCTGTTACAGGGCTTTGACGGGTTTCAGCAGGAGCTGGAAAAACTCTTCGCTCAACGCCACCATGAACAGGCTTTAGATAATGAACACTTGTCGCTCCGTCAAGGGAGCCAGCATCTGCTGACGTATATCACCCTTTTCAATAGACTGGTGGTCAAGGCAGATTGTCCAGAGGACAAACGGACCACCTTGTTTCACCGGGGTCTTTGAGGGTACTAAAAGATGTTTTGGCCCAAGTAGTGGACCCACCCCGGGATTGCGCCGAGTTCATCAGTTTGGTGGTACAGTTGGATTGCAGTCTGCAAGATAGAAAGAACGACCGTAGTAAGTCGGGATCACGCCCTTTATTCCTGCAACCCAAAGATCAAACCCTGCGGGGACCTGTCAGGAATAAGGGCCTGTGGTGCAGGAGGAAGCAGGAACAGCATAACTAAACCACTACAATTCCCAGCAGGCATGGGGGAATGTGTAGTTCCTTGGGCCTGTCGGTACTCAGCTGCCGGCACTTTGCAACTAGGGATTGGGCTCTTAACGGCCGTCCGCCCGTGCTCATGTGCTGTTGATTAATGTTGGAGAGCAAGGGCGGCGGCGGCGGCAGGAGCGAAGCAGCAACGCTGGAGGTGTAATCGGGCGGCGGGAAGGTGTCACGCCGGCTATGTCGCAAGGCCTCTTTATTTCCCGGGGTGCGGCGGTGCACGCTCCTTAATCTGCCCCAGAGCTACAGGTCCGGGTCAGCCGGAGTAGGCTCCCGGACCATCGGTTAAGTGTTTCAGTGTTTGTTTGTTTGGCTGGGTTTCGGCAGTGATATGGAGTAAATCAGAAGCTTCAAGCATTTATGTCCGGACGTAATAAGGAAAACATCTGGACCATAAGTTAAGTGAAGTCTTCTAAATCATTGGTTTTGGGCAAGATAAACACCAGTCTGGTTGCAGGCACATTGTTTCCTCACTTCTAAGTACCAGGGAATTAACAACTCTACTAATCCGCATTTCCAGTTATTCGTTTTTCTATGTGCAGTGTATTATGGTAATCCATGTTTGTGAGGCATGTGTATGTCTCAAAGTTCTCTGTTCACGATCAGAGTATTATGGCTTTAAGTCATCCTACTAATACGCATATCCAGTTATTAGCTTTTCCACATGGAGAAAAGTGCCCTTCTATGTGCATTGTGTTGTGTTAATCCATGTTTACTCACGATTTGTGTAGTGTGGCATTACGTCATGACTGCTAACATACAGGAGGTCATGTATAATGAGTTATGTATGGTATGAAGGTTATGCTAAGTTTTACTAATTACTGAAGAAAGTCAGGTCAGGTTGCAGGAGTATTAGGCTATCTAGTCAGGAATTGTAGGGTCTTTTGTTGTTTGTCTTGTTGTCTTCCCTTCCTTCCCTTTATTTTTCCATCCCCTTTCCCTAACTCCTTCTTCCCCCCATTGGCTGCCACGTGGCTACCTGTAATTCGAACATCCAGGCGCCCGTGCCAACCACGGTGGGAGGGGTCGATCCATTCGGCTTCTGTGGTTCGAGAGAGGGGATTGAAATCCTCCTCCCTTAAGTTCAGTTGTGACAGGACCCGATGGAACCAGTGAACCCATGCAGATAGGGGGAGTCAGGCCTCTGCTGACCAAAGCCGAACGAGAAAAAAGGAGGGAACTGCAGTTGTGCCTGTATTGTGGAAGAGCTGGACATTTCCTAAAGGAGTGTCCGGTCAAGCCACCCAGAAGGACAGTGGGAGCCACAGATAAGGAAAACCCTGATGAGGAGTCGGGAAATAACCAAGCCCGGTAATTGTAGCGGTCCAATTGTCGAGCGAAGAAACCCAGCCACAGACCTTCCATTTTGTTCTACCTGTGATCTTAATCATCCATCAGCAGCCGTCTAACATGCACTCCTTGGAAGCCTATATCGACAGCGGAGCGGTGGGAAATTACATGGATCAAGACCTTGTAGCAAAGATGGGGCTAGTTCTTTGCCCTAAGCCAACCGCTGAGACTGTAACCACCGTTGATGCTACTGAGATTGCATCGGGCCCTGTATCTAAATGCACCAACGAACTCACCCTCCTGTGCGAAGGACACCGCAAAATCATCGCCTTCGATCTGATAAAAGCGCCTCAGTTTCGGCTGATCTTGGGGATGCCATGGCTGGTCGCACATAACCCACGGATCAATTGGCGAGCTCGCATATTGGTTTTTGCCCACAGCTGCACACATACCTGTTACCCAAAAGGTCGGAAAGCAAAACACGCCAGCTCTCCTGTTCGGGAGGGAATGGCCAATGTCCTCGGAGGGGTCGCTACTCTGCCGATTCAATACCAAGAATTCCAAGATGTTTTCCAAAAGGAGTAAGCAAATACGTTGCCACCCCACAGACCATACGATTGCCAAATCGACCTGCTGCCTGGAGCCTGGATCCCATGTGGGCGCATTTACGCACTCACTGAGCCTGAAAACCAACACTTGAAGACATACCTGAAGCAGTACCTGGCTAATGGTTTCATCTGCCCGTCCAAGTCATCGGCCGCGGCGCCGTTATTCTACGTACCGAAGGAAAAAGGTGATTTGAGAACGTGCATTGACTATCGTGCATTGAACCAAGTGACCATCAAAAATCGCTACCCTCTGCCTTTGATCCCGGAGTTATTGCACCAGGTCAAGGAAGCCCAGATTTATACCAAGCTGGATTGGAGAGGTGCCTACCATCTAGTGCGCATTAAAGAAGGGGACGAGTGGAAGATGGCATTCCGTACCAAGTATGGCCTGTTTGAATATCAAGTAATGCCATTTGGCCTATGTAACGCCCCCGCTGCAATCCAGTATTTCATGAATGATGTCCTTCGAGAACTCATTGATGTCTGCGCTCTAGTGTACATCAATGACATACTGGTGTATTCAACATTTGAGCAAGAACACCACCTTTACGCCAAGCTGGAAAAGTGCTTGTTCCATGTTACAGAGGTGGAATTCCTGGGTTTTGTCCTCTCGCCCAAGGGCATATGAATGGACGATCACAAGGTGGACGTTGTCCTCAATTGGCCAGCGCCAAGTTCAGTCAAAGGGGTCCAGAGTATGTTGGGTTTTACAAATTTCTACTGACGGTTTATTCCCGGATTCTCCCAAATAGTACACCCAATTACTTCTTTGCTAAGGAAATGCAACAAGACGTTTAATTGGACTGCGGAAGCTGAGAAAGCCTTCCAGGAACTCAAGATGAGGTTTACCACCGCTCCTATCCTGCGACACCCGCGTCCAGACCTCCCTTGCATTGTAGAAACAGATGCGTCCAGTCAAGCAATGGGGGCGGTTCTGTCCCAAAGGGACCCACAAAGAGATAACTACATCCAGTGGCCTTTTGGTTGCGGAAGTTCACGCCACCGGAACTCAATTACGCCATCACGGACAAAGAGTTGTTGGCCATTAAAACTGCTTTCAAGGCCTGGCAACACTACCTGCTGGGGGCCAGGCACATCATCACTGTGATAACGGACCACCGAAACCTCCAGTATCTAAAGGGTGCAAAGGCTCAATCGTCGCGACAGCTGCGCTGGGCCCTTTTCTTTGCGGAGTTTGACTTTGTGATTACGTACCGACCTGGAGTTAAAAATGGCAAGGCGGACGTACTCTCCCACATGGGCACTGATGAAATGGCACACACATCTCCGGATCCTGTGGCCATCATTCCAGAGAACAGACTCCTAGGAATCACAACCCCCATGACCCAGGACGAACTCTTATACGAAAGCTGGCAGGTTTTGACCCAGGAGCAATTACAAGAGTGGGGTTCCAGAGGGGAGCATTACTGTATTAAGAACCGACTGCCGTATTACAGAAACCGGCTGTTCGTGCCGGTGAAGGAATTGCAAGAACATGTTATCTCTGAATACCATGATTCCCTCATTGAAGGCCACCCGGGAATTGCTAAAACCTTGGCTATGGTCAAAAGAAGCTACTGGTGGCCAACATGGCGTAAGGATATAATGGAGTTAAAATCTTCTTGTGGTATCTGTGCCCAAAATAAGTCCTCCAAACAAAGACCAGCCGGGCTCCTACAGCCTTTGGACATTCCACCGGCTCCATGGCACACATTATCTTTAGACTTTGTTACCAATCTTCCTCCATGTCAAGGATACAACACCATCCTAGTAATCGTGGACCTATTTTCTAAAATGGCTCATTTCTTCCCGTTCAAGGGTCTGCCGACTGCATCCGGCCTCGCTAAAATCTTCCTAGAACATGTAGTGCGTCTGCATGGATTCCCTTCAGTCCTAATAGCAGACCGAGGAACCCAATTTGTATCCAGTTTCTGGAGGAAATGCTGCTTGTTGGCCCAGATAGACATCCGCCTGTCCACTAGTCATCACCCGCAGACCGACGGTCAAATGGAGAGGACGAATCAGACTATCGAGCAGTACTTGCGCTGCATGCTTCCCCAGGTAGAAGGGGATTGGAGAGAACTTCCATGGATCGCGAGTACGCCTACAATAACTCACTGCATAGCAGTACTGGGCAAACGCTGTTCTTTACAGTGTATGGATGACACCCATGCACTTCTGAATTAGACGCCCCCACGACTCTGGAAATGCCGGCCGTCAAGACTTTGCACACGACCATCACTCAGGCTTTCACAAAAGCTCAAGAACACTTGCAACAAGCTAAGGCGCGCCAGAAAAAGTGTGCGGACGAGCTTCGCCCCAAGGCCCCTGTCTACCAGGTGGGAGATATGGTGTGTCTAGCCTCCAAGCATATACCAATAAAAGGAACACAAACGTTTCAACCGCGGTTCTTAGGACCATACCCAGTGGAAGCCATAGTGAACCCAGCAGCAGTAAAACTAACACTACCAGCACACATGCGAATACACCGGGCATTCCATGTATCTCTCTTGAAACCAGTCAAACCTGGTACCCGAATAACTACCCCACCTGAGCCTGTCGTCGTTCGGGGGGAACCCGAGTACGAAGTAAAGGACATTCTGAACTCTAAGTATGTGAGGACTAAACTCTACTACCTAGTGGTTTGGAAAGGATATGGACCACAGGACGTGGGAGCCCGGTGAGAACATCCATGCCCCACGCTTGCTTCAGCGTTTCCACTGAGAATTTTCTCAAAACCAGGGCCGGGCCGGAGAACCACCTTGAGAGGGGTCTTATGGGGGAGTGCTGTCATGACCTTATCCCCACCATACGGTAACGGGTCCCTAAGAACCCTATTTGGCCCCCCTCGGATCCCTTGGAGCCAGTCCTGGCGCTGTTGGCATCGGAGGCACACGCTAGGATGGAGCTTCCATGGGCAAAGGACAAGCATGGCCGCCCCCATGAGGACTAATGGGTAACTGCAACTAGCGGTCTAGCATCCAGGGCGGGGCCCACCCCGAAGGCACCTGAGATAATTGCTGGCTATTTAAACCACGCCCGATTAGAGACTCGTGCTTCGCGTTATTCTGCTCTTGCAGCGTGACATTCACCGGGTCCTGCACAGCATCCTGGCCTGCACGGGCGAGAGAAGACCAGAACTATCGTCATCCTTACCTGCCCAGCGGCATCCTCCATCAACTGAAGTCATCCAGGGTCTTCCTCCGGCATCATCTCTGGAGAGTAGAGCGTGAACAAGACATTGAGTAAGCTACTTACCAGTCCGCCTGAAAGGCCATCGTCTTCTGTACATCCTCCGTCGGCTTCGGTTCCGGTGGGCCCATTCCTCTGAGAATTTCTTCATGACCTGCAAGACAAACAATAGCACTGGTTAACCAATTCCAACAACGCTCGCAGCAATGCTTGGTGCATCCATCCTACCTCCTCGAACACAGCTCCAGCATCCATCCTTTGCCTTCGACATCTGCAAGAAAAAGGGAGAAGGTTATTTTGGTGCCTTAACGAATACAGACATTGTTCTTATTGACATTGCTCTCATCTTAAAGACATACCTGAAAAGTGGAGTTGCAGCCGGTCTGGACTCCGGCCCACGCCAGGGAAGCAACTCGGCGAAACGGTGCCATTGACAACGTGACTGTACCCAGCGCGGCAGGATGGAGAGCGCATCCTTATAGAAAGCAAGGTGAGAGACGTCCCCAGGGGAACCGTAAGGGGAACCCGGGAGGTGGGTCGCAAGGGAAGGAATTGCAGTTGAGCTTCACATCCTGTCTTCCAGAGCTGATCCTCGACAGCACGAACTTCAGTGAAGGTGTGGAGTCCCGGCGAACGTTCCGGCCAGTCGAGGGGCATCCCCGTGGATACAAGGTGAGCGTTAAAAAAGCACATGCAGCAATTTCTGGGACTGTGCAATTACGTAAGATCATGGGTATTTGATTATAGTTCATACACAAGTCCATTGTTGCAGGCCCTGAAAAAGGCACAACAGAGTCAGGAAAAGATAGCATGGACTGAGTAAATGGAAGAAGGGTTTGATGAGCTAAAAAAGGCAATTTGCACAGCTCCAGTCTTAGGGATTGCTTATTATTCTGAGGATTTTTTTGTATTCTTGCACACGAATTGAACAGTTATGATGGTGGTACTCGCGCAGAGAACTACGTTGGGGTATAAGCCCATAGCATATTACAGTGGGATTCTGGACCCAGTAGAAAGGTTACTTTCCTCGTGAACAATCTTTGGCAAAAGCCGCGTTCACTATTGAGAAGTCTGCTAGCATACTAATGGTGTGTTCCATGACATTGTTTGTTGAGCATGCATTATTTGCTGTTTTGGAGAAACCTAAAGGTACACCGATGTCTCAACAAGCTTCTGCTTATGAGGTAGTTTTCTCTAAACCAGCGATTAAAATAGTAAGACGTAAAACAGTAAATCCTGCCA
Organism: Ambystoma mexicanum; assembly: GCF_040938575.1. Classification (NCBI taxonomy): domain Eukaryota; kingdom Metazoa; phylum Chordata; class Amphibia; order Caudata; family Ambystomatidae; genus Ambystoma; species Ambystoma mexicanum. The sequence continues at coordinate 91,030,118 of NC_090929.1, read as the reverse complement.
CGTTTGTAGCTGAACCACTGGCAGAAGATGATCATTTACATGATTGTTCAAAATACGAGGAATTCTATGATGAGATCCCGAGAGTGAATGAAAATGCTTTGGCAGCTGGGGAGATTCTCTTTATTCTTCAAGGATCGATCACACTGATGGGCAAAGACATTCAGGTGCCACTGCGGTAAGGCACAAGGCTAATGGGGAATTTGAAGAAATGACGAGTGCACGACTACGTCTCACTTTTCAGCACAGGCTGCAGAATTAGTGGCGCTGATTGTCGCGTTCGAGAAACACGCAGACCAGGAAGTAACCGTGTACAGTGACTCCGCCTATGTTACGTCAATTAGCACGTTGGAAAAGGAGGAGCTACCTCCAAGCGGACGGCACTCTGGTGTAACACGCTGCTTTATTGGACAGGCCTATTAAGGGACTACAACTCCCAGTAGCCATTGCGATAGTCATGGGCGCGGTGCACGCTAAGAGAGCAGACTTTATTTTACGCAGAAACAGAGCCACAGGCGAGGAAGCAAAAACAGTTACATATTCTCCTGACATGAGTTTTGATAAGCTTGATGTGAATGAAAAAATTGTGGTGATGTTGATAGTAAATGAAAGCTTCAATAATTTAGCAAAGACACAATTGTTGGAAGGTCGAGGTGGAGCCCTACAGGATGAGAAAGACCTGTGGACATTGGGGGGGTGTTCTTTATCCCCTTCTGAGGCACTGTGGTGGGAGGAAAGCACTGGTAGACCGGTGATGCCTATAGCCTTATTAAGGGTGGTGTTGGAACAGCTACACTACCCTGCGCATGTCACTAGGGAAAGCCTTGCAGCAACTATTGCGGAGTATTGGTTCATACCGAATTTGTTAGAACACATTGCTTTTTATGTAGTAAAATGCATGGTATGTCAAAAGTTTACTGCTGGGCACATACTGCGAACAGTCAGGAGTTATACCTTGACCGAATGGTCCTTTTCAGCATTTACTTATTGATTATGTTGACATTCTGCAAGTTTGTAATGGTTATACATATCTGATGGTGGTAGTGTGCCCCTTTTCTAGTTGGTTCGAGGCTGGTCTATGCACACACCCAGATGCCACTTGCACTGCAAAGCTTTTAGTCCGAGAAGCATTTCCTAGATGGGGAATATGTGAGGTATTGAGATCAGATAATGGCCCACATTTTGTGAATGAAGTGTTCGAGCAAACTAGCTTATTGCTCAGCATAAAACATACGTTTTCTTCTGCTTATATCACCTGTAAGCTAATGGAATATGTGAGAGATTCAACGGTCTGCTCAAGGAAAGGATAGCTAAGCTAAAGTTAACGTTGGAAAAAGGATGGCTGCATTGCCTGCCTCTTGTATTATATGCACTGAGGAATCAACCAGGCTCTGACCATCACCTCATGCCCCATGAACTAGTAACGGGTAGGCAAATGAGAACGCCTCTCATTCCTCCATCGAGAACTATAAGTAATGCCCAGAAAACAGCAGAATTGTTAGATGAGTTACGTGCCTACTTAACATGTATGACTACAGATATCTCATTTCAGACCAAGTAAAGCGAACGGGTGTCGGGCTCAGAACACATATGAAGACCATACAGCAACCGGAACTAAAGAACTATTATTACCAAAATTGTTTCCCAGAAATCAAATTTTAATCAGGAACTTTACCCGCAAATGGCACCAACCCAGATTTAACGGTCCTTTCATAGTAGAGGATGTAACTCCATCAGCAGTGAAGGTCCTAGGGAGACCCGCTTGGTTGCACCTTGGAGACGTGAAAGTCTACCCTGCAGAGATCCTAATGCCCCCACCCCATTCAGAAGCAAGCCACGGAGAAGAAGTTCAGCATGTGCAGACTAGATCAATGAAGAAGGAGGATGCAGAGACTGTCCAGTAGACAGATAAGGAGTACATTGTTCTTTCAAGGCACTTTTTGTAGCTGCTAAGCAAGGAGTGAAAAAACCATTGTTCTTGAGCCACAGGAGTTTGGTAAACATTGGACTGTGAAGCATTGAATTCCAGAAGAAGGAAAATGCCAAATCTTAGTTCATCTTTGATGACTGGAAGAGGGAGCAGTTCCCGGATTCCTTTCTTACTGAGTTTCTCTTTGGAGTCACCTATGGTAGTGCCTAATGGCAACATTCATTGGATCATTCTTGCTGTTTTCCTCTTCATTCTTCGTGCATATCCTGCGCTGGTTGGGAGAACTGTTGACTTTCACATGTTCTTGCAAGATCCTAAAAACAGTCTATTCACGACAAGGCTGCTCACAGCTATAATTGAGGAAATCGTCCAATTACCAGAGTATAGTACAGAAAGTACTGATGATCATATGTGACTAGGACGCACACAAACTGCTTGGAATAGTCTTTTATTTATTGATTGAAGAAGCATCCTTATCTTATTGGATGACAAATCAATACTCATGTATTTCTGAGGGATCCACCTATGATCAACTGGCTGATAAGTGAAATTCGTGAGCAGATTCACTTACTGCCTGAACATCTTGTTGAAGGTATGGATGGTGCTGTCGAGTGATGATTCACAATCTACTGGCTTAGATCTTTTACTATTTGCTAACAAGTTAACACTTTTGTATTCATTCAGAATCCTGTCAATCATCCTGCAATTAGCCAGCTGCTTGTGGAGCAGATTCAACAGTTGCCAGAAAATGTTATGAGATTGTCTGATTAAAAATTGTTTTTTCCTTCCTTAAAAGTAGTTGCAGTCAATATGGGCAACATTGATAGCAACAACAATGTAGCGCATGATGAAAGAGCACCACGATGTGCAAGAAGCTATTTCTGTTTAAAATTGACATATTGGTACATAATATATACATGTGACATGTTAAATGTTATTCTCCTCTCAATCATGATACGTATTGTTTACTATATCGATCCAAAGAGAGCAGTAGTTCCTGTATATCATCCTATACAGCCGGAATGTACAGCTATGGCATTTGTATGACCGCCAAGACTATGTGATTGTCCCTACACCAGTAGCACATGTAATGACACCGATTCCACTGACAAATGTCCCTATGATTCCCACAGTAAGAAGGAATTATGCTGACCTACTTCATGAGATGACTATAAGAGCTCATGAGGCAAGGAAGAGATCTAAGAGAAGTGCAAAGGAGAATGATCATGATATAAATGACTACCTAGATGGAGGAGCACACTTGGATAACAATATGTGGTATCAGCATATGAAAGAAATGGGCAAACAAACCTCTGAGGAGGAATGCTATGTATGTGCACTCCTGTCTTATGGTATGGGAAAGTCTAAGATATTCATAGCCATTGAAATAGATGTGCAGACAGCACATTGTCTATCACACATTGCACTCTGCTGAACAAGAGGTCTGTTCATGGGCCGAACTGCTTTTTTAGTATGGGCAACAGAATGGACAGATCCAGATGAAGCTGATTATGTTCAAGACACGAAGACCAGAGCAAGAGCCCACACCAAAATTGGACAATGAAGTTGCACATTTATACCTTCTCATGATGACGAGAATGGCACCTTGAGAGAGACCATAACGATGCTCACAAAGTTGCATGTCCAGATGATAGACGAAGTGCAAGACATGACTGATGGCAGTTGGTTTGGATCAGTCTAATCGTGAGTTCCACAATGGATGGCAGATGTGTTCAAGTTCCTTGGAGCCATAATAGTGATGGTGTTGCTTGGATTTTGTGTGATCAGGATAATTATCACACAATGCAAGAAGATTGCAAAGAAGGCAGTAGGAATGAAGATTATGATTGACGTTGAATCAGGATGGACGACTAAAGAGCTAACCGATGAAGAAATCAGAGACTATGTGAAGGCCAGCATTCATGCACCTGAGGGGACGAAGTTCCTGTACCCAAAGAACCACAAGAAGTATGTGGGAAAATGGATCTACTGCACTCCAAGTGGACAATGCATGCTTATGTCTTAGAATAAAGATGAGCATGTGAAAGCAGCAGCATGCCTGAAAGGAGTTGTAAAGATATGGGTCCCAAAGAAGCATTTCTTCAGACAATGATGTCTAGGTGTAAAGATTGATGAGAGAGCGGTGGATGAATCGCCCAGGGGGGTGGAGTGTAGAGGTGGAGTAAAGTACCCCCACCCAAAGCTCCTCCCCCATGCTGCCTATCTGTTGGGAACCAGAGTGTGAAACACGTGCAGTACCAGTGAAAGTACCCATACCGAAAAGGCTCTTGGAAGTAAGATTCCCATTAAGGAAGCCATACAAGCATTCATGACAAAATGATGGCCATTTCAATGAAATCCCGGAAGAAGTGTGAAAACTGAGCAAAAGAGAAGCCTGGTGACATCATAGAGCAGAGCTGACGCACTCAGAAGAAGAGGCTGAAGAATATAGACATTCTGTAGAAACAAAGGAGGAGGTGTTAAAGATGAGAAACATTTCGGGCTCGAGATGAAGATGCTCATGTTACAGAAATAATGAAGATATCAAGTTATTTTACAAGTGTACAGATGCAGTAACGCAAGTAGACAAAGGGCCTCATTACATGGAATGCGGTAAGGGTTTACCGGTACCGGTAAGGGCACTGGTACCGGTAAACCCTTACCACCTTACTATGATGTCCCTTTGCTGGACTCGACCTCAACGGCTGGTTTTAGCAGCCGTTAAGGAACGGGCCCGCAAAGGGACCTTGGTGCTAATTACGGTACTGCAATTTGCGGTACCGTAATTAGCTCCTTCCCCATTCCCATTGAGCCCTATGGGGGCAAAAATGGGAATGGAGAAGTGCCTTGGTGAATGGGGAATTACCGCCCCCGCTCACCTTGGAGTAGGGCGGTAATTCCACCATACACCAAGGCGGACACGGTAAAATACCGGCAGCAACCATGGCGCTAATAGCGCCCTGGTTACTGCATACCGTGTAATGAGGCCCAAAGTATTCTTAAAGGCTGGCTATGTAGTGAACATATTGCAGCGATGCGCCAACGTATATGCATAGGAATGTATGGACTATGGATGATTCCACAACGCATTTTAGCAGAGCTAGATCCAGTGAAAAGAAAGGCTTTCAGTGGGTAGCAGTTGGAAAAGCAATCGACATTCAGAGGTGAATTGAAGAGAGGTTTGGCTGGCCCAGCATCAGACGGTCAAGGCCACCGTGAACCTGAATGTTCATGCAGTAGTTACAGAACGTGTGAAAAGAACAAACTCCTGTCTTGGATGAGGGGTGAGAACATTGAAGACATCAGAGGTTCATCATTTAATAGTATTTTAAGTGCAGAAAGACTCTGAAACATCGTCTGCAGTCACATGGATGGATGAAAATAAATACTGAGTTGAGCTGTATCGAAACAATTCCCTCTTATTCTCAGGCATAGAGTACATTTCCAAGGCCAAGTTCAAAGCCTTAATTGACTGGCAGACAGCAAGAGCGATGACTGACAACAGGCTAATTGGTGGGAAGCTATGGTTATGACCAGCACCTGTATGTTAGCCTGCGTGCTGCTTGCATAGGTGGAATATTACAGAGCGGTACAAGGGTGTGAACCAATAATAGAGGGAAATGTAGTAGAGAGTCCTATAGTTTGTATAGCCAATGGGACGTTGTGTATTTGATGACGTTTGTAGTGACCTGCACTAGAGGAGGGCTTAGTTGCCCCACCCGATGATAGAAACTGAATCACCTTCCCAACAAGTGTGGAACGGATATCTAGAGGTTCCCTGTAATCCTATCACTTCCCCAAGTAGGTTTTTGTAGTTTCCAACATAGATTGACGTCAGTGATGACAAACTTTTAGTATATAAACTATGTTTTTTATGAAATGCATTGAGTGAGAAGATCAAGCGTGTTCGTTGAGGTTTGTTATAGTCCCTGTTTTGGATAATTGATATTAAAATAGACACACTTTGCCAACTTCCTGAGTCAATTTGATTATTGATGTTTGAGTATATTCTGCATCCCCATCTATCTCAAAGTATTGTTACCTTGTCTTAAAGGGCTTATGTAGGCACACAAGTTCACTGGACTACTGCAACAGCCTCTTTCTCAATCTGACTTCCTCTACTCTCCGCAACTAATCCAGAACAGGAAAGCAAGACTTATCCTTAGTCCTTGGTCCCTCAAGCCCAGGGACCCTATCTCTCCAACCCTGTAATCTCTCCACTGGCTCCCGGTGGCTGCAAGGATCAAGTTCAAGACCCTTTGCATTGTCCTCAAGGCTTTCTGGGACCGGGGACTGCACTAGATCCAAAGCTCTCTTCCAAAATACCTTCCTTCTCTTGCCCTTCGCTACCTCCAACTCTCTAAGGGTAAGACGTTTCTCCAGGCAGAGAGTTTGGGTAGATCTCTCTGCATCTGGAATGGCCTCCCTGCCCCTCTCAAACCTGAGCCAGACCACCTGAAGTTCCGGAAGCAGCTCAAACCGTCCTCTTCTCCTCTGCTTTCTCTCTCTCCTTCCCCTGCTGACCTACCGGACCTACCTGTGCTGTACTGACTGGTTGCTTGGCTACCCTTGGAGTCTCACTGGGTACCAGGCTCTTTCCTGATCAGTCACCCTTGAACTGCCTTCGGGCCTACCACACACTTGGGGGCTGTAACTGTAACCCTACAGTCCCTTGTTCTCCTTGTACTTCCCAGAGCCGCGCTGCCCTGGCTGCACTTACTCGGAGCATTGATGTCCAGTTTTCTCCTCCCCTCTCCCTTGCTCTCCCTCCTCCCCCTCCCCTGGCACTTCTCGTTCTCGCACTTGCACGATCTGAATGACACAAGGTCTAGTAAGATTGTTTGTCTTGTCCTCCCACTGTCTTCCCTACCTTGTCTTGTCATGCCTAGAAACACTTGCGTGCAGGCGCGCTATAAATTACTTATATCATATATAAATGCAAGATAAGTACCATAACATCTCAAAATGTGGGGATAAATGCGTCAATGGAGGGCTTGGGAAACCACAGGTTGTGGTGAGCATATAGAAACCTACCTCTTGAAGACTTTCTTCCATATATCAGATCCACCTCCTTTCCAATTCAAACTGATAACACAATTACATTGCATTGTGTCAACAGGAAGGTAGAATTAGGGCCAGAACCCGCTTGAAAGAAGCTAAAACTGATGTCTTGTGATGTGGGGGAGTCAGGTGGATTTTACCCCTCTGGAGCTGGCCCCTTCTCCAGGCAAATAAACAACAAAATGCCCCACAACAATGGGACTCATTACAATTTGGGCAGTGAAGGTAAAATGTGGCAGTAATACTGGATACTGCCCTATTATCGCAGTGCCCAACTCTGACTTTGGCGTGAAGTTGGTGGATTCACCTCCAGCTGTGAGCTGGAGTTAAATCTGCCACCTTTCTGCCAAATTTCGTCTGAATTACCCTCGCAGTAATTCCAACAAAAATCCGCCATAGGGTCCTAAAGATTGTAATTGAATGTGGACTAACATCGCCACTGGCGATAACGGGAATTTCCATTTGGTGAATCTCGGCCGAGATACCACCAAACCTATAATGAGGCCCAATGTCTCTCAAGACTTCCCGTGAACTACTACTATAATTCTTACTACTTTACTCCAGTGAACATGTGGGATAGTTGAAGGCAATAACAATAGAGTAATTTCCAGCGTGAATCCAAACCAGGATGGCAGACTACAGAGTCTGTATCTGAGACAGTGGCATGGATGTGAGAGGCATAGAGTTGTCCTCTTCTGGTTGAAGTGCTCAGGGAAACGAGACACAAGGGGTGTCCCAAAAGCTAAAGTAGTCAACCCAGCTATAGGAAATGACCTTATGCAGCAGGTGGTGGATGGAAAAGCAACAAGGGTCAATGGAACAGAGTCAGGGATCACTGGCACAGTACTTCATGAAGTATCTGGAAGAGGCGGTCTGCTTTCAATGCTAAACTGAAAACCACTGTCTAGGATCGGAATGGGCATGTGAAGAGGAGTAGCATGAGCATCTTAATCCTGTCGTCTGAGATGCCTGGATTAATGGAAGCATTTCTGCTGGAGAAAGGTGTTTATTTATTTAAAAATGTGTTTATTGGCATTTTTAGATAGAATCATTTCACAGTGTTACTGGTCAGGTACTTTGTTCAGGGTATCTTACATATTCACTGCGATTATACCATATTTTTAAAGTAAAATAACACCATACATGCAACAAATTAACATTAACTGTCTCCTTACAAGTGGTGGTTGATGGTTGGCAAATTATCGGGGGCGGTGGGTGGTCTGTCTTCAGGGGAGTGGGAGGAATCGTTCCTGTTGTAGTCCGAGGTTATAGGGGTCTAGTATCTAGTGACCTGTCCTCTTGTGTGGTTCGAGAGGACAATCGGGTGTGTTGTTCAAGGGGGTTTATCATCGGAGGATCGGAACAGTTTAGACATGGTGTCCTTCCATGCCACTAGGGCCATGCTCGAGTCTTCAGTGGATCTAGTTACACTGTCCTCCCATGCTCTCGTTTTCGGCGTTTGCCCATCTTTCCAATTCTTTACGCAATACTTTATAGTTCGGTCCCGCAGGCTTTTTCCAGGCCATGTCGATAGTCCTCTTGGCAGTTATGCACAGCAAGTCCATTAATTTTACAGCATGTTTGAGTTTGGCCAGCCTGGGATAACTGCCTAGGAGGCATTCAGCTGGAGTCCATTTATATCTTGTAACTTCCGCTTCTTCGCAGGTCTGTTTCACTTTCGACCAGAGGTTCTGTGCCCTGTTACAGTTCCATAACATGTGGATCAGATCTGCCCCATCCGCCCCGCACCAGGTGCATTGTGCCTGAGCGGTTTTGTTAAACATTGCCATTTTTCTTGGGGTTAAGTATGTGCGGTATAGTACTTTTATCTGTATTAGTCGAAACCTCTGGTTCCTAGAGACCTCCTTTGGGAACGACAGTGCTCTAAGCCATTCATTTTTGGACATCTCTTGTCCCATGTCTGTTTCCCAGCAGGTCCTTAGTGCGGCACTACGAGGGTTGGGGGTGTCTCTTAGGAGATTATATATTTGAGACACTGCCTTCCCCCCTTCGTTCAGGTTGTATAATAACGTCATGAAGGGGTCCGTCTCAGGTTCTTCTGGCCAGGTGGTCCATCTCGTGCAAGCTATGTTGTGGATCCTTTGGTACCACAGGAATTGGCCGTCATGAATGTCTTCCACCTCCTGCAACTCAGTGAACTCCCTGATGTTGTGTAGGTTGGTGTCTGATTTACCGAGCCCAGAAATTATTGGCACTTCTTGGGAGTATGGCTGTTTCAAGCGCAAGACCGTTGTGGTTCTGTGCCATATTTTCCTGCCTAGGGTTGCCAGAAATGGTGGTCTGTGCAGCAGTGTCTGAGGGGCCCAGATTAATTCTTTCAATCGAAATGGGGCAACCATGGCTTGTAGTAGGGGGGTCTTTGAGGTGGTTTCATCCGCTAGCCACTTGGAAACATAGTTTATCTGGGCTGCGAGATAATACTTCTCTAGACTTGGTAGTTGGATCCCACCTTGATTGTATGGTAGGACTAAGGCGGACAGGGCCACACGGTGTCTGCCTCTTCCCCATAGGAATTCTTTAATTATTGTATCAAGAAGTTGGAAAAAGGGTTTTGTGATGTAGAAGGAGAAAGGTGTTATTCAATACAATGGCAAATGGGTCAGTTTCTGTGCCGACATCACTCCTGGCAGTGTAGCGCCAGGAGGCTACTTGGGGACTGCCCAGGAAAGATGACCTACTAATCCGTCACGCCAGATGTGTGAGCTATCTGGTGGCAGTATGGTGTGCTAACTGCAGAGTTTACGCCAAGCCCTTCCATATTCGGAACCCTACCCAAGTGGCATGATCTCTAACCTTGACGATAGATTTATCAAGTCAAGTGAAACATTATTTCGGTCATAAAACCATAAAAGCATCACATAATACATAAAATGCATGCTAATTATACATTACTCATTATTCAATACTAAACACAATAAAACCATCAAAGCATTATGACATGATTTTACTCTTGTTAGTTTCACATGCACTAGAGGATGCCATGATGAGAGCAAAGCTTGCAGCCTCAAGGTCATCTCCCTGTGCATTTATTAACCACTCTGTCCCTGTGGAGCCATGCTCTATGAATGTATTGAGATGAGGCAAATACGACACAGACACTTTGAGGTTTACTCTTTTATGATAACGCCAATCTTGTGCGACTAATCCCTGCCGAAATTAGAATTGGTTTCACGTAACTGCACCTCAACCTCGAGGTGTTTTGACAAATCAACATGAAGTGCGTTACATTTTCTATTGCTCCCTTGCACATCGGACACAAGGCAGGCTCTTGGGGGTTCCAGAGAGAGGTAGTGCTTGCAACCGCCAGCGTTCCTAATCTAAAGCGAAGGTATAGGGTTCTTTCGTATGCCGGACTAATTAAATTGATGTAAACTATGACACCTTTGGACAATCTGCTACTAACAAAATCAAAACCACCAGACAATTTCAGAGCATCATAAATTAAATCAGTCCTTATCCAGATGTTCACTGCAGAATTAACAGCCTTTTTTTCCTGTTGCAAGGAAGCATTTTCTTTACATGGATAAGCTATTTCAAACATCTCCCTCCCTACAAGCTCATACAATGTAAGAGAGCCTCTCAGTAAGGTGTGAGCTTCCTTACTCCACAATCTCAACCAATATTTGATTGATTCATACTTCGCCCTGGCCATCACAGGTAGGATGTCCAGCTCAATATATATTAAAGAGGATGGAGTACCCAGGGTTAACAATATCAGCTTTTTAAAGAATCCCAGATTCCTGGAACCTAATTCCCAGGTTCTCAAAGTGGCTAACTTGTTCTAACGTAACATTATTAACTTTAAAAGAAACAGACCCACGTTTACGTAGACTGTGTCGAAAGCCCACAATCTTAGACCTTTCTGTGTTTAACTCAAGTTTCAGATCTGTACATTTGTGCGAATAAATTAAGGTCCTTTTTCAGACCTGATGGGCTTGTAGATATTATAGCCTTGTCATCGGCATATAATAGGGCCCGATATTTCACGGAATCCATTTTTGGGCAATCCTGGCAGTCATGTAGCAAAGCGTCAATGATTTCCTGGACATTTATATTAAAGAGCAGGAAATTAATTCCAGTGGGTCTTTTCGGGCTACTAGTATTTGCCAGAGTGTAGTTCTCGAAACTGAGTTGAATGCTGTTTTAAGTTCTAAGAAAGCAACGTATGATTTCACCTTAAATAGGGAAACTTATTTTTGGATTAAAAGGAACAAAAGAAAACATTGATCTATAGTGCCTCTATTAGATCTAAATCCCGCCTGGTGAGTGCTCGGAACATGGTTAGAATCAGACCAAGACTGTTGGTGGCCGAGTATTTGCAAAGAGTTTTCCAGCCCCATCCAACAATGAGATTGGGCGATAGTTTAAGGGAAGATCTCTTTGACCCTTTTTATATAGAGGGATGACCTCTGCATGATGCCATGTGGGCGGTATTAGGCCCATTTGGAGAATAGCATTACAAACTTTGTAAAAGACCGGAACCCAGACTGCTTCCTCTTCATTATAAAGATCAATTGGAATCAGGTCGGGACCTGCAGGCTTATCATTTTTCATAGCTCTCAACGCTGCCCTGATTTCAGCCATGATCAAACTTAAGCAAGAGCAATCCCTAACTTCTACTATCTCCACATTACCCATTACACCAACTCGGGATCTCCATTAATGTACACAAACCAGCAACATTCCAAGATAACATCTAGCAACCAGGGTCCCTTGAAATAGATTTCACAGAGACCGCCTTCACTGAGCTGCTATGTAAATTGCTTGCCAGGAAATTGGCAAAGGGTGGGGAAGACAATCTATGCTGCTCAGAAGCGTAATCATGCTCTACAGCTGGATGATTGTAATGCCCATTGTTAAACTCCCACCCCCCCCCCACTTTTCCACGGGCACACGCTGCCAAGTGGCCATTCTGTCACAGGGCATTACTGGCTGAAATGCGTACATCCCAAAACCTATTTCTTCAAAGAATTTGGAGTTATTAAAAATACACTCCTCCACAATAGGAGATCTGAAAGACACCAATACCCAGTTCTTATAGCTACTTGCTGACGGCAGTTCAAGTCTTACAATAGCCTCAGAAGAAATAATATCCAGGTCTGGGACAAGATGTACAACTTCCAATAGCCAAGAACAATGTAAAAAGGGACCGGCAGCCGTGGGAATCCTTTCTGCTATTTTAACATGCTTTGAATAAAGGGTCTCGGCAGTTTCTGAAGAAGGGACCATCTTCCAAGTGTGGATTAGCTGTAGCGATTCGACACGTGACAGTCGAGACGAGGAGGAAGGTCCTGCCACATTCTCTGCTGTGAAGTTAGTTGTGGGCTTCAGGCAAGAACTACCACTGAGATGGCTGCATGGATCAGCCTCGAGGCAATGCGTCACACGAGTAATACTTGGGGTGTCCACAAACTATATTTCTGGATGGATTCCTATTAGTCATTGGCTTCCGGGGCCTAGCTAAGTCGTCCGCCAATAATGGCGTAGCCTGCTCATTTTGTCCAGCCATGTTGACTGTTTTAAACAGTGCACTCAGTATGTCCTTCCTGGTTTGTTGGGCTATTAAACCCTCAATGGGTGCAAGTGCAGCAGAACCAGGCATATGAATTGGCTCAGCCTGTGTTAAAGTTGAGGCGGTTTTGGGGACAGCACAGTTGGGGGACACACAACCATTTGTCCAGAGGTCCCGGAGGTCCCTGAAGCAACACTTGACGAATAGATGCATCTCCAAGTTCATTCAATTGTGGGTACTGACCAGAATATGTTGAAATCAACAGGGGGCCAGCCTAGTCTCCAACAGTTTTGGCAAAGGGCCTACTTGGAAATTCCACCCGTTTGTTTTGCTGACTCCCCTTTGTCACTTGCTGCATTTTCCTACGTCTCTTTTTGTGTCTGAGTATGGCTGTTAAGCAAAGATTGATCCAAACATAAGGCCTCTAGATCATGTTCCTTCAGTAGCAGCTGTGACCTTCACGGCAGCTTGATGTAAAAACTACCAGGTCAGACTACAGGTATGGCAAGGGTGATGGAGACTTTGTAATGCTCATTTGGGTTAACAGAATGGGTTCATTGACACTTTCACAAGAAGGGATTGATTCCTGAAGTGTGTTCTGACCTTCAACTATGAGGTTGTTAGAAGGAACCATGTCAGGATTTGTCTTAATGCGTGGCCTAGAGTTGGCGTCAATAATAATATCCACCAACATAGCTAAAATGCGCTAAGTCTCACACTGTTCAGCTGATTTGCTGCAAAGAATAAGTAAGGCATCAATTTTAGCGCAGATCACGTTCAACATGGAAGCAGTCAATTTCCTTTTTTTCTTTTTGTTTGTTGAATTTCTTTATTGAAAGTTTTAACATGAAAAAGGTAGAAACCGCAACATTTTTAACAAGTAAACAGCATTTAGACATATTTACACAGTTTTTACAAATAGTGTAATAGGCAGGATAGGGAAAGATAGAATCAGAGAAGGGGAGAGAAAAAACAGCAGAAAGAAAGTGAGAAAAAAAAATCAACAAAAGGGGATACTTCAGATATACAAGTAATTAAAGATATTACATATAGCTGAATATTTGTCAGCTTTTTTTAATCGCTGATAAATCATGTTTTCTCTATTTGATAGAATGGTTAAATCCTGCAACCAGTCATCTATGGAAGGGATAGCATCACTCTTCCAGCATTTTAGGATCTGTTTATTAGCTACCAACAGTGCTCTATAAGCCCAAAAGAGCTGGCCAACAGACAGCCGAATACCTACGGGAAACAGCTCCCGCACACATAGCAATGGGATATGATGGAGCGATAAATGGAGGACAAGTTCCATACGCTGCAGGAGATCATCCCAAAAGCTAGTCATTTTCACACAGGAGCAGAACATATGCAAACCAGCACCAACATCTGATTTATAATTTCAGCATATATCATCTTGCACAAGCTTACAACCTTTCATTTTCTAAGGCGTTCAAGAAATGCAATGCACAACCCATTGTTGAGTGAACCTCAGATCCAAGTCAACTTTGTACCTGCAAGGTCCTGTGCAAATACAACTCCAATCCCTCTCTGATAAGTCAAAACCCAATTCCAAGGTCCAGGTAGCCCTACCCTGCTCAGAAGGAACAGTAGCGTCCACCGGCGCAAGTAGTTTATACAGAGTAGAAGCCGAAAGAGGCATACTTTTGGATAAGTGCAGCATAGGTGGAACATTATGCAATGAGGCATTTACTCGCACAAATACATTCACAAATACTTTGCAAAAGGACATGATATCGGCAATCTTCTGACATACGCAACTTATATTTAAACCTAAGGAACTCAAATGTGAGCATTGAAACTCCATTGTGAATCTGCCTCAGTTTCCAGATGTCTGCAGACTGCCAAGAGGGCCATGAGAGGGTACGATTATTAAAACGTATTGCCAAGTTCCTCCATAATTTCCCCAGAGAGACCTGAGACAGTCGTTACTCAGATGGGACACCTCCACTTCACGCCCAATGGCGTGATATGGATGCTCAACAAGGAAGTCTGATCTCTCGAGGGCAGAGCAGGGCAGGTAGATATGTTAGTGTGAATCATATTGTTAAAGCTGATGTTAGTTGGGCATAGGGAGTTTTGCTGCAGGTTTAGGCACATGTTAAGAAGGGAACCATTATCTATGTTGGGTGAGCTATAAGGCCTGCTTTCTACAGGGGCTCTTTTACCCCCCTTGCACGTGTCACTATTATTGGCCGGTTTGCCTATACGGCACTCTCCTGCCTCCTTGGGTATTCCACAGTTGTCGAAGATCCTGTTAGCCTTTGATTGTGGGTCCTCTGCACCACACCTTTTCTCCTTTTTGTCCCATGTTTTTGGCAAGATGTTCGAGCCCAGTGTGCCTCTTGAAGGGCTGCGGGCACTTGACCCAGTACGAGAGGATGCACTACGCAGCCCATATTTTATTTGTTGATAGTTACTTTTCATCTTTGATTTGTTGATGTGTTGTGTGGCCACTTCTCATTCCTATCGACTATAAGCGGGTTCATAGAAGTGCAAACCATGGCAAAAAGCTATTGTTCTTGTCAATGCTGATGGGTCGAACATCTGTGGGGTTCCCCTGTGATTAGAGCCATTAAATATAAAAAACCAACAGTGACCTTGTTCTAGCTCGATCACTCAGCTATGTTTGATAGCTTAATAGGAAGCCAATCCCTGAGGTGCAAGATGAAACTAGCACATTTGTGATGACGAAAATCCTTCAAGAAGAAGGGAATGGGAACATGAAATCCCACTTGGAAATGTTGAGGCCTGTTGATACATGGCAAGACTACCACAGAGGCCAGAAGGTTGGAGGAATGTACAGCAGATGGGAATGAAGAGCCAACTGGTTTTCCATGAAACTAGGTTGAATTATGCAGCGATCCTATGGAGAATCGTCAAGTAGGTGGAAGTTCTACTACAAGTAAAGATGGCCGTCAGACCTTATGTCCTCTCGGAACGCTGCAGACCTGCAGCTATAGGATCAAATGGCCAAATTAAGGCACAACCCATGTGTTGGGCTCCTTTTTGTTGAGACCACTTGAACTGCTTACCGCGTTATGGAAGCACCATCTCCTTATTTGGGAGAGAGGCACTATGGCCCTTAACTTATTAGAGCCATTCCTATTATTATTATGGTGTTTATTGAGCACAGACCTAGCTTCGGAAAGCGAAGGAGTGCTTACAAGGGCAAGTGCAGTTCACCCCCTTATAAGAGTAAGTGAGAGCGGTGCAAGAGATCGCTTGGAAAGCCTGAAGAGCACCATACCTCTTGCAGTGAACTGAGACAGAAAGCCAGTCAGTCAAACACACTTTTATTCAGAATTTATCCTTTAAGTTCCGATAAACAATCAACATCTATATAAAAACCTCAAAGTACAAATTAGCAACAAATTTGATATAAAATGCACAATTATCTCAACAAACTAAAAACTTCATAAAAATTACAGGTCAGTGAGTGCAAATCACCCGCATGTCATACGTAGCTCTCAGAGTTTTGCCTGCATACAAGGCATATATTTATTCGTAGTTGCTTAGGGTAAAAGTGTCAAGGTTGGGAGTAAAAGCATGGCCCGCGCAGTGTCAGTGACTGCGGCACTGGCCTCCTAGTGTGGATTGCAAAAAGCAAATGGGGCGCTGTTTCTCTGTTAAGGGGACTTGTGGCAAAGAGGCGGCCGGGAGCTATATCCCTGCAACTGGTTTGCTTAGAGAACCTGGGGAAAACCAGTCAATCTCCATGATGCGAAGAGCCCGGACCCGTGTGGACATTAGGTTAGACCAGTTTCAAGGAGGGAATCCATGCTGGGTGTAGATTTAAAAAAATAATAATAATCCCTGGTGTCATTTATCCCAAACACCTCATATTATTAAATTAAGTCTGTATCCTTTCTTCGCTCATGTTTTGTTGATGCACAACTTAGTCAAAATATAGTGTACCTAATGGGAGTAGTGCTAACCTAATTGATACCGCTCCAAAATGTCTCAGCTTGGAGTGCTCAATAAGCTAAGTAGAAGAATATCAATTTTCTTTAATAATCATACACAAAATCTTCAAAATAAATGTATAACGCAACATATTATAGATAAATGAGAGAATGTACTTGCGATAGGGGTTAGTGTTACACAATGATCATACAAGTTATTAAACTGATTCTCTAAAGATCCTCCAGATTAGAACCCTAATATGGTTTAATGCATTACATTTCTGACCCGTAGGATCTTTATAGAATTAGTTTGACTGTTGTATGATGATTTTGTATATGATTGTTAAAGATAAATTATTTCTTTACATTAAGACAGTTTATTCTGCACCCCCAGCTGAGAAAATTTGGAGCACTATATTTTAATTTGGTTCGAAACCCCGGTGGAGGGAGTTGGGGGTTTTGGTCCGTGTATGAGTGTCAACATGACTGCGGGCATGATATGGTCACAGTGCTAGTTATGTTTATGGAAAGGCTGACTTAGTCGTAATGTACCTGAATGCGATCCATTAATGTTTAGTGTTTTTTGATTTCTCAATTTACCAACTATGTACATAATGAACTGTTGACTGATCAAGCAAGCAAGCATGATGAGGACTCAAACTGTAGGTGCATGGTATGGTTGAAACTTGAAACTGAGCTTTCGGGGTGGATGCGGCTAAACCACCACAGAAAACAGTCCCTGTGCCTGCCTCATGGCAAAGACAGCAGGTTATGGTTGTGGAGATAGTGCAATTGTTTTAAGTAGGTACACATTCTAGGTCCTGGTAGAATGTTACAGAAGACAGCAGGTTATGGTTGTGGAGATAGTGCAATTGTTTTAAGTAGGTACACATTCTAGGTCCTGGTAGAATGTTACAGAGCCAGTCAGGTCAGGTGCAGACTTGCTAAACGTGGATTGGCCCCTTTGGGGCAGGGAACTACCCTCAGGGTCTCCTAGCCACCAACCTTGCCCACTCCAGCAAGCATGTAACTATGAAACAAGCCATAACTGACCTAACTGGGTCAACCAACTCAGAAATTCTGAGACAAGCCAAAGTAGACAACATTGTGCAATTCACCCCTCTCAAAGGAGCCTTAATCAACACAAGGTCCCTAGTTGCTCACACTACCGACGTAGCTGACATCATATTATCCAACAACTTGGATTTCCTAGCTGTAACAGAATCTTGGCTGCATGCGGCAGCAGGTCCCTCATTACTACTAGTCCTCCCAGACTAGTGTAAATTTAAGGTCACAACTCTTTGGCGAGCCTGGTAGATTGATTTTTTCAATTGTTTTGTTTGGATTGTGTTGCTTGGGGCAGCACTGAGGTTTTCTTTGTCTGAGGCTGATCCGACAGTTTTTTGCATATATCAGTACATAGTCCTTCAAAAAAAGACGAAAACCTGTTTATTTGCACCCTCAGTGCTTCTCTTTGTTTTAGTAAATAACGAGAGGAACTCTGATTTGCTTTATGAATCCTTAGTTTTTTAATATTTGTTTGTAGTTTTCAAACTATTGTTTTCTTTTTTTGTTTACATAGCTGTTTATGCCCTCAACACGTGTTTCACTGTCTTTTATAGTTTACCAGACAGTTCTTCAGGAGGGAAAAGAAGCCTTTTTTCTGGCTTTGTATACATTAACATTTTTCTGAAATAAAGTTACAGCAGTATGTCCTTTGAGACCTTGTAAAATATTTTGAGCACATGCACCTGATTTTTACCCAAAATTTGCTAACTTGAATCAATAAATCTTACTTTTTGTTTGTATTCTTAGTAATCTTAAATGTACAATGGTGAAAAATGTATGTCTACAAAATGAGATCGAGTGCACTGTGAAATATGAATAAAAATAAAATAGAATGAATTTAAATTTTAATGGGCACTCACTTTTCAATGTGCTTTTTAGCGATTCATTTGAGAGTTTTGTTTGTGTGAGAAGCTTGCCCTAATACGCGGTGGTTGCTCTCACATTGCTCTGTATTTTCTGGTAGGCGAGCTGAAGGAAAGATACAAAACGAGAGGCTCAAGGTTTTAAGTAATCCTCCCTTTGTTTCTCATGCAGATAGCATTATTCAGTTTGTATTGGCCTCAGTTCGCTTAATTGACATATACGCTTAGTATAAATATCACTCTATTAATTAATAGCTTCAGTTTTACTTATCTATTTTGAACAAGCGATTCTTTCCGATGCAGGATCGGACGGCATGTTAACCTGCGTGCCTCTAAGAGTTGTTACCATATTTTTGTTTCGTTTTAGAAAATGGATGTCACGTGACTTCTAGTCCTCCATTTTGGATTGGAATCATTAACGTGGCTCGGATGTTTTGTTATATTTGCTGTTTTTCTATTTATTTTAACTGGGATTGTGTGATTTTATTTAGGTGGTTAGAATTATCAATTAGGTGTGGCATTTACTTTTATATTGTGATTTTATTTTATTTGTGAGCGCTCCATTTTAAATTGGGAACTTGTCTTTATTCCTATAGTATTATTGTGCATTGTTTTATTGTATATTTTTTAAAATAATTATGAACTCTATAAAGATTACGCTGGTGTTTCAAGTGTCAAGTGCTTGCCTGGTGGATCACATATTTACAGTTCATATTAACTGTACATTCTGCATTTCACCACTTTTGATAGATTCTCAAGTCTGATGTTAACAGATGTCCTCCCTGGCTGAACAAATTAAAAAATAGTTTTCTTTAAAGGAGATGAATTAGTTCTGTGTCCGTGTTCAATCCCGTATGGCAGCTGTCAAGTCTACAGATCCAGTAGGCTTCTGTCAAGGATGGCACTCTGTCAAGAGTGGCACAGGGCACCCAGGTAAGGTTTGGGTGGCTGTGCTGAAGTAAGGTGACAGATAAGCACAGAAACAGCAGGAAGCTCAACAAGAACGAAGAGTAGGCAAGTGTAGCAGGAAATAAAAAGGTACAAACAAACTGGATTCCCTCTTGGGTTGTATGCAGAAATGGGAAAGAGTGTTCCACAGACCTTCGGAAACTCCAGCCTTCTGCACAGATTGCTATTACAGGGGCCCACGCTGTATGCTCATGGCTGGGAACAGCAGCTGTGGGTGTCTGTAACACTGAAACGTGACAAGGGAAGGGGCAGAGGTTGCCTGCCAGAAACCAACAGTCAAACTCTGTACAAAGGGATCTACATACGATGCAAGAGAAGACAAGAACAGAAATATCCAGGGAAAAGGAAGTCGATGAGCAAACTAGCAGAAGGAAATGAAGGAAAAGCAGTATAACTGAAATGGTTAACCTAAAGGAAGGACAAAGGACTCAAGGAAGAGAAGGACAGGGATCAAGAACAGAGGGTTGAAAACAAGGAAGAGAGCAAGAGAGCAGCAGCCAGGAAACAGAGGGGCTGCAATAACGGATGGCACAAGGTGCAGGTAATCTGTTGAGGACTTCAGAGGACTGTATTAGGCTGCAAGGCAGAGAGCCCAGAGGAGCAGGACAGAGAGCCCAGAGGAGCAAGGGCTGTAGGCAGCGGAGGGAAGCAGACTGCAAGGCAGGGAGCCCAGAGGACAAGGGCTGTAGGCAGAGGAGTGAAGCAGGCTGCAAGGCAGGGAGCCCAGAGGACAAGGGCTGTAGGCAGCGGAGTGAAGCAGGCTGCAAGGCAGGGAGCCCAGAGGACAAGGGCTGTAGGCAGTGGAGTGAAGCAAACTGCAAGGCAGGGAGCCCAGAGGACAAGGGCTGTAGGCAGCAGAGGGAAGCAGACTGCAAGGCAGGGAGCCCAGAGGACAGGGGCTATAAGCAGTCGAGTGAATCAGGCTGCAAGGCAGGGAGCCCAGAGGACAAAGGCTGTAGGCAGCGGAGGGAAGCAGACTGCAAGGCAGGGAGCCCAGAAAGGGCACTGGATCAAAAGCAGGATAAAGCAGGAACAGCATACAAAATCGTGGCTCAAGGCAAAAAGGGGCTGGGAGACTCGTGATGCAAGAGACTGAGCTCCTGCAGGCAGCTGCTTAAATACCGCCCTGCCCTGTACTGAGGCAGGCTAATTGGCAGCACCTGGAGCAGCACACCTGAATACAATCTGCCTCCTCCCTCTCTGGTCCTGAGATGGTGGAAGCAGCACTGATCCCTAGGGCTTCTGGGGATTGTGGTTCCAATGCTGATGAATAGGAATGGCCAGGAATTGATAGCTGTAGCAAGGTGCATTGTGGTACATGTAGTTAGTTGAGTTAAATTAGAAAGCACCAAAGTCACGCAAATGGGAATTGAGGACCAAAGTGTGAATAGGGGTTGTTCCAAGAGTATTCTGAAGATAAATGAATAACAAATAGTCCATGATGGTTGCCAATGTGTGCGCCCATGGCGCAGGCATGACAGCTTCTCTGGATCTGAGAATTTTCTCCAGATTACCTCCTCTCTGTGGCTTGGTTATTTTTTCTATTCCAAAGAACCTTATTTATTTTTTGGGTTGGCTTGCATGCTCCGTCAGATGGTGGTAACCCAATGGATATCTTATGTCATTTCCTCCCAGACAGCTACTCTATCATCAGAGTAGACAGAGCTATAACCAGAGGAGGAGGCATCACCCCCACTCTCCGCATGTGAAATCCTCTCAGCCAAATTCCAAATTTTGCACAAAAGTACCACCTCCATCCACCTGATCTACAGACCTCCTGGGCCATTAAACGACTTTGAAGAGGATATAATGACCATACTTTATGACAATATCAAAACTACCTTGTAAGTCCTAATCCTAGGAGATTTCAATTTGGGCTACAACAAACCTAACAACCTTCCTGCAACATTTCTAGCTAACACCATAGCTGAACATGGATTTTCTCAAAAAATGACCCAACCCACTCACGAGAAAGGTAGGATCCCCGACTGCATAGCAGATTTAAACTGCAACATTGTAGTAAACGACATCCTACCGCAAACCTGGACTGACCATTACCTTATCGCATTTGAGCTCAATATGAATATTACACATAACAAAACTTGCCCCATAGCACCCCCGTGCCCTACCAGATATAAACTGAATATTACGGCTGAGGCAATTATGCCCCTTGTAATACCAACCCTTAGCGCACTACCGAATTCAAGCGACCCTAACATTCTGGTAAACGTTTATAACTCTTCCATGCTCAAAGCTATTGACCTAGTAGCACCACTCAAAATGTGTAAAGGGAAAACAAGAGCCCATCTGAACTCATGGTTTACACTTGAGCTGAAAGTGCTCCGCTCTGAAAAAAGAAAACTTGAAGCTCTCCTGAAACACACTTCCTCACCAGAGAACAAAACCAACTTAGTCTCCATCTCCAATAAATACAAAAATGAAATAATCCGTACCAAACGTGACACGTAAAACACTAGAATAAATCAGGCAGGCTCCAGAACCAAAGAACTCTTTGCCATCTTACGTGAAATGGAGACGCCCAACCAACCAACGGACACATGCATAAAAGACATCTTAGGCCTATCCCCCGCCCCCCCCCGGAGTACCAATGGCCATGATTAGGTTACAGTTGGGGCTGAATTCCCTTAAGGCATCTCTCTTGAAGAAACAGGCTTTCTCTTACTTAAAGATGTGTTCTGGCACTAAGAACTTATTGTTGGAAGCTATTTTCCAGGAAACATCTATGAATCATACTACCTGTTTACTGAAAACCGCTATGGACAAACTCTTTGCAGAGATCAATTGGTCACCTAGAGCAAGTATCTATTCTGAAGAAAGACAAAAGGCTTTAATAAGACGCATCGAATTGTGGGACTGGTTAGAGAATTATGCCCATTTGAATACACTTAAAATGTACCAATTTGTCCAACAAAGATTATATACGTTTAAGAAGCCCCTGGGCTATCTCGACCTTTGCCCTTCACAGAGACGTAGACGGTTTATACTGTTACTTAGATTTGCTCAGCTCCCCACCTTGACGGTGACAGGACTTGTAAATAAGGTACCTTTGGAAGAAAGGTATTGCCATCTTTCTAAAGATCCTGCAATCTTAGAATCAGCTAAACATCTACTGACTGAATGCTGTATCATGGCCAACCCTATTGAGTATTATTTGGGCAAATACGCTCACAATAGGGAAACAATTGGGGACATGTCTTTCTGGTTATATTTTATTAATACAAGGAGTATACGCATATTAACCGCCTTCTATAATACCTGGTTAAGGATTGAAAATAATTTAAGCATTTCAATATGAGGCTGGGACATAAGATGACTGGTCCCTCCATTAAACGGATAGTTTTAGGGTAGAACCTGTGTAAAATTGATCTTTAGCAGAGTATGCTCTTGTTATCATTCATAGATTAATCGGTAAGATTCAGACAGAGCGTCTAAGTTGTTATGAAGTGCCAGGGATTGGTCAGAGATAATGTACAAATTGGAAAATTGCGCCCTGTGACAGTCTGATGCCTACATTTGGAACTTGTGTTACTTTATTTTTTATTTTATTTTTTATTGCTCCGACTGTCATGTTATTCATAAATGGTCTTATTTTTATTCTCTTATTCATAAAATGTGTAGGACTCTAATCATTTATTGAGATTCTTTCCTTTTGAGTCATTTTTATTTGATTATTTTAAATGAAAGCAAATCTTAGGTATGTGTCTATTTTTCTACTGTTGGATGTTTTGTGTATATGGAGAAATTTTATGTATTATGTGTAAAGTTTGTAAACTAAACTATACACATTATAAATAAATAAATAAAAGACAAACCATGGTGTACGAACATTCAAAATGCGCTCACCAATAAAATTACCAGCTTACACACCAAAATAGCGGACAAACGCAGACTACTCACAAACCAAGATGCCACTGAGCCACCTACAGAAGTACTGAACCACCCACCCCACAGCCTCAAGGTTTTACATTTTCAAATATATCGGTTCCTATTGTTCAAAAAACCATTGCCTCTCTGAAACCATCTAATTGTCAGGGCGACAGTTGCGCAGCTCAGATTATTAAAGATACGGCCAGGCACCTAGCCCCATTCATCACCAAATTCATCAACGCTTCCTTCTTTAGTGGCGTAGTACCCAGAAACCTGAAGGAATCCTGGGTACTCCCATTACTCAAAAACAAAGCTTAGACCCTACCATTCCCACAAACTATCGACCGATTAGCACAGTCCCATTTCTGTTAAAAATCTTGCAAATCCAGGACTACCTTGAGGCCAACAAACTTTTGGGCTCTCGACAGTCTGGCTTTAGACCACAGCATGGAACAGAAACCGCCCTTGTTGACCTAAAAAGCCGGATTGACGACCTTAAAGACAAAGGCAAACTCACTGTCTTGCTCCTTCTGGACCTGTCAGCGGCGTTTGACTTGGTTGTCCATAAGGTACTATGTGATCACCTGGCGACAGCAACACATTTCTCCAACTCAGCCATCCCATGGAGACAATCGTTCCTAAACAATAGGACCATGCAAGTCTTCTCTACTATCGGAGCAGCTGACCCCATACCTATCACATGCGGTGCGCCCCAAGGGTCCTGCATCTCACCCACTTTGTATAACATCTTTACAAAGCTGTTATTTGTTTAATTGGATCGTCTGGGTGTTACCTATAGGAACTATGCAGATGACACCCAGATTCTCCTACCCCTCACGGGAACATACGACACAGATGTACTGCGTGTGAATGAAATATATACCATCATTCAGGCATGGATGGCCGTCTGGTTGCCCAGAGCAATGCCAGTGGTTAGGATTCATTCTAAACCTTCCATCACCTCTTTGTTTTTGCTTTGTCACCCCGAATGGGACGGGTATGCCCAGAAGTGGGTCCTGTGCCTGCTGGGCCTAGAGACCCAAGCTACTCCTCACTGATGAGGCCCAACAAGGCCGAAACATGTTTGGGGATGCTTGTGGTCTCGTGCAGAAGGGATGTGACCTAGCAGTTCGGGCTGGACTGCCCCTTTTGGGGTGGGACCAAGCCTGATTTGCATATGGTCTTTCCCCTTCTGTAATGGCTTGGCAGGCGAAGAACGATGGTCTGGAGGGTTGCCCAGAGCAATGCCAGTGGTTAAGATTCATTCTAAACCTTCCAGCCTCTTTGTTTTTGCTACGTCCAGGGGAGTTGCTAGGTCTGGAAAAGACCCGGGGCTAAGCTGATGTCAGTACTGTTGGGATTGGGGGCTAGCTAGTCTTTTGGCTGTAGCTCCTGAGATTCTATCCGGGGCTACAACCAAAAGATCAGGGGCTATAGCCCCCTTAGCCCCCCCCCCCTAGGAACGCCCCTGGCTACGTCCATGGCCTATGCCTGAATGATGATAAAACAGAACTACTGTTAGTAGACTCCACAGCTAATCTAAATAAACTAAGCCCCAACTACAATATATTCAATATAGAGGGGAACAACAACCCAATTGCAAAAGCAGTTAAAACGCTCGGCTTCTACTTCGATGCCTCGTCCAACCTCAGCAAACCAATAAATATGACCGCCTCAGCCACTGCCTACACAGGCAAACTGATGAGAGCCTGCAGACCCATGCTGTCGTCTGAAAGCTGCCTCACTCTAGCCAGAGCCCTTATAGGCTCCAAACTGGATTATTGTAATGGGCTCTACTTAGGTGCCAACAAAACAATAATTAATAAACTTCAGACTTTGCAGAATAATGCTATCATAGCTGCCTTAAACATACCTAGAAACGAACATATCTCAGCAACAAGGAAACAACTTAAATGGCTCTCCATCAACGAAAAAGTCGAACTCAAAACCTTATGTCTCACTTTCAAAGCGTTGAACCACACAGCCCCGCACCCCTATCTCGCTGAAAAATTCACACGGAGGTCCTCCACTCGAATTACCAGATCTACTGATACCTTCTGCTTGACGGTCCCTAGATACAACCTAAAAAGAACCAGGGGATCTAGCTTTCCTGTATTAGCCTCCCAACTATAGAACTCCCTTCCAGCTAACATCAGGGCTGTACAAATATTTGACAACTTCAGGAGAAGCGTTATCTCCTGTATTCTTAGTAAAAATTAAATAACGACTGCGTGCTACCAGCAGTTGGCAATCTGTGTATAGCCTAACACCTTTCTGCATCTGACTGTTGTTTCATTGATGCATCTACTCTATCCTTGCCAACTGTTACTAATATGAATGTATGTACGCTTTCCCCAGCCAAACTGTTTGCCATGATCATGTAACTGTGTTTTTAAAGTGCCCAGATACCCCTGGGTCAGACGCTCTATATAAATAAAAGAAACAAACCAACAAAGGGAGCTACCTCGCAGCATAGGTCCACATAGTTTTTATCACAAGGGCACAGGAAGTCAACAGTAATCTAGTTCACTCCAGGGAGGCCAAAACAGTGGGCCCGGACTTGCAGGCTGCACCCACTGTGGGACCTTTGCCGATAGTATGGACCACATTTGCCACTGGAGCCAGACTACAGATGCCAGTGGCTGAACCGCGTGAGGATGAGACTGATGTAATGACACTGAACTACAGAGGAATGTGCTATGTTAAGTGCACCGCGGCACCCTACCTGAATCCGAGCGGGGATCACTTGCATTGCTGCTGATTGGGGATGCGATAGGTTAGTAGGGATTTGTCGTTTGGTGAAAGCACATGTGGCAAGTGAAAAGGTGGGACATCAATGGCTCTACAGATGGGGGTTGATGTTGCATTGTGGGGAGGGGCAAGGCAGAGGAGTATTTAATTGAGAATCATGGCTGGGGAGAGATGTGTATTCAGCCTACTGACATGGATCATTCGGGAGTTGCACAATAAAATCAAGCAACAGTACTACAATATTTGGTGAGTCATTGTGTCAACATAGCCTTCTTGCAGGAGTCGCACCTCTCAAAAAGTTAACATGGGAAGTTGGCTGTGCAATGAAGGGAAGAAAAAGGTTCTTTGATTTCCTCACTTGGGGATCGGCGGTGCAGGGGTTAATTCACAAGATCCTCCCTTTTGCGTTAGGAAGAATCACCACAGGAGGAAATGGTAGGTGGCGTTCATGATGGGGATGTTGTAGGTTAGAACTGGTTAATGTATATTCATCTATCCTTGATCACCCAGCCTTCGATGAAGTACTCAGTATCTGGCAGGCCTCATTAGGATGTGCCATCATATGGTGGGTGACTTTAACACTGTCCTTGGCATGATGGGTGATATGTCTAGAACCTGCAGCTGCAACCCCGCTGAGAGTGCGTAGATGTTTCTTTTTTTTTTAAACATTGGGGGTCAGGCATCCCTCTGAGGAAGAAGCGCAGTTGATATTCTGGTCTTCTGTTCATTCATAACTCTTCCACATGAGTAGAAGCGTTCCTGGTTGTGGTTAGCCAAGAAGTTCTTCACAGTGACGAGGTTAGGGATTTCACCTGTATAGCACCTGCCGATTCCCTAGTGCCAATGAGTCGGACATGGGCCATGAAAGAAGCAGTCTGGTGGTGCAAGCTGGACTCCCTAGCAGATGTTGTCTTCAGGGCAGCCATCACCACTCAATTTGATGTATTTTTCAGATTCCACTTTTGAGGGAGAATTTACCTTGGATTCGACACTGGATTCCTGTACAGCATTTTGTCAGGGGAATATGCAATCTCAATGAAAGGGGAATTCTTAAAAGACCAAGGAGGTATTTGGATAGAATGAAGAGGGAGGAAAAGGCGGTGCAACTTGGCATATGAAAGCCCAATCCTGGCAGAGTTTGCTTTGAGGGACAGGTTTAATGAGGTGGCTTTGTAGAATGTTTTAATCTGGGGAATTTCCTACCTAGCCCATATCAGGTGTGCACAACTTTTATTTATTAAAGTTTTTATGAACCTGGGATATGCCAGTTTAACACTATTGATTCCTTACAGCCTCTCTCCCCTTTTAGATCAAGGAATACACAGGGTTGCGCAGAAGGTCTATTTACTCAAATAAATCATCAAACCAATTTAATATATAAACAAATTGTATATCTTTTCCATTCTCTATGAAATGTTGACATCAATGATTATTACAATGATGAATGATCATATACTGCCTAATAGGACTGTCAAAGTTGTATTTAACTTGAATGTAGAATTTTTAAATCGCACACATCACCATATGTGCATTTCGTTTACCCTGAATGCACATTCAACATGCATTGAAAAGTGATTGAGGATTCAGGACAAAGCATTTGTTTTTATAGAAAACAAAATTAAATCTCAACATCCCTGCCTATCTCAATCTCTCTACTTCTCATTTATTAAAAATAAATACCTCCTTTTTAAGAATGCATATGTCAGTGTTTTCAAACTGCACTTTAGAAAAATCCATTTAAAGATTAGCTACTCAACATTCCTGTGTGAAAATGGCTTGCAAAAAGACAAATTGATTTTTAACATGTATGGTTGCTAGATTCCCTTCAATGCTGTTTCTATTACATTACTGTGTAAAAAGTGTACATTGTCATTCTTCAATGGGCGATTTAAAGTGGGAAAAACGGGCAGCTTATAAAAACCCTCTCCCTTTTTCCTTGAGTGATTCAGGGCTACTAACAGAACACTGCTCAGTGATATAACCAGGGGGTTACTTCAGTTACACTTTTTCTAGGCATTTGCAAAGTGAGATACTATATGGCTCCCAGTCTGTATTTGGCCTTTACACAGAAAAGGAATTTGGGATCTCCCAATATACACACACAATTTGGATCTATTTTATTAAATCCAACTTTTTTCAGACACACTTCTGAATTATTTACTAACTTCCCAGGATGTACAGACAATTCATAGAACCTCCTCAGTGCCTTCACAAATAAGAGTGGCTGGGATTTAATATATTCCCCTTCAGACTATAGTTCCCAACATAATTATATTTCCCTTTGCATTATACTTCCATAGGAATGTCTTCTGGCTGTCTTCCAGACAGGTGGGTAGCCTCTCAAGAACAGGTTCAATTCTCCCTACAAGTAATATGTGAGCATTAGTCAGTAACCCTCTCCTGCCTGGTTTCTCTCCTTCTGCGTTGGGCTTGCCTGCTTCCCTTTTCCTTGAGGAAGATTTGGGGTTGATTCCCATGTAAGCCTCTCACAATAGCCTGCCCGCAATCTCCAAAAATTGTCCAAAAAAAATAAAGCTATTCTTTTCTACTTCTGGTTGGTCTCAAAGCATTCTCTGTCAGTCATTCCATCCATCAATTCCTCCGTCTGTTTGTCTCCCAAAATCTATGTGTATTGACTGTACAAGTTTAAAAAAACACTTCCTTTAGAAATGTGTATCGTTTATCTATTTTGATTGGTTATTCAATGTGATTGGAGAGTGTTCCAAATGTGACATCATTCTTCATCATCCCCTTTATATTCATCGGGCATATTGATGAAGAAGGCAGTTCAATGGGAATAGCATTCTAACCCATTTTCCCTCTCATTTGATGTGATGTCATCTTGGAGATTTTACATTCAACAATTGTGGTTTACTAAAACATTATGTTCCACACATGTGATTAAGTTACTAATTAGTTTGCCAGATTGCTCTCCCTCATGAGAATCAAATGAGGCTAGTCTCATCTTGGCACAACATGTCGTGTGTGTGTGTGTGTGTGTGTGTGTTTAACAGATTTTTGTTTTTTATTCTTTGAGACTTTCACTCAAATATTATTTTCCCATCTCAGAATACCAGCCTAGCTGACACGGACACTATCATATATGAAAATGGTGTGGTGTTTATGGAACACTTTTGCCAAAGCGCTGTACATTGAAAGTATTTACATACAATTATCACCCACGCAAAGTTGGTACTCATGTATCAACTTTGGAAATATGAAAGCCTGAGTTGGCCTTGCCGGGATTCGAACCTCTGTTCACAGCAGCAGATTTTCGATTCCATTCCTCCCTGATGTTACTTTGAGTATTCATTGACTCGTTTCTGTGCTCTGGTCAGCTACATTCACCGCTTGTAGCCCGTGTGAAAACCTGTACCATCGCTATGAATTATTTTAGTTTGTTTACCACACAATGGCTACAATAATGCCCTACATGTACGAGCCCGAGTATACCGAGGAGGAACTACTGGAAAGGGAAACACGCGAAAACGATGGGGTTTCGGACGGCAGTTGGCATGACGAATCAACGGATGAAGACAAGGACCTAGTTTCCACCTGGTGCACATGCAATCGGTGCAAGCTAATGTCAACCGAGGACGAGAACTGCTGCTGCTGTGAAAACTCGGGATGCGTGGCCTACATTTTGGGAGGCGATCCACGGCCGCAATGCATCACCGAGCTGCCAGACTTCAGGGCAGCCTGCCTCACACGGTCCGTGTTGAAGATAATGATGGTGCTTATGCATGAACTTCGCGCAACTCTTCGTCCTCGTAATCAGAGTAACGAGTAAATATACTCTGGTTGTGATGCCACTACTATTTCATGGTCGTCTCCTATATCCAAAATTACATCTACATATCATTGAAAGTCGTTCAATAGTGGGCAGTGTCTTGATAGCATTTGTCTGAGCAGAATGCCATTAGTTACAAGAATTGTCATTGACAAAAAAAGTTTAATAAACTTATCTTGGTCATTTAAAAACAGTTTGTATCATTCTTTTTCACAGGTGGTACAGGCTGGTGGCCTATCGTTCCTTTACATGGTGGCTTCACGGGAGGCTTGGACACCGTGTTCGAAGAGTAATACCCGCCTGTGCCGTTCGTGCCATAAGACAAACTTTCCCCAGTGACAGCGGTCAGTACAGGGGATTTTCCCTGGCTGTGCTGCAACCTGACCTGTACAATGTGTAAAGTTTTGTATTTTTGTGCCATCAAAATAAGAAACAAAATAAAACACCACATATATTTTAACAACGGTTGTTTCGATTTTTTAAATGAATCAAGTGTGTCTCCATTTAAGAGTCTTCCTGTGCCTTGCCTGCATGCCCACCGGCCCATCCCCCCACCCCCCCGTCAAAGGCAGTTCGCACCCGAGGATGAGCGCTGCCATGGTGTGCTGTCAGGGGCGATAACGGCCAAGGTGCCAAACACCATGTACACTTCAAAAGGTATTCCACGCCCAGGGGCCATCGCTCACATGGCCTCCTCAGGCCCCGTGTCTCCAGGCCCCCCCCTCACGCTGGACGCCCCCGGCAAACCACATAATACCACGACATACACACGTCATTCATTCACAAACTCACCCCTGTTTCTAATACTTTATAAACCACTTGATATGTCTCATGAGAACATCTTTGTGCTTTGCAAGTCAACTCCTGAACGTGCTACCTGAGAACCACTGAGATCTATGCTAATCTGTTAGTCGTCGTGCTATCCGTGAACTTCTGTGACCGCTTCGAGCAAACTCGTCAGTGTGCTACCTGTGGCCATCTACCTGTTCTCCTGCAACATACTGCTCGGCTTGCTGAATCCAACTGTTTGTTGGTCAAGGTAAGGCCATGTATCCTAGTCATATTTCGTTGATTTTTAAATTTCTATCTATTTGCGAGTAGAGTACTCAATAGTGCTATGTTCATTGGTCTCATTGCTATTGACTTGAGTTTCAATTGTTATGCTATCAATAGATCTATTTATTTTCCTCTGTGTCAATTGTCATCAAATTGCATCCTTCGGGGGTCCAGTCTATAATGTAAGCATGTTTCCTTCTCGTGCAAGACAGAACATCCAAGGGACGAGTCACATGTTCAGAGTTTAGTCACATCATTTATACGTTTCTGCAACTTATTCAAATACTAAGCCGCACATGATGAACTGGTATAGTTTCGGCGAACAAAATAAACCTTGCATTGAACATTGTATGGTTCGTTTACTTTTGTATCACATTTTTATTCATCAAGATTGTATAATAATGTCGATATTTACTTTTCAGAATTTTCAACAATACCTGCCTGTTCGATTAGCGGTTGCCCTTTGAAGACCCATGCTAAATCTGAAGGCACTACAATGCGTGTATTCCCGGAAACTGTTGATCGAATAAGAGAATGGGTCAGACATTGCGGATATCCACTGGTTGAGCTGGAAAGTAGAGTCCAACAAGTCTTGGAGGACAAGAGGGGTGATCGATACCGCATCTGCAGCCGGCACTTTTCCTCGAACATGTACGCCACATCTTGGGTAACAAAGAAGAATAAACGGCGAACGACACGAAATTGCTCGCAAACGCTATTCCCACTCTATTCGTCCACATTACACCACTGGTGAGTCAAGTGTCCGGATTTAGCTTTAGGCCTTGCGGTAGTGTGTAGGTAGCTGAATGGATTAATTGATATTTTAGGTGTTGTGTCCCTTGTAATACTTTCGACATTGATATCAGGATCTAGCTTTTTGAATAATGACATTTATCAATATATTCTTTTTAGATTTCATAACCCACAAACGAAATCTATATATGGGCACAGGGAACTGTGCTATATTGTGCATTTTCAATAGCATTACTCTCAAGTATTCTGTTGCTTTACATGGCAATTTTTAATATTGGCATTTCATTATCAAACAATAATTTACCTTTACAACTGCTTGACTATCCCTTGAATCTGAAGAACATTCTACATCCGTGACGTGTTCGCAGTTATCAACCACTTCTAGCGCGTATCAGGTAATCATACTTGGCTATTCCGCTACAGACTTGTTTTATGCATGTCAATTAATAGTTTTTATGTATCGTGTAATTATTTTACAGAATGTTTGGTTAGTGCTTTCCAATTGATATACACCTTAGTTATCGTCCACTGGTGTTTGTTTTCAGTTATAATTAGTGTTATCCATACTAATGCAAGTATTGTCTTTCAGGGAGATGCTGAAGCGTCCACCACATTGACAACATCCCTAGATGTTCTTCAGCAGCACGAGGTATGGATACTGACAGCTCCATCGAACTAGATCATCAGAGCTGGAATACTTCGTTTGATTGTTCTACACAATGTGTCATTCGTGGTTAGCCATTGATATGTACCTGTGCGGTCGACCCCAAGTGTGTGTTATGTTTTCAATATTGTAATCCCTACTAATGCAAGTACTATGTTTCAGTCAGTTGATGGAGCATCAACCCCTGCACTTGATGCAGAGCCTGACATTCAAGTAATTTCAGGGGAAGTGGAAGCGGGACCATGCGTATACGAATCGGCGCAACCGCTTTCGGAAGTGTGCACTACATTTACAACATCCATAGATATTCTTCAGCAGCACAAGGTGTGGATACTGACAGCTCCATTGAGCGTGATCATATAACGTGATTCCATTTGCTATACTTTCTTCCCCATTAACGCAAGTACTGTGTTTCAGGGAGACGGCAGAGCTTCCACTACAATCACAACATCCCATTTAGATGATGCAGATGTAAATAAATCGGAGAAATAAGTCGATTAAATCTGATCATATTTAGATATTCCTTGATTCTTATAGACAATGCATCATTTGTGGTTATCTCTTTATATGTACCTGTGCCATCGACCCCAAGTGTGTGTTATGTTTACAATATTGAAAACCATACTAATGCAAGTACTGTGTTTCAGGGAGTTGCTGAGGCGCCCACTCCAATAGAATAATTTAAGGCAGTCTAGGCAGATGTTGAAGTTTGAGTTAAGAAAGTTGCAAAGAAAAGAAACAAAAATAAGGTTAGTTTCAAACAGTTCATAATTTTAGAAATTGTTTTGTGCTGGGGACTATATTATGTTTTTTCCTGTCAATTGTACTATACTTTATCTTGTGTTTAAACTGAACATCCCTTTTCCAATCTGTCCTCTAGTTACCCGTGGCTGTACGAACTATACATACAAAGACAGTGAAGCAAATGAGAGATGTTGCTTGCCAGACCATTTACACTATGGAGGAACTATTAATTCAGACGCGGCATGTTGAGACTCAAGATGCTTATGTCCAATGGCCAGAACATGAATTGAATGTGTCCGGAGAATCCAGTAAAATTTTATTGGACCATTGCTACAGTGCGACTGTACCACCACAAGAAGATGATACTGAATGTATTGAAGATAGCTCTGAAGTAGTCGCAGATCGATTCACACAATCTACACCCGCCAAGAAAATGCCACCCAAAAAGCTGTCGACATTGTTGTGTTCTCCCATCAATGTTGAAGTAACAGATGTTGAAATGACGCAGAATGAACCAGCAGCAGTATTCACCGACGCATCAGAACTTGATATCAGCGATATTTCTTTCAATTGTGGTGATATGTCCTCAACGATACAGTCTGAAACAACTTTGACGCCAGAGAACAGTCTAATGAAATAGGGCAAATACATAGTATTTCGACAGTTGTTTGATGGATATTATAAGTATGCTGAAATGTGGGCATTCAGTTAGAAGGGAAGTATGTGGGAAGCCATTGATTCATGTGACTCGTCAAAAACAAGGCAGTAACGTCAAAATACATGCCGCCTGTAGATTAAATCATACGTTTTCATGGTCTGCACAACCGATGCTGGGGAAACTGCCAGCAGGCAATCTACTGTGTGTAGCTGCCTCACTTTTTAGTGGGTCCAGTTTTAGAAAGTTAGAGTCTTTCTTTCAGTTTGTGGGACTCCATTTCATTTCTAAAATGCAGTACTACAAATTCCAACATGATCATCTATTTCCGGCCATTAGTGATGCTTCGAAAATTGAACAATTGTCTCTAGAAAGTACATTCGAAGGCAAACTATTCAGGCTAGCCGGCGATGGACAGTGCGACAGCCCTGGATTTTCTGCAAAGTACTGCACCTACCACTTTTAGGACATGGATAGTAAGAAAATTGTGAGTTCGGTGGTCGTGCAGGTTAGCCAATGTAAATCCTCAGTGGCCATGGAGAAACTAGGATTTATAAAATCATTGGAATATCTACAATTGAGGGGAATGCACATCGACCTTATAGCCACGGACCAACACGTTTCAATAGCCAAGACAATGAGAGAGCAGTTCCCACATATTAAACATCAATTTGACGTATGGCATCTTGCTAAATCCATCAATAAGAAAATCTCAGCTGCAGGGAAAAAAAAAGGTTTGGAAAGTATTTCACAGTGGTCCCAGTCTATCAGCAACCATCTTTGGTGGAGCTCCAAAACTTGTGAAGGGTCAGTGGAAATCCTACTTGAAAAATGGCAGTCACTGATGCACCACTGTACCCACGTTCACCGCTGGACAGAAAACCAACATTTCCACCAATGTGAACTTTGCCCTTTGTCCACAGAGGAGGCACGGAAGAAGAAGTAGTTGATTCCATCTTCACCTACACACAAAGCCATTGAGAAGATTGTTTTCGATAAAACTCTATCAAGAGATTTGAGGGGACTGACAGAAATCTGTCACACAGGAGGTTTAGAGGTGTTCCACAATATGTGCCTAAAGTACAGGCCAAAGTGATTGCATTTTGGCATACAGGGCATGAAACATAGGACTCTACTAGCGGTCTTGGCCCATAATGTGAATGTGTGCCGTGAACAATCTAGGACTACGGGAAATGTAGGGATGCCTCTCTACACTACGGCCTTTGCAAAAAGAAGAAATGGGTGGTGAAACCAGTTATGAGGAAATGGAGTTCGACTTTGTTAAAGGCCTTATTGTTACTGTACTAGAGAAGCACAGATATGGAGTTTTGAACGTTTCTGGGCACAGCACTGATGCATTGCCACCAAACATTGCCACTGTGCCATGTCCACCCAAAGCAGAGCTCGTTGAGAAGTACAAATCCCGGTTTAAATCATTGTAGTCTGATTGTCTTTTTGAAAATAATGTTATTGTACAGTGTACATACAAAGTATGCTAACTCTAAGCATACTTTGCAGCCTTTGCAAAAAGAGGTGAGTCCAGCAGGACTGGACTCACAGGGCCCGCACCAGTGAAGCAACTCGGTTGCGGCACGCCCATTCAGAAAGCACCCCTGCACAGAACAGCAGGACGGAGAGCGCACCATATCGAAAACCAAGGTGAGGAAAACACTAAGGGGGTCATTGGTGGGTCCACAAGGGAGGTGGGCTCAAGGGAAAAGGGACTATAAGCTCAAATCAGTACTCCTGTATTCCAGACTAGGTCCTCGGCAGAACAAGAACCTGAGGGAGTGGGTCCAGGCCGGAAGCAGTCCAGCCAGATTCGGTGGCGTCCCTGTGGATACCAGGTGAGCATTACAATAATCTAATTTTGTGCATAAAAGCTGTAACTTTGTTGACCATGGTAAGGAATTGTTAGTTTTCAGCTTCACGAAGCGGACTAACCCGCCGTTTGCATGTAATAAACTCGCTTTTACGACAACATGCATTCACACTCTTTCTGGAGTTGTTTTTCATATCCGGTTTTGGGTTTACCCTTGTACATTTGGTGACCTGCGACATGATTCCAGGCCCTGCCAGATGATTGGTGTTTCCTTAACGCACACTCCGCTGCAGCACCTCTCTCTGCGGGGACCACTCTACAAGCACACCAAAGATGGGTTTGCAGGCACCATATTGTTTGAAGACCAGCCTGTTCTCTGAGGCACGGTGCCATTGCCTAGCTGTGCAGGGACGGAGCTTCAGAGGATGTACATTATCTGAGTGCCCTTTGTGGGAAAACCGAGGGGGAAGAGGGAGAAGTTATCATCGAGGGCGTATGGAGTCAGAAAGTTTGTTGAGAGTGAATAAGAGTGAGAAAGGTAGAATTGTGAGTACAGAAAAAATGAATGGAATTGTGAATCGTTATATGTTATAAGTTCTTTTTCCAGTTTATACTTTGTTTATTATTTTCTTTTCTAATTGTTAGCAAAAGTAGTGAAGAGTGATCTCCTCATAGTCGAGGAATGACAGCATTGTAGTAAAAGGTGTTGTAGTTGCGGCCCACTATACGAAGGTCCTGCAGTACTTTCTCATCCCCATAAAAGGGTGTGTGTGCAGGTGCACACTTTTTTGTCTCGAGTGAAGGCGAAATGGTGATAAGGAACCATGGTATAAGTTGTTGTGTTTTTTTATTGATGCTGTGTTTGTCTTCTACGTGCGAGTGTTTAGTGTGGGACAGTGATAGCCCAGAGTAAGGTGATTGTGGTGTGAGAGAGAATGCATTTAGTGATTATTACAGGTAAAAAAGGTTAGCTGAGTTTTATTTTTTATTTTTAAAGGGTTATAGTATTTATTGGATTACCACAAGAATGGCCTCTGACTTTTTTATTTTTGTGGTTTAAACAAGATATGAATTGGAAAGGAGTATGGGGACTCCATTGGGATATGTGTCAGTTGCTCCTATGGTATTAGGAACAAATCCTGAAGTACCACTGTGAGTGGATTCAGGGAACTAAAGGCAGGAGGTTTAAATCTTGGCCCGAATAGGGCATGTATAACAGTGTGACACTGTGATATGGGTCATGTTTCAGTGATTATTTTTGGCCTCTTTCAAATTATTGCAAACTGTTAGTATAAATTCCCTTAAACAATGCATGAGAGAAGCTTATAGTGAAGACACAGGAATATGAACACACACACTAGTCTTGTACAAGCACAGAGAATGTATTTTTATCTAGACTGTTGTAGTGTAATATTAGAAAAGGTAGTAAGAGTTGATTGTATTGAGGGGATGAGAAGTAGCAGATAGCACCCAGCAATGCAGTATGCCCCAAGGCCCCACAAGCATGTGCCCCAAGCCCCATGCAACTGCCAGAGACACACACAGCCGGTTCAGTATCCAGTACAAGGGCAAATGCAGACCTATGTACAGCAATAGTCTATTGCTACACAAGCCCAAGTACAGCCCTGGGATACATTTGCTGCACCGCAAGGAACAGTGACACACTTTACAGGAGCAACTGTTTTAGGGGGCACTCCCTTCCTTTTCTCCAGAACAAACACATGGGGAAAAGATGTATCATGTTTTATATTTGGTAGATATTGGTTGTTAAATTGGATGCAGGTGAAGTAGGGCACTAACTGAGATTTCAGTTGACTGGGTTTGGAATGGGTTAATATTCATACATTTAAATGAGAATTATTGGTGCAAGCATGTAGGGGAGCATTACATATGAAGCGAAGGCAGTAATCGGGTAGACCGCAGCAGGCATTGGTATAATTGGTTAGAACATGTACACTATGGGCGTAAAAAAGAAGGCTTTATCGTTGCTGGATAGTCTTATTTTGCAATGTGGGAAGAAAATGTATATTTGTTGTATTATTGGGATAAGTGTAGGCGAGATTATTAGACATTGATGGAAGTTGGAAGTAAAAGGATCACTGAAGTGATTCAGGGGGAAGAGGACTATGGGTACTATGGGTAAAGTTGGTTAGAGATAATAGATCCCTTTTTATTATTGATGTGATCTTGGGCACAATGTGTGTTCATGGGAGAGATTGATCCGGGAGACAGGGGTTTTGGTTGGAGTTGAGGTGGCATTTTTTGTGCTTTTGTCAGTTGTGCAACAGAGCCCGTAGCCTGAGCATCTAGTTTTGTGAAGAGGGTGCAGTACGGATGCACAAGGGGAGAGTTGAATTGCATGGGAATTGGCTATGGTTTGTGGACGCAGGGTTGGAGGTGGCTTGGGGGCAGTGAGGGTGAGGTAAAGGTAGGGTTTTGTTTGGATGGATTGACTATGAGTTGTTAGTATTTTGAAGGAATATGGACTATATAAGACACAATGGGCCTCATTACAAGTGTGCCAGTCTGGACCGGCACACTAGAAGTTTGCCTGTCGGAGCCACTGTGCCCGACAGGGCTGACCCTGCTGGGCACAGCAGCCACGGTAGGCAAGCCATCGCAGAAGCACTGGCAGCGTTAAAAATGGTGCTGGTGCTTCCACGGTCCCCATTCCCATAGAGCCCGAAACACACCGCCAACAACACATGACCTACCTTCCCGCGTCCCCACACGTGTCCAGATGAAAATGGTACCTCACATGTGTGGGTGCACCTACAGGGGGCGCAAAAGGAAAAGGGTAACCCACTGGTAACCCCAAGCCTTTCGGCACAGCCCATTTTGTTCATGTGGGCAACCTACAGATTTGGGCATAGGGTGTCGAAGCCAGCAAGGAAAACAGGGAACCCCATGCATTTCCCAAAAGAGGACACCAGTGGGAATCCAGAGGTCTGACTTACGCAAATCGGCTCAGAATTTATTATCCAGAACCCCCGGCAAAGACCCACATGGGAGAAGGGTGCCCAAGGCCAGGGATGTTACCGCCGACTTTGCTGGAGCCCTGGCTGCCCTGCGTTACAGCTTCTCCACACCAAGGAGTCTCGACAGTGTGCCAATACCTCCCCGAAGGAAAAAACTGTAATGCAGCCCAGCTGCAACTCCAGGACAGTTGGAGGTGATGTCCCTGGCCTTGGACATCCATGTACCATGTGGATGTACCATCCCCTAAGCACAGCAGCAGCTCCAGGGAGCACCAACAGGATCCCCATTCCTCCCTGGAGGTGACATCTCTAACGTAGAACAGCCAGAGGTGGAGCCTGAGCTTGCAGATAGACAACCCACATGGGAGGGATCCGCTCCCAGGGAAACACCAATGTTCTGGGGGCAATGTGTGGCCTGCCCCTGCAATTGTGTCCCAGTCCACCAACATATCTGCCCAGACGGCCCATTCCCACCCACACCACCAACAATCCAGCCCCAGTCTCACCCACCCCACTGACAGTGGGCCCTAACCATAGAATAATAAAAAACAGTACTCAAATAACGTTGCAGCTGCTCACGTAGATAAAGCTGTAAACAAAACAATAAAAATGTTACCTATGGTCACACCAGCAAAATGTAGCCCTACCTGGGGGCAGATAAGGGAGGGGGCTGTCCTGCACTCCTCCCTGGCCTCAGGCGTCCCTTCCTAGGAGCATATATCTGGTCCCAGGGAGGGCTGCATGACATGGCACCCACTCCATTGCGGGTGGGGTGTGTGGGGGATCAACGCCCCATCCCATTAGAAAATTCCCTGTCTCTTTGGGGTGCTCCACAGCCCCCCCTAAAATGCGTTCCACCATTTTCCCTTTTTTCCTTTGGTAACCCAACTCCCCTTGGCGCAGAGGGGCACATTGGTGTGCCAATCTGTCCCCGGGGTGCCCAAACCTTACTGCCCCACCCACTGGGGGGCCTGTCCCACAATTTTTTCAGGTCCTATCCCCCCTCACCCCAATTGGGTGGCGGGGGCACCTCATGCAGGCCTCCCTGGGCCTCCTACAAACGGCTGTGTGAGGTATACCCCCCCTCCATTTGAGGTGGGGGGGGAGGGCCTCCAAAAATTGTGGGACAGGCCCCCCGTGGGTGGGACAGTAAGGTTTGGGCACCCCGGGGCCACATTGGCACTCCAATGTGCCCCTCTGCGCCAAGGCAAGTTTGGTAAACAAAGAAAATAATTCAACATGGCAGCCTGCCCTTTAGCGGGGGATGAAGGGCACCCTACACGGCTGGGGAATTTTCAAATGTGAAGGGGGTGCACCTCTCCACCTCCACCCAAATTGGAGGGGCGGCGCATCTCATGTAGCCCTCCCCGGGGGCAGATAAGGGTGGGGCTGTCCTGCACTCCTCCTTGGGCTCAGGCGTCCCTTCCTAGGAGCAGATATTTGGTCCCAGGGAGGGCTGCATGACATGGCACCCACTCCATTGTGGGTGGGGGAGATGGGGTCACAACCACGTCCCATTAGAAAATTCCCCATCCCTTTGGGGTGCCCCACAGCCCACCCTAAAATGCGTTCCACCATTTTCAATTTTTTCCTTTGGTAACCCAACTCCCCTTGGCGCAGAGAGGCACATTGGTGTGCCAATCTGGCCCCAGGGTGCCAAACCCTTACTGCCCCACCCACTGGGGGGCCTGTCCCACATTTTTTGATGGCTCTCTCCCCCCTCATCCCAAATGGGTGGCGGGGGCACCTCATGCAGGCCTCCCTGGGCCTCCTACAAACGGCTGGGTGGGGGGGAGAGGGCCACCAAAAATGTGTGGGACATGCCCCCGGTGGGCTGGGCAGTATGGTTTGGGCACCCTAGGGCCAGATTGGCACACCAATGTGCCCCTCTGCGCCAAGGCAAGTTTCGTAAACAAAGAAAAAAATGGAAAATTGTACACTACATTTTAGGGCGGGCTGAGGGGCACCCTAAACCGCCAGGTAATTTTCTAATGTAATGGGAGGGTGACCCTCTACCCCCTCACACCAAATGCAGGGGGGGCATCTCATTCAGCCCTCCCTGGGGGCAGACAAGAGGGGGGCATCTCATGCAGCCCTCCCTGGGGTCAGATGCCCCTTCCTAGGAGCAGATATCTGTCATGATGCCTACCCCCGGGGATCCAGATCAAGTACAGCAGCCCTGGAAGCAGACATCAAGGTATTCCAAGCAAGCCCAACAACCCCTGCTAGGGGCCATTTGGGTGCAGTCCTGGCGTCTATGGCGCCAGGCTCATAGATTAAAACTTACCTGATGCAGACCATGCTGAAAACTTACCTGATGCAGACCATGCTGCAGAGCTCCAAGCCAAAAGAGGCTTGGAAGGGACAACTTTACCTAGGGACTATTTTTTTACTCGGGTGGGGTCCGGGAGGAATACTTACCTGGGACTACTTTGGAGGCTATTTAAACCACGCCCGAAGAGCAGCACACGCTTCGCGTTATTCTGCATTCAGCAGCGTAACGCTCACTGTGCCTGCAAGTCTGCATCCAGTCTTCTGCCACGCCCGCCTCGAGTCTGGAGCTCCTAGAAAAAGGGAGAAAGAAGGAGAAAAGGTTAGAACAAGAGCAATACCTTTGATCCTTACCTGAATTCCCGATCCACCGCACCTTCGAGCTGGAACAAAGAAGTTATTTTATGCGCGTCGCCTCGCCCGCTGCAGCGCCGCACTGAACTCACCGGCCTTCGCAGCATCTTCACTATTCACCGCATCCTTCTGCATGTTCCCGCCTCACTCTGGCACCTAAGGGGAACACAAGAACAGCATGGAGAGCCAAGGGAATAAACAGAGGCAATATTAGTACCCCCATAGACTTACCTGATTTTACCACCGGGGTACTATTCCTCTTCACGGGTCGGCGCAGCCTCCACCGCATCTTCGCCGTACCCCGGCCCCTAAGGGGAAACAAAAGGACAGCAAGGTGAAACAAAGGGACAAACAAGGGGAATCCTCCTCACCACAATAGACTTACATAATTTTACTGCCGGAGGCATTATTCCCCGAGACTTCATAATTTCTCTCAGCACCTGAATAAGGGAGAAAGCAACAGGTTACATACTGACATTATTTTATCGAACTGTGTTGGATAACACAAATCCTTACCTGAATGTTACCGGTTGCCACGAGGAACTCTTCGCTAGGGTCAAGCTGCAACCTGCAAGGAATCGGACAAAACTGAAAGACAGACATTTGAACTCTTACGAACTATATACCTACGGCGTCTTGCCGGAAATGTCAGAGTCAATATTGTTCTGGAACTCACCTATTCCTTCGAACCAGTGAAGCAACTGGTTATGTACGCGCCCCTGCGCTCAATGCAGGATGGAGAGCTCATCTTTCCAAACCATCAGGTGAGACTATAAGAGGGGACATTAAAGGTGATCAGTGGGGAGAACAGCGGGGGTGGGGGTTAACGCACAACTCCACGGGTGGTTAATTCCCTTTCTCCATTTGCAGAAGAATACTCCTACCAGCTAAGCAAACGAAGCTAGGTGGGCCAGTCCAGTCTGTCATCTCGGCACTACGCATCACATTGGTGGAGACCGCAGCTGTCCAGTTCAGATCGACGCCCCTGTGGGAGCCAGTTCCCCTTAGGGTGAGGGGGAGAGGGCTACTCCCCTATCCGTAAAATAAATCCCTGGTGGCTAGTGCCCCCCACCGGAAACTCGCTTTTGTTTTCTTTTGTTTTTTGTTTTGTTTTTTCTTTTGCCCCCTTCTCTGGGGGCAGATGATCAGCCATCTGCCCCCAGGGGGGCACCTAACCTGCAAGCCCCATCCTTTGGGGGGCCTGCACCCTTATTCCTGGTGGCCCTTCCCCTTCCAATTGGATGGGGGGCACCTCATGTACCCCTGCCTGGGGGCATAAATCTGCCCCCAGGGAGGGCTACAAGAGGTGGCCCCCCCTTTCCACTTGGTGTGGGAGGGGGAGTGCCACCACCCTTTCAGGGGGGCAAAAAAATCCCTGGAGTCTAGGGCCCCTCTACTCCGACCCCCCTATCCAAGTTGATTTAGCCTTTTTTTTTTGCCCCCAGGGTTCAGCACATATGTGCCCCCATGCTTTGGGGGCCGAGGGGGGAATAGGGCTGCTTACTGTAAGCAGCCTCCCTCCCCCCCCACTTCACAAACGTATCCCTGGTGGTCCAGTGGGCATTGCTGGGCACGAATCGAGCGCTCTGCGCCCAGCAATGCTGTCACACAGGGTGTCGTTGGAAAGGGGAGAATCTCCACTTTCCAACGACACCCTTTCCAAAAAAATCCTTGGTGGCTAGGGCCCCCAACCCCTCCCCCCCTTCCCATCATGTTTTATTTTTCCCGAATTCTTTTTTTTATGCCCCCACCCCTGGGGGCAGATGGTCACCGCATTACGCACGCCGACATGAAACTGAAGGTAATCCCCCTCACATAACCCGGGGGTTGGATTACAGTTTTTAGCGATCCCTGCCTTGCAGGGATCGCTCAAACCAAGGTGCCAAAAAGGACGAGCTATCTCGAGATACCTCGCCCATGGCACTTACGGGGTTAAAAAGGATTGGTGAGAGGATGGAGCCTTGGGGGACTTTGCA
This sequence comes from Ambystoma mexicanum, assembly GCF_040938575.1. NCBI lineage: Eukaryota > Metazoa > Chordata > Amphibia > Caudata > Ambystomatidae > Ambystoma > Ambystoma mexicanum. The sequence goes on along the minus strand of NC_090929.1, from coordinate 90,987,072 downwards.
GGAGACCTCGAGTCAGTTAGAATGTGTCAAGGCGTGATCCGGTTCAGCGCGGAAGCAGCAAGAACTCCACCCTCCCCTTGGTAGTCTTGGCGCCTGGATTGGGTAACACAGGACACCGTGACTCCCACGGGAAAGAGGGTTAGGGTCCACGGATTGGATAGGTAGGGGATGTTGGGGTAAGCGGGTTGAGGATCAGGGAGTGGCAGTGGATAGGTAGGGGGTTGCTGGGTAAGGCATGCTCCTTGGCTCTGTTCTCTGCAAGCCGTTTTTTCTTGTTAATATACAGCTGAGGTTTGCCTTCTTACCTCAGTGCTCAAACTCACACACTCGCATTCGTCATTCATGCATGCGTTACCCTTCAGCTCAGTTGTCAGCACTGAGTTGTAAACAGAAATCTAGTGCAGGTGCAGTGAACCTTGCTTTCAGGCTCGAAATGTGGGCACATAAGTTTGTACATAAGACACAACTGTTTCTTGGCTTAGAATGCGCACCAGATGAGTGCTCTGGTACTACTAGCAATTATCACATAATGACATTCAGAAAGTTCAACATGGAAATTAGAAAAGCACTTAGCTCTTGCTTTCCCTTCTTGCTCTGCTGGCCGCCTGTGCAATCTGCTTGGGCCGCTGGAGCTCCGTAATCGGGCGGAATTTCCTGATAAAAAAAGAAACAGTTGATTCGTTCCTCTCGTGTGTCGTGGACACTGCATTCACCCAAAAGAAGAAATGCCCGCAACGTGCGAGCGAACTACGGCATGCATCTGGTTTAGTATTAGAAGTTTGTAAACGAGACCCGCGGCTCCTAACAGTCAACTGGGGCCTTCCTCGAGCCTTCCGGAGTTAAGTAGCCAAGTTAGAATGCTCTGCAACGTCTTTAGTAAGGAATGGCACTTATCTTTCACATCACGGGGCCAAAGGATGTCTTCCTGGCAGCGAGGGCGGGCCCCGCGTGTAGGCGTTCGCTGGAGCTCTGTACGATGCGTCCTCTCGGGAAGAGTCTCGAGCGCGAACAAGCGTTCGTTGGCTGCGCATGAGCGATAGCCATCTTGCTCATGCGCGTTGCTTTGGGCGTCGTTGCATGAGGCTTCTGCAGGCTCCGTGTGCTGAGTGTTTATTTGAATGAGGCCCGGGCTGCTGGGGCTGTGGTTCTTGGCTATGGGACTGCTGGGAGATGCAGTTTCCTGGATTCTGGTGCCTCACAGGTGCCCTGTATTTACACCAAACACATTTACACATGGGACACAAATTACATCTTTTCAAAGAACCACCCCCAAATGTACCAGCTACCGTGTTCCACCTGTTCCTACGATTGGCCAGTCTCTGGTCTATGACAGAATGCAACAGGTTCATTTGAACAGCCTGGTGTCTGCCTGAAAGGTAGGGGGAAACCAATTCAGGACAGTGCCAGAGAATCCCATCCTATATAATGAGTTAGAGTGAAATAAATGTTGATTTGAAATGTATACTCTGGGCTAATATATACTGGAAGTATATTGTTACAATTACAGAAATATACATGGTACATTAATGTACTTTGTAGGATGTGAAGGGTATTCTTTTTTTGACAGCTGTTTTTGGCAATCTTCTTCTTTCCTGTAATTGTAAAAGAAAGTTAGTGGGTATATGTGGTAATGGTGAAGTACTTTTAGTAAGCAAGGTTGTTATTTATGAAGGTAAGAGGAGTTCTTAAGAAAAAGAGTTAATGATGTGTCATGGGTGTGTAAGTGTGTTAACTATGTTGTTTGAAGAATTGGAGAATAAGTAGTTGTGTTTCGGACCTTGGAAGGAACAGGGCAAACCTGGGTGTGAGGAAAACATGCATATATAGGTTATTATTGTGCTGCTGGTTTTAATAAAGGAAGTGTTCTGTTTGCAATGTATTTGTATTGTGTTGCAGTGTTTTTAAAGAATAGGGAGCCTATGGCCTTGTGGTAATGCAATGGCAGATTGTTGTTGAAGCAGTGTTTGGTGTCTTATTATAGAGGTTGGGAAAGAAGACTACTTTATATGTAAGATGAAGTGTTGTATATAGATGCTTTGGCAGTATACAGATATTATGATATTGTATCTGTTAAAGTTAGCCTTAAGGTTCTCCATTTTGTCCAGAAACCAACTCCATTTTGTGATCTCCTATTTAGAGTTCGAAGAAATTTGTTTGTGGCATAAAAATGCTGAGCTTTATAGAAAGGCATGTTTTTGCAAAGAATGGTTAGCTCAGTGTTTGTTCCACCGTGGACCTTGAACGGCTGGGACCAAATAAGATAAGATGCAATGGATGCCTTCCAGTCTGTAGATGCTAATTGCGTGGGTCTCGAATGTATGTGCTAATGATTGATGACACAAGAGCTGTTCTGTACATACCAGGAAAGGGTTATCCGGAATATATTGCAGATGCAGAGTAACCTTTGGTTGTGCAAAGAAAGATGAGGGGATTGGGAACGTCTCCTCACTTTGAGAACAGTCTGTTATCTTGGAAGGTTAGAGTGTGCAAGCACGGAACCACTGACAAATGTATGTTTTCTTTGAAAATCTATATGTAGCAGGAAGCCATAAACTGTCTGGTAAATGACAACCTCAGCAAGCCAATATGTATAAAAGACAAGGTTTCCTTTCTGTAAATGGCTCACTTCACTATGGTTGTGGTTGAACCTGGGTCTGCTTAAGCGAATAAACCTGTTTGTATTTTACTCTGTGTCTGAGGGCCTTATTTTATTTGCAGTTTCCAGTTATTGGTCTTAGAATTTGGCGCCCGGGACCTGGGGCCCTTTCGAGGCTGATCCATCGCATTACGGGGACGCAGTGACTGAGTGTTGGGACCACTGAGTACCAGGGATCCCTGCAACTTTGAAACAAAGATTGTTGCAGCAGCTACTCATGATCCTCGTTGGCCTCTTTGCCCAGTGATCATCCCAACGAGGATCCGGAACCGTAGCTGCGACTGTTTCACTCTTTTGAAGATCAACAGCTATGGATTTCGTTTGATGGGAGATTTTATTTTGATTGGAATCAGGTGAGGCTGTTAGGATTGAATTTATCAAAAAGATTACATGCTGTTATTTACTGATTTACTGCTCACCCGATTATGTATATTTGACTATTTCACCCCAACACACTTGCACATCTCAATTATTGGCACTCCTACTACCTAGTGAATTGTAGAACGTACCCACTCATTTATGGGCCCTTAGCGATAATGACATGGGAATGATCAATGTTGAACCAGTGCGCATCTAACTAAAGCAAAATGTCACATTACCTCGCATACCGGAATATAAGGTTTCAGTGGATGGAGAAGACGCACTGAAAGTGATCATTGCAGATCTTGTACACTAGGTGTCATTGAGCATATTTCGGGTTTTGTATTTGATTTACGGGCTATCAGCATTGTTTTCCACCAATTTCACATTGTGCCTGCCATCATGACTATTTTAACTTTGATTCCTGCCCAGGCAACTCATTTTTCTGTAGTTGATTTCAAGAACGCGTTCTTCAGCATACCAATGCATGCTGAGAGTACGTATTTGTTTGCCTTTACTTTTGGGGGATTGTCATTTACCTTCACTAGAATAACACAAGGATACACTTAAAGCCGTAGAATTTATAGTAGGGCCCTCAAGAAACATCTGGATACTCTAGAGTTACCTTCATCTTGCACATTGATACAGTACATTGACGACCTGCTTATTGCTTCAGATTCTGAAGAATCTTGCAAGGAGGGCACTGTGTTGTTAACACATTTAGCAAACAATGCTCACAAGGCTTTGTTAAAGAAATTCCAATATTGTCAACAGGATGTTGCCTACTTAGGATGCCTTCTGCCGAAGGTGGGCAGGCATGTCGCACCAGAAAGAATACAGGCTATCTCTGACATGGCAGTCCCAAACACACAAACTGAAGTCAAAACGTTTATCGGTATGACATCCTACTGCAGGCAATTGATTCTGAATTTCTTTCCTTTTTAGTAAGCCTTTGTTAGCACTAACGTAAAAAGATGTAGTTTCACCTTTCTCTTGGAATGCAGCTTGTCAAGATACTTTTGATATGCTCAAAACTGCTTTGTGTTCCGCTCCAGTATTGGACACCAAATTATATTAAGGAATGTGTGTTATTTGTGCATGAAAAAGATGGTTGTGCTTTGGCAGTATTAACGCAGGAACATGGGGGAAAGAATAAACAGTGTGGCTATTTTTCCTCCACGTTGCACCCTGTTGCATGCGCTTTGCCAAAATGTCTTAAAGCAGTGGCTGCTGCCGCTGCCTCAGTAAAACAGAGCGCGGGCATGGTTTTGGGTCATTCCTTAACTGTCATGGTGCCTCACTCAGTAGATGTACTATTGAAGAGAACGCAAACCAACATCTCACATCTGCTTGCCTCACTGGATACAAGCTCATTTTGTTTGCACCCCACATCAAAATTAAACAATATAATACCTTAAACCCGGCTGAACTATTACCTCCGCTACCAATCCTGATTGCATCTTTATCACCAAACAAGAAACAAAAGCAACTGACACACCTCTGCCATCCCCAGATGGAGCAATACATTGTGACGGTTCTTACTTTGAACTCCTAGATGGCCCTTCTACTGCTGCCTATGCATTCACCTATGCATTCACCAAACTAGATACAATGGTTAAAACTAGAAGAATTCCTTACAACTCAGAAATAATTGCCCTCACCCGAGCTTGTGAGATATCCCAAGGGCTGAAAGTAAATATTTATACAGTCAGTCAGTACACCTTTGGTGTAGCTCACAACTTTGGGAAACTTTGGGCCGAAAGGGGATTTTTAACATCCCATGGCCCCAAGATTCAACATAGTCCCTTGATAGTACAGCTGTTATCAGCACTGGCCTCGGCTAAACAGCTAGCAATAATGAAATACGCGGCCCACCAAAGAATGACAATATTGGGAAAGGCAATGCATTTGCAGACCGAATTGGCAAACAAACAGCCACAGACTTAGTCTGGAATGTACCTATTGGGTCCTGCTAGATGGACCGCTGAGACTGGGATGATGGAAGAGGGCATTAGCAGTGTAAAAGAGATTCAAGCCGAGGTCACAGCTGAAGAGATCAAAGACTTGGGATCGGGACCAGCCTGACTAGATAAGGAAGGATGTTGGGTTGAACATGACAAACTGAGATGGATGTAACCTAATGTATATGTACAAGCTGTAGTAACCATGGCCCAGCCCACATAAGCGCCAAAAGCATCTGTAAACACCTAAACCCTGTATGGAAGAACTCCAACATACCCGAAACTGCCGAACGTCTGGTTCAAAACTGCATAGCTCGTTTCCAACGTAACATTGGGAAAGGAACCCCAATAAATAGGGGCAGCTTTGGTCCACCTTCTATGCCCTTCGAGGTTAATACACTTTGATTTCATTGAGATGGAAAGATGTCGGAATGTTAAATATGTTTTAGTGGTAGTTTGTGCATTTAGCAAATGGGTTGAAGCTTTCCCTCTGAAAGATAACACTGCAATGTCCACTGCAAAAGTGATGCTAAAAGAGAACTTTCCCTGCTTTGGCTTGCCAAGGATGATCTGGTCAGACAATGGTCCCCATTTCACAGCATCTGTCATTCAAAATGTGTGTGAAGGGTTACAAATAAAAAAGCAATCTCACTCCGCGAATCGCCCGGATTAGTTGAGAGACACAACTGTACTTAAATATGTGCACACAGCAAGCTAAACTGGCCTTAATGTCTATGAGAATAACAGCCCAAGCAAAAACAGGCATGTCCCCGTATGAGATTATCATAGGGAGACCTGCCAATGTGTGGAATGTACACCGGGCAAAGAAATTGTCAGAGATTGAGTACCCATCATTGGTCGATTATTGTAAACAGTTGACTCAAAACCTGTGTTTACTTCACCAACAGGTACGAGAAGCATTGCTTGATCGATACGTGGGTCCTGGGTATCATATTCAGCCTGGAGACTTTGTACTTGTTAAAGACTTCCAGTGAAAATCCAGCCTTGAACATCGATGGAAAGGACCCCTCCAAGTTTTACTGGCCACCCAAACTGCTGTGCGCGTGGAAGGAAAGAAGCATTGGATACACATAGCACATCTGAAACGGGTACCCTTGCATTTTTGCCCTATGACAAATGGGTAGAGGAGGGGATGGGTGATTCTGAACACGAATACGTCCCTAAGTATGTACCTTTCACTGATGGAAAATACATTGATCCTGATTTTGAACAGCCAGACCTTTCACCTTCCCCAAATACTGACAAACTGTTCGAGGACCATTCCGTGCCCAGGGGGTTTCCAGATAGAATCTTCGACTACGGATTTTGGTAGGGAAGGACTTCTTTAAGGTAGGAAAGTGTGGTATTTATGGCTGCACCCACAAGAAACCAATGATATTCCCTCCATACCCCCGAAAGACACCTGGTGGTAGAGGGGGGCAGGGAAAAGAAGACTGCAATCAAGGTAGGCCATGTTGTCAGGTGCCACCCACAGATAACTTATGGAGCCTGTAGCAGTGAGGCTTCTTAACGGACACCGAGAGGCTATGCCCCTGTTTGGGGTATGCAGAAGGGAGGAAATGGCAGGATTTACTACTGGAATGGGAAGGTCCAGACGACTGTGGTCGACTCGAGAAAAATATGTATTAATTGTTCTTGTAGCATGTGTTGTGATCATATTGATGACTGTTTTATGGTTTCTTGAGAGCTCACACCCACTCAGATTACTGTTGTCCACGGCCAGCTCAACTACTATGTCTCCTTTCTATGTACACATGTCAAACGGGAAATTATATTGTGCCTCTTGTTGCAATGAATATATGTATATTGGCCTACGCCAAGCTACTTATAAATCACTTGCGAAGAAATCCGTGTTGCAAGGTCCTGACCTTAGAATCAATGTAAGCCGCCATTTTAGGTCAATCCGCCATTTTAGGTTCCCTCTGTAAAGTCACCCTGTGAGTTAAAATGGTGGACGATGTCATTCCGAAATACAACATGGCCGTCTTGACCTCTGTGTGTAATTAATATGTAACTTGCCTGCAGCCCACTTGTTAGGGTCGTGAACTGAGACCTTGCCCTTCGCTGACCTGTGTGTAAAGGATTACTCGTGTCAATGAAACTAATCCGCAAGCATATGTTAAGAACAATGTATCCAAATACTGAAATAAGAACACTTGTTTAACTACATTGTATTAATGTTTGAGAAGACTTTATGAGAAATCCTAAAATACACTGTTACCATGTAGACTTGTTGGCGAATGTATTAAAGGCAAAACCCTATGCATATGGATGTGTGAACTCGGCATGAACCCTATATCAGTAATGTATTAGAGGAATGTTAACCCGCAGTAGGGTTGGACATCATGTTCGCAAACGTATATAAAGTGGGACTATTCTAATGTACAGTCGCACTCGCTGAGCACACCGAACCACGCTGGAGTTCGCTGTGTTGTACCGGGGGCAGATAGCTATCTGATTGTTTCTGTCCTTTCTAACTGTTCAGTATAAATTAAAGATCTTTGTATGTTCCTTTGTAACCCGTGTTCGGTGTATTTCCTTTTGGGGTACTCAGCCTCGATATTTTCATTTTGTTTTCACAGTTGGCGCCCGAATAGGGACCCTCAAGATTAATGCCGGATTGTTGAAGGTTGACACGAGCTATCGGACCGGGATCGGACGGTGAAGGGGGCCCCTTCTGAACGAGACGTGACACCTTATCAGCACTTCATGACCCGATCCCTGGACGATTAGCTTGTGGTCCGAGACGGCATCTTGACGAGGGTCCACTTATCGAGGCGGGCAGATTTGCCGAAATCCCCAAACACGAGGTAAGATTACTTAGGTAAGATTCTTTGTAATCCGATCGGACCTCCTTAGGATTGATCAGGCGAGTCGTGACCCGATTCTTAAATATCCTGATAATTTGATATTGGCGTATTGTATCTGCAGACACAATTATTGACCAGGTAACACCAATATTTTGATATGCCTGGGAAATTGTCTACCTGCTTCAGGGCGTTATTCCGCAGCGATAGACAATCTTTGGAATTTAGCTGTCCGGCACCACAGGAGGGGTTGCCAGCTTGTACTATGTACTGTAAGCATGGCATTGGAAGTATAGTGTTTAATGATATTTGGCACATACAAACCAGACATGCCTCCGAATTTCAGTGGCCAATCAATGGTAGTTTTGAAATCCCTCGTATTGAGTATTTAGAGTCAATTCTATTCAAGAAAAAGGCTAGACCTGCAGCATTCGATGTTTTGCAAAATTGGAAAAAAGAAGCATTACAGCAACTTAAGAGTAGGGAAAAACATGCGCCGCCATAAAACGAACGCCGAAAAAGCATTGTTGTATGACCAAGATAAACAGTCTGAGTCAGCTAGGAATATGAATAGGGCTTTCTCACTTGGCATTGAGAAAATGTATCCTTCTAAAGATTTCCATGTTTCTGATGAACATATTGACAAATTGTTAAATGAGCGAAGGCCTGGTGCCACTGTGCCACCTCCGTATGTTCCTCTTCCTGCTGTTGTGCCTCTTCCTGCTCTTATTCCTGTTATTCCTGCTCTGCCTGTTGTTCCTGCTCCTCCTAATGTTCCTCTTCCTCCAGTTGTTGTTCTTCCACCTATTCCTCCACCTCTTCCTATTGCACCAGTAACAGTACCTTCATTGAATTTGCCTGCTCCCCCTCTTCCAAGTAGTCTCGTACCGATCAGGGTGCAGGGTCAAGGGTTGTTACTCGCAATACTGTACCTCAAGAGAAGAAACGATATTTGATTGCATGGGCTAAGCATTGTATAGAGAGGGATGATCGAGCTAATGTTCTTGCCACACTTTCTAATATCGATAATTTTCCTGAGAAAAATGTTTTTATTGAAGGTTTAGGGATTCATTTATGTGTAATGTGGGGCAAATTAAATAATGCAGATCTCCCACAAGGGTTGAGGGATCTGAACACTTTAGCATTTTCAAGAGACACTGTGGAGAAAGTAAATGAGCATGTTGAGAGGTTATTTGATATGATATGATATGATAGGTTATTTATAACGCGCTTAATACCCAGAGGTTTCTAAGCGCGGACCCGGGGATCGAACCTGTGGTGGTACGTGTCGTCTTGCTGCCAAGGCAGCCACGTTGCCCCTGGGCTATCCTCCCGAGACAAGTATAGAAAGGAGTTGGACAGGTTACAGAATGAGGATGACGAGGGGGAAAGTATGTATGTACAGAAACGGTTCCTTCTTTGTCGAAAATCAATATCTGAGGAAGCACGAATTTGTACGAAAGATGCGATTAGATGGATTTCAGACATGTCGATAACTCCAGTTGAGGTATATGACACACATAGTCAGTATACGCCAGAAATGCAGAGGAAAGTGATACAGGTAATGATAGAGTACCTACAGGATGATTGTGTAAAGAGAAAAATTAGTTGTCCCACAGAGTTATTGAGTATATATAAGAGAGCTTTTTCACTTAACACTTCTTCGACTGCTTTAGCGCTCGACTTGGCAATGTTGCTTAGTAAGCGTTCGGAGTTGCCTACTTCTCAGTTGCCTATGAGAGAGGTTCCTCCAACATTTGTCCCGAAGGTTGAGATTGCGGCTGATCCTGCAACAAATGCAGTTGCCGTGACCATTCCTGCACATTATGTATCACAATTTGTTCATGTCCCGTTCTCAAGACAGGAAGTGAACACTATTAGACAATCTATTCCTGATATTAGGAAAAATCCGACAGGATTCTATAAAGAGATAGAGTCTGTCCTGCAGTCCTCAGTATTCACCCTGGGTGACATTGATTTGTTATTTCCTATACTCCTGCCCGTAGATTTGTGGAAACAAGTTCGGACTATAGACGACGTACCAGGGTTGGGAGATACATGGGCTAACATAACTAGACTCGATAGAGAAAGGCCAGCTGGTGAAAGACCGCCCCAGGTGATACTAACTTTGCCTGATAGAATCATTGCAAAATTGAAGACCATAATCCCCGAAAAGAGAATTATTTGGGACAAGCTTACGGCCTGTGTCCAAGGAAAATCTGAGGGTGCTACCGAGTTCTTTAATCGGTTTGAACAGGTATTCTCGGATTTCAGTGGACAAGACTTAGGCACAGATTCTGGGAAAAGATTATTTGTGGACACATTTGTGCGTGGATTGCTGCCTGACATCCAGTCACAAATTATGTCTTCTGAGAGCGCTTGGCAGGCGAAGTCCCAATCAGAAGTACTGCACATGGCTCATTACTACGAGAATCGTGTCAACAATGAAAAAGATAAGAGTTGAGAAGCGAAAAGGTGATTTAAAGACTAAAGTATTTTTACAGCAAATTGTTAGAGGCCCCAGAGGGGGTAGTTCGCAGATTAGAGGTCAGTATGTTCCGCAAGGGAATGTGCCCTTGGGTCCTGTGAACATTAACCAGTGTGCCTATTGTCGACAAGAGGGTCATTGGCGTGCACAATGCCTCGTCCTTCGACAGAGGTTGAATAACACATTTGGAAATATGGGTAGACAATCCAGAGGTTGCCCGGGTGTAGGGGGCCCTGGTAGAGGTCAGTTTACACAGGATCCTCAGCAACCTTTTTCACAGGATAATCAGATTCCGAGTGTGGATACTAGAAACATATTTGATCATCCTTCTGCTGCTTACCTCTCTGAAGAGCTTCCTTTTGACGATAATCTGTTTCGTTAGGATTGACCGAAGCAGGGTTTGGAACCTACACCTATTCCCGTTAATCAGAAAGGTCCCTACGTTGAAATGGTAGTGGGAAATAGGAAACATCTGTTTTGATAGATACTGGAGCACAGAAGTGTTCCATTGATCATTCTCGGGTTCCAAACATTCCACTGTCAGGGCAAACCAATGTTTCTTTAGGGGTTTCAGGCACACCAGTTGTTTGTCCAGTTTCTTTGCCGGTACCTATTTCTTTGGGTCCCATTACGGACCACTGTCCATTTCTGTTGACTTCGAATTGTGGAGAGAATTTTCTGGGGTTGAATCTGTTGAAAGAATTAAATGCGGTAATTCATTGTTCTTCTGACGGAGTACGTTTGACGATTTCACCACAGCAACTTTCTGTCTCTCAATTCTTGACTAGACCTTTACTGCCAGAATTCATTGATGTACCGGAGTGCTTATGGGCGATTGATGACAATGATGTCGGTGTTTTGCAGATTGAGCCTGTTAAGATAGTCTTCAAACATGGAATTGAGCTGCCCCGCATTCCACAGTATATGATTTCAGTCGAGGGCGAGCGAGCTTTGAAATGCATTGTTTCCGATTTTGTGCATCGCGGGGTGATTGAGGAAATTTCAGGAAGTTTGTGCAATAGTCCGATTTTACCCATGTACAAGAAAGGCGATAATGTAATTCCATTCCGTTTTATCATTGATTTACATGCCATTAATAAAGTCGTGGCTCCGCAATTTCCAATTGTGCCTGACGTAATGACGATATTAACCATGATTCCAGCTACAGCTACTTACTTTAGTGTTGTGGATGCTTTCTTTAATATTCCTATACACAAGGACAGTAGATACTTGTTTGCGTTCACCTTAGGGGGACGCTAGTTTACATTTACTCGTGCGCCGCAAGGTTACACAGAGAGTCCTAGCATTTATAGTAGGGCTTTGAAAGAACAGCTTGATACCCTTGAATTGCCCTTTACTTGTACACTGCTTCAGTATGTTGATGACTTGCTTTTAGCTGCAGATTCCGAAAGCGCCTGTAAGGAGGGCACTGTGTTATTGTTGATTCATCTAGTTAAACATGGTCACAAAGCTTCGCTTAAAAAGTTTCAATATTTTTGTCAGGAGGTCGCCTATTTAGGCTATCTCCTGTCAAAGGAGGGAAGAAGATTGACACCTGAAAGAATAAAACACGTTTCTGGCATGTCTGTCCCAAATACACAGAAGGAAGTTAGAGCCTTGATAGGTATGGCTTCTTACTGTAGGTTGTGGATCCCAAACTTCTCACTAGTGATTAAACCGATGTTGGCTTTGACAAAGAAGGGCATTTCTTCGCCATTGCCATGGAACGCAGAACACCAGCAATCATTTGATTTGCTCAAGACTGCATTATGCTCGGCACCAGTTTTGGGCACACCAAATTATGAAAAGGCCTTTGTGTTGTTTGTGCATGAATGTGATGGATGTGCTTTGGCTGTATTAACACAGGAACATGGAGGGAAGAATAGGCCGTGCGGTTACTTTTCTTCCGCCCTTGATCCTGTAGCATGCGCTTTGCCAAGATGTTTGCGAGCTGTCGCTGCTGCTGCTGTGTCTGTGAAACAGAGTGAGGGAATGGTCCTAGGCCATGATCTAACCCTGATGGTGCCTCACTCTGTAGATGTTCTACTGAACAGAACCCAAACACAACACCTCACTTCCGCACGGTTGACGAGATATGAATTGATCTTGTTTGCTCCTCACATACAAATTAAGAGGTGTTGTGTTCTTAATCCGGCTGAACTCCTACCTTTCCCGCAAGGTATTGCTTGCAGCGACGAAGAGTCACATGACTGTCTGTATAATACCGAACAAGAGACAAAGGGTAGAATTGATCTAAAAGACACTCCTTTGAACAATCCGCAAGGAGAGCTGTTTTGTGATGGCTCCTGCTTCAAACTTCCAGATGGTACATCCACAGCTGCTTATGAAATCCCCACATTAAGCACAGTCGTGTAAACCAAGAGAATCACGCATAACTCCGCGCAGGCTGCAGAGATTATTGCATTGACCCGAGCTTGTGAACTTTCCGAAGGGCTTACAGTAAACATATATACTGATAGTCAGTATGCCTTTGGTGTGGTTCACAACTTTGGGAGACTTTGGTCAGAGAGAGGGTTCTTAACTTCGCATGGCACAAAGATCCAACATGGCTCCCTAATAGTACAACTGCTTTCAGCGCTTGCGCTCCCTACTCAGTTAGCTGTCATGAAATGTGCAGCACATCGAAAGATTATAGATGATATAGGAAAAGGGAATGCGTTCGCTGATCAGATAGCTAGACAAACTGCTACTGATCTCTTTACGGAGATGTATGTTTCAAGGGAGACTGTAAATGCCTATGTAATGGATGAGGGTGTTGGGTCCGTACGGGATATCCAAGCCGATGCCACGTTAGAAGAATCCAAGGGTGGACATAATTGAAGGGAAATGGCTACTCCCTGACGCTTATATGATGATGATGGTCGTCATGGCCATGGTCCTACGCATATATGTGCCCAGAAAGTTACGAAAATGTTAGAGAGAGTTTGGGCAAATGACAACATTTTGAAAATTGCTCAGCGCTATGTTCAGGACTGCATGATTTGCCTACAACACAATGTGGGAAAGGGGACATCAACTCCAAGGGGAAGTTTTGGGCCACCTTCTGTCCCCTTCGAAGTCATTCACTTCGATTGTATTGAAATGGAACGGTGCAACAATATGAAGTATGTATTAGTTGTCATCTGTGGTTTTAGTAAATGGGTCAAGGCTTTCCCTGTCAAAGATGCTACAGCCATGACTACCGCAAAAACCATGTTAAAGGAGTATTTTCCTCGGTTCGGGCTACCAAGAGTCATCTGGTCGGACAATGGCCCACATTTTGTCGCTGCTGTAATTCTGCAGATATGTGCGGCATTACAGATCGACAAACGGTTCCATTCGGCCAGACACGCTCAGAGCGCCGGACTAGTAGAAAGAAACAATGGTATCATCAAGAACAAGCTCGCTAAAACGTGTGCTGGCACTAAATTAAAATGGCCGGACGCCTTACCGATCGTGTTATTAGCCCTGCGTACAACCCCTCAAACTAAGACTGGGCTCTCTCCATTTGAGGTGGTAATGGGGAGACCTGCCAATATCTGGAATCTTCCTAAATGTAGATCCTTGAAAAATGTTGAAAATGTACTTATTTCAGATTATTGCAGCCAGTTGACTAAAAACCTGTATTTGATTTATCACCAGGTGCGAGAGGCTTTACCTGTGTGATACGAGGGCCCGGGCCACAGCATAAGGCCTGGGGACTGGGTGCCCATCAAGGCATTTGAGCGCTCTTCCTGCCTTGCACCTCGTTGGAGGGGCCCATTCCAGGTCCTGTTGGTCACACAAATGGCAGTGCGGGTCTCAGGCAGGAAACACTGGATCCACGCGACGCATGTCAAGAGACTTCCTCACCCAGTGCCACATGATACAGAAGAAACAGAACCCCTCGCTAACGCTGCAACCAACGATCGCAAAGCAGTAAATAGCGCTGAGAGTGCATCAGAGAATCTTTCTGACCCTGTGAGGCTTGGGGAACCATTTTCCATTCTGTCTCCACACTCTCCAAAAGTTTTACTTCCGGAAACTGTAATTTCAAATTCTGCATCTTCACTTGCTCTTGATACGTTGCTTCCAACGGGGAGTGACGACACATTGTTTCTGGATCAATCAGTACCAGGAAAAGCAAGGTACAATCTGCGTCCAAGAAAATAGACATACGGCACGGTTTTGCTGTGCATCTGATAGATTTATGGCACGGTTCGGCTGTGCATTCGAAGAAGGAAAAGAATCATTGAGGGCTTGTTTTTGCCCAAATTTGGCTAGGGTTATGGAAGGACTAAGAAGTTGCGCGGCCGGGAGGTCGCCAGCTAATAACACTGGGGTTTGTCGTTTGAAGACTACAATTCCTGCCACCGCTACCGCTCGTATGGGACTTGTAAATGATCGTGTGACCAGCCGGGATAATGGACAAAGCACTTGGGCCCTGAAAACGTATTGCTGTGTTTTTATAATAATATTTGGTTTTATAATAGTCACTGTCTTAGGCCTATGGTACCTCGAGGAAACTCATCCTTTAGAGTCCTTGTTACCAACTGAAAATGTATCCACTGTTCCTACTCCCTTTGTACATTTGCATACTCTGTCCCCTCGGAACTCCCAGCATAGACAAAGGTACCATAACAATAATCCATTACTTATCATGAATGCTACGCATGCCATTTTCAATAGGTCCAACTGTTGGGTCTGTTCTCATTTACCGCAACACGGGGATAAGGGGCTAGGTTGGTAAATTCATCCTTTAACTGCTTGTTATGCTTCTCTCAGAGCACTGTTCTTTGGCCGATGGAACGATACCATCTCGGGGAACTTTGATGGTATTAATTTGAATAGCCCCGATTCAGTTTCTTTCTGCATACAGAGGAATGGTACTCAGTCAATGGGAGATTTTAAAGGTTGTGCCAACGTTGCAAATTTGACTGGGGAAGACAGACCTTTGTATGTAGGCGAACCTGTCTACTTTGTTTGCGGTAATGTAGCATTTCCATGGTTGCCCAGGGATTGGCAGGGAACCTGTTATTTAGGGATCCTGTTACCTGGGGTATCATAGCTAGTACTGTAGAGGTTTCAAAGGCTCGTCCACGGCGGGACGAGAATGGCAACACTCTAGCACAGGCCTTGGGAGATGTAGCAAAATCATTTGTACCATTTTGGGGGCAGATAGCGAATTCCGAAGATATCAGAAGACTAGCAAGAGTACTGGAGAGAACCATCAACCGGACCACGGACATACTCTATAATATGACATTAGAACAGAAAGCGATAAGACTAGTAGCGCTCCAGAACCGGATGGCATTAGATGTCATTCTGGCTAAACGTGGTGGAGTGTGTAAATAAGTGGGGTCCGCTTGCTGTGTTTTCATGCCAGATTCCTCCCCAACTATCTTCAAAGCAATACAGAATATGCACGTCCTTAGTTCAGAAGTGCATGTTCCTGAGGGAAACTGGGATCTTAGCGCTTGGTTCTGGGACTTCTTGCGATCTTGGGGTTGGAAGATACTTTCGGTCTTACTGATCATTTTGGGAATTCTGTTGGTCCTTTGTTGTCGTATCCAGTGTTTACCTAGTATATGTTCGATGGTAGGGGGTTGTTGCCCACAAGCGATAGGTACAATAGGACATAAAGTGTATGCCCCAGATAAAAACTCCAAGGAATATGTGTAAAAAGAAATTTTAGCAAATGATCTGATGGCAATAGATATTTCTGACAGCGATTCAGGGTGCATGGATGGTGATGCATGGAGTTGTTTGCAAGGAGATCAGAAGTAGTTTAGCACTTGGCATAGGCCAAAAGGAAGGTTTGTCAAACGGGAAATTATATTGTGCCTCCTGTTGCCATGAATATATGTATATTGGCCTACGCCAAGCTGCTTATAAGTCACTTGCGAAGAAATCCGTGTTGCAAGGTCCTGACCTTAGAATCAATGTAAGCCGCCATTTTAGGTCAATCCGCCATTTTAGGTTCCCTCTGTAAAGCCACCCTGTGAGTTAAAATGGTGGATGATGTCATTCTGAAATACAACATGGCCGTCTTGACCTCTGTGTGTAATTAATTTGTAACTTGCCTGCAGGCCACTTGTTAGGATCGTGAACAGAGACCTTGTCCTTTGCTGACCTGTGTGTAAAGGATTACTCGTGTCAATGAAACTAATCCGCGAGCATATGTTAAGAACAATGTATCCAAATACTGAAATAAGAACACTTGTTTAACTACATTGTATTAATGTTTGAGAAGACTTTATAAGAAATACTAAAATACACTGTTACCGTGTAGACTTGTTGGCAAATGTATTAAAGGCAAAACCCTAGGCATATGGATGTGTGAACTCGGCATGAACCCTAGATCAGTAATGTATTAGAGGAATATTAACCCGCAGTATGGTTAGACATCATGTGCACAAACGTATATAAAGTGGGACTATTCTAATGTACAGTCGCACTCGCTGAGCACACCGAACCACGCTGGAGTATGCTGTGTTGTACCGAGGGCCGTTAGCTATCTGATTGTTTCTGTCCTTTCTAACTGTTCAGTTTAAATTAAAGATCTTTGTATGTTCCTTTGTAACCCGTGTTCGGTGTATTTCCTTTTGGGGTACTCAGTCTCGATATTTTCAATTTGTTTTCACACACGTACACACCCTTCATCCCTTGATCTTGAACCCTGAGAGGGGTATCTCAATAACACATTCATAAGAATAATGAATGATACTCACGTGATACTGAACAAAAAGCAATTGTTGGGTGTATTCCCACCTTCCACAACACAGGGAAAAGGGGTTAGGATGGTATATTTATTTATTTATTTATTTTTGTATTTATAATGTGCTGAAAGCCTGCAGGCATCGGTGGCGCAAAAGCAGAGGAAAAGAAGCAAGAGCTTAGAAAAGGCAGTTAATCAAAAAGAACTGTCTTCAACCTTTTCCTAAAAGCTAGGTGTTTCTTTTCAACAACTAAGTCGATTCCACAGATGAACCGCCTGTACCTGAAATGATTTCCCCAGACCCTTCACTCGTCTACTCTACGGGATGGCCAGGCAAACAAAGTCGCTGGATTGGTTACTCTCTTAGGGCAATGGACCCTGATTGTGTCCTGGAGGTAACTGGGCACCTGACCATATAGGCACTTATGCACAATAGTGCAAACTTTGAAGAGGACCATGGTTGCCACTGAAAGCCAATGCAGACCTTTGCGATGCTTGATAATGTGTTCTCTTCTAGAGACCCCTTTAATGATGTGCACAGCATCGTTCTGCAAGATTTGAAGCCTTTGCCAACAACCCCTGCCTGCGCCAGCCAGGAGTGCACTGCAATTATCAATGCGTGGCATAATCAAGGCTCTGACTATGGTAGTACAGTTTGTCTCTGATACAAAAGGTTTGACTCTAAGTACTCCTAGAGAATATTGTGCGTTATTGGTAGTGTGTTGAACTTGGGCTTCTGAACTCAGTGAAGCTTCCAAAACAACTCTGAGAGTCTTAACTTTTCAGACGATGTCTCGGCAGAATAGCTCAGGGGCAACACGCTCACCTTTGAAGCAAGACGCCATGGAGCAACACAGGTTCGATCCCTGGGTCCGCGCTTAGAAACCTCTGGATATTAAGCGCGTTATAAATAACCTATCATATCATGTATCATATCATTAATGGTCTGGTTGTGAATGACAAAGCTTGAGTGAGCATCATCCAGTTTTTTCACGTGCCTGGGTGGGGCCAAAAATCAGTCATTCCATTTTGGCTGCGTTGAGACACGTGCCATTGTTTTTCATCAGCTATGAATACTATTGTAAATTTTAGAGATAAGGTCCGGGTCTTCTTCATATTTCCCACTTATGTTGATAATCAGTTGGTATCGTCAGCATAGTTTGAGAAACTCACTTCCAGTGAGTCAAGAAGTTCACACAAAGGACGACCGAATATATTAAAAAGCACTGGCGAGATGCAGGTGCCCTGCGGTACACCACACTGTAGCCTCTGTGGTTTGGATCTGGCTTCACCCCAGATCATTTTAGACATCCTGTTGTGTAATCCCGAGGGCTGCCTTCTCAGAGCAGCCAGCAATGTTTTTCAGGCAATACACTAGTTTCCTGTGGGCCACAAGGTCGAAAGCTGCTGATAAATCTAGCAGCATCAACAAACTGGCCTCACTGTTATCCACGATTTTAAGCATTTCAGTCTGGAGATCCAACATGGAACTTTCAGTACAATGGTGAGAGCTAAAATTTGATTCTGTGGTGTAAGTTTTCCGACTTTTCCAGATATTCCTGCAGCCACTTTGTCCACCACCTTCATGAGGAATAAAACCTTTGTGATAGGCCTATAATTAGAGTAAACCTTCTGATCTAACCCTGATTGTTTTTAACAGTGGGGTTACTGTCACTCTTTTTAACAACTCGGGTATACAACTATCATTGAATGTTGCATTAACAAAACGAACCAAGAAGGGCAAAAAAAGGTTGAGGTGTTCCAGAATTATTTTAGCAGGAAGAATTTCCCCTTCACAAGTTGTAGGTTTCACTTTACTTAACAGCTTAAAGCGAAATTCTTCAGAAATAGGTTTGAAAGAAAAAACTGTGCTTTGCTCCCGAGTTGTTTTCAGATTTATTACTGGGGTGTGGGGGCGGTGGAGAGTTGGCTAGGTTTTCCCTAATTTGAGAATAAGCAGCCGAGATTTTGTCAGCAAATGCTTTCTGCCCTGCTTCACAGTCATCAGTGCTGGGGGACCGGTCAATCAAAGACTTGGGTTTCTCTAAGTCTCTTAAGATTTCGAACAACCACTTAGTCGTTCACGGTGGTCTGAATCTGATGGTCAAAGAAACTTTTCTTGGCTTGCAGAACTTCCGAGCGATACAGCTTATCTAGAGACTTCCAAGTCTCTTTATGTATCTGCAGTATATCTTTGTGCCATAGACTTTTTGCTTTCCTCTTTTCTTTCTAACAAGCAGATAAGGCTGGCGTGAACCATTTCTTATTATTTGTCAGATGCAAACCTCTTTGTGAATTGACGGGTGCAACCCTGTCCAGATATTTTGATATCACCTCATCATATTTTGTCCCTAAGAGTTGGGGAGCGTCTCCCTCAGAAGTGGTGGTCATTAACTCCACCAGACACTGTTATAGACCAATTGCATTTACTTTATTAAAATTCCTACTCAATATATATCTATCCCCTTTCCTTTTCTACTGGTTGCTATGCATCCTTTAGCGCCATGTTTTTTGGTAAATGGAATGACAGTACCTCAGGTAACTTTCATGGGACAAGCATTAATAATTTTGATCAACAGATGCTACTCCCTTTGGGATGCTCAGTGTTTGCTAACAAAAACACTACAAAAACTGCCGCTACAAAACCTACAGAAAGGAATTCTAGGCCATACCAATCAATTATATTTTTCCAAATGGTCCCAGTTGGTAATAGGGAGGCGATCCCTCCAGCTTACACGATTAACAATAATCCTGCCACAGCACCCTTTTGTCTGGGTAAGGATGGATCTAGGTACAGGGGTACATATGACAATTTCATAAATACCACAGTTTTAGTGAACGAAACAAGGCCCTTGAATATGAGGGGGGCCCATTTATTTTAACTATGGAAAGTAAGCACACCCATGGTTACCCAAAGATTGGAAGGGAACATGTTGCTAAGGAATATTGTTACCAGGGGTTTATTTTCCAACCACCTGTAAGAAACTCATGGTGGCAAGGGTAAAGACAGACACAAGTGATCACAGTTCATGGGTGTTTATTAAACAGCATATGCAGGTTCAAAAAAATCCTAACCTAAATCTAAGATGGGAGCAAGCTACAACCATCAAATAATAAGGCAGTCTTAGTGTTGTCTTGTCAAATAAAAGGGCCTATACTAAGAAATACCTATAGCCAATCCTTAGGCTAAATACAAGCAAAGAGTGTGGGATATGATTTACAGAAAAGAAAGAAGTGTTCACAAATAATAAGTCAGGATGCAGTAGTCGTGGTCTACCTTCCCCACGTTTTGAGCACGGGACAAGGGCGGAACTTCTGGAGGACAGCACATGCTCTAGTTTTCCTCAACACGAACCACCAGTTCCGTTCTCAGCTATCAGAGCCTTTGGTGGTTAAGTCTCTATTCTACAAAAAGTCTCTAGCCTCCGAGGACCTGATGTGTTCCAAAAATATTAAACAAAAGTTCTGTTCTGCTTGCACGTTAGCTGATGCATTTTCACCCCTGGATCCCCCTCTCAGATCCACTTGAATATTAGCCTCCCTCCGCTGGGTTCACTACAGCTTTCAATACAATCTCATCTGTGACATTTACAAATCTTAATGTCTTTTTAAACAGTTCACTGTGGATCGCCTTCTGCCGGGTTCACTCTAATCAACACACTATTCATTGGGGCTGCAGGCTTCACCCCCCATTTTATCGGCATCCCTCAGTCGGGTTCACTCTTTGCCAGCTTTTCCAATTTACACTATTGAACAGTTCGTACGATGCGGGATTCACTTCCCTTAGCTTCACAATCATCTGCAGGTCAAAGGCTTTCGACTGTACAGAGGATTTTACTAGACCCCTGTATGACCGCTTTTCCCCTTTCTCGCTCCTTTCCCGAGACCTTGTGGTAACGGTAGTTTTAACAATAGAGTGTTACTCACCACTCCGTAAATAGGTCAGGGAGATAGATAGATGACCTTAGAGATGATATGTTCACAAGAATCGATATCCAGCCTCCAACTCCAGCTCCCCTGAGTTCAAGACTCAGGCTTCCTCAAGAGAGGGGCTCTTCTTTACAACGTACCTCTCTGCTGTTTCAATTGGAACAGGCAGAGGTGTCAGTTGAATAAAAGAGCGGGGAGAACACACACCGCCAATACCCAAGCTGCAAAGGAATACAAAGAGATTAGACAGTGCTGAGGGACCAAGTAAGCAATCAAGCACAGTATGGGACAGGAAATACCTAGGCAGTGATTGGAGTGGAACTTTCCCCGGGAATGGACCTACAAGTAAAGAAGTAAACCCAAACGAGTGAATTAATCTAATGGATTCTTCCTGTAGAGAGTTTTAGTCAAAAAACTACAGACCTGAATTGTGGGACTCTCAAGGGTTAATGAATTCCAGGATGGAACAAAACGACAGGAAAAAATAATAAACAGGGAAGTTAGTACAGGGAAGTTAACCCAGGCGGCACGAGGGTCGCGCTAGAGCCGGGTTGGTGCAGGAGCAGGAGAGCGTCAATATTCACTTTGAAAATAAGTTCATTGAGAGTTGCAGTTCAATAAATGTCCCAAATCCAGTAGTGAGGAATACCAGCAGAGCAGTAGTAGTCAAAGATGGCGCTGGCAGAAATAGAAGAAAATCAACATAGTTGGTTACCTGAAACACAGACTTCCTAAATGATAGTTGGAGCAACTGAAGTGTTCCGAATAACTGCTGACGAAGGTGTTGCGAAGACAGCAGGAGCAGGGAAGAATAATCCAAGTAACGTTCCGTGTCAAATATCAGAAGATCATAACAATGGTAAGGGCGTAGAGAAGGCAGTCCGGGGACAGTCCGGGTCGATACCGTAGTGGTCTTTGAAGTGTAAATGGAATAGGAGACGTAACAATCCAAAAGTTCAGGCGTGGGCCAAAACCAGGAGATCAAGTTGGGATTTCGTGACAGGATTTCACGAAGGAAAACAGACGTGACTGCAAATAGTAAGAAACACTAATTAGCAGCAACAAGTCCGCTGGAAGACGCTGGTTTTAAACCCGTAAGGGGGGCATGCCTTGTTGTACGTCCTTCACGTACGAGCCGTGTCAGCTGACACAGGTTCCGCCGTAGCTTGTACAGACGCCATGGCAACCTGTATCTGCTCCACAAAGAAGCCTGTGAATGGGACGTACGCCGCAGGGAAGTTTTTGTCTGCCCAAGTGTAACATAGAGTAGTTGCCCAGTGTCTCCCGAGTGAGCACCCACGTGATGCCTGACTCCTCTGTAGCTGGTTTTCCCCTCTTGCATAAAAGTTCTTTGCACTTTCTTCAATTAGCCGCTTGCTACTTTTATTCAACACTGTCCAGTTTCTTATCGGCTCTTCCCTAAACTCACTGACTGTGAGGAACTGCTTGGCTTTGCTTGTCTCTGGAATCAAGGTCGGTACCACATGAGCAAGCATCTCTCCCCAGGTTGGTTATCAGCAGAGGACGGCCCATGTACCATTCACATCTGCTGCAACACACGCTGGCTATTGTTCAGTCTTACAATTCCTTCTGTGGAGGTTTCACAGACCTGGCATGTAAAGGGCTAGGTCGCTTCTCTCCTTGTCACCCTCTCGGTTTGTGCCATCTTTCTTGTCCTCTTGAACCGCCGTGCTGTGTTAGCTCTCTCGTCTTGCGGTCTGCCTTGCTCGTATTGTGCTCTCGTGCTCTACCTTTTATCCCTGTGGGTAAGGGAAAGGGCCGTCGGGTGTGTTTGATTCTGGTCAATTGCCTGACTTTGCCTGACCCTGGCATTGGGACATGTCAGGTAAACAGGTTTGGTGTTTGTCCGTTGTCTTTCGTGATGTATGAAAGTGTTTGTGGCAGAAAAGGGGGGGACAGAGTGTTTGAGTATCCTACGGGGTAGGATGGGGAAAGTTGTTATAAGAAGGGGGATACTGAGTCTCACCCGTGGGTGTCCCACTTCCACTCCCCGAGGACCCCCATCTAGGTGATCCTCCCTCACTGGTCAGACCCCCATGAACTGGATCCAATACCGATGACCATGTCCTGGATGAGAGATCCACGGGGACTAGTCAGGAGGGCACCTTCGGGTTTCTCACACCTCAGAAATCTTAAAAACCCACCCTAGGAAGGATTTTGAGGACGATACCACTGGCCAAGTGTTAGGGGGTGTGTAAAAAGGTGATGATACCTTTTTGGGGCCCAGCAATAAACTCCTGAGACATTAGGAGGTTGGCGCAAGTGTTGGAAGAACTATTAATGAGACGACCGATATACTATCCAATATGGCATTAGAACAGAGGGCAATTCGGTTAGTGGCACTTCAGAAAAGGATGGTACTAGAAACAATGCTAGCTGAAAGAGGAGGAGTTTGCAAAATGGTGGGGTCATCTTGCTGCGTTAACACACTTGACTCCTCCCCCACAGTGTTTCAGACCATTAAAAGATTGCACACCTTGGTGGGTGAAATTCATACCTATGAAGGTAGCTAGGACATTGGGACTTGGGCTTGGAATTTTCTTACCACTTAGGGTTGGAAAATACTCTAGTCTAGCCATGCTTGCTGGTGTCATTCTCTGCTGCTGTTGATGCATACAGTGCTTACCTAATTTATGATTGAAGCATTGCAAGTGTTGTTCCAGGGCTCTGGAACACCTACAACCTGAACGCTTGCCCCCTGTGAATATGACTAATGCCCTCATGCTTGATATGGAGATACAGAAATGTATGGAAATTGATGTACAAAACTATGATGCCATATAAACAAAATGTTTTAGCTTATCCTAAAAGGAGGGTTTGTGAAATTGGGCTCATTACGACCCCAGCGCTAAACCATGGTGCTATTAACACCATGGTCCATGCCGGGGTCCGCCATGGTGAATGGCGGAATTACCGCCCCATTCCAAGGTTGGCGGGGCGGTAATTCCCCATTCACCATGGGCCCTTCCCCATTCCCATTTTTGCCCCATAGGGCTCAATGGGAATGGGGAAGGCGCTAAGTACGGTGCCGCAAATTGCGGCACCGTACTTAGCACAAAGGTCCCTTTGCGGCACAATACTTTAACGCCTGCTAAAAGCAGGCGTTAAGGTCGAGTCCCACAAAGGGAACTCGTAATGAGGCATTAAGGGTTTAACGGCGCCGGCACCTAGTACGGCGCCGTTAAACCCTTAACGCCAGGGTCGTAATGAGGCCCATTGTATCTATTCAAGTTAGCCTTAAGCTCCTCCATTTTGTCCAGAAACAAACTCCATTTTGTGATCTCCTATTTAGAGCTCGAAGAAAAGTGTTTGTGGCATAAAAATGCTGAGCTTTACAGAAAGGAGGATGGAGGATAGCACAGGGGCAACGTGCTGGTCTTGGAAGCAAGACTGCGCAAAACAAACGTTCAAATCCTGGATCTGCGCTTAGAAACCAAACTCTGGTATTAAGCACGTTCTACAAAAGCAATCAATCAAACAAACAAACAAAGACATGTTGCAAAGAACAATGTTTGTTCAGCCTCGGGCCTTGAACAGCCAGGACAAAATGAAATAAGATATAATGGATGCCATCACGTCTGTAGATGCTAATTGTGTGGGGCTCATTATGTATGTGCCAATGATTGATAACACAGGAGATGTTCTGTACATACAAGGAAAGGGTTATCTTAAATAAACTGCAGATGCTTAGTAAACTTTGGTCATGCAAACAAAGATAAGGGGACTGGGAGCGTCTCCTTGCTTTGGGAACAGTCTGTTATTTATTAAGGTTAGAGTGTGCAAGCACGGAAACTGCTGGCAAATGTATAGTTTCTCTGAAAATCTATACGTAGCAGAAAGCCATAAGCTGTCTGGGAAATGACAACCCCAGCAAGCCAATATGTATAAAATACATGGTTTCCTTTCTGTAAATGTCTCACTTCACTACGACTCTGTTTGTGGTTGTACCTGGGTACGCTTAAGCAAATAAACCTGTTTGTATTTTAACTGAAGAGAATGTTATGGATTTATTGCAAGCCATTAAGGCCCACATTTGAAAAAGGCTCAGCAGAGCCGAAACATGTTATCGTTTATGGGCTTTTCTTTAAGAAGTGTGCATATGCTATATAATTAAACATACACACATCTCTGATGGCGCTAAGTCCTGGAGTCTCGTCTGTTTTACACTGTTTGGATTTTACTCTGTGTCATATGGTCTTATTTTATTTGCAGTTACTAGTTTTTGGTTTTACAATATGTGTGAGCAGATGGAGAGGGGTGGTAGTGTAAGGGATGTATTGAGTGAGGTTGGAAAGTGTAACATGTACATTGAATGAAAAATTGAAAATGCTGATTGTTTCAAAATGTTTCTTTTTAGGAGTATTTTGAGGAAAGTTAAGAAATGCATATGTGTATTTATAGGAGCTCTGTGTGCAACTTTTATGTAAAATGAAATAAAAGCAGATGGAAAAGATTTGTAGCACTTGGTGTGTGAAAGTTTAATATGTTGTCAGTACATGCATACTTGTCAACATGATGCATTCTAATCTGTAGGTGTTTATGTAGCCCTAGTTTTTTGTCTGCATTATGGGAGTTGTAGTTCCACTTGTCCCATTATAAAAACAAGTTCCAGATTGCACAGACAAAACCAGGACGGGATTAGCACCTACAGATTGGAATGGGTTATGTTAGCAAGTATGCATGTGCTGGCAATATATTAAACGTCCACACAGCAAGTACCACTTACAAATGTTCTACAAATATGTTGCATCTCAGTTCCAAACAGTGCTGCTATAAATGCACATATGAATTTTTTCACTTCCATCAAATTGCTCATCAAAAGAAAAATTTTTAAACACACAGCACTGTAGGTATTTACTGCTTGGTGTGAGCAGGTGCTGAATGCTGCAATGCATGGGTTTAGCTGGAGTGGTTAAAAAAGAGAATATGCTTATTGTGAAGCTTTTTACAGGGCAAGTAGCAGGAACTATATATATATATATATATATGTTTGTATGAAGAAAAAACTTTCAAAATTGAAGCGTACCTGCACTATGTCTTCTTAGATGCAGATGTTGAGTCTGCAAGTAGAAATCTTGCAAAGTTTCACTGTAGTTTTTGATGCAGGTGGCTGTGATTAACATGAGATATGTACTCTGAGTTCAAGTGTACATTCTGAAGTGTTAAACTGAAATGACATGTTTAGGTGTAGAGTTTTTGTATGTGATTGGTGGATGGGCTGTCTCGGCAGCATACCCCAGGGGCAAAGTGCTTGAATTTGAAGCAAGACGACTCAGAGCAACACGGGTTCGATCCCCGGTTCTGCACTTAGAAACCTCTCGGTATTGAGTGCATTATAAATAACATATATCATATCATATCATGGATGTGAGTTTGTTTGAAAACAGCCAATGAGGTAGTGTTACAAACATGAAAGTAGAAAGGGTAGAAAGGCTGCCCCCCTACGGGGTCTGCGGACACCGTGGTAGACCGCAGACCATGGTAGACCGCAGACAGCCCGTGCCACATCCGGGTCTTTTAAGGATGCCGGTCATGGAAAAGGGAACTGTGGGAATTAGCCAATAAGGTGTTCTGGTTGTGGTTTGCAGGAAGGGAGGGTAGTAGGTGTTTTGTGTTATGTGCAAGGATGATGGCTGTGGCTATTGCTAGGAAGAAGATTAATGTGTGGATGGTGGGAGATTGTTGCATGAATTCATTAAAAGGTTATACTGGATCTTGTGGCATCTGTGGTACTATTGAATTGCAGGCAGTGAAAGTTTGGTGGTATACAGTTTCAGGGGTAAAATGGATGAGTTTATTATCAGTGTTTCGGGAGAATAGCCCAGGGGCAACGCGCTCATCTTGGAAGCAAGACAACATGGAGCAACACAGGTTCGATCCCCGGGTCTGCGCTTAGAAACCTCTGGGTATTCAGCACATTATAAATAACCAATTACAATCATTTTGTCAGAGTATGGCTCATTTTCAATGGCTAGATATGATTATTGTGCATTATGGAGGGTGCAGTTTGGGCCATTTGACTGCTGTATCATTGCAGTTTGCCATTAAGTATTTCTTGAAAAGCCTAATGGAACTGTTTACAACTATGCAGATTATTTTTCCTGCAATTAATCTAAGGCAAATATGTAGATGTCCAAATGCATTTGGTCCAGACATGGAAAAAGTGATGAAGCTTGTGAATACAGGTGTATGTCCATTTTGTATATTGTAAATCAGTGGTATTGTGGCCTTATGTCCAGGGGTCACACACACACAGTCTGAATAAAAACAAAATGTATATATTATAATATTTATTTTTTTAATGCCATTTTTTTTGTCCAGAATCTAAACAAAACAAATCTGGTCTTCAGTATGCAATGAATATCATGTGTAATTTTACCATTTACTTGCATATGGCTATCATTACACTACATTTCTACACAAAAAGAAATGTAGTGCAATGATAGTCGTATGCAGGTAAATGGTACCATTTCGCAGGACATTCATTGCATGCTGAAGACCAGATTTAGCATATAGTATAATAGCCACAGCATACAGTATGGTAGCTCTCTACGCTATTGGGCATTGGATTTTGCATGTTCTCTTAAACCATGACATTAGTTAAGTGTGATATTTAAAAGTCAGATGATTTGAGGAGCGCCATAACAAGAGGGCGATTGCTGAGCAAGCTAAGGGATTTGCATCCTTGATAGGTCTTTCTACAGGATACCCACCTTCATATGCTTGATCAAACATATTTAGGGCTTCCTGTTTTGTGTGTTCTGTTTTTTCATTTAATTCTCGGGCTGACATTTTTTCAAAGCTTTAAAAAAGAATTCAATCTGCTTTGATAATTATTTTGTCACATAAAATGGCAAACAAAAAAAAGCTTGGATGGGGAGAGCGCAGGGACTTTGGTGGGAGCAGGGTGGGGAGAGGCCAGGGACTGTGGTGTGGTGGGGAAGGGGAGAGCCCAGGGACTGGGCTAGGAGTTGGATGAGGGAGTCCAGAGACTGTGATGGGACTATACTGGGAGCAGGGTGCCGCGACAGCGCGCCTTTGGTCATAGCAATTTGGACGCACTGTCCATTTGACATTTTCGGGGGGGTCCCGACCTGCCCACATTTTGCTCAGAGGGGCCCAGGCCAAAAAAGTTTGAAGACCATTGGTGTAAATAGTTTTCAGAGCAGTGGAGTGCATTTAAATGATGCTGGGAATGACATTTTTCTTTTCAATGTTAAAAATGCTTTGAAAAGTTCATATGAACTAGTTCAATGGGAAAATGTGGAGTGCATAAGAAAGCATTTGTTAGGTGTAGGATATAAAAATGAGAAAAACAAAAAGAAATTGAAAACCGAAAATAAACAAAAATAAGGCTCTTAAGAGCCACAATTGTAGAATACATGTTTTAACTTGAGTGTAAACCTCCCCACCCACTTCAATTGAACTTCCTGTCCGCGGACACCGCAGTGGTTCACAGGCGGCACATGCCACATCTGGGTCTTTTGAGGATATCTGGCATGTAAAGGGGACTGCGGACACTGTGGACAGTCGTGGATGTCTGTGGACATCAGGGGCTCAGCCAATCCGGTTTACTGGGTGTGTGGTGTGCAGGAAGACACTGAGCACTGTGGATTATCTGACAATCTTGGATTTGATGAATTTCAAGTTTCATGGTATGGAGTTTGAGGAATGAAGTGGGCGGACTTCCTCCTGTTTTGTGAGAATATAGTTAACTTGAAGCATCCGGACATCATTGTAGTTCACTGTGGAGGCAAACTTTTGGGCTGTGTTACCGGAATATCATTACAGTTTGCAATGAAGGACATATTTGGGAAGTTCATAGAACTGTTTCCACATTCGAAGAAATACATTTTTTGAATAGCTCAGAGACAAACGTGGATGCGTTTGAATTTATTTTGTCCTCATATTGAGAAAGCAAGGCACAATGTGAACAAAGTTGTATGTGCCTTTTTTCAGGATGCTGGCATGACATCTTTTCATAATGAAAATATTAAATATGATATTGTTGCCATGGATGGAGTGCATCTAACTGATGTGGGCAACTATCTTCAAAATGTTCAAAATGCATTGAAGATGTTTCTGTAAAGTCATACAATATGAATTCAAGTATTCGTTAGAAGTTGCATTAAATAAAAATGAAAAGTAGCCCCCAAAAATTAGAAGCACTTTTTGTGAAAGTTACAAAAAATAATTGCATTCTGTAGAATGTTTGTTAGCATAGTATAAAAAACTAAATAATCACAAAAATATATAAAAGTGAAAAAACGAAAAAACAAAAAAAACAATTAAAATGAATTTTATTCCCCCACCCCAGGCCTCGAATTTTCCAGGTGTCCACGAACTACAACGCTGTCCACGGGGTATGCAGGCTGCAAAGGGGCCTGTGATTTCGTTTCTCAGTTCTATTTTTTTTAACTGTGAAAGGTGGCTCCTAAAAAAACATTTATTTGTGTTTTATTTTATTTTTTATTTATTTGGGTTGTTTTTGATTTTTTCAGGAGAGGGGAGGTAGGGAAGGGCTACCAACCACATAGACGGAGGGGCAGGTGGACAGAGGAAGAGGTTGGGCGGGCTTTAAATTTACGGTGGGGCGGGGGCACTGTTTCGCATGTTCCTTGACCGTGGCCTCGAAAGCACTAAACTGCTCCCCCCTGTAATTGGTGCATCACAGTACAAACATAGTACTGTGACCCTCAAAAGGTAAGGGTCAACTGCGTTCTTTATGGCCTGTGAGGTGGCCGCTGGTATCTTCTGTCCCACAGGAGTAGTTTGTGTGGTGGCAAGAGCAGTTGAGGAAGATGATGTAGAGGCTGACAGCTTGCTTCTCCCTGAAAAAGGCAAACCTTTTTCAGAGCACCAGAGTGGTTGCATGGAGGTATCCCCATAGGAGTACAGCCCTGATTCTCCACTATTAAGTACAACTTTGCACTCATTGCATCAGACCTTGGCTGGCCGAGCCTTTGGTACACCTCCAAGGGTAGTGAAAAACTACCACACCCAGGACCCACTTTGGGCGCTGAAGAGAGGCACGTCCTGTACCTCATCTTCCTACTCATCCTCTTCTACATCCTCATGCCCGTTCCTCTTTCCTGGCCCCCCAGATGGTGATGGTGGTGGGGGTGGTCGTGGCTGGAGAGGATGCATGGCCTTGACTGATGCCATTTGCAGCACGATTGCAGCTTTTTCAGATAGCTTTGCAAAGCAGGTGCTCTCTCCTGGATAGACAGATTGAGAATCACTGTAATCAACGGATGGGTCCCTTCAAAGGAGCCGTCCGTGGACAGCACAACTGTCCATGAACCACTGAGTCGAAACAAGGCTTTGAAAAGTTGTAACAAGTTGCCAGATCACTTCAGAAGGGGTCTATCACCTCTAAATCGGTAAACGTTCAACTTGAAATACCCGTGTTGGAAAATGCAGTTTTAAATTGTCCGTGGAACACGGACACTCTCTGCGGTCAGGTCGTCACACTGCATGCATGCGGTCACATGATACCATCCAGGGACATCCACTGCCCTCACGGCCGTCCGCAGACACCCATCGGGTGGGGGATGGCAGTGTGCATGTGCATGGGTGTCCGTAGGACAGGCGTGCTGTCTGCGAACTAATTAAAAAGTGCATCATTTGAAACGGGACATATGTGGACACACCGCACGCTGTCCGGGGGCACCTGCATTTTGAACAAACGGACAAACTGGGCAGTCTGGCGTGTCCGTTCTCAAAATGGAGCTGCCCCCGGACAGTTGCGTTGTCCCTGGGCTATTAATTGTTTTTTTTTTAATTACAGAACAAATATACAAGATATTTATTTAATGTATTTAAGAAAGGAATGGGGTATCAGAATGGGAAACATAAATGGGAGGATTAGGAATTTCTGAACAATAATGATCAAGGGAAGGAAGGGAGTGAGGTTTCATCAAAGCGTCTTTAATTTAAATTTTGGGAATTTGATGGGGGATGATTGCTGGGGAGAAGGGGGACAGGTGCAAGAAGGGCCGTGATGATAAACATTTTTAATCACATGATTTTTGACATCATTTAAAAGTTCCTTAAAGTCATTAGGGATTTTATCCAATTTTGCAGGCAGCATCATGATTTCATTATGTACAGTTGGGGATGGGGCTTCTCTTTGTGATTCTTTGGATTCTGTATAATTACTTTGGGGTGTTTCTTCATGAAAACTATGTACAAAAGTAAAAAAATAAATGTTTATTTCAGTGAGGTCTGTACAAATTATATTAAAATATGTATTGTATACCATTAGAGATGTTATTATCACCCATTTCTTCTTTCAGGAAGATTTCTTCCAACCACTCAAGTGTGTTGCCATTCCTGCGAAAATAAAAAAATAGTGCTTTTTGCTTATAAGAAATGGTTATAAAATGAATGGTAACAATACAGAAATAAATACAGTGTACTTACTATGAGCTTGTTTTGGGCCTGGTGTATGTGAGTCTGTATGCAGAGTTGTACTGAGGCGATGATATGAGGTGTACAGTTATGGATTGTGTTTGGTGCATTCCATTATGTTGCTACATGAAAAAATAATGTGTACATTTACAAATGATGACTTTGTACAAAAAGTTAGATGTAGGTGTAGTAAATGTACATAATGTTGTTTTAAATAGATGTGTTTGTTGGTTGAAGGATAGAACATTTTTTGTTCTCCCCTGTGCTTCTGGGCTTGTAAATGCTACCTGCTGTCCGCAAACCTTTGTACTGTCCATGGACTCAGGAGCTGCTAGATTGCGGGTGAGTATAATATGAGGAACTTGCAGCAAATTAAGGGTGAAATAGTAAAAACCTATGAAATTCACTGAAAAGACTGTGTTGAAGGGATGTTATGGTTAGATTGCACTAATAAAAACATATACAATTCAGTGAAAAAAACGTTGTTAAAGGCACGTTCTGGTTTTAAGTAAAACCGAAAAGAAAAGGGGAATTTGCCAGGTATGGTGAGCTAAGCAACCAAAACTCGCGCGACCACCGTGAACTGCTAAGACTAACACCCAGGACATCAAAGATGACATCACAAATGTCATTGATGACATCACATATTTAATTGTGATAAAAAGTTCCTACAAGGGGTTGCGTTTACAAAGTTGTTAGCAAGATGTCAGAGGTGATTAGGAGACCTATCATAAAGTATTTTATGTATTAAAGAATGTACTCATCTAAAAAAATATTATATTAGAGTGTTGTTGTTAATACAGTAACATAATCATACATACACATAGGCAATGGATGCAGCATGCACCATGGAAGTCTAATATTTTTAATATGGTAATTGTGAATAGTAAAATAATGTATGCTACCTTAGAGTTTTGAGTAATGTTATACATGGAATACATAGCTAACATTTCAAGACTTACTACACACTTCTGTTAGTACAAACAACACATATAAATACTCACAATGCATACAAAGCAGAGGAACATACAGGGAAACTAAACAAAGGAAGAAAGAAACAACATCACCAGAAAATGTCGATAACATTAAAGTTGATCTTCATGTATGCAACCGAATTGAGTGTTTGCGGCCTGCTTATTGCCCTGTTTATATGCACCATCAACTAAGACAAAACGCTAAGAAAACTACTTTAAGAATATAGGCCAACATTAATGTCTAGATATATAGTCACTTTTGAATTTACATATTCTGACCTGTCAATAAACATAACCACTCGGTCTAGATATGTCGGTGAACAAAAACAAGTGGCATAGATGTTAATGACATTTGTGATGTCAATTTTGATGTTCTGGGTATTGGTGTTAGCAGTGCACGGTGGTGACACGGATTATGGTTGCTTAGCTTACCATAACTGGCGAATTTCTCAGGGTTTTTGGATTTACTTGTAACCACAACGTCCCTTTTAACAAAGTTTTTTCACTGAATATTCTATATAAACATAGTGGTGATTAAGCTTAGTCACCATTTTTCGGGATGTTCAGTAAGAAATGCATGAATTGGAGAGTTCTATTTGCATGAAGAACAGTTATGAGTTGAAAGATTTAGTGCTACATGCGCTCTTTTTACACCAATGCCGTCATAACTATGCGCAAGGGATGATGTCATCCCGGTACACACGTGTGTGCAATGAACGAAAGCAATATTTAAAAAAAAGATTTGTTTTACCGTCTTGATTCTTTATTTAAATGTGTAAAGGAGCCTTAAAAACATTCTTCAATAAGCACACAGTGCTCTTATGGGCACCTGGAAGGGGGATGAAGTGAGTTCCTAGCATAAAAGATCCTCTTTTAATAATGAAGCGCTCCGTGCACGCACCCTGATGACACTTAAAAAGAAGCCTAGACTATCTATGACCGATATTCGAGAGGAACTTCATAATAATTACTACTTTCCTTTTTATTTCCAGAGTGGAGATTTATACTTAATATAAGCAGACATAGGACCGTGGCCAACCCCATAAGGGTCCCTAATCCTCCGAGAAGAATGATAGGATATGAGAGAAATGTGGAGCTTTCTTGAGCAACACAGTGACCTAGATCTTCCCAAGGTAGAGGGAAATCGATTTCCTTACAATTGATGAATAATGGCTGATAGAGTTGCTCCTAATCCTTAAGATTTAGCTAATAGACGAGATTTTTTCTACACTCAATTTTAACAGGGTCTCCTGGTCTTTTCAGGGATATACCCCAGTGCATCCAAAATCTGAGACATGTCATACAAACAGCTTAGGCTGCCTTATTCAGACCTACACCAGGGGTATGATTGCAGAATAAACCATGAGAGAATTAAAGTCTATACTCCAAACCTACTACATCTTACTAAAGTGGAATTATATGTTTAGATTGTAGATTTCCTTATGAAAGAATAGAAAAAATATAAAGAAAATGCAAGATTAAGTGCTCCTGTGGAAGGGAACTATCCGGAAATGCGTAGAGATGACAATATCATCTTGTAGATGGGCACTCACGTTGGCCTTTACTGAATTCGTCCCTATCAGGACCTCCTTCAACTAATAAGTCTTTTAGTTCAGGATGATCGTTGGGGTCGAATACTTCAGGCATCGCCACCTCCTCGTCAGGCCCGGGCGATTGACCAACTTCCTCCACCGCAGTGGTAGGCGAGCTCGGGGGAATATTCTCTTTCCCTCGTTTTGACTTGTAGACTCCTTTCGCCTTGGGTTTCCCCTTTGGCTGGGGCGGCGTATTGGACTTGGCCAATGCTGCCCGTGCTTGAGACCGTGTGTAGGGTCTTTCGGCAGTGTCTCCTACGAGCCCTAAAGCTCTGAGATCATTACCCAACAAGACCTTTCCCGGGACGTTTCTCTGAATGCTCACTGGAATCCTGACTGCTGTACCATTTAAAGTAAGATTTACAGGTATTACTGGAAACATACGGAGGGGGCCGTCAGCCAACTTAGTGGGCATCAGAGTAGCTCTGGCAACTTCCTCTGAGTCTACCAAGGTAGAATCCACTACAGTGCGACTGCACCCACTATCCCTAAGAGCTGGAGTATCCACTCCATTGATCAGCACACTGTCTTTAAAGTAGTGCTTGGTATTATCCGGAATCCTAGCATAAGCCTCTGCGACTTTAGGCTCCCAGGAACCCAGGGACACTAAAACTACCTCAGCCTCTATTCCGCTGGGAAATGAGTCTGAGGAGAAGGATGCTCCTGTAATCTCTTCTTCCTCGTAGGAGGAGAAGGCCAGATTAGCGGAGTGGACCCCCAAAGGTCTAACCTTACACCGGGGATCCCCCTTCACATGGTCAGTTGCTCCACAAGAAAAACAAGCCCCAGTGGGTCTGTTTACGTAGGGAGGCTTATTGTAACCAGAGTTCTGTTTCGGAGGCTGACCTCCACTACCCTGTGAGTGTAACGCTCACCTGATTCCCACGGAGGCGCTGATCTTGGCAGGAAGGTGTCTGTGACTCGAAAGGTGATGTGCAGAACCCGATGGGCTTCTGGGGTCGAACCTCTTCGCACTGTGTGTCGAACTCGTAGGGTGAGGTTTCTTAGATAGGTGAATGCTGGGCTCTCCATCTGCGTCTGGCGCAGGGCGCTGTTGCCAGTTCCTTCACTGGTGAAACATAGGCCTCTTGGACTCAGAAGACCGTTACGGTCGTTAACTGCACGAGCGGTGAGTTTCCAGACACCTTTTTAGTCTTTATAGTCTTTAGGTGCAAGGCACTTTAACATTGAACAGGTCTTCGTATAATGCTTTTCTCCCTTTTGTCTTGCAGGACTCTTGAGGAAGATGGAGTGAAGCGCCTGGAAATGCGTGAGTAAATGCAAGCGCTCTAACTGTCTTTTCCCTTGCAGCGTAGTTCGTGCTGAAGAGACGCCGGAGTATTGCAGGCGTTCTATTGCGAAGAGCGCGATGGGCGTAAGTAAATACCTGTCTAATGTCTCTTCTTTTGTCTTTCAGAAGTTGGTTTGCAGCGCCGGAGTCCGCGGAATGTCCGTAAGTAGATACAATGCTTTTATCTCCGCAGGCGGCGATGCAGTGTTAAGAAATCCAGAATTCACGGAGTGCCGGTAAGTAGTGACAATGCTTTTATCTTCGCAGGCGGAGGTGCAGCATGCCGAAAATGACCGCAGCCGATGGATCAGGTGAGTAGCACTGCGAGTTAAGGCTGCCTTGCTAACCTGCTGTTTCTTGTCTCTGAAGGTTCTGCTGTCGACTCGATGCAGGAATGGTGAGTATGCTTCTTGCAGATTCAGGATGCAGGAATGGTGAGTATGATTCTTGCAGATTCAGGATCGTAAGAAGAAAGGCTGGAACAGACTCGGTGAGCGTTCTGCTGCAGATGCAGAATAACGCGAAGCACGTTTCGTCTATCGGGTGTGGTTTAAATAGCCTTGGAGTGATGAGGCGTCTTCCTCCACGGCCCCGCCTAGGTAAGAAAAGAGTTCCAGTTCCAGAAGCTTTCTAGTGCTGAATCCAGGGAGTGGAGCTTGCCCCACCCAGGTAAGAAAGTAGTTCCTGTTCACAGAGGACTTCTAAGTGGCTGGTAAGTAAGCAGCATGGTCTGCTGCAGGTAAGTCCACCCAAGCATCTGCACACATATTATGAGCCCGGCGCTTCCAGTGCCGGGACCGATGATTCTGATGAGCCTGGTGCCACCGGCGCCAGGACCAGGTCCAAAAGGTCCCCGTGGGGACCGACTGGTGCCTAGGATTAGGGTTAGGGGCCTGCTTCCAAGGACGTTGGGCTGGTCCTGGCTCCTTGGAAGCAGTGATCATGACAGTACCCCTCCTCAAGGCCCCTCCTAAGCGTGTCTTCTCCGGGGGTTTTGGCTTGTCGGGGTGATTCAGATGGAATCTCTTGACCAGACGAGGTGCGTGGACATATTCTGAGGGTTCCCAAGACCTTTCCTGGGGGCCGTATCCTTTCCAATCAACCAGATAATATAACTTAGATTTGGAGATCTTGGAGTCTAGAATGTTCTTTACTTCGAATTCGAGTTCTCCGTCTACCAAAACAGGTTCTGGGAGTTCAGTCAATCGGGTTTCTGGTTGTACTGGTTTTAATAAGGAGACATGGAATACTGGATGTATTTTCATATACGCAGGTAATTCCAATTTGACCGCCACCGGATTAACTATGGTAGAGATGGGGTAAGGTCCAAGGTATCTCGGGTTGAAGGTGCGGGGTCCTTTTAGAGGCAGGTGCTTAGTGGATAACCAGACCTGATCTCCTACTGTGTAGTGAGGGGCCTCTTTACGGTGTCGATCTGCTCCCTTTTTGACTTGAGCTTTAGCTCTTTGCAGATGGGCAGTGGCTTCTTTAAAAGCACGGGTAATCTCAGAGTGCAAATGATCCACAGCAGGTATTTCGAATTCTTGGGGAGGATCCAGATTAGAGGTTCTAGGATGATATCCATATAATAGGAAGAAGGGAGTCTTCCCGGTTCCAGAATGAGTCGAATTGTTGTAAGCGTATTCAGCGATCCAAAGAATATCCTTCCAAGGGTTTTCAGTTTGTTGGAGCATGCAACGCAGATATTGCTCTAGAGTCTGATTTGTCCTCTCGGTTTGTCTGTCAGTTTGGGGATGGTGACTGGTTGAAAGTCTTACATCAATTTGGACTAGACGACAGCAACTTCGCCAAAAGTGGGAGATGAATTGACTTCCCCTATCGGAGATTAAAACCGAGGGAAAACCGTGTAACCGAACGATGTTTTCTAAGAATTCTTGGGCCAATACCGAAGCCGAAGGTAGGCCCTTCAGGGGAATGAAGTGAGCCATCTTGGAGAATAGATCCACGACTACTAAAATGGTATTATACCCTGAGCATGGAGGTAAATCCGTGATGAAATCCATGGACAGGGTATGCCATGGACAGGGAGGAATATCCAGAGGGTGTAAAAGGCCGGCTGGTTTCTCCTTCTGACTTTTATTCTGGGCACACACACCGCAGGAGATTACAAAGTCTCTAATATCCTTCTTCCATGATGGCCACCAGAAATGTCTCTTGATCTTTTCCATGGTTTTGGTAATGCCAGGGTGACCCTCCATTAGAGAGTCGTGATAACCGGAGATTACTTGTTTTTGTATTTTCTCACAGGGCAAGTACAATCGCCCTTGGAAATATGGTAGGTCTTGATCCACTGAGAATTCTTTTCCCTTTAATTGCCAGTCCTGCAAATCGGCCGGAGTTAGGAGTGACTTGACTGTAGTCTTGATGTCTTCAAAGGATTGAGCGCTGACCAACCCCAAAATCCTTTGTTCTGGGATTATGGGCATTGGTTCTGGATTGGTCAAATGTTCATCTACTCCCATCCGAGAGAGGGCATCTGCTTTTCCGTTTTTACTGCCGGGTCGATAAGTAATTATAAAGTCAAACTCAGCCAGAAACAGAGCCCAGCGAAGCTGTCTGGAAGACTGAGCTTTGGCCGTCTTCAGATATTGTAGATTGCGGTGATCAGTCATTACGGTGACTGTGTGTCTGGCTCCCAAAAGATAATGCCGCCAGGCTTTAAAGGACGATCTGATAGCTAAAAGTTCCTTGTCTGTAATTGAATAGTTGATCTCGGAAGCCGAGAATTTGCGGGACCAAAAGGCTACTGGATGTAATTGGTGTGTGACCGGATCTCTTTGTGATAACACTGCCCCCATAGCAAGACTAGAAGCATCCGTTTCCACGATGTAGGGGAGTTCTGGGCGAGGATGTTTTAGAACAGGTGCAGAAATGAATTTAGCTTTTAAGTCCTGAAAAGCTTGTTCTGCTTCAGTAGACCATTCAAAACGTTTGTTCTTCTTTAACAGAGCGGTGATGGGCTGGACTATCCGAGAGAATTCAGGAATGAATCTGCGGTAAAAGTTAGCGAAGCCTAACATGCTTTGAACTCCTTTTACCGAGGTTGGTGATGGCCACTTGATGATTGCATCGACCTTCTTTGAATCCATATGAACCCCATTAGGTGACAATATGAATCCCAGGAACTCAACTTCAGTTACGTTGAAAACGCATTTTTCAAGCTTGGCAAAAAGGTTATGTTGACGCAGTCTCTCGAGAACCTTTTTAACGTGTCTCTGATGTTCCTCTTCAGATGATGAATAGACAAGGATGTCATCAATGTAGACAAGAACACACACATCTATGAGTTCTCTAAGGACATTGTTCATAAAATACTGGAAAGCGGCAGGAGCGTTACAAAGTCCAAAGGGCATCACTTGATATTCGAATAGCCCATACTTGGTGCGAAAGGCCGTCTTCCACTCATCGCCTTCTTTTATTCGTACCAAGTGGTAGGCTCCTCTGAGATCCAACTTTGTATCTATACATGCTTCTTTGACTTGGTCCAGAAGTTCAGGGATCAAAGGTAACGGGTATCTGTTTTTAACGGTGATTTGATTCAGGGCGCAGTAATCTATACAAGTTCTAAGGTCTCCTTCCTTTTTCGGAACGAAGAACAAAGCCGAGGAAGCTGGAGATTTAGAAGGACGGATAAACCCGTTAGCTAGGTATTGGTCCAGATATTGCCTGAGGTGAAGATTCTCTGGCTTGGTGAGGGCATAAATCCTACTGCAAGGAGGAGTTGTTCCGGGTATCAGGTCTATTTGACAGTCGTAAGACCTATGAGGAGGCAGGGTGTTAGCTTGATCCTTCCGAAAGACATCTTGGAATTCTTGGTAGTCGGGAGGTAATGTGGGAACCTCAGAAGAGATTGCCGCCACTGAAACTTCAGGCCGAGGATAACAAGTGGTAAAACATCCTGGAAACTGAACCGTCTTTGCTCGCCAGTTGATCTGAGGATTGTGCTTCTCTAACCAAGGGATTCCCAGAATGATCTGGAACTGAGGGGCCTTGATCACATCGAACACGATTTTCTCCCGGTGTCCATCTTGGCTCACTAGCGTCACTTCTTGGGTGGCGTGCGTTACTGGTCCGGAGGCTATCTCCGTGCCATCCACTGTAGTAATGATGTCTTTTACTGCCTTAGGGACAAGGGGTAGATTCATCCTTGATGCCATTTCACGGTCCACATAATTGCCGATTGCTCCGCTGTCGATGTAAGCTTCAATTGCATGCAAACGATCCGGACGTGCAGGACTAATGAGGACCATGGGCACCACGAAGTGCGAGGTCACGGGACAGATCTTAACGCTCGGCAAGAGGACCTCTACACTTGCCGGGCTAGGTCGTTTCCCTGCTCAGAACTTGAGGTACTGGAATCTGCGGGTCCTACAGCCTTCTTAGCTGGTTTCACTGGACAGTCTCGAAGAAAGTGCCCCGAGTTCCCGCAATAGAGGCATAATTGCAGCTGTCTTCTTCTTTCCCGCTCCTTTTGGGTTAAAGGACCTTTCATCCCCCCTATTTGCATGGGTTCCACAGTGTCAGCTCCCTTAGTAGAAGTCTGTGGTTTGGAAAACACTCGGGTATCAAATTTAGAACTATCAGCCTTCCTGTTCTGTAATCTGTGGTCCAATTGGACGACTAAGTCAATATAGTCTGAACATTCTTGTGGAGGGTTCACAACTTGAGCTAACACATCCTTGAGCTCTCCACGCAGGCCTCTGTAGAAAAGCGTTATTCTCTTATCCTCGGGCCATTGAGTTTCCACTATGAGTCTGTTGAATGAGGCTATATAGGTCAAGAGGTCTTGATTACCCTGTCGTAATGAAAGAAGTTCATTGTCCAAGGCCTGCCCTTGTGCATGACTTGCAAACAGTTTCTCCATGCTGGACTGGAAGGCCTGGAAATCATGTAAAACCGGATCATCCTGGGTGACTAAAGGGATCGACCAATCTGCGGCGCTGCCACTGAGATAAGAAAGCACGAAAGCCACTTTGGTCTGGTCTGTTGGGAATGCAGCTGGTCGACATAAGAAATGTAAGCGGCACTGGTTGAGGAACACTGCAAATTTCTTTGGGTCACCAGAAAAACGTTCGGGC
Organism: Ambystoma mexicanum; assembly: GCF_040938575.1. Classification (NCBI taxonomy): domain Eukaryota; kingdom Metazoa; phylum Chordata; class Amphibia; order Caudata; family Ambystomatidae; genus Ambystoma; species Ambystoma mexicanum. The sequence goes on along the minus strand of NC_090929.1, from coordinate 90,946,759 downwards.
GGAGCCAAGGGCACATTACCAGGTAGATTGATTTGCACTGGATTTACAGATGATGCAGAAGGATAGCTTCCTCCTGGAGCGGGCAGGGGTGTCTGTCCTGCCTGCGTTTGTAGCAATTGCCTAGCAAGGTCCTCTGTTCGCTCCTTGGAAACTATCAGTTCTCTTCTTAGAGAGCTTGTTTCCTGACGAGCTGCATGTACTTCTGCTCTTAATTCCCCGAGCAACTGGGCTAAGTGATCAGTGTCTGAGGTTTCCATTGCGCCTGGGTAGGAGTTTTGCGGTGGGCTTCGCGTTCTGTAACGCTCACCTGATTCCCACGGAGGCGCTGATCTTGGCAGGAAGGTGTCTGTGACTCGAAAGGTGATGTGCAGAACCCGATGGGCTTCTGGGGTCGAACCTCTTCGCACTGTGTGTCGAACTCGTAGGGTGAGGTTTCTTAGATAGGTGAATGCTGGGCTCTCCATCTGCCTCTGGCGCAGGGCGCTGTTGCCAGTTCCTTCACTGGTGAAACATAGGCCTCTTGGACTCAGAAGACCGTTACGGTCGTTAACTGCACGAGCGGTGAGTTTCCAGACACCTTTTTAGTCTTTATAGTCTTTAGGTGCAAGGCACTTTAACATTGAACAGGACTTCGTATAATGCTTTTCTCCCTTTTGTCTTGCAGGACTCTTGAGGAAGATGGAGTGAAGCGCCTGGAAATGCGTGAGTAAATGCAAGCGCTCTAACTGTCTTTTCCCTTGCAGCGTAGTTCGTGCTGAAGAGACGCCGGAGTATTGCAGGCGTTCTATTGCGAAGAGCGCGATGGGCGTAAGTAAATACCTGTCTAATGTCTCTTCTTTTGTCTTTCAGAAGTTGGTTTGCAGCGCCGGAGTCCGCGGAATGTCCGTAAGTAGATACAATGCTTTTATCTCCGCAGGCGGCGATGCAGTGTGAAGAAATCCAGAATTCACGGAGTGCCGGTAAGTAGTGACAATGCTTTTATCTTCGCAGGCGGAGGTGCAGCATGCCGAAAATGACCGCAGCCGATGGATCAGGTGAGTAGCACTGCGAGTTAAGGCTGCCTTGCTAACCTGCTGTTTCTTGTCTCTGAAGGTTCTGCTGTCGACTCGATGCAGGAATGGTGAGTATGCTTCTTGCAGATTCAGGATGCAGGAATGGTGAGTATGATTCTTGCAGATTCAGGATCGTAAGAAGAAAGGCTGGAACAGACTCGGTGAGCGTTCTGCTGCAGATGCAGAATAACGCGAAGCACGTTTCGTCTATCGGGTGTGGTTTAAATAGCCTTGGAGTGATGAGGCGTCTTCCTCCACGGCCCCGCCTAGGTAAGAAAAGAGTTCCAGTTCCAGAAGCTTTCTAGTGCTGAATCCAGGGAGTGGAGCTTGCCCCACCCAGGTAAGAAAGTAGTTCCTGTTCACAGAGGACTTCTAAGTGGCTGGTAAGTAAGCAGCATGGTCTGCTGCAGGTAAGTCCACCCAAGCATCTGCACACATATTATGAGCCCGGCGCTTCCAGTGCCGGGACCGATGATTCTGATGAGCCTGGTGCCACCGGCGCCAGGACAAGGTCCAAAAGGTCCCCGTGGGGACCGGCTGGTGCCTAGGATTAGGGTTAGGGGCCTGCTTCCAAGGACGTTGGGCTGGTCCTGGCTCCTTGGAAGCAGTGATCATGACAGTGAGTTCTCTTGTGTCTTACCCTTGTTTTTCTTTTTGTGGCCCTTATGGGAAGAAGATTTAGCAGACTCCCCACCCTCCATATCTTTGGACTTTTTCCCTTCCTCCTGCTTACCAGGATGAGTTTTGTCCTTATGGGACACTCGATGTGACACCCATAAGTCTGCTGCAATGGCCAGCTTCTTAGGATCTATCTCCTTTGAATCGGCCAAATGCTGCTTAAGCTCCGGGGAAGAAGAAGCAAAAATGTGTTCCAGCATGACAAGATTTATCATGCCTTCGAAGGTAGAAACCTTATAACCTTCGACCCAGCCAGTTAAGTTCTTCAAGGATTCAGCGACATAAGATACCCAAGTACCACCTTCCTTTTTCTTATACTCTCGAAAACGCTTTAAATATTGGGCCGGAGTCTTCCCAAACTTTAAAATGAGAGTTTGCTTTAACATTGCGAAATCAGCTCGCTCAGCCTTCGACATTTCCATAATGGCACTACAGCCAGAATGGGGCAGTCTACTGAGCAACCACGCAATCTTATCAGCATTGTCAACTTCTTGAACCTCGCATGCATACTCAAACGCATTCAGCCAGTCCATAATGTCATTCCTTTCTTCATACACACTGAGCAGATCTTTCGGAAACCGTGGATGAGAGGAAGCCCCAGACCCATGTCCAGGACCCTTGGACCCATTTGCAACCTGAAGCTTGGCCAGTTCCAACTGGTGATCCCTGTCTTTCTGTTTTTCTGCCTGTTCGATTTTTAGTTTGGCTATGCTGAATTCAAGCTCCTGCTGCCTAAACCGCAGCTCTTGCTTCTTGAATTCAAGCATAGCCTCCCCATCAACACTGGCAGAGGAAACATTAGACATCACATCCTCCCTGTCCTCGTGGTCGCGATGGATCAGTGCAGCGGCAGAACCGTCGGTTCTACCAGTGAGAGCAGCCCCACCACCTTCCGCACTGTCCTCAGAAGTTATAGCGTCAAGCTGCGCTTCTTGCCACGCCACGATTCTTTGGATCATTTCCAATTTAGTGCCTTGAGAGGAAACACCTCTCTCCGCACACATCTTCTTCAATGTTTCTGATTTGGAAGCATTTAAAGTTAACAAGGTATTTGTTTCCATACTGTTTGATAGGACTATGGCCTTTTTAAAGTTATACTACAACAATTCACTACGTGTACTGGTTGGAATAACCTGAAATGCCTTCGTTCGAGCGCAACACTGGATACCTTCAGTCGTATCCCACCGCTGTACACCAATTTGTTAAGACGGATTTCTGAACTCTGTCCTGGTGGCGCAGAAGTTCAGAAGGCCAACCTAATTACTTGGAACAGGGTAACCTCTGGACGAGCCAGACCAATCAAGGTAGCGATCGCGGAGGTCAAGACTAGGTCTCAAGAGGGGTGAGGGTGACTGAAAGCCCGCAATGAGCACACAAAGCAAGAGCGCTTACAAACTACTCCAAACAGTTGTTATATCAAAAATAGATACACATTTATTTTAAGGCCTTTAAAACAATGACCGTAGCGAGAAAATCACAATATCACAATACTAAACCAACACATACCATATCAACACACTATATATACAAACACAACAGTCGCTAGCGTTATAAGCACGAAATGTGTAGTCCACCTGAAAGGGAAGGAAAACAGGCAGTGCGATAACGCTTTAGACTCAGTTCGCCTTCAGAGGCACCTAACTAGATGGAAGTCCGAGCCCTGCGAAGAGTGGAGCCTTGTGCTCAAAGTACCTGCCACGCCGGTGCCAACGGGCAAAAGGAGAAGCTCTTCGGAGGAAGTCAGGCAGTTCGGGTTAGTGCACAGCAGAAGGAGAACAGGTTCCGCAACTCAAGCGCAGCCTCCACAGCGAGCAGAAGCAGAGCGCGAGTACGGACAAAAGGGTGCTGTTTTTACACAGCGGGGAAAAGCAATGGGCTACTGCAGGAGGGCGACCAGATCTTAGCTAACTACTCACCGGTCCCCGAAGCAAGCAGACCCAGGCTTCTCCACGTTAGTTTCAGCAGCTGGCAGGTTCAGAAGAGCAGGGAACGCCTCGTAGTCGTGTAGAGCAAAAAGACGTCCCAATCGACGAAACCAGCACAGTTTGTTGCCGCAGCAGGACAACGGAGCGGCCGTGTGTATTCGAGCCAAATGTACACTCCTCCCTTCAGACTTGGGAACGCCAAGTGTACGAAGCGTGGGAGAGTGACAAGGACTCAAAATACAACACAACCTGGCGGCGGTTACAGAGCAGGACTCCCTTGTAAGCTGGTCAGTCAACTGGATGGCCCAGAGACACTTCCGAAGGCTTACTTGGCAGGAGTTGATGAAGTCGCCGGGAATAGCTGTTCCTGCTATCCCAAAGGTCGAAGCACCAGTACAGGCCTTCTGGTTCGATCAAGGGAGGAAAGGGTTTCACAGGACGACAGCAGTGCAAAGGAGGAGTCCTTGAGCGGGTCACCAGCGATTCCTCGGTCCAGTCTCTTGGTTGCAGGATACTTGGCTCCGGTATTCCTTCGTTCGTGAGAACACAGGAGATCGACATGGTAGTGGTGTTTCCAGCTCCCTCTTATCCACGGTTCCCTTCGCGCCAAAACGGAGGGGAGCCAATGGGAGATCCGCTCATCAACACACATACCATACGCGGACCAATCACGGACCACGGTGGTCCCAGGCATTCACACCACCCTAGACTCTCTGGCACCCAGGATGTGTATTGGGACCAGACATCCCAGCCCACACCCTGGAGGCACAAAAACGACATGTAGAAGCCCGCGAAAGCAACCACGTTTCGCGGGAAAGTACATGCCCAAATAAGGAAGGCCCCGGGTCGCTCGACCTGGGGAAGGTGAAGGGAGCAAGACGGTCAGTGGACAGGACAAAGGAGCCTCGTGGTCTGGCCATGTTGGGAGCCAGGCCACCATTTTGGGTTCAGTGCGAAAAACGCGCTCAGAACGCCAAAAGGAGCTCAAAATACACAAAACGATTGCTGCCACCATTCGAGTCCCTGAATGACTTGCACCGATCAAATACCATCCTAAAAGAGTATCTAGGGCCTGTAGAAGGCTAGAGACCCAAGAGAGCTGTAATTTAGCTTACAGTGCCCTCTTGTGTCATGTTGTGCGAAAGCCGCAACATGATAGAAGAAACTACGGGAAACAGCGTTCCCCGGTACTGACTGTCTTAAGGGCATGTCAGTTTCCCCGTAAGAAAGGAGCGAAAGCCCAGAGGAGTGCGGCAGAAGGCTGCACTTCTCTGGCAAAGTCAAGAACAAGGTGAAAAACAACAGCAAAAAGTTTAAGGGTTGCCACATGGAAGGAAAATTACCTACAATTATGAAATCTTTCCTAACACTGGGCAACCAAAAGAGTAACTAATATATATTTTTCTACCATGAAATAGTGTTTTCTTAAAAATGTTAAGAATTTGTTTGGCCTTAATTGTTGTTCCTTTGAAGGGGTTCCATGTGATAATGTCCCCGCAAAATGTTGCCGAAAAAGTGCCATTTTATTTTTTTGCGGGAACATTATTACATGGAGAATGCGGGGGACACTGCTGCAACACCACAAAACCTTTTCTTTTCTTCAAAGGGGGGCAGGGGATACCCCCGCTCCCCTTGATCCCATATATATGATCACCATATATAATGTCACCATGCCCTTTTCCCGGCAACATTATTTATGGTGACCATATATTTGGGGATAATATTACCGGATACCTTTTAAGGACCGTTTCTGGAAATTCACTATTATACTGAAAGAATTCCCTGGTACCCAGCAGCAATAGGTGTGCGGGAGACGCGAGTGCCCCACAGACTGTTGACGCTTTTTGTCTGTCCTAGTCGTACTCAACCCAGTGCCAGGGTTGTATTTCTCTCTCGCACCCTTTAACGTGATAAATGATGTTTAGTTGTTAGGTGTGCTCCTTGCCATTAGTCTATTTGCAAGCTTATGTAGTACCCTCACAAAAGCGGAAATGGCACTAGGAGACTGACCAGGTGTGGTGTTGGAGAGAAATGAGGGACACAGATCAGGGGTGGAACAACACATGGCAGTCATGTGGGATGGGAAATATGTGAAAAATGTGTAGCCGTGAGACAGTCTTCGATGTGTAGTATGTTCATTACAGCCATACATTGTGGTGATGGTTTGTGCATGTCTGTGCATTTGACATCTGCAAAAGCGCATGTGAATGATTTTGGTTTTTCGTGCGTAGTGTATATGTCACTGCTCCGTTGTGTGTTTGTGTGCCTGTGGCCTCGATCATGTCCATCTCACTGCGACCTTTAAATAGAATTGGACGTTGTGGTGTCCCCACTCGGGGCCAGGTGCGCTACGCAGTAAAGAAAGAGGGCCGACACGGAGGGCTGCTAAATACGTGCTCCTTTATTCAAACTCGAACTGAACTAACCCCACCCTCCCGCGTCACTTCCCGTTCCTCCCGCTCCCCAAGTCTATCCCACCCTCATTGCCCCGAAGACATCAACGTGACATCTCCCCCCTTTTTAAACAGTTACCAAACTCTTCGCAACATGCGGCGGTCTGGTGAGCCTCTAGTCCATTTCCTCGATCCATCGACGAGGTCTGTTCCGGGCTCGCTACGGTCGTGCTGGCCCAGGTCTCAGCGACGTCACACTCTCAGCAATTCCTGATACTGCGTCCTGCTCGGACTCATCCGACTCCCACTGGTCATCCACATAGCGGTTGTCTGACTCCTAATCCGGTGGAACCAGCACTCTCCCACTCAAACGTCTCATCCATGCTTGCGGAAGTCCCTTGAAGTGGAAGGAGTTGCGCGTTACTGCTCCAGTTGACCCTTGGGCAGTGATCATCGACCCCTTCTTTTGTGTTCCCAGAAGAGGCTCCTCTCGAAATGCTGCAGTGTGTTTGTGGGTCGAGGGTTGTCGAACTGCCACTATGTCCCCTATCTCTATTTGAGAAGGTTGAGCCCGCCTGCGGGCGTCGGCATATTCTTTCATGCGGTTCTTGGCAGCTTCATCTCACTCTCTGACCTCGAGGTCTACTGCCGGTCGTGGACTGGTTGCCTCCGCCTGTGGAAGTCGTGTCTGCGTGTTCCGTCCAAACATGAGCTCGGCAGGTGTCTTTCCTGTTGTGCTGTGGGGTGTCCCACGGTAGTCTCTCAACAGCTGATTCAAAGAAGTCTGCTGCAAACGCCTCCCATATGTTCTGCGGGAGTTCTGACATGCGCAGGGGTTCAGGGTGTCGGTTGGGTGTGATGAGACAGCATGTAGGACATGCTCTTAGGGCGGTCTCTACCCGGGCGTCCATGTGGGGAAACCAGACCTTCTGGCGAAGCATGCGATGGGTGGAGACTATGCCTCTGTGAGTCTCGTGCGCAAGGTTGATGACTTTCACTCTCATGGCTTCCAGGATCACTAGTTTGCAGTCCTTGAGTAGTAGTCGGTCTTCCGACACTGCTAGGTCCTCTTTCACTAAGATGAGCCATTGAACATCTTCCCGTGGATCAAACTGTGCTAGGATGGCGCCCAGACCCACGGGACTGGCGTCGACCGTCAGTTCTGTCTTCCTGTTGGGGTCGTAGTACAACATGTTGTCAGCCTTTGCGACTCTCTCCCACATTGTATCGAAGGCACCATGGCAGTCGTTGGTCCATTCAAATTTTTCATTTTGATGGGTCAATTTCCTCAGCGGCTCGCTGACCGAGGCGAAGTCCCTGATGTATCTGCTACAGTAGCTGGCTAGGCCCAGAAACGATTGAAGTTCAGAAACGTTGGTCGGGGCTGCAGTGTCGTTTAGGGCTGACACTTTGTCCGGGTCCGGGGTCATCCCAGATTCCGAGAACACCTGGCTGAAAAATTTCAGAGTGTTTTTCCGGAACTCACATTTGTCCCTATTTAGCGTGAGGTTGGCATCATGTAGTGCTTTACAGACTTTCATGAGGGTCTCGTTGTGTTTGTTGACGTCAGTTCCGAACACCAAGATGTCATCCGAATAGTTGAGGCAGTTCGGGATGTGTTTTATTATGTTGTGAACCTCTGCTTGAAATGTTTCCGCTGCTGAGGACACCCCGAAACTCAGCCTTTTATACCTGAAGAGGCCAACGTGAGTGACAAAGGTGGTTATGTTGCGGCTCTCTGGATGTAACACCAGCTGGTGTTATCCCTTTTGTAGATCCGGTTTAGAGAAGACCTTTGCCCTGTTCAGCAGGTGGATCATGTCGGTGATTTGTGGCGCGGGGTATCTCTCTCTTTGGATGGCTTGGTTCGGACGCTGCATGCCAACGCATAGTCTGATGGCTTCGGATCCTTTCTTCGGGACTGGGACGATTGGGGAAACCCATGTGGTGGGCCCCGTGGCCTTCTCGATGATGTCCTGTTCCAGCAGTTTCTTCAGCTCATCCTCCACCTTCTTTTGAATGTTGACGGGGATTCCGCGGTATGGTTGGGCTGCTGGGCGTATGGATTCATCTACATGTAGTTTGATCTGCCGATTTCTGATTTTTCCGGTTCCTTTAAATATCTTGGGATACAAGTTGTTTATCATTTCCACGGGATCTATGTATTTGTGGACCATTATGTTATAGAGTACGTGTATTAGACCCATATCAGCGGCTGCCTTGAAGCTTAGAACACAACCACTGTCTGTCTCTGTGGCCAGAACATGTATAGGAACTTTAATTTCTTGTCCCTTATAGCGGCATAGTCCGTTGAATTGTCCCTTGCACTTCAGAGGAGTTTTTCTCCGTAGGTGTAGATGTGAACCGTGGCTAGCTGGAGCTTGGGTTTTGGTTTTAGTTCAGCAAATATTTGTTCACTTACCACATTGACAGTGGCACCGGTGTCTATGAGTAATTCGGTTGGTCTTTCTTGTAGCTTTATGATGAGTGTCGGGCTGTGGGCCGTCGCAGTGGGGTTTCCCAGGGCATAGACGTATGCCTTCTTTTTCTGGTCACTCCCCGATGAGCTAGGATCGGACTCGGTAGGGGACTGTTCTACCAAGTAGCGTACGTGCCATCGCGATCTTCTCTCTGGTCGAGCACGCATCACGAATCTCCTCCTTTCCCTCCTTTGCGGTCGGTCTTCACCAGATTCTTTGTCCCTCTGATCACTCGGAGCTTGGTTCTGGGTGTTGGAGGTGCTCGGGTGGGGTTGGTGTTGGACTGTCCCCCGTAGCGACTCCTCGTGCAAGCGGTGTTATCTCTGGGCCGCTCTCTTCCTCGGTCCCGGAACAGCCTACATACTGCCTTGAAGTGGCCTTCCTCGCCGCACAACGTGCAGCGTTGTCCGACAGCAGGGCATGTCATCTCATGTGGGTACTCGGATCCGCACTTGTAACAGAAGAGTTCTTCCGACTTCTTTTCCAGTTGCAGCTTGTTTAGGTTTTCTCCAGCGGTGTTGGTCCCGAAACTCTCCACTTGAGAGTCGATGGCTCTTTCAACCCTGGCCAGCGCCAGGATCTCTTCTAGTGTGTGGGATTTCTGGAGCAGTTTCCTGCGGAAAGCTTGAGACTCACAGCCTGATATGATTTGTGACCTTAAGGCCTCGGTGTTCGAATAGTTGGCAAAATCGCAGTGTTTCAGCTTGGTGCGAAGTCGCATTACGTATGCATCCATCGTCTCCCCTTTTGCCTGTTTCGTGGTGTGGAACAAATGTCTTTCGTAATCAACATTGGTATGCAGCGCAAAGTAGGCCGCCAGTGCGTCCTTGAGATCCTGTATGGAGTCTATGGAATCTTGCCGCATCTCGTCTATGATATCACGGGTGGCAGAGCCTACTGCCAACTTCAAAAGGCACATTTGCCTTGCGTCTGCGACAGGTCCCGTGGCTCCCATGTAGAGATCAAAGTCCCTAATCCATTTGGTCCATCGGGGACCCATGTTGCTAATATCAGTTACGTCGAAAGCACCCGGCATCTGGGCGGCTAGAGTGTCTGGTAACTGGTATGGCACGTGGTCTGGTGCCGGGGCACTGGTGCTGGGGGCCCATTCCCTTGAGCTTGCACTCCTTGGCCGTCGTCCTGCCCTGACATCGTGGTGGGTGGGCGTCCACTTGCTGGGTCTTCCTTGTGGGTGGTAGCTTCTTAACCGTTGTGGAATGGCTGCCTGGTGTGGCAAGAGCACCATCCACTGGTCCTCCACTTGCAGGGTGTTTAGTGGCACCACTCACTATCCTCTTGATTCTTCCCTTACCTCGTGGGGCTTGGGGTATCACATGTGTGTCCCTGGTGCACACTTGCCCCTAATGCAGGCTAGGGGCAATGCAGGTTCCCTTGTCTATGCTGGCACATGCCCTGCGGGTCAATCGTACCTCGCTTCCTTCTCCTGGGCGGGGCGGGGCTCTCAGCTCCAACGCACGTGTTCACCGCTGCGGTCCGGCTTCTCCGTCGGGAAGCAGGCGAGCTCCGGCTCCTGCCGCGTCCTTCTCCCTGCAGCTGCGTAGGAGATCGGGCGGGGCTGCGGCTCCTCCACGTGCGTCTCCCTCCATCCTGCGGCTTGTCCGTGCCTTCGAGTGCTCGACACCTTGTTGCGGGTGCGTTAGGTGGGCTGTGTCTCTCTCTCACGGGGGGTGGACACGCCGCTCCTCATCCCACCTTCGTCGCCATTGTGGTGTCCCCTCTCGGGGCCAAGGCCGACACGGAGGGCTGCTAAATACGTGCTCCTTTATTCAAACTCCAACTCGAACTGAACTAACCCCACCCTCCCGTGTCACTTCCCGTTCCTCCCGCTCCCCAAGTCCATCCCGCCCTCGTTGCCCCAGAGACATCAACGTGACAGACGTTCTTGCAAACGTACACTTTAATACTCATGATGCACAGGAGAGGGGGCGTATTCAAGTTGGTCTCACCTCCACTTCAAGCGAAGCTGGAGCCATTGCAAACACACCAAGACCGCTAAATCGACAGCCCTGAATCAAAAGGTGCTCTCATTGGAGCATTCACCCTCCGTCAACCGATTCCTCCTCATATCTCTCCAAATTGCACAATCTGCGCACAGAAGCAATTGTCTAGAAACACACCGCACTAACCGAGTGACACACCACTGCTCGATTCTCTAGCAGAATCACACATCCTTACGCCAGCGCTTTGCTAGGTCCAGGCAGTGCTGGTTCTAGCTGAATTATCTTCGAGTTTCACTTTTGGATGAAACACACGCCCCTGGCTTCTCTGGAGCACTGTTGTGGTTCTTCCCGCACCTCAGCGGGGGTCTGTGAGCCCCCTCCCTCCACAGACTTTACTCGGACACGTCCATGTGGTTCGGGCTCCCGGGTCACTCTAAGCAGCCGGGAACCCCCCCACTTTATTTATACTGCACGCGGCGGAGTGCACCGTCACTCTGCCGCGTGCGTGCAGCCCTTAAAGGGGCAGCATCACACTCCTCCTTTTTCATAACAAAGCAAAACAAATGACCAAGGGATTACTATCTACCACACAATTAACTTCACTGCAAACAAACCCAGGAGCCCCTTTTAATAGCAGCCACCCGGGTCCCCCGGACATTCAAGACTCCCACTCCCAGTCTTTGTTCTAACACGTAATCAGTGAGGCGGGCAGGTTTCCCTCGCCCAGCCCTCTTGGGTTACCTCCTGCCAACGTCTCTGCTCAGAGTCCCTTCGCTAGCCAGCTCACGGGCTGGGGATCCTGGCAAGCATAGGGGACCACTGCCATTGTCCGGTACCTCCACCACTTGCCCACTGGGCACCGGTTCAGTTCTCGGTTCTCCCAGCCGTTTGAAGAAGCTAGCATTTCTTGTCACTGAGGTGTTTCCATCGGAGGCAGTCACCATCGACCCTTTTACAGCCACCATGTCCAAGGGTTCCGGTTCATAGGTCAAGGACAACTTCCCTTGAGGGTGTTGGTTTCTCACCAGCACCTCATCCCCGGGCACCAGTCTCTGTGGCCTCAGTCCGCTCTGTAGGTTTTCCTGCGCAGTTTTCTCATGGCACTCCCGCTCAACTTCCTCATTCTATCACAGTGGGCTCCCACTCAACAATTTCTGGCAGCAGATCTCGTAGGCACCGCTGGAACATTGCCTCAGCCAGGGCCACCCCCGTAGATGTATGGGTGGTGGTTCGGTATCCCCTCAGGAATTTGTACAGAGCCCTTTCCAGGCACTTGCCTTCTCCTTGTGCAATGCGAAACACCTTGTTGAGAGTCCGCATCATCCTCTCTGCCTCCCCGTTGGCTCTCGGCCACAGCGGGTTTACTTTGCGGTGGTGCATGCCATACTCCATCAGCCCAGCGAAGCTCTCACCCTGGAAGGGTGGGCCTTTGTCAGAGCATAACACCCTTGGCAGTCCATGAGTGGGGAAAATCTTTTCAATTGCCACCACCACCTCGTCGAAAGCCACTGACTCAATGAACTCTACTTCCGGATAGCGGGACCACTCGTCCACCACCACCAGGAAGTGGGTGCCCAATTGACGTGGACCCAAAGTCTGCGTGGACCACTTCCCACAGTTTGGTCCCTTGCGGCATGGTCTCAATTTCAGGCTCCCTCTGGGCTGGGGGAGGCCGCATGGCACCACACACGGGACGCCACAAATTCTTTTACCCTCCGCTCAAGGTCTAGGAACCAGACCTTCTGGCGTAGGCGTGCTTTGGTCTTCGCCGCACCTAGGTGTTCTTGATGGCCCAGCACGATCATCTGCTGTGTCCGGCTCTGGGGGATGACGATGCGGTCTCCTCTTAGCAGTAGGCTGTTCTCAGAGAAGGGTGGCTCCCCCCGAACTCTCCACAGTTGTTCCAGTGTGGACTTGGCCTCCTGGGTTCTTTTCGCCAGGGAGTCTATGACCATCTGCCATGAGTCCTGCTGTATGGCCGCCTTGAGTATCCGGAACCAGTCAACCTCCACCGATGCCTGTTTGAGTTCTTTCACTGGCCCAGAGTTGGGTGTTGCAGCCTCTACCACGAGCTGCACATGTTCGTCGGTCTCATCGGCACACGTGGATGGCACCCCGCCAGTGCCCTCTCGCGGGTGTCTTGAGAGATAGTCTGCTGCATTGTTACTCCCTGGCCTGTACCCCAGAGACACCCCATATTCTAACAGGGCCAACATCCAACGTTCTATTCTGGCCAGAGGTTTGGATGATGATCCCGCCAGTATGGGTAGCAGTGGTTTATGATCTGTAACCACTGTTACGGGTCGTCCCAGGACATAGAGTCGGAAGTGGCGGCAGCCCCACAGCATAACCAGAGCCTCCCGCTCGATTTGGGGGTACCATTGTTCGGTCTCGGACAGCGCTTTGCTGGCATAAGCGATGGGGCAAACTTCTTGATTCGTGTCAATCTGCATCAGAAAGGCCCCAAGGCCAAAGGGACTAGCGTTCACCACTATTTCGGACTCCAGGGGGGGATTGAAAAATGCCATTATGTCTTCCGCCGTGAGGGCTCCCTTGATGTCATCAAAGGCCGCCTGCTCGAATGGTCCCCACTGCCAGGCCATGTCCTTTTTGGTGAGGGCCCCAAGGGGCTCTGATCTCTGTGCCAAGTTCCTGATGAAACGGCCACAGTACGTGACCATTCCCAGGAAACTCCTCAATTCCGAGACATTCTTAGGGGCTCGGGCCTCCACGATGTCTTTTACCTTGTGCAGGTCAGGAGACACGCCACCCACCCTGAAGACGAACCCAAAGAACTTGATGGTTTTCCTCATTAACTCGCACTTATCCCGGTGTAGGGTCAGGCCCAAAGACTGGAGGCGTTCAAAGGTCTTAGCCAGCCTGGCAAGGTGTTCCGGTTCCGACTTGGCAAACACGAGAATGTCATCATTGATGTTTAGTACGCCGTCTAGGTCTGCCAGCACCCCCCAAATGATGTTCTAAAATACTTCGGCCACTGATGACACCCCGAAACTCAGTCTTTTATATCTGTAGAGGACCCTATGGGTGGTGAAAGTTGTTATATACCTCCATTCGGGGTGTAGCACCACCTGATGATACCCAGCACGGAGGTCCAGCTTCGAGAAGAACCGGTCACCCTGTAGTTCCGTAATGATGTCATCAATCGTGGGCGTCAGGTGTTGCCCCCTTTTTAATGGCCCTGTTGCGCAGACGCATGTCCACACAGATGCAAACAGAGGTTGTTTTGGCTTCCGGGATACCACAATCGGAGACACCCATGGTTTTGGCCCCCTAACCTTCTCGATTATGTCTAGCCTGACCAAATTGTCCAGCTCCTTATCCACCAGTTCTCTGAGGTGAAATCGGACTCGTCTGTGTTTGAGGGAAATGGACTGAACCGAGTCATCTATATGCAACTTCACCGGCTCACCAGCCATTCGCCCAATCCCTTCAAAGAGAGCTGCATATTTCTCCAGGAGTACCCGAGTGTCATCAACGTATACAGAATAAGCGAAGGTGACAATGCCCAATGCCTCTGCCACTGCCCAACTCAGCAAGGTGTTGCTGCTGACTGGAGTCACGTATAATCGGGCCCTTATTGCTGACCCACCATGTTTCACATCGGCAATGAACGCTCCGTCCATCGGGATAGGATCTGCGCCTCGAAAGGTGAATATGCGTGCCCTGGGCATGGTCAGGCTGGGTGGACTCACCATGGCGTCATAGTGCTCTTGGGCCATGACATTCACTGATGCACCAGTGTCCACCAGGACGGGGACGGAGTGATCATTCACGAGCACCTGGCATCGAGGTTGTCAGCTTGTTTTCACCCTCGATACTCCCACGCTGGAGACAAAGAAGACATTTTCTTCCTCCTCCTCTTCCTCCTCCTGGGATGGTTTGTCTTCTTTTTGATCAACTTGAGCAACATTGGATGAGCGCTGCTGCCGGAAGAACCCCGCCCTCACTGGGCCTCGAGGGACTACCACTGGGGTAGTGGCTCTGAACATTCTTGCATAGTGGTCGCCACCCCCACACCTGCCACACGTCTTTCCCGCCGATGGGCAATCTGCAGGATGAGGTAAATCATACCCACACTTGGAGCATGAGTTCACTGGGGCTGACCCCTTCTCTCGATTCATCCCCCAACGTCTGGCTCCTCTGCCACGTCCCACCGCACAGACATCTTCCATTTTACTGGGACGCCCCCCAGCCTCCATGCGGGACGCATGCAGATCGGAAACCTCCTGCCACTGCCCCAGCTCCAGGATGCTTGGAAGGGTGATGCCCGGCTCCCTCAGGACTTGTCTACGCAATTTTCCAGATGTGCACCCTGGATTAGTTGGTTTCTAATCATAGTCTCTGGGTCAACCCATGCACATGGCACCGCCAGCCTCCTCAACCTCCCATAGAAAGTGTCTAATGTCTAATCATCTTTCTGGTGTGCCGCCCCTATGAGGACCCTCTCATAATCTGCGTTTACAAGGGGGAGAAAATAGTCATGGAGAGCATCTTTGGCCGCAGCATAGATGATGTCACGTAGTTGAAGAGACAAAAATACCTCGTGCACCGCCGGCCCTGCACAGTACAGCAAGGTGGCCAACTTGCTGTCATCATTAGTCTCCATAGTGGCCCTGAAATGAAATACATTTCTAGTCTGTCCATCCGCATCTTCCAGCGTGGCCCCAGGCTCGAAGGTGCACCTGAGATATCAAACTCAGGCATTGGTGGTAGCACACCTGGGGGTCTTGCCCCGGGTTGTTGTTGTGCAGCCATTGCAAGGGGCTGTGCTGGAGGTTGGACTGGTGGCACAGGAGGCTGCGCTTGAGGTGCAGCAGGTAATGCATGGGGCTGCGCTGGAGGTTGAACAGCCACTGCAGGGGGCTGTGCTGGAGGTTGAGCTGGCAATGCAGGGGGCTGCGCTGGAGGTTGGGCTGGTAATGGGTGAGCTTGCGCCTGAGGCTGACCTTGCGCAGGAGGTGGTTGTTGGTCTACTTGCTGTTGAGGCGCCGCCTGTACATCACCATCCATGGCACTTAGCGCACGAGCAACCTTCCCTTGGCACACAAAGGCCGCAACTCATGCCACTTTCCTTGCAGGCTAGATGGAAGTCACCAACCCCTTGACCAGTTGAACCCAGCAGAATGTCCAAGAGTTGTCACCAGGAGGAAGTCACCACCAAATGCGCAGTGTTAGTTCCACACCCATGTGGGTGAGAGTCCCAAAAATGGAGCCAAGTGGCCCAGAGTTTATCCCACAAGCCTAGCAGGCACCCACTGGATCCACCATTCACTCAGTGAAAAGACGATGAAAATATGCAACATTCTCATCAAAACCACATCATATGGTATAAGCAACCTTCCGCTGCTAAGTGTTCCAAAAATTGGCCCTGGATGGCCTATAAGTACTTCAATATTGAAGCCGCGACCTTCCTAGGCCCGGTCACAAAATGGCCGCTGACCGCGTGGTCTGCACCCTTCCCTTCGGCATATTCAGACGGTGAAAATGTTATGAAAATAAAAACAAAATCACTGCTGATATCACTGCCCGGCCCGGAATGCAGTCCCGCTTCGTCGCCACTGTTGTGGTTCTTCCCGCACCTTCGCAGGGGTCCGTGAGCCGTCTCCCTCCATAGACTTCACTCGGACACGTCCGTGTGGTTCGGGCTCTCGGTCACTCTAAGCAGCCAGGAACGCCCCCTTTATTTGTACTGCATGCGGCGGAGTGACGTTGGACTTAAAGGGGCAGCATCACAAGCACTACCCATCTAGAATCACACAGGCACTCAGGTTTCTGGTACTTCCGGCTTGCAGGCATCACCCGGGGATTGGCATCTGCCTTTTCATCTTTGACATTAAAAACCCACCCTCCCTCTTTCCTTATGGGTCTCTAGCAGCAATGCTTCCAAAATGGCAGAAGTGTGCATTATCAGACCATCCTCATTGCATTACATCCACAAATTGGGAGGTGAATGCTGTTTGTGTGACATGTACAGCAGTACTAAAGTGTTGTGTTGGGTTTTATGCATATGATTCACCTGAAAATGCTGTTGGTCTTTCTGTCTTGTGTGCATGATATATGTTTGTGCACAAGTAATTTGCATAGGTGCATGTAAAACGTGTTATTGTCTTGTGCTGTGTCTTTCAGGCGCACCCCAGTTCCGTGTGTGCAGACTTACGTAACTGCAGTCAAGATTAGTGCATCCACCTCTCGATCCATCCATGTACCTCCCCATCTCTTTCTCCATCCATCCTTCGAGCTGGCCATTCCTGCATCTCAATCCCCTCCTCCAACCCACACCAATCCCTCCCTCTATTCAGCCCACACTCTGTCCATCAATCCACCTTCCTGTACATCCATCCCTCCATCCATCCCTCGAGCTGCCCAAGCCTGCATCTCTCAATCACCTCCTCCAACCACCATCAATCCCTCCCTCCAGCCCACCCTCTATCCATCAATCCATCTGCTTGTGCATCCACCCCCTCCATCTTTCATTCCATCCATCCCTTTGAGCTGCCCATGCCTGCATCTCTCAATCCCCTCCAACCCCCACCAATCCCTCGCTCCATTCAGCACACACTGTCCATCAATCCATCTGCCTGTACATCCCTCTCTCCCTCCCTCCATCCCTTGAGCTGCCCATGCCTGCATCTCTCAATCCCCCTCCTCCGACCTCCACCAATCCCTCCATTCAGACCACACTCTATTCATCAATCCATCTGCCTGTACATCCCCCTCTCTCTCTCTCCCTCCCTCCCTGCCTCCCTCCATTCCTCGAGCTGCCCATGCCTGCATCTCTGGATCTCCTCCTCCAAGCCCCATTAATCCCTCCCTCCATTCAGCCCACACTCTATCCATCAAGTCATCTGCCTGTTCATCCCCCCTCGCTCCATCCATCCATCCCTCGAGTCGCCCATGCCTGCATCTCTCAATCCCCTCCTCCAACCACCATCAACCCCACCCTCAATCCATCAATCCATCTGCTTGTGCACCACCACAACATCCTTTTTTTCCCCGGGGAGGACAACAGGGACGCCCGAAGAAACGGCCCCAGCAACAAGGACAATACATGAGAACACGGCAATGGTACTCAAACCAGCCCTGAAACAACAGATTCCCATTTTCAATCTATCTTCAAGAACATTGACCCGTCCGAAGAAACTTTACTGGAAAAAGGTTTGTCCTTTGTGCCTTCAGCTCGAGCCAACCCTTTCCAAGCTGAGATGGAGATGAAGAGATTCTTTCGTAACATCAAACTCAAGTACTTTTTTGAAGTGTACTTACCTGACCATCAGGAATCGACATCTAGCAACGACAAAGTACCAGAGAACATCACTGGTTTCAAGCCCAAATCAGTTTTCATGCCACCACCTCATACCATACCAGCTGAGTTTAAAACTTTTGAGAAACTTGCCACTAAAACACTGACCGAAGGTCTGGCCCACAAAAATGACTAACAAGACAACTTAACTCGGGAAGAAAGAAAATCTTTGCTTGACCTCAACCAAGATTCCACCATAACTTTACAACCTGCTGATAAAGGAGGTGGAATTGCCATTATGGAAACAACTGACTATGATAAAGAATGTCTGCGCCTTTTGGCCGATGAAACATCTTACAAGATCTTGGGCGGAGACCCTACCACCAGACTCCAGGAAGAAATTACCAACTTAACCAAACACGCCGAACAAGAAGGTTGGATCTGTGAGGGTGAGCGCCATTTCTTAAACAAACCACATCCACGAATCCCAGCGTTCTACATCCTACCCAAAATCCACAAAAATCCAACACACCCGCCAGTCAGACCTATAGTCTCGGCTTGTGACTCTGTGTTAGAGCCTCTATCATTATACACAGATTTCTTCCTAAAACTCTTTGTGGGCTTAATGCCATCAAGGATTCTACGAATGTTCTACAAATCTTACAAGAACTTGATTTACCTCAACATTGTATTCTGGCCACGATGGATGTTGAAGCTCTATACACATCTATAGCGCAAAGAGGAGGTTTGGAAGCTCTTGAAATCTGTCTTAATAGAAGGATTGATGTGACTTCACCACCCACCGAATTTATTTTGGAATGCGTTAGACTCGCTATGTCAGAGAATTTCTTTTTATTCAAGGACCAACTATATCAACAAATAAAAGGTGTCAGCATGGGGGCAACCTTTGCCCCTGATGTCGCCAATTTATGTATGGCTCAATACGAAACAGACCATATATACAACAACCCCTACAGGTCTAACATACTTCTGTGGCGTCGATATATTGATGATGTTTTACTGATATGGACTGGTACAGAAGAAGATTTGGGCCATTTTCACCTTCGGCTGAACGCTTGCAATGATCATATTCGGTTCACTATCGATTGGAGCTACCGGGCTGTGGATTTTCTGGATTTGCAAATATACAGATCAGGAAACAGCCTCAAAACTGAACTTGACAGGAAACCCACTGACCGGAATAGCTTACTGCATTTTTCCAGTTATCACCCTCAGGGTTTAAAATATAATCTACCCTATGGCCAGTTCCTTAGAATCAGACAGAATTGTTCAGATAAAGAAAAATACAAGCAACATGCCGACGGCCTACAAAATCGTTTAAAAGAGAGGGGATATCCGAAAAAAACCATAAGACAAGCCAGAAAAATGGCTCTGAACACAAACAGAACAATATGCTTGACACCAAAGGAGAAAAAAAAAGTGAACAGACTTGTCTGCGTCACCACATACAGCCCTGTGAGCAATCTCACCAATCAAACTATTAACAAATACTGCCATTTGATAAAAAAAACAAGGGTACTCTAGAGAGAAAGCCCATTTTTGCCTTTAAAAAGAACAAAAACTTGAGAGACTCTTTGGTCCACACTTACATCGAAGAAAACAAAAATCCAAATTCACTGTAGGATCTTCCCAGTGTTGTTGGACATTATCGATGTGGGAACTGTGTGGCATGCCGCGCTACACTACCCCCACCAAAACTTTTGTCTATAAGGACTATCATCACAATCTGCAGACCCATACCAACTGCAATAGTAAATTTGTGATCTATGGGATACAATGCCCCTGCCATCTGTTATACGTAGGCAAGACCGCGAGACCAGTGAAGCAGCAAATATCTGAACATAGGTCTTGTATTAAGAACAAAACACCGGACAAAGCCCATGGTCGAACATTTCAGCCGACTAGGACACACCAATGAAGACATCTCATGGACCATAATCCAACAATTAACTCCACAAAAGAGAGGAGGAGACAGGGACAAAGCCCTTACGAGGCTCGAACAGCATTTTGTCCATAAATTAGACACTGTGAAAACAGGACTGAATGTCTCTGTGGAATGGAAACACTTCTATAGCTAGTGAATAACTACTGACATTTTCACCTTAGCTAGACATCTACATTGTGTACCCGAGAGGGGTGCCCACCCTTCTACATGAGACTTGCTTGTGATGGTGGCATAAAATCACTACCTCCTTAGATCCCCCTTGACACACATATCAACGCTGCTTTGGGCTCCCACAGGATGTCTTCCACTTTAGAAGCGGGTGTGTATGTACAAAAATACATCCGCTTTCTGACTTAGTCAGTTCTGAAAAACACACAGCAAATTAAACAACAATGTTTCAATGTTTGATTGTACCGCTGCATTTTGAATATTCCAAAATGTACTATCATTATAGCCTATAAAAAATGTATACCTTTGCATATTCATTGTGTACCTAGGAACATGTGGTTTCAATCATGTTAATATAGTTGTGCTACTCCAACGCAAGCCGGGGAGAATTATCTATTTGTTAAAACAAGCTTTCTACAATTGTGTCATGAAAAGCTGTTGATGTGAATTGATAATTGAGGCATTAAGTGGGGCAAAACACCAAAGTGCTTTTATACTCATGCACTTGTGATTACACTTACGCACGACCTCGTACACACAGATGCTAATCAAGACCTTGTGGTTTAGGAGACATAAATGTATGACCCTTATACACTCAGCCAATGTATCTGAGGGCATTATGTAGTCCAGTAGTGGGGCATGCCATTATATTCACATAATATTACATAAAACTCCTTTTTTACTCATAGGAGTTTGTCCCTACCACTTAAGAGAATTTGGGCCATGTTTGGGTCTTTTTTCGTTATTTAGCAGACACCAGCTCCTTCGCATTCAGCCTAACTCCAATACAGCATAGAATGCAGTACGCGCACACTGCCCTACACTCGGGCATTCCTGCACACCGAATTCTGTGTGCAGTGTTCAACATGCTAGCCGATGTTTTGAGGCGTAAGCACATGCGTTTTACATTTGGCCTTCCCGTCAGTAGGTACATTTGACTTAGGTGCAGGTTCCATTCCTTCACCAAGCTTTCTGCAGCACACGCGCCTACGGCACGTTTACATTTTTGTTTCTCGTGTCTCTTGCTGCTTACCCTCAAGGCCCGCCCATCCTCCTATTTGGCAGCTGTTCATTTGCCATCCGTCAAATGACGCACCAGCAGGGGAGCGCCAAGGCCTATCCAATCAGGGTGGTTTGCGGGTATGTTTACCCGCTGTCTCCACAGAAACGGTTTCATTCTCTTGTTGCCGGAGATGTTGTGCAGCTCAGCTCCAGCCGATCGCGAATGGAACAGGTTGCAAGTAAGTTTGAGTAGACATGCTTCGTCTGTGCCTAGATTTATGGTAATTCCATCATTCTCCCGAATAAGTGCACTCTTTTTGAGGCTCAAATTTTTTTGTATAACAAGTTTTTTCTATAACACGTTTTTGTGCTTTGATTGTCATACGCACCGCCATAACCTCACGGACATGCGTTTTTTGATACACAGGTCTTGTCACATATGGACAGCCAAGTTTAGCAGCCTTAAAGCACAGTGAGAGTCTTCACCATTTCAACCCATCAAGACACCATTTATGCATAGTGGCTGTCTCCACTAAAGAAGTCACCTCTTACCGCTTGAGGTAAGACTATCCCTATGTTTCCATTAACTGAGACATAGGACTAGGATTTGTACAATATCCTTATAGATCCTATCATTTTGTTTTAGGTACATATTTGTTCCCTCATTGGCATATTTTTTGCCGTCCAGATATCTACACCCATGATGGATATTACTGCTCATCCATGCAGTGGATAAGCAACTGGTAAGAACCAGGCTACACTCTTGTGGAGCCTTTTTCTTTGTTTTAATGAAGCATCCTTTGGGAGCTTAATGAATCATTATTTTTTTTCGAGGACACACCTTTACTCATTACACTCCATTTGTTATTTGTAGATAGAGACCCCGGGACTACACCATCACACGTCCTGATGAAGGCCTACCCACATAGCTGCATCCTACAGCTTTTTTCTAGGCCGAAACACCATTGTGTCGACGATCATATCATCTGAATAATGCACAGCACAAGCATTATTGTTGTTTGCTTTTCTTCCAAATGTTCATGAAAACATGTTTATGTTCATTCTGTAACTGCACAACTGAAACATTTGACTATGTTTTGGCAGTTTTTCTGTTTATGTTGGTGACATTCAAATCCAGCTCTTGCTTACTGGATTATACGTACCTGTATTAGTCTTTTTAAACACTCCTAGGTCCTTTATCCCCATCACTTTTTGTTAAATGTTATTAAATACATTCAGTTCAGAAATGTATTACTTGTGATTGTGATATGTGTTAATATGTAGGATTGGTGTGACCTCTCACCCTGAAATTTCGTTTTTGTTTACTTAAGTACGCCCGCCTGGGTTTTTCAGGGTTTTGCCAGGTGCCCTTACATTGAATCTGGCCTATAAGTACTTCAAAATTGAAGCCACGACCTTCCTAGGCCCAGTCACAAAATGGCCGCTGACCGCGTGGTCTGCACCCTTCCCTTCGGCATATTCAGACGGTGAAAATGTTACGAAAATAAAAACAAAATCACTGCTGATATCACTGCCCGGCCCGGAATGCAGTCCCGCTTCGTCGCCACTGTTGTGGTTCTTCCCGCACCTTCGCGGGGGTCCGTGAGCCGTCTCCCTCCACAGACTTCACTGGGACACGTCCGTGTGGTTCAGGCTCCCCGGTCACTCTAAGTGGCCAGGAACGCCCCCTTTATTTATACTGCATGCGGCGGAGTGCAACGTCACTCCGCCGCATGCGTGCAGCCCTTAAAGGGGCAGCATCACAAGCACTACCCATCTAGAATCACACAGGCACTCAGGTTTCTGGTACTTCCGGCCTGCAGGCATCACCCGGGAATTGGCATCTGCCTTTTCATCTTTGACATTAAAAACCCACCCTCCCTCTGTCCTTACTGGGTCTCTAGCAGCAATGCTTCCAAACTGGCAGAAGTGTGGATTACCAGACCATCCTCATTGCATTACATCCACAAATTGGGAGGTGAATGCTGTTTGTGTGACATGTACAGCAGTACTAAAGTGTTGTGTTGGGTTTTATGCATATGATTCACCTGAAAATGCTGTTGGTCTTTCTGTTTTGTGTGCATAATATATGTTTGTGCACAAGTCATTTGCATAAGTGCATGTAAAACGTGTTATTGTCTTGTGCAGTGTCTTTCAGGCGCACCCAAGTTCCGTGTGTGCAGATTTACATAACTGCAGTCAAGATTAGTGCATCCACCTCTCGATCCATCCATGTACCTCCCCATCTCTTTCTCCATCCATCCCTCGAGCTGGCCATTCCTGCATATCAATCCCCTCCTCCAACCCACACCAATCCCTCCCTCCATTCAGCCCACACTCTGACCATCAATCCACCTTCCTGTACATCCATCCCTCCATCCTTCCATCCATCCCTCGAGCTTACCATGCCTGCATCTCTCAATCACCTCCTCCAACCACCATCAATCCCTTCCTCCAGCCCACCCTCTATCCATCAATCCATCTGCTTGTGCATCCATCCCCCCTCCATCTTTCATTCCATCCATCCCTTCGAGCTGCCCATGCCTGCATCTCTCAATCCCCTCCCTTCGACCCCCACCAATCCCTCCATTCAGACCACACTCTATTCATCAATCCATCTGCCTGTACATCTATCTCTCTCTCTCTCTCCCTCCCTCCCTCCATCCCCCGAGCTACCCATGCCTGCATCTCTGGATCCCCTCCTCCAATCCCCATTAATCCCTCCCTCCATTCAGCCCACACTCTATCCATCAAGCCATCTGCCTGTACATCCCCCCTCGCTCCATCCATCCATCCCTCGAGTCGCCCATGCCTGCATCTCTCAATCCCCTCCTCCAACCACCATCAACCCCACCCTCAATCCATCAATCCATCTGCTTGTGCATCCATCCCTCCCAGCCCATTCCTGCATCTCTCAATCACCTCCTCCAATCCCCATCAATCCCTCCCTCCAGCCCACCCTCTATCCATCAATTCATCTGCTTGTGCATCCAACCCTCTCTCCATCTTTCATTCCATCCATCCCTTCGAGCTGCCCACGCCTGAATCTCTCAATCCCCTCCAACCCCCACCAATCCCTCCCTCCATTCAGCCCACATTGCCCATCAATCCATCTGCCTGTACAACCCTTGTGCTGCCCATGACTGCATCTCTCAATCCCCTCCCTCCGACCCCCACCAATCCCTCCATTCAGACCACTCTATTCATCAATCCATCTGCCTGTACATCCCTCTCTCACTCTCTCCCCCTCCCTCCGTCTAGCTGCCCATGCCTGCATCTCTCGATCCCCTCCTCTAACCCCATCAATCCCCCCTCCATTCAGCCCACATCTGTCCATCAATCCATCTGCTTGTGCATCCATCCCTACCTCCATCTTTCCTTCCATCCCTCGAGCTGCCAATGCCTGCATCTCTCAATCCCCTCCTCCAATCCCCATCAATCCCTCCCTCCAGCCCATTCTCTATCCATCAATCCATCTGCCTGTACACCATCTCTCTCCCTCCATCCATCCATTCCCTCCCTCGAGCTGCCCATGCCTGCATCGCTCAATCCCCTCCTTCAACCCCCATCAATACCTCCTCCATTCAGCCCACATCTGTCCATCAATCCTTCTGCCTGTACATCTCTCCTTCCATCCATCCTTCCTTCCTCCCATCCATTCCTGGAGCGACCCATGCCTGCATCTCTCGATCCCATCCAACCCCCATCAATCCCTCCCTCCATTCAGCCCATGCTGTCCATCAATCCATATGCCTGTACATCCCTCTTTCCCTCCATCCATCCCTCGAACTGCCCAAGCCTGCATCACTCAATCCCCTCCTCCAACCCCCATCAATACCTCCCTCCATTCAGCCCACATCTGTCCATCAATCATTCTGCCTGTACATCCTTCCTTCCATCCATTCCTGGAGCTGCCCATGCCTGCATCTCTCAATCCCATCCAACCCCCATCAATCCCTCCCTCCATTCAGCCCACAGTGTCCATCAATCCATCTGCCTGTACATCCCTCCCTCTATCCTTACATCCATCCCTATGTCCCCAGTTCATTCCTATGTGTCTTTACATGCTACGTGTGCTGATGTTAGGTTTTGGTTTCTGGGGGTTCCCAGCAGCTCTACGTGTTCCCTCCTTTCCTTTGATGTGCCATACGCTAGATGCCTCGAGCAATCGGTCAGCACATAGGAATATGTACATTCTGTTTTAGGAAAGGGGTGAGCAGTTCGAATTTTGTTGACCTGATCTTCAAAATGTCAAAAATCTCGAAAATCATATTGGATCATTTGGGGATATGCATCCGAAAAGCGTATGTTTTCATGGTATGAAAAGCGTAATGCAAAAAAAAAAAGGTGTCTTCGTTATTCTTTTACTACAAGAAAAAAGAATGGAACTTCGAGTCCAAATTGGTGAACTCTAACGAATGAGGTAAAATGCCAGACTTTGCGGCAGAAGTAACGTGTGCATCAAAATATACTTTTCTACGTTCACTTTCAGCCTCATTACGAGTTCAGTGGTATGTTGGTAATAAATCTGCTGAGATACCGCCAAACGCTATTACAGTTACTACCACTTGGTCCTGCAGAATTATCGCTGGATTACAGTGGTGGTGGTGGTGGTGTTAGCTCCCATTCATTCGATTCATTGGGCTCCATGAGGATTTTGGCGGAATTACCGTGAGTGATAATACTGACGATTTGGCTGGTTTTGGGCAGTAAGGTGGAGGAATTACCTCCAACATTCTGCTGGAGGTTTTTCCTCTGCCTTTCCTCTAGACCTGTAGTTCAGCAATGTGGTAATGCGGTGGTAACAATGTTGCCACCGCATTACCACTGTTTTTGGCCACACTGCAAAACTCATAACGAGGCTGTTTGTCTGGATATCTGTTACCATTATAAAAGCAATCACAGGCATGATGGGCACGAAGGCCGACCAGAACCACCAATCTTTCTAAAAAAGGATGAAGAGACTTTACCCTTTTAGACAAATCTTACAGATACATGCAACACAACTCAGTGTGGTCTCTCTCTCCCCAAATGTGTTATATCCACCAAACCTTTGTCCTCGCCTGATAATCATATGGCACCCCAAAGCAGTGAGTACACCTTATCCTGACTGATAGCATAAGCAGACCTTGATGGCCAGGGACCAGGAATGTTCCCCACCCAAACTGGGAGATCTAGTTACCACAGCATAGATTCCACACATTGTGGCAGCCAGTGAACGACACGCACAGAGGAGGTCATACCTTGAGGCGCACACTAGGATAGGTGTCTGCAATATGTGTCTCTCCAGATGTTTTGGACATTTATCAGCCCAAGCCATCCTAGTTGATAGTGAGGGATGATGAGATTTCAAATCCAAAACATCTGGAGAGCCACAGGTTGCAGACCCCTGAAGAGCGCCGCTGGGGAGCGTGGCAGAAGGGATTTGTGCACAAAGAGTAATCGGAGGGCAATACAGGGAAACTGTTATGGTCATCCATCAGGCACCGTGGTGCTAAGGGACACCAGCACCATCTGGAGTGGGGCAGAGCAAGGCATGCCCCTGACCATGAGGACCTCTGACACCATACTGGGACAAGGGTCGCGCGGCATCGGGGCATGCAGGGCCTGTGCTTCCACGTGTAGGCCTGGAGGCCTACATAAATGAGACACGGACTCAGGCGTTCCTCTTTGGGAGTATGCAGCTGTTCTGGTGCACGTGTCTGCAGAAGCTCCTTTTATTAGCTTGAGCCATGAAACTGTCATGGCCCATGTTAAAAGGGCAATAGACAGGTAGGGACACATTCCACTCGGTGGCAACACATTTGGGAGGGTCACCCACCACAACAAGCACATGAATAAAGGTAAGGTGAGAAGTGACAGGAATGTGGGCATCTTTATTGCTCGTCTGCCTCCTGTGGCTCTCCAGATGTTTTGGACTAGGGCTCCCATGATTCCTGGCCATTGACTATAGTGGTTAGGGCTGATGGGAGTTTTAGTCTAAAACTTCACGAGAGCAAAGGTTGGTTAAAAAAGCAAGGAACCAAGACAACAGGTGACCTGGTGTCACGTGGCAGCCATGTTCTACCCATATCCAATGGGTCCAACACCACCACTAACACATGACACATTCCTATGAAATCCCCATCAGTGCAAGACATACATCACCACTTTAAAAGGGGAGTCACCCCAAAACTGGGATAAAGAGACTTGCCTTTAATCATTGAGTGAAACCTGTATCTCCCTATCTCTGGTGTAAGTTTTTCGTTGCCGTTATGCGTTATACTTAAATCCTTACCGTCAGCACATTGAGAACTGGCGTAGATACATAGACGATATTATTTTTATTTGGCATAGCACCACTGATGATCTCAATGCCTTTTTGCTATGGCTTAATCAATGCCACCATACTATCAAATTCACACTTTCTATGAGTAATACTCAAATTCCTTTCTTGGACCTCCTGATTCAGCACCAGACCAAAAAACTGGTTTGCTCACTATTCACCAAACCCACAGATCGCAATAGGCTATTGCGCTTTGACAGATTTCATCTAGGCACACAAAAAGAAAACTTACCCTATTCTCAGTTCTTGAGACTACGGAGAAATTGTACATCAATATCAGACTATGATCGCCATGCCCGGATTTTGACTACCAAATTCAAACAACTGGGCTATCCAAAAAAGCTGGTTTCCGATTCATACAAACGGGCAAGATTCACCCCCGGTGAAACCCTGCTACAACCTAAAGATCAGACATCACATGACAAACTAGTCTGTGCCCTCACATATAGTCCACACACCTTTTTAATTAAAAAAACTATTAAAAAACATTGGTCTGTGGCACAACTGTCTTTACCTGAAGAACCACTTCCGATCTTTGCAATGAAAAGGCAAAAGAACCATCTGGTTCATGCCTCCTCCCAAAGCAAATCCTCTAGATCAACAACATCTAGTTGGGACCTTCGACCCCTCACAGGGCATTTCCCTTGTGGCACTTGCTCTGTTTGCAAATTTGCTGTTAAAACAAAATCCGTCCCTCGGAATGGCAAAAGCTGGGAAATAAGGCACCATTCTAATTGTAAAACACCGTGGGTAATTTACTGCATTGAGTGCCCGTGTGGACTTAAATATATAGGCAAAATGACACAGCCGGACCACACGCGCATTACGGAACACCGCTCCCGGATCCGCTGTAAAGCCATTAACTCGCCCTTAGTAAGCCATTTTATGGAATATGGCCACACCAATGAAGACTTACGTTGGTGGGTTATTGATGTTGTTAAGAATGCGGCCAACCCACTCAAAACATTGGCAAACAAGGCGGCACGCTGGATTTTCCTACTGATATGATTGAGCATGGGCTCAATGAAGCATTTCCAGTATGGTGAAAATCATTATTTATAACGCACTTAATTTTCAACTTGCATCTTTGCTTCACATACTCCATTTATGTGCGGACTTTTGCAGATTGTAATGCATTGTTGTTTTAGTGTGAATTTTACTTAGACGATCGTGATATCTCTCTGATGTACCTTGTGGGTACACTTTATTGCTTAACATCATGTTTCCGCAGCCATTGAATTTATCTTTCAACCAATGTGCATACCTATAGCCAGGCCCCCGTAATTCAAGACACCTCTTGGGTATCCTCTATGGCTTAACATCACGTTCCTACAGCCATTGAATTCATCTGGCCCATGCTGCCTTAGTCCTTTCTCTATTCTTATGACTTAACCTATGCCTGTACTCATAGCCACGCCCCCGAATCCAAGGCACCTCACTTGGTTCCTGTGCTTCATTCAGGACAGTACATGTTGGGGGTCGCCTGCCATGGTCATCCGGCAGGCGTCCCTGGGTGCTATCTCTGTTAGCACCACACAGTCCCACTATGTGTGGGGGTTGGGGCCTGCCCTGGACATCCGGCAGGGCCCCTGGTGCTATGGGCCATCAGCACCATGAAGTGGGGTCACAGCCTGCCAGGCCTCTGACCGTGCGGACATCGGCTGCCATCCTGGCATGCGGGTCCCACAGAATCAGGGCGTGCAGGCCTGTGCCTCCACGTGTAGGCCTGCGGCCTACATCAATAATGAGACACGGACTCAGTCTTTCCCCTTTGGGAGTTTGCAGCCGCTCTGTCTCACGTGCCTGCAGGAGCTCCTTTTATTAGCTTGGGCCATGACACAGTCTTGGCCCCTCTTAAAGGGACAATACACGTGGGAGGGACCCATCCCCTTAAAGGGGCAATGCACATTGGGGGTCACCCGTAACACTCCTCCTTTTTCATAACAAACAGACAAACGTGGCTGAACATACTTGTGTCCCACTGGTTACAGAACGACAAACTACTTCTTACTTCAGACCCTGCTGAAACAACCAAATGCTAAGCTATGACACGCCCACATGCATAGATAACTCAAAATGATAACGAACATCACACCCAAACACTTCTAAACCTGCTCCGTGGGGAAACAGTCGCGGGGTGGGCTGCCGGTGGAATGTAGGCAGTTCCCCACAGTTTACAATAACCCTTTATTAACCTGGGGTTCGAACCTGCAACCATCAACAAAACGCCATGTCCTGCGGTTGGCGCTCTGGACGCCTCGTATCTGCGGGGCCACCGCTTCACCTTATGGTTCATTACGGAGGCCACTCTAATCATGTTACTAATTTACAGGTCCACAGCGGCAATGCACCGAATTACAGAGTCCTCTTTAAGCAACCACGGGACTGCAGGATATCATCTCGCCTACTACTGGCGTCAGCTCAGGAGTTGCTTCCTGGGTCCAGGTCCAGTGATAGTACAGTCCATGGCCGGCAAAGCCGCACCTGGCGGGTGCCAGGGGCCACATCGGCCTTGTTCCCTGATGTTCAGAGCCGAGCAGCGGGACACCGGTCACCAGTCATCGCGCTTCTCCTCGGGCTGTTGGTGGGGCATGGTGCCGCTGATCGGGCACGGGGTGATTGGTCATCACCTGCCCCTTCTCCGTCGATGTTCCCCAGTCCGAAGTGTCTCCTTCCCCAGGACCGCACACGGGTGCACAAGCCCTCATGCTGAGTTGCGACTCACTTCCATTCTGCTGCACTGACCCCTGGGGTTGGGGTCCAGGGCTTTCTGGTTTGCTGGTACGTCACACAGACCTTCGATGTCATAGCGTGCAGGGTGCCCTTGGTGACATGCGGTCTGGGCCCACCAGTCTGGCAGGCAGGGTGGCTCTTGTTCCGCTGTGTTCTGCTGGCACTGTGCCGGGAGGTGACCACCTCACTGTGGGTCGGCCCTCCTTTGTTCTTGTTGTTACAGTGCCCCTTCCTTGTCCGGCTGGCATCGCTGCTGGATTTCGCGTCACCGGTGCATAGTGGGAGCCACCATTTCGGATCACCTGACAGCATCTAGTGCCGCTTCCTCGGATTAGGGGGCCCCATGCGCTGTTCAGCTCTGCAGCACCCAGAACACTGGACGTCCCGGCACCCACAACTATGACCCATGAGTGGCGTGAGGGTGAAGGTTCCACATTGGCCATGGTGAGACCATGGTTGGCGCTGGGTCGATGCCAGACTTCACTGGTACAGGGCAGTCATTGGTGCACAGTCATTCGTCCCTTCCACATAGTGCAACCTACTCAGGTGCCCTGTGCTCGGAATAACGCTGTGGTGCTGGCGGATTTCTACTGCCCCACCACTAGTATCGACATGGCATACGTGATCGCTCGCATTCCTCTGGACTGAATGGCCTCATCCCGACCTGCCCACGGCACCACCTCTTCATGGGAGTGTCACGACCAACCTCCACTCCTTGGTTCTCAGATGGTCCAGTGGGGACTTATGTGGCCAGATGTCGAGGCCCCTTGCAGGGCGGGCACAGAGTCCTCCTTGCTGGCTTGTCCTCTCACTCGATGGTACTGTTATCCCAGTGTACAATGCCCAGGGCGTAGGATGGTGACACGACCCGGAGTACACTGCACAGGGCGTGGGATGCTGAAATGTTCCTGCTCGGGTTCTGACAAGCATGAGGGAGGAAGTCCCCGGTTGGGCACACCATGGCTACCCAGTGGCCACCTATGGTACACTGGAGTCATTTCTTCTTCAGGCAGGAGCCCGCACCTGTGGCAGTGCAACACTCCTGACCGGATGAGGCTGGGGGACACTCGTGGCAGGGCGATGCTGGTAATGAGTCGCTGAGAGTGGAGTGGGCAACCACATGTTTATTGTTCAGATCCTCTCGCATGGAGGCATGGAGCACTTCTTTATTGGCTCCACTAGGCTGGGCTCATTAACAGGGCCTTTTGTTTTCCAGGGCTCCGGCGCTGGGCGCTCCTGCGAGTCACCGCCTCCCGGCCTGGGTCCTCTTGAGCTTCCTGCGGTGCCGGTTGTGGCCTGGTTCTCGGAGCTCGCCTCCTGCAATGCTATCGGCCCCAGGATGGTGCTGGGGAGCTTCGGCGGTATCACGTCACCTGACAGTGTCACCGCGAGCCGAGGAACACACCTTCCAGCTTCTGCTTCCATACGGAGCGCCCCGTACAGTTCACCGCCGGGCCCAAGATTTGTAGAGGGCCCTGCACACCGTCATTGATGCTCTGACATGGGGCAAGATGTCACTGCACCTTCTCTTCTCCAGGCAAGAGTGCGCACGCATGCTAGTGGGTCACTTGTAATAGGGCAGTGCTGGTAGTGTGGCGCTGGGAGTGGTGTGGGCAGCCCCATGCCTGTTGATCAGCTCTCACATGCAGGAACAGTATCCACACTGCTGGCCCCAGGATGTGACACCCCTGCCCCTCTCACCATTTCTGGTGTCTTAGATAGCATGTCAGGTGAGGCAGACCCTTTTCCAGCAGTCACCCGTTTTGTTTCTCTTTTTGTTGTGGAAATGGTTGTGGATGACCCAGCACAGCATGGAGGGTGGGGGCCAACTCCTCCTCATTTTCTCGCTCCGACGAGGAGTACTTGGTGATTCACCCAGGGGGGCTGCAGGTGACATGGCCATCGCTCCCACTCGGAGCGCCGCAGCAATGCTCCCGGCAGGAGCACCATTTTATTTTCATTTTTTCTTTTTTTGTTTTTTGTTGTTGCGACTGCCGGGCCCGGGATTCTTGTGGGGGTTCGGCGACCGCACCACACGAGGCAGCACCGCCGGCCAGAGACTCATCCGGCGGTGGCCCGAGGCGAGAGCAGCCGATCCTACTGCCCGGCATTCCAGAACCTGGATGAGGGCTGCCGGCGCCGCTCACCCGCCGTGTCAGGGCCCTTCTTCTCCCCCGCGGGAGATCGCCACTGTCACGGCCTGGGTCTTGCAGGCCCTCCCTCTCTGCAGCACGGCGGGGCTTGGACGTCCCCTCTTCCTCGCGGCGGCGGAAGCCGCCAGGCATCTCCGTTTTTGGTTTTTTGGGGTTTTTTTGGGTGGCGGCGGGCGCCGCAACGGTTGGGCTGGCTCCCTCCTCATCAGCAAAACCAGATACCACCGGGGCAGGATGGCTCCCTCCCTGGCCGCACGAGCACCCTCCTCCCAGAGGGCCGCGGCCAGGGAGGACCCACCTGCGAATATCTTTCCAGAGGTCTTCCTTCGTCTCACTCTGACCTGGGCCAAGGCAGCACAACCCGTCGGCTCTCGGAGAGGTGCCGCCGGGGCTCCGTTGGCAGTCTTCGGTGAGGCATCATGCCACGGGGCGGGATGTGGGCTGGATCCTCCCCTCTCGGGGCCGCACCAACCTTGATCGTACGGCAGAACGCCGCGGGTGTGTGTGCGCCTCACCGTGGGGTGGCCCGGGCCCACATCGCTCACGCCGTGGCGGTGGGGCGCAGGCCAAAGTGGACCCGCAGTGGGGTCTGACGCTCTTCTTCCCCCCCACCACTCACTGGCAGTAGGGGCGGGCACGTGGACTCGTAGTCTTCATCGCCATTGTTGGGGGACGCCTGCCATGGTCATCCGGCAGGCGCCCCTGGGTGCTATCTCTGTTAGCACCACACAGTCCCACTATGTGTGGGGGTTGGGGCCGCCCTGGACATCCGGCAGGGCCCCTGGTGCTATGGGCCATCAGCACCATGAAGTGGGGTCACAGCCTGCCAAGCCTCTGACCGTGCGGACATCGGCTGCCATCCTGGCATGCGGGTCCCACGGCATCAGGGCGTGCAGGCCTTTGCCTCCACGTGTAGGCCTGCGGCCTACATCAATATTGAGACACAGACTCAGTCGTTCCCCTTTGGGAGTCTGCAGCCGCTCTGTCTCACGTGCCTGCAGGAGCTCCTTTTATTAGCTTGGGCCATGACACAGTCATGGCCCCTCTTAAAGGGGCAATACACGTGGGAGGGACACATCCCCTTAAAGAGGCAATACACATTGGGGGTCACCCATAACACTACAAACAGCTATGGCGGCAGGATAATTTAAGGTAAATAACAGCGAGCCCGTTTCCACCTGACTTAATGTACCAGTGTTATTCCAACGAATCAAAACATATGTTTTGTTCCGCAGGAATATAAACACCCGCACTACTGGAACTATACGTATACGTGACAAGCCTGCAGCAATACGGCTTTCGTCTACATGAGCGCCGGATCACACGGCATTCATTTCCGTACGACTTCACTGCTTGCAGCAGGTTAGTGCATTTGTCCAAGCGTGCCGGTCTCTGTATTCAAAATAATTATGACCAAATGTAAAGGGTTTATACTTAAACCCGGTATATTCCATACTTTGTTTCAGACTGGGTCACACACCCGTGAGGTGACGCCTTTAGATTTGTGGCAATAGTTCATGGATATTAGCATGATGACTGCAGAATGCCTTTTGACTAATAGGCACCAAAAATCCCTGTAAGTGGTTCTGAGTTTTACTCTCTCTTGATTTTTCTTCCTTCCTCTGTCCTCCCCCTCAATCCTCAAAATCACTTGACTAAACACTGCACATGGGTTTCCACCAAAAGGCTTTTTCAATAGCACTTCCACCCAATGAACATGGTACCTCTTCGCACCAGTCGGGTATAACTTGGTGGTGCACCTTTACTTTGAAAAGGGAAGAGGGAGGGTTGTCATTTTGGGGCACCTGTCCAAATCAAGGGGGAATACCCGGTCTTATATACCATATGTTGCGTTGCCAATGCTTGACATTCAGTCATTTCTGATACAACCTTGTGATTCGTTCATATCTGGTTTATTTCACAGGGGCTGAACTAAGGATCAATATTCCAGATGATATTTGTTAATATACCACCGAAACGGCAACTTTACCACTCTAGGCACAGGGGTATATACACCCTTGACCAGTGGACGTGGTCACTCACGCTTACCATTACATTGGACAGCGGAAGGCGTAGTGCATTATCTCAGTCTTATGTACAACTTTTCAGTTTCTTGTGTTATACATTATTTCAGCCTTATTTATAACTTTCCAGTTTCTTGCTTTACTTGAATAAGTCTATCACTCAATTGCTATTTGCTTTGCAACTAAATCCCACCCAGCTTTGATTTTACACTCTGGGGTGACCTAGTCACATAAAAAGGCTAAAGAGATTAGCCTTAATCTAGCTAGGTACAGTTAGCTATAGTTAGCTATAGTCTGGTTCATATCTTATTTAGCACATTAAGCCCTATAGATAGACCAAGGCTGCTGTCATACTGAGCGTTATTTGTTAAATTAATTTTTTCTCTCTCTTTTTGTCTTTTTCCCCCCTCTCTCGTTTTTCTTAAAACCAAATGTATTTGTATATTATCAAGATGTGATTTCTATGTTGGAAGTTTTGTAAATATTTGTCATTTTTCTGTAAAATTCTTTATTATTTTCTCTAAAAGGAATGAAGTAATCAAACACTGTCTATACAAGATCAAACAATTTTTTTTCCCGTTCTTATAAACAATTATATTTTGTCTGTACTATTTTTTCTTTGTGGTGTCTAAACAACAACACACACAACACAAGTGAAGCATGTTCTAGAATGCAAAGAACGTTCGAATGAACATATAACCCATCATATCTCACCACCACGCTTACTCTCTCCTTTACATCACCACTCAACTAGAACACAGAGATACTATGACACCATTCGGTATAACTGTTCTCATACCAACATCCGCCGCTCACTCCACATCACTCTAAGTAAACACTGCTGGCTGGACGCCCCCAGCCAGGCGTTCTCCACAGGCCTAACGCAGCCACATCCGGTCTGGATAAACCCTGCCGGAACTAACATATACTCCTGATCTCTCAACCACCGCACCTACAGCTAAGAAGCAGCTATTACACGAATACCACATGAGCTGCACACATACCCGGTGCTCACACGCACTTTTGACTCCCTCTACTCTCTCTACTGATCTGAACTTCGGTTCCCAAGGGCGTTCAACCTACCAGCGCCTTCAGACCATACCAATGGTATATAAGGCGCTATATAAATGCAAAATAACATAACATAACATGATAGGTGTTATAGTTTTTGCATTAAATTGTATGATTTATTCAGGATAGCTACCAGTCAAATAACTGCTGGCAGCCCTTTAATCAACCCCCTAACTTTAGTTACACGGGAACACCCTTTCATTAATTTCAGTCTAATACTCCACTCTGTTCCCGGGGTACTTGGAGTTCCTCTTTGTTTTTATTAACACATTTGGGAGGGTCACCCACCACAACAAGCACATGACTAAATGTAAGGTGAGAAGTGACAGGAATGTGGGCATCTTTATTGCTCGTCTGCATCCTGTGGCTCTCCAGATGTTTTGGACTAGGGCTCCCATGATTCCTGGCCATTGACTATAGTGGTTAGGGCTGATGGGAGTTTTAGTCTAAAACTTCACGAGAGCAAAGGTTGGTTAAAAAAGCAAGGAACCAAGACAACAGGTGACCTGGTGTCACGTGGCAGCCATGTTCTACCCATATCCAATGGGTCCAACACCACCACCAACACATGACCATCAGTGCAAGACATGAATCAACACTTTAAAAGGGGAGTCACCCCAAAACTGGTATAAAGAGACTTGCCTTTAATCATTGAGCGAAATCGATATCTCCCTATCTCTGGTGTAAGTTTTGTGTTGCCGTTATGCAAAATGTACATAATATATATGTATTTTTAAAGAATTAAAAATACATGTTAAGAAATATCCATTCTCTGTCAACCTCGTTGAGAAACATTACAGCGGCCCTTGAAAAAAATAGCCCGTTTCTGAATCTAAAAATGCAGTGCACGTCTGAGAGCGGCAGTGCAGCTCCTCGGGAGAAAAAAAAATGCCATCTGGGAAACAGATTGGGTTGAGTTTGTGGCATTTTGGCGGCTTTCGTCGGCCTGCTTCATTTGACAGAAACCTGCTAATTCCTTTGACCAAATAAGGATGGGTGCTGCTTGTTGGGCTCTGTCGGCAGTCGCCTGTCAGAGCCAGCCTGGCAGTTCTGGTTGCATAGCTGGCCTGCAGCGGGGGGAGGGGATTCACCGGGGGAGCCCGGGAAAAGGGAAAAGCGATCGGATCATGCCTGTCATGGCGACGCGGACCGCTTGCTTCCTGCTTTCCGGTCCCATAGGAGGCTTGGGAAGCTGTGGCTTGTGGGAGCGGAGGGGGATCCCCCAGCAATGCATGCACCCCGCTTAAAAGCCACCTTCCTGTGTTCCTATCTCACAGCTGTATTTTTAGGAAACGTGTTTCCTAGCCCATAGATGACACTCTTGGCAGTTTAGCCTGTCTCCCCCCCTCCCGAAAAAGTAATGAATGTGTTTAATATACTTATTGGGTAATTATGTAGTGCTTTCTATTCACCCGGAAGGCCTTCTAGGTGGTGCATTTGTTTTTGATACAGTGAATGATGTAATTTAAACCCAGTGCTCTCAAGTTTCCCCTTGCCATAAGTGAGAAGGCCACCCCGTCCAGTTTTTGCTTGGAATTTTGGGATGTGTAGATTTTCTAAATGTCAAACATGGGAAACAAAAACTACACGTCCCAGAATCCAAAGGGAAACTTTAGAGCTCTGGTAATTCAAGCGAAGTTCACAATCTTCTCAGCAACAGAACTTTGGAAGGGTGAAGGGACCAAACATGAGGGAACACGGGGATGTCTCTTCTGAGAACCCTGGAGAATCGGCTTGCACTAAATTCAGTCCCAGCACAGGGGCTGGGCTTGTGTGCAGAGTCCAGGGTAGCACTTAACTATATTGCGGGCCATTAAGAATAAGGCAGGGACAGTAAAAAGTGGGGCTGGAGGACAAAAGAATTATCACAGGATATGGGTATTTGGGTCTTTTCCTTGCCATCCAGACGAATGGGGCATGATCTGATCAGCCACCAATTTAAAATGTCGGCCGGTGAGATAGTAATGCACGCTGAACACAGCCCACTTGATGGTTAAGCATTATAGTTTGACTACTGGGCAGTTATTTTCCCTGGGAATTAGTTTCCTGCTGATGAACATACTGGGTTTCTCGCCCCTTTCTGTATTTGAGATAGTACCACCCCAAGGCCAGTAGTGGAAGCGTCTGTCTGAGGAATAATCTCCTTGGTAAAGCTGGCCGTGGGTAATATTAGACTTTACTTTGAATAAAGAGGGAATTTCCAGGATGTACCTGTTTATTTATCTAAACGTGCGGTCTCTACCTCTTCCCGGAATGAATTAATAAAATTAAACATTGAGGTACAGAGTTTTTTACAGCCCACAGTCATTGTCCAAAATTAACAAAAAATAAACTTAATTTAGATAGAGCTCTATCAACATAGACGACTCAGCGTCCGTTACATGGTGTAAACTGCAAAAACTCATGGGATAACGGATAGAAGTTACCCACATAAAGGCAAGATTTGAACATTGTCCAACCGCCACTTCAATTCTCTTTAAAGTGACATACTCGAGAATGTTAGCACGAACTACACAGACAGACTGGATCTGCTGCTTACAGATTTATGCTATCTGCAGACCTGCAACAAGAATACGCATGGATTTACTGCTGGCACTAAGGATTCAGCTACCCCATTGACCACCTAACGTACAATGTGGATACAATAAAGTGCATTGAAGAAACTGCAATTTGACAGTCAATTTGAACACTACCAGAAGGGTTCTGATTTCCAGTGCCTCCGTATTATTAGTGAATGTAACTACTATAGCTCCTGATGAATGTTCTCCATTTATTGGAACCGGAACAGAAACATGTTGAGAAATAGCCTATGCCCCAAAATAAAGGCAATGGCAAAGGTGTATTATGTGTTAACCACACTGAGTTATTAGCTTCTCTTAGAGTTTGCAAACCAAATACTCCTTTCCATTCTACCTGGTTCTACACAGAACAGCCTTTTTAACCTGGATAGGTAATTAGTCACTGTACTGTAACAAATACTACTACAAAGTACTGTACTTTTGTAGGGCAGAGTTAATTTCAAACACAAGTTAATTTTAATAATGCTTACTGTTTTTATGTATTTTAACTAGTCTAAATAACGTTTATTTTTTTGTTATTTTTTGTTAATTTTTGTTAATTTTGGACAATGGCTTATTGATACACATTGTGGGCTGTAAAAAAACTCTCCACCTCAATGTTTAATTTTATAACATTGGACTTTTGCAAAAAGCTTCCATGAGCTGGTTGAAAGTGTTTTGGGTAGTGCTGTCTCAATGGACGATATTTGGGTGTCTTTCCCAGTCTGCGAGTTAATGGTCCAGCCTGCTCTAAAATTGTCAGTATGAACAGTCGACGTTATGCGACGAGGTCAAAGAAAGCTTTCTGGACTGCTTCTAACTTGACGTTTTGGCAGTAAGACTTGTCCATTCTCAACTTGAAACCCCAATGATTTCACGGTGGTCTGAGCTAGGTGACACTTTGCCACGTTGGTGGTTAGAGGGCCTTTCCGCAGTTGGTTGCAGAAAGCCATTGATGGTCAAGATGCTCCTTCCATGTGGAAATATAGATGACAATATTGTCAAGGTACATTCCTGCAGAGGAGCAGCATGGCATCAGGACTCGGTCTATCACTTTCTGGAAGGGTGTTGGGGCTCCATGCAGACCAAAGGACAAGACTGTGAACTGAAACAGGGCTTTGGGAGTGAAGAAGGCAATTTCGGGTTTGGCTTCTTTGTCCAAAGGTACTTGCCAATAACCCTACATCAGGTCCAGTGTGGAAATAAACTTTGCTTTACTTAATCTCTTGACCAACTCGTCTATCTGTGGCATTGGATAAGCATCAACTCGGGAGATTTAATTGATGCATGCAGAACCACCAGGTGTTGTCAAGCTTTGGTACCAGGACTATGGGTGAGGACCACTTACCATATGACTTCTAAATT
The DNA here is from genome assembly GCF_040938575.1 of Ambystoma mexicanum. Classification (NCBI taxonomy): domain Eukaryota; kingdom Metazoa; phylum Chordata; class Amphibia; order Caudata; family Ambystomatidae; genus Ambystoma; species Ambystoma mexicanum. Next base: position 90,907,644 of record NC_090929.1, on the reverse strand, counting down.
ATGCCCAGGTCCAGCATCTTTTTCAGTTGAGCACAGATTATTTGCTTTCTGGCCTCTAGTAGTCTATAAGTGTTTGAGATGTATTACTCGTCGTGGAAGTGTTTGGATTTTATGAGCTACTCCTGCACATGCCCGGACTTTAAGGAGAACACATCTGCATAACCTGCTATTGATTGGGTGGGTCATGGTTACCCTGTAGTCTTTGATTGGCGGGGGTGTTTCTCAAGTGCTGTTGGCATCCAACACTAGTAGTCGTGGGTTGCTGTTTTCTTTTCCCAGTTTTTTAGTTTGTTCATATGATACAGCTAGAACGGTTTCCACAGGTCTTCTTGTTGGACTTTGTAGGTTAGGGAGGAGACCACCTGCGTCATGACTTAGGGGCCATGCCACCTCACAAGTAGTTGATTCTGCATGGTAGGAAGTAAGACCATCACCTTATCCCTCACGTAATAAGTGTGTAATCTGGCTTCTTTGTTGTACTTTTCCTGTCTGGTCTGAGGTTTTTGCAATTAGATTGTGGTCAGTTGACGTACCTTTTCCATGCAGTCTTGGGTGTTTCTCACCATGCAAGGGTTGGTAGTCTGCTGGCTGTTGGGTCCCTCCCTTTCCTCCCACATAATATCCAACATGTTGCTGGTATTTCTGCCATAATCTAAGCGGTGAGAATCCTGTGGATGAGTGCAGTGTTTTCATGACTGCAAATAGAGCTCATAGGATGTGGTTGTCCAAATTTCATCTATCTTCATCAACCAACTTCCTGAGGGTGTGTTTCAGAGTTTCGTTAAACTGCTCCACTAGGCTGTTAGTCTGGGGGTAGTAAATGGAGGTCCAGACGACTTTGTTGTTAATCAGCTTCTTCATCGCACCCATTAGTTTTGACGAGAAACTATTTCCAGGGTCTCTGGGAATGTTGGCTGGAAAACCCACTTGAATAAAAAAAGGTATGACAACCTTTAAAATGGCTTTTGTGGTGTGACTTCTTAAAGGCAATGCTTCAGGATATCTGGTTGCATAGTCAACAATCGCTGGACATATCGGTTCCCTGATTTGGAGGGTTCCAAGGGACATACTATGTCCATACTGATCCTTCAGAAAAGGACCTCAGTGATCGGCAAAGGCTGTAGTGGTGCTCGGGGTACATCATTCAGAAAGGTTCTTTGGCAGATCGGACAGCAGGCCCAGAACAGTTGTCATGATTCCTGCCCCTCATGTCCCCAGCCCTCCAAGATGTCAGGCTGGAGCCAGGCCACGGTCACCTACTGTCATGATTCCTGCCCCTCATGTCCCCAGCCCTCCAAGATGTCAGGCTGGAGCCAGGCCATGATCACCTACATGGCCCTCAAGGGCCTCTCCATCCCTCCAAAGACCCACTTGGAGTCAGACGTGGCGCTTGTGGCACCAGACTCACTCACTCCCATAGGATAACATTGGGGATTGGACTTGCATTGCATTGATGGGGACAAGATGGATGCCCCCACATATTTCGGTTCCCAGAACTGCATGTGCAGTCTAGTCTTTTAAGTGTGGTTCAGCCCAGAGACACCTGGGAAACCCAGGGACTATTTAAGCCACGACCAGGCTGAGAAACATGCTTTGCGTTTTCTGCACCTGCAGCGTGACACTCACCGTGTTCGGATCGGTCTCCAGTAGGCCTGCATCTTTCTTCTGTGCTCAGCTCCTGCAAGAACAAGAACACCGTTAGGAACAGCCTTGCCTTGCAGTACTTCTGCCCATCATTCATCGCTCCTTCTGTTCTGCGGGCATCTTCGGCGGTGTCATTCCCATCCCGGCATGCCGCTTCCTAAGGAAAAGGGAAAAGAACAGAAAAAAGGCATTAGTAAGCATTCTGCAAATCGTCACTTATTTTTAAATGCTGTTTCAGCTTCAAACGCTTACCTGAATCCCAGCCGCTCTGGGGGAACTCTGTCTCCGGAACTTCTCATACATCTGCAAGAGGGAAAAGACACTCCAGGTTAGCGTGGAAACATCTAGAGGCGCCGCATACCGCACTTACTCACCGCATTTGTTCTTCCTAACCGGCATCCACGCTGAAAACGTCGCGGCACCTAAAAGACACAGAAAAAGAACTCAGTTCAATACAAATACGAAAGGGGTGCATCGCGCATCGCGCTCTCACTCACCTTCAGCGCTACTCATCTCAGCAGCACGCCGCCATCCCCGGATGCCGGCCAACATCTAAGGAAGGAAAGGAACAAAGTTGGAGAAGTGTTCAAAAGACTCATTATACTTACCTGTCCGACTCTTGCCAGTGAAGTAACTAGGCAGCAACGAGCCCGCATCAATCAACGCCCCCCTGCGCTGAAAGCAGGACGGAGAGCACACTATCCAAGAAAACAAGGTGAGCTGTGGATCAAAGGGAAGGGTTGGACCCCGGGGAAGAAGGGGTTCAAGCACACAGAGACAATAGGGAGTTAAACTCTACCAATCCTGTGTTTCAGGCCCAGTCTCCACTCGAATAGCCTCCAGGGAAGGGTTTGAGGTCGTAAGAGGTCAGAACAGGCTGAGTGACATCCCCGTGGATACCAGGTGAGCGTTACAGAACGCAAAGCCTCACATCAAAATCCACCTGGGCGTCATGGAAACGTTAGAAACCGACCAGTTAGCCCACATGTTGGGGCAGCTACGTTCCGAAGTACATTCAGCCATGCAGGAGACCAACACCCTGAGGAGAGAGCTGATAGTAGCCAAAGAACGCACTGATGATTTAAGCCGACAACTTCTCCAGTCATAAGCAGGGCATGCACCATTGCTGGACGCGTGCCCTCAATGCCAGTGCCATCAGCCAATCCCGTTCAGATAACCCTTCCTGGGGCAGTTCCCTTGGCCCCGCCGAATGATTTCCAGGAGATCCCAAGAGGTTTGCAACTTTCATGAACCAGTGCCACCTGCACTTCCTTTGTAGGCCAGGGGCCTTTCCGAATAACCAATCACGGGTCGCTTTTGTGCTATCCTACCTGAGTGGTAGCACCGCGGACTGGTCTGTACCCTTTGTGGCCCAAGACGATCCTTTGCTGCATGACTTCAGTGGCTTTCAGCAGGAGATGGAAAAGCTGTTTGCCCGTGGTACTCATGGGCAGGCATTAGAAAACAAACTTCTGTCGCTACGCCAAGGGAATCAAGACCTATTAACATACATAGCCATGTTCAATAGACTCGTAGTTGAAGAAGAATGGCCAGTGGAGAAGAGAACCACGTTATTTCATTGGAGGTTGCGGGGGGAGCTCAAGGATGTTCTCGCACAAGTAGTGAACCCCCACAAAAGACTGCTCAGAATTCATTGACCTTGTTGTTCAACTGGATCATAGGTTGCAGGACCGAAGAGCAGATTGAACCAGACCGGACCCTCGCCCTAAGTATGTGCGTTCAAAGGACAATACTGCCCGAACAATGGAAGGTTCAGGAGAACCAATGAAAATCGGGGGGGTCAGATCCCCCTTGACTAAAGCGGAAAGGGATAAAAGGAGACAGCAGCAGTTATGTCTGTACTGTGGAAGGTCAGGTCATTTCCTTAAAGAGTGCCCTGTGAAGCCTCCGAGGAGGACGGTAGGGGCCACGGACAAGGAAGATACCATCAAGGAATCGGAAAACTCCCCAGCCCGGCAAGTGTAGGGGTCCACTTGTCGAGCAAAGAAAGTGAACTACAGACCTCCTATTTCTGTGGTCTTGATCAATCACCAACAACCATCTCGGATGCACGCAGTAAGAGCGTACATAGACAGAGGAGCCATTGGGGAATTACATTGACCAGGATCTTGCAGCAAAGATGGGGCTTCCGTTACGCCCTAAATCAACCACCGACACTGTTACCACTGTCAACGGCACGGATATAGCTTCTGGTCCAGTATCCCAATGCACTGCAGCTTTAACCCTTCTGTGCCAGGATGGACACCAAGAATCTATTGTTATCGACCTCATTAAGGCACCACAGTTCCAGTTGTTTTTGGGAATGCCATGGTTGGTAGCTCACAATCGTCGAATCGATTGGCGAGCAAAAGAATTGGCCTTTCCCGAGACTTGCGCCCACACATGTTATCACCAAGAGAAACAACCAATAGACACCAGAACCTCCACGCTTGCGACTGTGGCAATCGACACCCTACCAAGTGAATACCAGGACTTTCAAGATGTCTTTCAGAACTAACAGGCTAATACCCTGCCACCACATAGACCATACGATTGACAAATCGACCTGATACCCGGCACACAAATCCCTTGTGGGCAAATTTACGCACTCACGGAACCAGAAAACCAGCACCTGAAAGCCTATCTTGACCAATACCTGGCCAACGGGTTCATCCGTCCCTCGAAGTCTCCAGCAGCCAGTCCTCTAGTCTTCGTATGGAAAAAGGAGGGGGACTTGAGAATGTGCATCGACTATTGCGCACTGAACCAGATTACCGTAAAACACGCTACCCCCTGCCACTGATCCCTGAATTGCTTGATCAAGTCAAAGATGCCCAAATCTACACAAAACTAGACCTGAGGGGGGCATATCACCTTGTTCGCGTAAAACAGGGGGACGAATGGGAAACCGCTTTTCGCACCAAATACGGCTTGTACGAATATCAAGTAATGCCCATTGGCCTTTGCAACGCACCTGCTGCATTTCAATACTTCATGAAAGATGTCCTACGGGAATTGATTGATGTCTGTGCTCCAGTGTACATCGACGATATCCTAGTATATTCCGCATCAAAGCAGGACCGCGTTAAACACGTCCGATCCGTATTGGAGAAACTCTGTCAACACCAGCTCTACGTCAAGCTCGAAAAGTGCTAATTCCTCGTCTCCGAGGTGGAATTCCTGGGCTTTATTCTCAGCCCGAATGGAATCCGAATGGATGTAAATAAGGTAGATGCTATCCTGAACTGGCCATCCCCAAATTCATTCAAGGGGGTTCAAAGTATGCTGGGTTTTACAAACTTCTACCGCCGGTTCATCCCAGGATTTTCGCAAATTATGCATCCCATCAACTCATTACTAAGGAAAAGCAACAAAAAGTTCCAGTGGACAACAGAAGCCGAGGAGGCTTACCAGGAACTCAAAGCAAGATTCACATCTGCCCCAATCTTACGCCACCCTCGCCCTGATCTCCCATACCTGGTGGAAACGGACGCTCAAGCATGGCTATGGGAGACGTCCTCTCACAAAAGGACCCCGAAACGGGCCAGTTACACCCTGTTGCCTTCTGGTTGTGTAAATTCACACCCCCTGAACTCAATTACGCTATCACAGACAAAGAACTCCTGGCCATTAAGTCAGCCTTTAAGGCATGGCGACACTACCTCTTGGGCGCCAGACACACAATCACCGTAATAACTGACCACCAGAACCTCCAGTACCTAAAAACGGCAAAGGCCCAATCCTCACGACAACTACGTTGGGCTCTTTTTTTTGTGCTGAATATGACTAAGTGATTACATTTCGACCCAGGGTGAAAAACGGGAAGGCCGATCCCCTTTCCCGTATGGTGGTAGAAGAGCAAGGGTATCAGACCCCTGACCCAATAGCAATCATCCCGAGTGACAAGCTCCTAGGAATCACAGCAACCATAACTCAGAAATAATTACATGAAGTAATCCAAAACCTGATGAGTCCGGAGCAATTACAAGCGTGGAGTGCGCAAGGAGAACATTACATGATAAAAAATCAGTTGCCCTACTTCAGGAATCGTTTATTCTTACCAAACCAAGCACTACGGGAACAAGTCATGTCCGGTTATCATGATTCCTTGATCGAGGGCCACCCCGGAATCGCTAAAAGCCTAGCCAAGGTAAAATGACATTATTGGTGGCCCACGTGGCGTAAATACATTATCCAATTCATCCTATCTTGTGGAGTGTGTGCTCAAAACAAGTCATCCAAGCAGAAACCGGCTGGGCTATTACAACCATTGGAAATCCCACCAGCACCCTGGCACCCATTGTCCCTCGATTTTATTACAGACTTACCACCCAGTGCAGGGTTTAACACTATTCTTGTGGTCGTGGACCTATTTTCAAAAATGGCACATTTAATTCCTCTTAAGGGGCTCCCAAATGCTTCCACTCTGGCAAAGGTATTTCTTGAAGGCATCGTACGGCTCCATGGGTTTCCTTCAGTTTTGGTCTCAGACCAAAGTACTCAGTTCGTATCTAACTTCTGGAGAAAATGCTGCTCTATGGCCCAGATCGACATCCGGCTGTCCACCAGTCACCATCCCCAAACAGATGGTCAAACTGAAAGGACAAATCAGACGCTCAAGCAGTATCTGCGTTGCATGTTACACCAAGCAGAAGGAAGCTGGTTCGACCTATTATGGATAGCTGAATATGCTTATAATAATTCCCTAAACACCAGCACTGGGCAGACATCCTTTTATACCATGTATGGCAGGCACCCACGTACTTCTGAGTTTGGCGTTCCTACAACCCTGGAAATGCCAGCAGTCAAAACCTTGCACACGACCATTTCTCAAACCTTTAAAAGGGCAGCTGAACACCTACTTCAAGCTAAGAATCGCCAAAAGAAGTTTGCTGATCAACACCGAGCAAAGGCCCCCAACTACCAAGTGGGAAACAAAGTCTGGCTGGCGTCTAAACACGTGTCCATTAAAGGAACCCGAACTTTCCGTCCAAGATACCTGGGTCACCTCCGTGATAAATCCTGTGGCGGTCAGACTAGCTTTGCCGTCAAACATGCAGATTCATGCTGTGTTCCACGTGTCTCTCCTTAAACCTGTTCAACCTGGGACCCGGGTAGCAATGCCACTGCAGCCAGTAGTAGTCGCTGGGGAACCAGAATTCGAAGTCAAGGACATCCTAGATTCAAAGTATGTCAGATCCAAATTATACTACTTAGTAGACTGGAAGGGGTGTGGTCCACAAGACAGGACATGGGAGCCTTGTGAGTACATCCATGCACCTCGCTTGCTTAGTCGATTTCATCAAAACCATCCAACCAAACCAGGACCAGACAGAAGAGCCACCTTGAGAGGGGCCTTGGGGGGAGTGCTGTCATGATTCCTGCCCCTCATGTCCCCAGCCCTCCAAGATGTCAGGCTGGAGCCAGGCCACGATCACCTACATGGCCCTCAAGGGCCTCTCCATCCCTCCAAAGACCCACTTGGAGTCAGACTTGGTCCTTGTGGCACCAGACTCACTCACTCCCATAGGATAACATTGGGATTGGACTTGCAGTGCATTGATGGGGACAAGATGGATGCCCCCACATATTTCGGTTCCCAGAACTGCATGTGCAGTCTAGTCTTTTGGGTGTGGTTCAGCCCAGAGACACCTGGGATAACCAGAGACTATTTAAGCCACGCCCAGGCTGAGAAACATGCTTTGTGTTTTCTGCACCTGCAGCCTGATACTCACCGTGTTCGGATCGGTCTCCAGTAGGCCTGCATCTTTCTTCTGCGCTCAGCTCCTGCAAGAACAAGACCACCGTTAGGAACAGCCTTACCTTGCGGCGATTCTGCCCATCATTCATCGCTCCTTCTGTTCTGCGGGCATCTTCGGCGGTGTCATTCCCATCTCAGCAAGCCGCTTCCTAAGGAAAAGGGAAAAGAACAGAAAAAAAGGCATTAGTAAGCATTCAGCAAATCTTCGCTTATTTTTAAAGACTGTACGAGCTTCAAACGCTTACCTGAATCCCAGCCGCTCTGGGGGAACTCTTTCTCCGGAACATCTCATCCGTCTGCAAGAGGGAAAAGACACTCCAGGTTAGCGTGGAAACATCTAGATCCGCCGCATACCGCGCTTACTCACCGCATTTCTTCTTCATAACCGGCATCCACGCTGAAACCGTTGCGGCACCTAAAAGACACAGAAAAAGAACTCAGTTCAATACAAATACGAAAGGGGTGCATCGCGCATCGCGCTCTCACTCACCTTCAGCGCTACTCATCTGAGCAGCACGTCGCCATCCCCAGATGCCGGCCATCAACTAAGGAAGGAAAGGAACGAAGTTAGAGAACTGTTCAAAAGACTCATTATACTTACCTGTCGGACTCTTGCCAGTGAAGTAACTAGGCAGCAATGAGCCTGCATCAATCAACGTGCCCCTGCGCTGAAAGCAGGACATAGAGAACACTTTCCAAGAAAACATGGTGAGCTGTGGATCAAAGGGAAGGGTTGGACCCCGGGGAAGAAGGGGGTTCAAGCACACAGAGACAATAGGGAGTTAAATTCTACCAATCCTGTGTTTCAGGCCCAGTCTCCAGTCGAGTAGACTCCAGGGAAGGGTTCAAGGTCGTAAGAGGTCATAACAGGCTGAGTGACGTCCCCGTGGATACCAGGTGAGCGTTACACAGTTTAATCTCAGCGTATACCCCAGTCCAATAGAATTGACATAGCATGGTCTTCTGTGTTTTCTCGAGCCCATGATGTCCCCCCTGTCAGGTTATAATGTGTAATTCCCACAACAAACTTGCAGAATTGCTTTGGCACCAACATTTGATGATAGTTGGTGCCTTCACCTTTTGGATTAACATTGACTTGGTACAAGGGTCCCTTCTTGTCTATAAAATGTGGTGTTTTCAAAATTTGGCTCTCAGCTTCTGATGTCAAGTTCTTCTGAGCCTGCTCTAGAAGCAGATTCATCCACTGGGCTTCTGTGAATTCTACTAAGGCAGATCCTGGGAGCCCCTGGAACTGGGCTCTTTCTTCAAGTGCCTCTGTCATTTTGTCAGACCCGGGTTTGGCTCTTTCATTGGGTTCTAGCGTCCCCACCTCCTTGATCTCCAAGACCAGGATTTTCTAAGAGTTGCGCTATGGTTGGCCAGGTCTCACAATACAGGAAGTGTTCCTGTGGTTACAACACAATTCATTTTACTTCCCCCTGCTAAGCTCTTGTCAATAGCTCATGCTCAGACCTCAAAGGAATACTTATGGGCCAGGCCAGACAATGGAGGTGTTCTTCCAAATTTCCCCAATGGTATATCCATTTGCCAACCGGCCCATACCATGGCTTGACCTCTGGGCAGGATTGTGACTTCTTTGTCTCTGTAAAACTCACACCCCAATCCCTGAGTTGTTACTCTCATGGGGGACATAGGCCATATTTGTCAGCCTCAACCCTTAACATTCTGTATGGCATACTGTTAAATAAATGCCACTGAGACATCAGTTGGCGTCAGTGTGACTCATTTTGGTGACACCCTGTCCCAGTGATTAGATTTTCTTTCTATCATGTCCATCTACTCCTCTCCCTATTCTCTGATGATTCCCACTTACTACTCTCCTCCTTCCACCTAAACCCACTCTACTCCCTCTAATCCCTGCATCTTCCTCTACTGTCCCTATGATGTGCCACGCTCTTACTACCTGCCTCCACCCATGGATGCTGTCACCGCCTCCTCCCCACAACTATTCCCTCATCCACACCACTATTCCCCTTCACACAATTCCACCCTACTTTCCTCTCACATTCCATCTTTCACTCTCACATTCACTCTCTACATTCCTTTTCCTAATCCAATTTGCTAGTTTACCTGACGGGCCAGAAATAGGAGGCAGACAACTTTGTGAAGATTTTTGAAAAGATGCCATTTTATTAACTCAAAAGGTTGGATAAACGCCTCACTATCCCTACCCTGATGAGGATTTCCCTGCCTAAAATAAACTAAAGGAATCACTCTAACAAAAGGATTTTGTCTCTCACACTTATAAATACAAAACCTCAACAAGGTGATGCATGGCAGTTCACATATAACAACGGTAACAGTTATGTTCACAACCTAATAACGGTCTCTCCTTATAATCTGGATGCATTCCCCTTTCCCATAATTCAGCAGGATTCTATTAACCCGTTCCAAAAGGACTTAGGAAATCTTGTTTTGTAATAAAGTTCCAAACAAGTACTTTTGGTTTCAACCTGACAACCAGAGCTCCAACTTGAATTCCATCAACAGTTCAAAATTGTTCATCACGGTTTTTTCTCTTTCCACTTGTGACAAGGAGCTCAAAACAACTTCTTCTTATGAATCGAGAATACTTCCACAGTTCAATAGGATCAACAAAAATATCTTTGTCAGAATAATTCTGCAACAGTTCATTAGCCACTTGTTTGAACAATGCTAGATGATTCTGCAACAGTTAATACGAAACTTGGTTCATCAATATTAATTTGTTAGGATGATTCTGTAACAGTTCACAAGAACATCTTAGTGGTTCTGCTACTTCTTCAAAACATTTAACCACATCACAGTACTTCAACTACTTCCACTTTGTCCACTCATCTGCCTGAGGCCTATTACTATGAAGTTCTCTGGCCTGGTGTACTCTCCCGCCAGGTCAGAATAAGATTACTAACTATAAGTACTTCTGTGGTAAAGGTTAACTTTAAAAAGGTTAGCAATGTATTTTGCTCTCTACAACATCAAGTTTAAGTATTTTATTCAGGGGAAACAAGAACCCCACTGGTGCTGTTTGTTATACACCAGTGTTTGCCACATGCAATGCAGGTTATGCCTCACTCATCCTGAATGCCTTTTATCAGAAGGGCAGCCCTCCTGCCACTCGTGTCTCCCCACTTCTGCTCGACAACTTAAAGTTCAAGTATTGCTTCTGGGAAACAAGAAATCACACTGGTGCTGTTTGTTACACGCTAGTGATTGCCACATGCTGTGTAGGCTGAGCTCCACTCCTCCTGAATTCCTTCTTTTGGAAGGGCAGCCTTCCTGTCACTCTTGTTTTGCCACTTCCGCCTAAACCAAATGCTAACAATAATTGTTTCTCAGTCTTTGGATTTGGCAATGTGGGATTAAGCCAGTCCCACTTATGACCTCCTTTACATATGGGCAATTTTTTTAAATAACACTTGAATTCTTAATGATCTTGTTTTATATCTTTCCTTGGCAATTTGTGTTTGTATTGGTTTCTCAAACTATTGCCCTTTCTTGATACTGGTTTTTAATCTGTTACACATAGGTACAAACAATCACCCCCTTCTGGTCTGAGGGTAAACTCATGTTTTACCACCTGCTTCGTTTTAAGCCAACTTGGTTTGCAAAAGGGTAATCAATCTGCTTTTTTAATTCTGTCTTTAAAACAATGTTTCTTTTCCCATTTACACTGCTTATCTTCTGTTTGTGCTTATGGCGCCTGGACTTGGCCAGCAGGCAGTTACTGAGCCCTCCAGTGCCATAATCTACTTGTGAACTCACTGTGTCTGGCGTGCATGTCCATTCGCCTTTCTGCCTCCAGGTCCTCTGCTTCTGCTTTCCTGCTCGGCCCGGCAACCTCTCTTTCTCAGCGTCCCGCTGCCCGTGCTTGTCAACCAAAGAGCTCTCCTTGCTCCCATGGCTACCTGGTACTTGCCTACCACTGCAGCCCTTCTGACAAATGTAAAAGCCTTCAAATTGTGCGCTTCTCACTGCACAACCTCAGAGGGGGAACGTTATTCCCAACACTTCCCACTGTGCAACCTCTGAAATTAAGGCCTTGAGCAGCAGCGATCCTCCAAGAACCTGCATCCGTTCAGTACTCAACGGTGGTGCCAGAGTCTCTGTTCTCATCCAATATCTGCTTCTGCTGCCACGTGGAGGTGCCACAACTACTCCACCTTCTGCTACTGCTCTACTCTATGGCCTGCACCTGAGGTGGCCGTTTATGCCTCGCAGTCTCCCTCAAGTGTGAGTCATTACCACTAATAGGCTGCAACTTGCAGTCTTGTGCCTCTCCAGCCCTCATCCTCGTCCCAGTTCTTTGGGCATTGTGGAACTTGGAGTCCTAGCTTTTCTAGTCAAAATATAAATACCAAGTTCCTTTCTCCTCTTACTTACTCTTTAAAGGAGTATTATAAGGATTAAATGAAGGTTTTGGCTGTACAGAGGAATGAGTTTTCATGGTCTAAATCGGTAATATTTAAAGCCTCATCTCTATTAATCCCCTGGCAGTGATAGAAACTTTCATCCCCGTTTGATATCAGTGACTTTAAAGGGAGTTTTCTTACTGCAAATATATAACAGGAAATGATTGTTTCCACCCACATCCAGATAATTAGCCATTACAGATTCTGGTATCAATAATATTTCCTTCCTTGGGGAAGTCGGACACGTCACACCCAACGGAGTCCTCCTGTTCACCTGGGGCCCTTCTCCTCTGAGGTGATCCTCCCAGCTAATACCACCCCCCAAGGTCAGGATCAGGAATCGTCTGCCTTTCCCTGTCCACCTGGGACGAGACATTAGGTAGGGTATTTGTGAGGACTCTGCAAGATTCATCACATCTTTTATGCACACTCACAACCAAGCACGACTTGCACTCACTAACCAATACCTCAATTGCTCCCAAAAACACCTTCACACTCCACTCCATCATCCTTCCTCCTGCTGGTCTCTTGGTCTGCCACCTCTTACTCCTCTGACCTCACCCAAATAACTCACAACTTCCTGCTTTGTCAGGGTTCTTTTATCCTCCTCCCCTTAATCCGGTTGCTCTGGCAAATCTGACCCTATCCTCTCTGCCCGGGAGGGATTATCATTACAGAAATCTATCAAGAGCAAGTTAAGCCCCTCCACTTTTCTATGTGGGGGCCACCATGCCGCAATGATAGTGCCAGCACTTCATAGTGTTCATGTTTGTGTTAGGGGACAGTGGCTCAGGTCCTGTTAAGGTAAGTATGTTTCTTGTTTCTTGTCCTTGGTGGCAACCGCAGCCTCCCTGGTCTCGCTGCCCTTTGTGCTGAGGCTGTGGGGTGCACTGTGCCTGTAGTCACTGTGTAGCTCCAGTTCCTGTTTTGGTGGCTCCCTCTCTTCCGACAGTTTTTGTATGCTACTCGCATAGGGCTCCATGAATCTGAATTCCTCACATTGAGGGGAGGGCCTGCCATCCGAGGCTGAGAGGATCCAGTTCACTCTTGACAAGGTCAGCGTACTGACCTTGTTACATACTACTCTCCCCACCACTACTACTCTCCCTTATCCACACTACTACTACTACTCCTTCTCCACACTACTACTCCACCCCACCTTCTACTTGGCCACCCTCCTTTCGCTATTCTTCTATTACATGTAGGCTGTTGCCCGGGGACATGGGGACCCGAGCAGACTTTTGTCTGCGTCATCCCCGCTCACCCGGACAATGGTCCATGTAACATAATCCCTGTCACGAACAGAGACCCATTATGTCCAACCTGGAAGTGGATAAATCTGCCCCTTACTTGGTTGGCAGCATATAGGGTGCGGAGGTGTTCCTCCACCTTCCTGTTCGGTCTGTAAATTTACTAGGAGGATCCAAACATTCAATATTGGCGATAGAAAATGGGTCTTAAACAATCAATCCAATTGCAAGACCAGCCAAGTGATATACTGTATTGAATGCCCTTGTGGGCTCAGATATGTGGGACAAACTATGCGGAATGTAGGGACTCGTATCTCAGAACACCGCTCGAGGATCCGGTGTAAGAAAACTACATCTCCGTTGGTCACAGATTACTTGACCAACTCCCATAACCCTGATGACATCGTGTGATGGGTCCTGGATAGGATCCATACAGGTCAAAATGTACAGCACAGACTTCTCGAATTGGAAAAGAGATGGGTGTACAGATTGGACTCCCTGGACAATGGTCTCAATGAGCTACCTCCTTCCTGAATCCTTCACCGCTAACAGAGATTCTTGTTGGATTATAATTTTTCGAGCTGAGTTCTCTTATGGTTTTATTGTCTTCCATATTATCCATAGATAGGGACTTCCAGTTTACTTAACATGCTGCGCACATTCATACCCGGGACTGCCTCCACAAGACCATTCAGTCCCGGCATGCATACACTGTTTACATGCACACCCATCATTTTCTTCCTTACCTGGCAAAATTCCATGTCTAGTCAGTCTTCCCATTGCACAAGAGTCTAGATACCTTGGGAGCCGGTCAGGAGTCTTAGGTCCCTGTCACATGGGTCCTAACAACATGGGAGTAACACAGATCCCAACATCACGGGTGCAATTCGGGTCCCAGTACCACCTCACGCGGTTTATCCCTGGCGTATTCAAACGCACAAGAATCTGTTCTTCTCTATTGCACAGTTTTCTTCGACCAACAGTTTGGCACAAGGGGGTGTCCCCTCTGGTACTGGTCCATGGAGACCATCATGCCCTTGGGCTTCTAATTAGTCAGAGGCGGCACGAAGAAACGCAATCCCCTTTATGTCTCGAGGCGGATGCCGGCCCTAACATCTATCACTTGCTTGGTTGACGCCGCGTTGTATTTATCACAACCCGGCTAGGACTCTCTATCCCTTCTGATAGGCTAGGCGGGACATACACCCCCTGCCACTCGGCGGACACACAGGGTCCTGATTGGATGCCCCGCCGGTTACCAGACACCGGCCCCACACGCCCGCCTCCACACGTCATGGCGTCCTCCCAAATAGAAAGGCTGCCTTTCCGCATTCCAGGAGCCAGTCGCAGCAGAATTTGCAGCGCGGTACAGGCGCCAGCTGGAGGCTGTCTTTCCCTCCACTCCCTATCTGCCTAAGCTTTTCGCTATGGAACTCAGCTACACCTTATAACAGGTACTGAATCACCTGTACTACAACATTTTTACACACAAGTTTTTTCGCCTGGGTTTCACAACTTTGAAGGCTAACTGCCCTTTATTTGGGTTTTGTTTCCTTCTTTTTGTCCAGGTTGGCTTCATCAACAGACCTCTTATACATCTGGTCATATAATCTCCTTTGGGAGGCAGCCGCCTACTCAATTGACACCGTACAGGACTTAGCCACTTTCCAACGAGCAACAATGGGCTCACCTTTCTCGTTGAGCGCAGCATAGGATCACGCACAAGGTAATATTTTTGCTTCATTTCTCTTCTCCTCCATATGGGCCAAGCTTACAAATATGCCTAGACCCTACTATATTTTCTCTCTTTAAATTCACAGATATGGGCAATACGGTCGGATGCTACTGACTGACAGTTTTCTTTTGGGAACCAATAAAATTTTTTTTCCCAACTCTCTATAGAGAAGCTACATGCACTCTTTGGATGCATGAACGGTTGATTATATGCCATGGTTTCTTCATTTTTTTACCACCACCTTTGGTAAGTTATCTTGACGATCTCCATGGCAATTTCGTGTTGAGACTATCCACTTATGCCCTAATTGGGGTTTCAATTTTAATTTTAATTGTACTCTCTTTTTGCCCCTTCACCCTTAGGCCACGCTCCCCCCCGGGGGGGGCAGGTTCCGGGTGGTGTGTTTCAAGTACCCAGCGTTTTTGTTCACAGAAGGGGATCTCTGGCCAGGTCCTTTTATTCTCCTCGGGGGGGGTCACACTAGCATGTTACCAGGTGATCCCAACACGTTAGGAAATTTAGACTTTGGCATGATGTGAGTTGCAAACATGACTAGGATCATGCACTTTGCATTTTTTTGACTTTAGCGATTCATCTACATAATTTTGTTCCACATAAATCATTCTCTTCATTATCTTTTATACATGTTTCTCTTTTTTCAGTTCTTGATCGAATTCAGTTCTTTTCTTTTTACTAAAACATTCCTTCCTCTCTTTTTTTCTCTGTTGTTTCCCACAGGGTCTTGCTATTACTGCCCTGATGAAGGCAGAGCTGGTACCGCCGAAACGCAATATTGTCTAGAGGGGATTGGAGGTCCCTCAGAATAACATCTGATCTATATTGGACCTCTCGTCTATAACAATACATGTTTTGTTGTTCCTTCAGTTAGCCAGGATCTACAGAAACATTTGTTCAGTATCTCAGTTGGTTTTCTGAGATCACTGTCTATTGAATTAGCCTCATTCATTTTTGTCATATCAGCATTGTTCTTATTTCCTTTTCTTCCCCCTCATGCGTTGGCAGACCCCACCCCAGTGGTGTATGAACAAATATTCACACTGGGGTGTTACTGATACTTATCATGACCATATAATATTGAAAAAAGTATTCGTTACCTTTTTCCAGTGTTGATGTCTGTAAATTGGGAGAAATATTTCCTTTATTTTTGTTTATGTTTCATTGACTTTTCCATTTTTTCTTCTTTCCTTTTTAACTAATATTCATGATTTCTGTTTAGCAATTTTGCATTCTGATTTATGTTAAGAAGGAATTTTTATATGTATGTAACCTCGTAAATGTTTTATTGATTGTATTTGCGCTCATGGTTAAGGCATTGTTTTCACCTTTTGCACGGATGTTTGCACATAAAGTCTTGTCTTTAAGTTACAATAATCTGCATGACTATCCTTGATGTGTTGTATTATGATGGATACCAATTATATGTAGATGCTATTACCCCAAATGGGGTACTTAGGTTTGGACCAGGGGCAGGACTTTAATTCATTCATACCTTCCTATAGGCCAACCTACATACGTACTAGTACCTTGTGTTAATATTATTTCCTCACCTCGTATTGACACTTAAAACCATTTTAATCATTAATACTCCTGCTCTAGTAGCAGCGATCATATTTGTGCTATTCAAATTATCAAGGCCCTACTCTAGCAGTAGAGATCACAATTGTTAAATATCCAACTCAGGCTATACTCCACGACAATTGTAAAATCGAGTTTGCTAATTGTCCTTGTGTATATAGGTCTGTCACCTATACATAGGGACCAGCCGCACGCTCTTGTACAAATATTTGATTTACCTCATATCGACCCTTGCATAGACTACATGGACAAAAAAAGCTGTAATGTATTCATCTGCAGAAATAGTCCACTGAGAGACCGATAGAAGCATACACGCATGTGCATGAGGTACACGTCTCCTTTCTATGAAGAGGTTGGAACTGTAGGGAGTACCGGCCTGTGCCCATGGTCCGCGCTACTCGCCACGCGCATGCGCGATTAGACGTAAGCGTAATAAAATCACAACATCCGGGTTAGAGTCCGCTACTCTCATGCCGGACGCCAGCTTGTCTCGCTTGTCTTCCGCGAAGAGGTCAGAGATGTTGTTTTATCTCAGACGGGCCTTACACATTTCGTAGCTCGTGGATTTAACAATTGCAGAGTAGTTATAGCTGCATGAGAAAAGAAGTCAATGCAAAACTGTTTTACAGTCATGCTGTTTACTTATTGGTTCATTTAACTCCTGATACTTATCCTTCAGACACCTCTCCTTATGAGACTATATAAGATTTGGTTAATTTCTTGAAACGCTGAACATGGGTTATTTATTAAGGACGGTTAGATGGATGACTTTGGTCACCCATAGACACAATAATTAACACAGGATACAAGTTACGTAGGGGCTAACTTGAGTGCCTAGAATTTCCTAAAGTAGCAATTAATCTACACTTTTTTCTACCTTTACTTTAGAATTTTGTTTCTGAGTGGGCCTGCTTGAGGTGGAAATCGCGACACATTAGTGTGTACGTGCACAGTCACATCCTAATACAAGGGTGTGCCCAAAGACTGGAAGTAGAGACCCCATCAGTACAGATACGAGGTGGGTCATGTGTAATTATCTAGTTTTGAATTGTTGAAGTTTAGTTTGAAACCAGCATTAATAGCTGGCACCTCTCTACATTTTTGCCTTAGGTATTGAAGGTGTGGATATACGTATATTTTGGAACAAGTAGCATCACTTGCCCTGAAGATGGACCTTTGTATAGTCCGAAACGCGTTGGCAACACAGTAATAAAATTGATGCTATTTGGGATTGGTGACTTTCAACCAAAGAACCTTTTTCTTTTCTTTACGACCAAAAGTGGACAATGTGAACATATGCCAAGTGTGGAAAGAAAACTCTTTACATTTGTGCCTACAAAGAGCTTCCTTTTGATACAACTTTGTTAAAAATCGGGGCTTTATATTGTTGTTTCTCCAACGAAAGGCGACCTTTATGTCATATACGTTATGTTTTGAGGAAAAACTGTCCTTTCAGCTTCTGTAATGTAAATTCTGTGGTGTTAATTTACTTTTCTTTCTTGTTTGAAAACACTTACAAAAACTCTGGTGCTTTAATTGATTAAAACAACCCGCAGAGGGTATCTTTTCCTTTACAAAAGTTTGTGTCACAAAAGTGTTTCATTGATAACATTGGGTAAAAATGTGTTGAATGGAGAAACTCTAAATCTCTAAATTGGAAGATGTATAACGTTTATACAGATTAACATTTAGTGAAATCACTACCAAGCCTGGGAGTGGGCAATGACCTCCCCAGACTGAAGTACACTAACTCCCTAAAAAGAGACCAACTATTAATACGACACACAGATCAACAACTGCAGGTAGCAGGGTTCATTCTGAACTCTACTAACCGGCTATACTAATACATTTGGGATTCATCTCCCCCTGGAGTGCACCGAGGGTTGGCGAGTTGCAATACACGTCCTTTTCTCTAGCACCCTCCTTTCACTCCCACACACACACACGTGATTTTTATCAACTCTATCTCACAGAGCCTTTGCTCCACCCCCATGGGACTGTCCTACACCCACCCCTGCCCCCCAAGTAGGGGCTGTGATAGGAATAGAGATAGAGAAAAACATATAGCTGTCACTGCATCAGTAAAGAGAGTAGGCAACAACCCCCTTCAGTGGGTGGCTATTCTCAGTCATCCACACAGGAGTGGCTTGCAAATTTCACATATATTTTATTGATGCTCCACTGCTCAAACCTTCCAGCAACCCTGTGTGTATTAAAACATGCACCATACATATAATATCAATAAACAGTACTTCAAATAGATGTTCCACACATAATGCTCATGCTTCTGACAAGACTCTCAATAATGAACACTTAATGAATGCTCTTAGACTCTCCTGTATAGTGCAATTCTTTTAATTATGAGAAATAAGTAATAAAGAAACATTGCTACGATTATTATCACTACACATAACACACTTAATAGTGATTCCCTTTGGGAGGATGTTTATCCTATCCGAACCTGAAAAAAAGGCCCTCCGAGAATACTTGGATACCAACATTGAAAATGGAATCCCCAGCTGGAGCCTCGCTGTTCTTTGTTCCCAAGAAGGACACCAAGGAACTTAGACCTTGCCTCGATTATCGTGGATTAAATCAATGCACCCTCAAGGACCGCTACCCCTTACCCTTGATCTCGGACATCCTGGAAGCGGTGAGAGGTGCTGTAATCTTCATGAAACTGGATCTCAGTGGTGCCTATCATCTGATTCGTATCAAGGAAGGAGACGAATGGAAAACAGCCTTTAGAACACCTTTTGGACACTTCGAATATCTGGTCATGCCCTTTGGACTTGCTAATGCCCCTGCAGTCTTTCAACGATTCATGGATAGGGTGTTCTCTGACATGTTGTTTCTCTTCGTCATCGTCTACCTGGACGATATCTTGATTTACTCCAAGGACCTTTTAAACCATGAAGAGCATGTAAAGGCAGTCTTACAACGACTACGTGAACACAGACTCCTAGCCAAACCTGAGAAATGCCTGTTTCACGTTACTTCTGTTCATTATCTAGGATTTGTCTTTAGTCCAGAAGGAATTGGTATGGATCATTCGAAGGTAAAGGCCATACTATCTTGGCCGGCTCCCACTTCCGTGAAACAAGTTCAATCGTTCCTGGGGCTTGCCAATTTCTATCGAAAGTTCATACCCACCTTTTCTGAGATTGTTCAACCGATCATCGCTCTTTTGAAGAAAGACACTCCCTTTCTCTGGTCTGCACCTCAAGACAAGGCATTCCAACGCCTAAAGACAGAGTTTACTCAAGCCCTCATCCTAGCCCAACCCGACATTAATCGGACATTCCTAGTGGAGACGGATGCCTCTAACTACGCCATAGGAGCAGTCTTGAAGCAAGAATTTGAGGACAAGTTGGAACACCCCATTACTTACCTTTCACGAACCCTGACTCCCAGTGAGACACATTATTCCGTCTTGGAAAAGGAACTGTTAGCCATCCGCCAAGCCTTCACAGAATGGCGACATCTACTCCTGGGAGCTAGACATCCAGTCCAGGTTCGCACGGATCATCGAAACCTTCAAGTTCTACAATCCTTGGAGTATAGGAACAGTCGTCAGGCCCGTTGGGCCTTCTTCTTTGCCCAGTACCAGTTCCACATCAGTCATGTTCCTGGATCACAAAACATAATTGCTGATGCCTTATCTCGACGTCCTGATTACGAAACTATTGAAGATCGGGCCTATCCCAAGATGTTTCCCCACACGATTTTTGTAGCTCAAGCAGTCAGTCTTTTGGAAGAAGTCCAGATGCAAACCCAATCCTCTGAGCTCTGGAAGGATATTTCAAGGAAGAATCCATGGAATCTGAGAACCAAGGACGGATATTTGTTGAAAGATAACGCTCTAGTCATTCCCACACAGAAACTACAACAAAGGATAATAAACCTCTGCCACGGTACCCTCCACTCCGGACATCGTGACATCACCAACACTCTCTGTCTTATACAAAGACAATTTTGGTGACCTAGAATAAAGACTGATGTACAACTGTACATCCGAGCCTGCTCTATCTGCAGTCAAAACAAACACGATAACAAGAGACTGGCGGGTCTCATACTGCAACCTACACTACCAACAAGGCCATGGGAATTCATCGCTACAGACTTCATTGTGGAATTACCACCTTCCAGGGGATACACAACTATCATGGTCACCATTCACTTGTTCACTCATATGGCTCATTTTACACCCTTGTACAAACTACCATCCTCATCAGAACTCGCTTGAATCTTCCTGGAACACATTTTCCGCCTTCATGGACTTCCTTCCAAGATCATATCAGACCGATGACCTCAATACGTCTCACAATTCTGGAAACATTTCTGTCGCATTCTAGGAATCCAACGTGCTCTCATTAGGTTATCACCCACAAACTAACGGAGCTACGGAACGTGTAAATCAGACCCTAGAACAATACCTTTGTTGTTTCGCCACCAAGGTACAGGATGATTGGTCGCTCCTTATACCTATGGCTGAATTCGCCTACAACAATTCCGATCACTCAGCAGTCAAGACCAGCCCCTTCTATTGCAGTCAAGGATTCCACCCGTCAGTTTTACCTTCTGTTCTTCCACATCCTACACCAGTACCTACCGTCGACTCCTGGATCGAAACTCTCATCAACATGCACAAGGAAGCCAAAGAACATTTAGAAAAGGCCCTAACACACACTAAGCGTTATGCGGATTCCAAGAGAAGACCAGGGCCTTCTTATTCAGTCGGTGATCAAGTCTGGTTGTCCTCAAAACTACTACCACGACATTTACGACCAAACAAATTGGCCCCCCGGTATTATGGGCCATTTTCCATAAAAGAAGTCATCAACCCAGTCTCATTCCGGCTCAAGCTACCAGACTCCTCGAAGAAAATTCACCCAGTTTTTCACACTTCTTTATTGAAACCCTACATCCGATCCTCCCAGAAATCCTGCAGACCCAGTCCCGGGTTTATGGACGACCAACTGGAATATGAAGTATCCAGAATATGCGATTCCAGGTATAAACGGGGTCAACTTCAATACCTGGTTGAGTGGAAAGGATATCCTCCTAGTGAAAGAACCTGGGAACCACTTCCTAACCTGAACACCCCTCAATTGCTCCGAAGATATCATCTCATACACCCGGGCAAACCTGGTGGAACAGGTTTTCGGAGGAGGCATGCTGTCATGACCCACAGGACGCGCCCCTTCTGGACTTCCTGGTCCTTATCGCGGCGGGGCTTGCATTCATTGTTTCTCCCAACATGGCCATATCACGTGACACGCCTCGCACCAGCCTTCACAGCGGACCTAGTACGTCTCATAAATATGCCACGCCCCCGCGGCCCCGCGCATCTCAACGCTATGAACAGGTAGTGACTAGACATGTACTTCGCAGCTTGGCGAACCCTTCTGTTATCCAAGTTCCTGGACCCTTATTCCCACTCCTTTCACCCTCTCCTTTCCACCTGTTCCTGGAATCCACGTCTCCTTGCGACCGCTTCTTCCTTCCTGGACGTCCTGAACCCGCGAGTATCCTGGAATGCTGAACGCACGCTGGAGTCGGAAGAGACTTGTGCCGGCCTGTACAAAACCCGATCCGCCCGCAAGAAGAATCTTCCCGCGGATCCCTGCAAGAAGCGATCTCAGGTGAGACGGGGGGAGATTCACAACAGCCATGGGTAGGGATAATCCCTCTACAGCTCAGTCAAAAATAGCAGTTCATCTCAAAAGCAAAGAGAACAAGTCCTCTTGAGACTCAGAAAACAATAAAATCCAATTTCAGAGGCTCCGAAATTCAGGCAGAAAAAAGGAGGGATTTTCCCCTCTCCCTTCAGCTAGCTCAGTCAATCGCTTTCCTTCTGAGAGCCCTCCCAGAGGCTAGTCTTTTTTATAGTATCGAAATACTGTTTACTTTAAGCCAACTACTCCCTCTTAGTAGGTTGCAGAAGAACCTCTTAGCCAAGGCTCTAGCAGGATGTTTTTTTGTGAGATGCCGACTCATCAGCGAGTGGCAGCTTGTAGTAAGATGCTGCTTCCTCTATCACCCGACACACGACTGGTTTATCTCTAAAGCCAGGTCAATGGTGACTTGCCTAAGCCCTTAGTCGACATTCTGCCCATTCCCTCATAACCAGCCCTGCCCAGAAGCATTGTAGTCCTACGTAGTTTTCTTAATATATTATTATTGTTTACGGGAACAATCCATTTTATTTACCAAACATATGGACAATTGGAACACTTCCCTGACTGGTGAAATAATAGTATTATTATTGTTATGCGTGATGTGTTCCCAAACATTAGATAATTCTGGTGTAAAGCCCCGACATTTGACTAAATCACATTTTTTCTTTAAATCTGAAAACCTTTTTTGCCAGTTTTTTTTCCAAAAATAAATGCATGGGTAGAACCGCCATATCCCCTCCCCACATCCCTCCACCTTAATTAATACCAATACGCAAACTCCACATCTATTTATTTTAAAAAAATTGCAAACATTCTTTGATCAAAAAAATGTGCTGTTTTCTGACTCGCAGTAATGGTCTGGATGTTTTCTGGTAATACCAATATTTTCACATCGCTTGCATATATTTCAATGCATTTCACTATGTGCTCACCCTACACAATACTTGGCTTGGGATATCGCTCAGACATCATTCCGTAAGCATGGCTAAAACTAAAAATACATGTATGAGTGAGGCATTAATAGTTTGCTGTTCTGTGTGTGGTCTTCTACTGTGACTGGGGTGATGCAAAATGGTATTGCACATCTATAAAGAAGGGGACAGAAAATGCAACTCTCTCTGAACCATCCACCTATTGGGTAGGCCTGTCTCTGAATTTGCAAGGGGGCTGCCATCCCAGTCTGAGAGGATCCTGCCAATCTTGACAAAGGCAGACTGCTGAACCTATTACATACTAATCTCCCCACCACCACCACTCTCCCCTATCCACACTACTACTACGACTACTCCTTCTCCACACTACTAATCCGTCCTGCTTACTACTACTCTGCCCTTCTACTTGGTCACCCTCCTTTCACTCCCACACTCACTTTTCTCCCTCCCCCAACACCTTCACTCACCTAACTTACACGCACATTCACCTCAGAATACTACTTGCTCTCACCAACCAATACCTTACCTTCTCTTCCAAACGCTTCCACACTCCAGTCCACCGTCATTCCTCCTGCAGGTCTCTTAGTCCTCCGCCACCTCCTCCTCCACCTCACCCAAATAACTCACACCTTCCTGGTGCCTTTCTTATCCTCCCACTGCTTCTCCCATTGGGTCCCGGTCCCTTTCTCTGACCAATGTGATTCTATCTTCCCCACTCCGCAGGGGTGACAAGAATCTGCGTTTACAAAAAGGGGGCTAAGCCCTTCCCCTTATTCCTGCGCAGGACTGCTGAGCTCCAACAATGGCTACCTATGTTGGTGACTGTCCCAGTTCATGTTCGGTTGCTGTGTTGTGGCGCATTACGGGTAGGTATTGGGGAATACATTTTGGTGGTAAGCTGCTCCGCGGCACACTCTTAGGGGGTCCTCGTCCCTGCTGCTGCCGGAGCGTGGGTTGCACTGCTGACTCTTGGCAGTGTGCCAGATTCCCCCGCAGCTGCGTGGCTCTGCTGTTTATTAGCTTTTCGTTTCTCTCTCTCCCCTGCCAGCAATGTGGAGAATTCCGCTGGCTGGGTAGTTGGATGCATTGTTGGCTTATGTTCCTGCGGGTGGACAGCCTGGACTTCTGGTGGCTTGAGTTTGCCTGCATTAAGAGAAACAGGGCTTGCAAGCATGTGTGTGCAGAGATATGGGGGTAATGCATGGTGGTACCACTCAGATATCAACAGGGACTTTGGAGGGAACATGACATAGTGGTTCTCTCAGTTGCCACTGTCCCTCCACTGGGGTAGGACTGGCTTTGCTTTTCACCCTGTTAGGCCTCCCACCAGATGCTTGGGGTTTCTAGCTCCTTGTGACTGACAAGGTCACAGTAGCCTATGAGGAAAGCTTCAGGGTTTTTGAAAGTCTTTCTCAAAAGGTCATGACACTAGGCTCAGTATGATTTATCATAAGGACATCAATAACAAAACAATAAACTTTTCTCATGAAATTCAAACTTTGTGATTGTTTCAAAGTTCTGTCTTTAGATTTGTGAATATATAAACATGTACACAACAGATGCAGCGTATGAGACTTTTTGGAAACTGGTAGTTATGTAATGGTGGTGTTTTGTATTGTAATTCATTATATGGCAGGGAATGTTTTGTAATGCTGCCATGTTTTATTAATCATTAAAGTAATTGATTTGCATTTGTGTTGAAAAGATTCTGGAATACCATGGGGCCACTTTCAAAGTGAATGAAGGTTTTTTGATGTTTTTCACACTCATTTATGAATATAATTTATCTCATATGGTTTACCCACTTTTTCTTTGTTGTTTATTTTCCTTAGGCCGAATAGTTATGAGGCGGCCCAACACTATTATGGTATCCCAGAGAAGAAGGTGGCAGATGGTGGCCTAACAGTTGTTCTCCGGTGACTGCCGGAACTACACATTGCATCGCTGAAGATTTGGGTGGAGGAAGGCACTGGGGTGGAGGTAGCACCAAGGATGTGGTGGACGTGATACCACCTTTGTCCCCTCCTTGGCTTGATTGGGTGCCTGTTGGGAAAGATGTGACATGCCACTACTGGAAATGTACTTAAGGGAATGCTTGTGCATTACAGTCACTTTCATTGTTTGCTGATGGATGCAATTTATGCATGGAAAGACATAGGCATTACACATGAGGATTCTGTGATCGGTTTTCAAGCTATCCCTCATCAATATTCATGAGATACATTTGCCTACAATGATTGAAAATGTATGGAAATATTTACTCATGAATATTGAGGGCTATCCTAAAAACCTGTCGGATTCCGGCCCTCTAGGCCTGGAGTTGGACAGCCCTGTTCATGTTGTGTCCCTGCATTGATGGATGATCCATCTTACACAGACCTTGTTGCAACAGCATATTGGTACCTGGATTCTGTATGTCTGACATGCATGTGGTTGTTGCGTGGGATAATGTCTGCCCTAAATATGGCTGTCCAGCTCAACATATTTCTTATGTCTGAATCAGGGTGCGTCATGTTTTGTGTATGAGAGAGAGAGAGAGAGGTAGAGAGAGAGATAGAGAGACACGCTATGGTGGTTGGGGAGAGACCACATACCTTGTGGACACTCAAGGAGAAAGGTCACTCACAGGTTTGCTTCATTTCAAACGTTCTATTTATAACTCCAGCGCTGGTCAATGGGCCGGCTCTTGCCGGCTCGGAGATCCGGTATCAGATGTCTGCCCGGATCCCGCGTCCCGGCCTGCCTCATCCTGACCAGGCTTTAGCTGGGGGCTCGGTGATATAATCTGCTCTATGCTCCTTCATTTGCGTGTTTGCAGGTCCTATTTGCCCAGCTCGTTTCTTTCTTCTGGCCTGAAAGCGACACCACAGGAATCAATGGGTTATGGCTATCACTGGGGCATGTGCCATCACTGTTGAAAGCAGGATTTCTACCTGCTGGGCACACTATTGTTTTCCAAATGTGCATTTTACACCTTCATAGAAAGTTATTTCCAAACTTAAAAATGCTGCTTGCATTCACTAGTTCACTAGTTTTCTTTGAAATGTGTTTTTTTTTGTTTTTGTCTGAGTGCCACATACTCTGTAATTTGTGTGCCCTTTGCTTTGTGTTTTATCACAGTTTATATTTATAAAGATGTTATATGCTTATGAAACTGGTTAATCACGAATGCTTCTTTTCTGCTGACAGTAGTTATTAGGAAATTAAACTGCGGGCTCATGGGTGCCAACTTTTGATTTTCACCACAGAGGCAGAAGTACCCCCACCTCTGCCCTGAATATCAGCAAGCGACCAACCCAGTGAGATTAAATTATGTGCCGAAGAGCACACACTTTGGTAAAGCAGTGTATCTGAGATCCTTTCACACAAACTTCCAGTTTGCTGTTATGCATTGTGTTAAGAAAGTTTGAAAATCTATATTAAATGGGACTGTCTTTTCTGCGTATCAAACTAGCAGATATCATAGCTGTGAACTAAGCTTTAGAAGCTGAGTTTTATTATTGCTCGCATTCATTGCCTAATAAGACATTTGGTAGGCAACTGAAACTGGAGCGAGTTTTCTGTCGAAGACTTTCCATCACAACTCCAATTACTCTATCATTTACATGTTAGATAAGAATAGGTGCTGCTAATAACAAAGAAACATCTTTAAAAAGTAATTTCCCAGACTTTCCAAATCCATCCCTGCTCCATCAAAGGACACCAATGGTAACAGGTGAAGCCCGCTTAGTGAAACAGTGTTCCGCACCTGGTGCGCTGAGTGCACAGTAGATGCATGTTTGTCTTGCCTTTTGTTCTGCAGGTTGGGCCCTGAACGAGGCATTATGGGCACTGCGGGTGGTGGAGAGAGGAGGAGGGAGAGGGCGCTGCTTTCCCAAGCAAAGGCTGCAGAAGCTTAGTCCTTTAAGGTACGATCACGTGAAATGAAAATATTTCATTTTCACATCCCAGCAAAGTTGAGTACCAGTACTCCCTTTCAGGCGTAGGTACTTCAATGCTCAAAAAACAGAAGTGTAGATACGGAGGGCTGGTTAGGTCCGGCCCATTTAAAGCACTGCTTGAACGGGATTAAAGACGATACATGAGTAAAAAGCAGTTCTCTTCACTCTTAATGCACACTTTAATTGCACACAAAAAATATTGGTAGTGTGTACAACCAGTTATGTAAACTATATAACAAATCAATTTCTGTATTAATACATACAATGTCAGTTATGCCCTTCCGCTGCAGATATGGTATCCCTTGGTCAAATGACTAAAAGAATTGGCCTACATGTGTTTCGCATAACTGTGCTGATCAGTAAAACACAGTATGCGTGCTTCTTCAGGGCTTGTAGATATTATTAAATTACTTCCCTCATTTAGATTTTAGATTTAACAGCTGTTGAAATAGTTGATTTCTGTCTGTCTCCATTACTCGATGTGTGCTTCTTTTCTTAGATTGCTTTTCTTTAGTTGTAACAATTTTTGTTAATTATGGTCAAAGCTCTCTTTTTCTTAGTTCAGTTCAATTGCATTTTAAGATTCTCATTTAGTTGAAAAGCATGTAAGCTTTAGCAGTAAACGAAAGCACATGTTTGCAAAATGTCCAATTGGTAAGGGATTCAGTTGCCTTTTTAGATTTAAGGATCTTGGCGAAAGGTATCAGACTGGATTCAAAGCAAGTGGAAACAGCACTTAACTTCCATGAAAGAGGTGCAGAGGTTTTGGGGATTTGCCAAATTTTTACAGGACATTCATAAATACATTTAGTAGAATCCATTATCCTACTGACCGAGAATACCTAAGTTTGTGTGGGACTGCATGAAGACAACACATTTACATGGTTAAAGAAGCCATTTATGGCAACACCCATCCTTAGGCAACCAGATTTACGCTGGACTGCACAGTAGAAAGCCAAGTCTCGGTCAAGACCATTGATTCCACACACTCTCAAAGGGACAAGGGGTCTGATGGCATTTATACAATTGCTTTCGTTTCCAGAGCCCTCTCCTGCCCAAACCGATATTACACATTATTCCCTGCACTGGAACTCCTTACCTCTCTCAATCCGCTCTATACCTACCTTTTCCTCCTTCCGCACTTCTCTGAAATCTCTCCTTCTCAATTCCCCACCATGAAACCTTCCACGCCTTTCATACTCTCTTCTTCCCTATGATCCTCTCTACCCTCCTCCTTACCCTCCCTCATTCTCACCCGTATACCCCTTCTGTTTCCCTCCTCCTTCCCTTCCTCACCCCTTCCCTCTTTCCTCGCAGATGAATTGCTCGACTTACTGTTTTGTTGGTTTGATTCATGATTGTAAATTGATTCTACTGTTATAATTTTCTATGTATTCTGTTGTTATAATGTAAAGCGCTTTGGATAAAAGCGCTATATAAACACAATAAATAAAAATACAAATACACGAATGAGTGTTACTGGCCATCAAGTAATCATTCCTGAAATCAGGACATTATCTGGAGGGTTCCACGGGCACAGTGCAAGTATTTTGATGGACCAAAAGACACTAGGAATTATTAGGACCATGAAATGCTCCAGTCACCAAGGCATGCTGAATAGATGCTATTCTTTCCCAGAATTCAGATTACTGCATTATATTTGCCACGCAGTAGACATTGGAAAACTGATGTGTTTTCTAGATTAGAAGGAGAAGAGGACACAAGTACACACTTAGAACATTTGATCAGAGCGGAATATAGTAGCATGTATCATAAGGGAGACCAGCATTTTCTTTTACACAATTCTGAGATTGGAAGAAAATAGTTTTTTTTAGGAAGTCTGAAGTCATCTCTTGAGCATTAGCTGCTGAATGGGGCCACAATGCATCAGTAACAGGACACTCTGGAATAGCGCTTACCATAAATCAACTGGCACCATATTCTTGGTGATCATCAATGAGGAAACAAGCAGCTATGTCCGACCACGTATGACACATGCTAGAGTCAAGACCTCAAGATCCAGCATGCCGTGGTTGTTCTGTGCATTACCTACAACAACACATTTTGCAAGAGATCTCCTTATATTTCGTGGTGGATCTACCAGAATAAGAGTGGTGTACAGTGCTGGTGGTGGTGGACACATTAACTAAATGCACACACTTCACTTCACTGGAGAAATTACTCACAACAGGGACCTCGTCAAAGGTGTTCGTAAAGGAGATAATATGGTTGCATGGATTACCAGATATTCTCCGATAGGTAATTCCAATTCAGATCAAGGTTCTTAAGAGCTCTCTGTAAAGTTTTTGAATGTCATGTGTAACAGACCATCTAGTCACCACCTAAATCAGACCACCAGGCAGAGCAGGTAAACTAGTCTATGAAACAATCGTTAGGAGTTTTATGCCAGTTTCAGAATGATTGGGCTTTGCAATTACCATTAGCAGTTTGCCTATGATAATCTCATGCATACCACCACTAACTTTTCAGCATTCTTTCCCTCAATGGTCCATTCATCTACTGTGCTGTATTCTCCTATTACAAGATATTCTGACAAAGTGATTTTTAACATCACGAAAGCCAAACAAGACTACACAAGATGAATGAACCGGAACCGCATAACAGCACCAAAACCTGAAATGGGTTGAGAAATATATAGTTGTCATTAGACACTTCAGAATTGTAGTTTTTTTCCCCTAAATATGGACCACAATTCATGGGCCATTTGAGAACTTGTGGATAATCAATCTAGTTGAAGTACAGCTGAGCTAAAAGTGTCCATATCAAATTAACTCTGTGGACACCTCTTTGGGTAGAAGGACACACCCTTCCGAAATCACTGAAAACTCCTTAGAATATGAAGTACAAATGTATGGGGGGGTGTGGCTACGAGGCCATGTAGTAGGACGTGTCTCTTGCGGAGCTCCTGCTGATCCGCAAAGATTCTTTGATAAAATAGATTCAAAATTGAACGCTGGTGCTTGAAAAGGATATGCCAGGGGAATAAATGAGAGGCGCACGCATGGGAGCAAGCTAGAGGCTGGAGAAGTCCAAGATACTTAATTACAAGCCGACGACATGACTGTATCCAGCAGAAGAAAAAAAACAAGATGGCCGGAGCTGCAGAACAAAGAACTTTGCGGGACAGGTAAGCGGCAAGGAGGGATTGCACGGCACAGCTGGAGAAAGCACGTGGAACCGGCCGAGACGAGGAAACTAGCCGGCGTAAGAGGATAAAGGAGACGCTCTGACACTGTATTGACCACAACGCAGTGTGATAAAGGCAGTCCAATGTCCCCTTTGAGATAATGAGGATCTTTTGTCAGGTTATCGGAGGCGGCTGACGTTCAGTGCGGCTTGACAATCTGTTACGACACGTGAGGTCCTTTACTCAAAACTTTTTAAACCGGCGCAGCGGTTGAGGCGATGCGGCTGTGGAGATTCGTGGAGACCTGTGGATACACGTGGCGTGGCATTGAGCTGAGTGAGCCAGGTGACTGGGCTGTCCAGGGTGCTCACAATTGCAGAGCGAAAGCGGACTTTACCCTGAAAGCGGGCATGATAGCAGTAGCAGTAGAGGAAACTACTGGCAGTTAGCGCTAGCTGCACAGAGCTGGTAAGCCTTTCCCATATTGGGGGAACATGGCTACATTACTTCTACTTTTACTTTTTTTTAAAAATGTTTTATTTTTACACTCTCCATTTTTACTCTCCTTTGCTCGTCCTCCGTGTTGTATTTCTCACGTTTTTTATCCACTCTCCCTACCTTCTATAGCTCTTAGTGGCTGGCTGGTTGGCCAGGGATTGGGGCATTATCTACTTCCTGTGTGCCTGCGGACTGCAGGGGTTTGCCGTCGGCTTTCTTCTTTGACCCAGGACTTGCTTGGCCTGCTGGGGTAACCGAGCTAGTCCTAACAACCAGAATGCTCACTCTGCATTAGTGAACTGAAATTCATGAGTGATATATGCCAAGTATCATACTGATATACGGTATTATACCTCTGAGCTTGAACCTGCTGGTGACTGCGGATATTATCTTTGAGCCAGTTGGTTGCTTGGGGCGATCAATATATGAAGGAGTTCCCTTCTTGGGGTGCTATTTGAGCTTAGCTTGTGCTGCTGATCCCCAACACTGCTAGTGACTGCGGATTTGCTTATCTCTGAGCCAGACGTGTGTGGGGGATATACGGCGTGGGCTCAGCACTGTCTTATACTCTATATACATCTACGTATCCCTGATAGAGGCTGTACTACCTTGCTGACTAATCAATATGAAGCTGAGGAGTAAACTCAAAGTCAACAAAAAGACCCGGAATGCGGAAAATGACGTGGAGGCGGTGGAAATAAGTACTCAGACTCAGTACTCCAAGGATAAAAAGATCACAGATTTCTTTGGTGAACATGCTGCAGGTGGTGAACATACTGCAGTTGATGAACATACCGCAGTTGTGCAGATTCCCGCAGAACCACTAGATACTGGACCAACTCTAAGTGATGTGGCCTGTACCTCGGCTGAATTTCACAACAATAATTAATTGTTATAGTTTGGAAGGACAAATCAAGAATCTTGGGAGGCTGAAGGCTCAAGTGCCTGAAGTACAGCAGGACATCATAGATGCCCCTGATGCATGCCTAGTGGATATAACACCCGGTATCCCTCCTACCTTGGCCACGGATAGACTCTCATGTTCACCCCGCCTTACTGGCCTTGCGGACGGATCTAATGTGGTTGCTAGTGAAACACAAGATAATGTATCAGTGATTTCCAATCGTGAATGTGATCAATGTAACATTGAATCTAAGCTTAAAGATCTAGATACTCATAACACAGAATTAGTTTTGCATTGAAAATTCTACTAAGGCTATGCTATACTATTGTCTAACAAGTTAGAAATAATGTGGAAGTATTGAAAGAAATGTTTAATGTTTGTTCAATTGCAAATATTGGGAGGAATAAGAACTGAAGGCCTGCCAAGTAAAGTACCTAATGTTGATATCTGCAATGAAAATTTAGAATCAACATTGGTTGACATTTTGGCAGGTAGTGAGAGTGTGGATGGTTGCACCCTATCGAAAAGTGAGAGGAGAAGGAGGCATACATCGAAGAAACCTATGCAAGTCAGGGATGGGGAAGCAGTAGAAGTAGATGGAAAAGCGGATAATGTGGAGAAGAAAACTATCGCCAAAAGAGGCAGAACGAGAGCAGCAAGGAAAGCAAACAAAAGTGTCCTCAAAAGGAGCAAACAAACGTCCTGGCTGATTGGCTCGGAGAAAAGTAAATCTAAGGTAG
Source organism: Ambystoma mexicanum (assembly GCF_040938575.1). Classification (NCBI taxonomy): domain Eukaryota; kingdom Metazoa; phylum Chordata; class Amphibia; order Caudata; family Ambystomatidae; genus Ambystoma; species Ambystoma mexicanum. Next base: position 90,875,402 of record NC_090929.1, on the reverse strand, counting down.
TGAATTCTCCAGCCGTTTCTGTGACTGAGGGGCTGTCTGAGGAGTCCAGTGATAGCTTTATGGATATAACTGATGGCTCCTCTGTATGTAGTTATGTCAGTGAGGCTGAATCTGAGGCAATCCCCCTGCATATAATGAAGCCTAAGGTCAAGTTCTCGAAGGTGGTCCAGGCATTGCCCATGAATAGTGGTAAGAATACTAAGAAATCATCTCTGAACCCTGTCCATGGGATCAATAAGAATAAGTGTCTACCTAAGAGACAATTCACTATCGCAAGAAGTATTAAGAAAAATAGAAAGCCCATCAATCAAAGTAAACTGCTTGAAATTCTTAATGCTCAACTCCCACTGAGAATATTGAAAAGTGGGGACTTTAAGTTTGTTGAGCCTCGTGGGGGGCATGTTCAGTCAGATACATTGTTATTCTGAAGTGGTGGTATGCCTTGTTAGAGATCACAAGGACGAGCTGAAAAATAGTGGCTATTTGCTTGATGTCAGTGAAGAGGCTGATGTCCGGCTTGGAACAAAGGGAAGCCATGACCATGCCGGAAATAGCTACCAGGGAAAGATTGCTAAGGAGGGTAATGATGCTCTTTCCTACCACCAGTTTATAATAGTAAATGAGCTGATTCCACTATTATATCGTGGAATACTAGAGGCCATTGTCATCTCTTTGCTGAATTCGGCTCATATGATCTTTTGATTAATGCACAAATTGTGTTTTTACAAGAAACCTGGTTAACAAAAAGGTCTGTCTTTGATGGTTATACGGCATATCACAATTGGCAAAGAAAGGGGATAAGGGCAGACCATTTGGGGGACTAACCATTTTGGTGTCTAATAAAATTAACTCTCAGGAATGTATACCTATGTCCATAAATCCCAATGTATTAATGGTGGAGGTGTATTTGAGTAATGCTAGTCAAATTAGGCTGGTTAATATAAATGATCAGCCAGGCAATGACTATAAAATCACCATTCAACAGACCATATATGAATGCCTGTAGACCACATGTATCATAGAGGGTGAACTGAACGTTATATTAGGAGGTGATATTAATTCAAATATACTATCATCTAACCTGGGGGCTATGACAAAAGCAGATAGGTGGAAATCCTTAATCATGGATATTGAACTATCAGTGGTGAATGGATGTATATATGATAAGTCCACTACTATTAGTACATAGACTAATGGTCTATATGCATCAACTCTTGATTACATACGTCTGAGTGATAGGCTGTATGATCAATTGAAAGGCTTTGAGTCATTGAAGAATACATTTAGTGATCATTCTTTATTACAAAGGGAATGGATGGAATGGATGAACAGATGGAATGGATGGAACAGATGGTGTGGACAGAGTGGATGGAACAGATGGAGTGGATAGAACAGACGGAGTGGATGGAACACATCGAGTGGATGGAGCGGATGGAATAGACTGAGTGGATGGAACTGTTGGAATGAGTGGAACACACAGAGCTGATCGAATGAATAGGAAGGATGAAATGGATAGAACACATTAAATGGATGGGAAGGATGACATGGGTCTACGGAATAGATGGAGTAGACTATGTGGACGATAGGTTGAGTGGATGGAATGATGGAAGGACTAATAGATTAAATGGATGAAACGGACGAAATGGATGAACAGACGAAGTGGAATGAACAAACAGAGTAAATAAAACAGATAGAATAGATGATACAGATGGAGTGGCTTACTGATAACCACCATATCACACTGACACGATTACTCTCTCCTATACACCAACACTCAACTAGAACACAGCGATACTATGACACATTTGGTATAGCTATTCTCATACTAACACCCGCCACATACTCCCCATCATCCAAAATAAACATCAGCTGAGTACACACCGCTAGCTTAAGCATCTCCTCAGGTCTAACACAGCCACAAATCAATCTGGGTGTCATCCCTCCAGAATGAACACATATACCTGACCTCCCAACCACCACACCTACCACTAAGAAGCAGCTATCATGCAACTGCCACACCGGCTGCACACATATCTGGTGCACACACACACACCTTATGACTCTTTCTCTCTCTACTGACTTGAAGTATGGCTCCCAAGGGCGTTCAACCTACCAGCGTTTTGCGATCATACCAATGATACATAAGGCACTATATAAATGCTAAGTAACATAACATAACATAACATAACAATGTACGGTTGCTATAGACATCACACCATCCGATACTGATGCTACAGGGGAAATCTATATCTCCTGTAAAGGCAACAGGAACGGATGGTCCGATGCTAGTCTAGGAAAGGCAAAATAATGGTGTGGTGATATAGCAATAGAGCAATTGGTAACTCGCTCTGCAGATAATATAGTGAGCTGGCTATCTAATCATCTCCATGATCTTATGCCCATTGGTGGGAGGGTGAGACCTCACAGGAATGGTCTAAGTAACTTAAGAGTGTTTGACAAGGTTATAAGGGACCTGAAAAGAGGGATGCGCAGGAAGCTCCGGCTATGTGATCGGAGTGTCCCTAGCCCAGAGTTGCTTCATAGGACCAGAAGAACGATAAGGAATACGTACCGTAATGAGATCAGACGGTATCAGGCCTCTGACAATAACACCACCTGGCAACATATGGTACGGCTGCTTATTGAAGGTGATACCAGGAAGTTCTGGGCTAGCTTTAGATCTATTAGCAATGTGGGCAACCCGGAGCTCCAGATTCCCATTGACAGCTGTACCTTGGTCAGGTTTCTCAGTAATATATTTATGGGAGAAATGAACCATCTAGATATAATACCTATATCGAATATGATCATATGTAGGGAGAATATATTACGGGTAAAAAAGAACTTAAAATCTTCCAGTGCACTTGTCCCCAATGGGCTTTGTAATATCATAATAAAAGAAAATTCTAAAGTCTGGGCAGACACACTAGCTGTCCGATTACAAAAGGGTATAGATACGGGCACAATGCCTAACTCCTGGAAGATGTCAAATATTATCCCGGTCTTTAAGAGTGGACCCTGCAATCTTCCGGAGAGTTATAGGCTTTTGGCACTCACAGATGTGCCGAGTAAGATCTTTTGTACCCTAATACTCCAGGAAATAACCAAATAGATCAATAGGGAAAATATATTGGATAAGGCACAAACTGGCTTCCGCAAAGGCTGCTCCACAAAGGATAATATCTTTATTGTGAATACCTTAATTGAGTAGGCCAATGGGGATGATAAGCTGCCTTTGTATATGTCATTTGTTGACTTTTCCTCCGCGTTCAACTCGGTCGAGCTTAAGAGGTTATAGTCGAAATTGGAATCCTTTGGTATGCCCTCCCATCTTTTGTAATTCTGTATCATGATATACGATGATAGTGTGGCCAGGGTCCGCTTAGACAACATGGGTGCGCAGTCCGAACCTGTCAATATTCAAAAAGGTGTAAAACAGGGCTGTGCACTAGCACCCACACTGTATAATTTATTCATGGCAGATTTTGGTGGAATCTTCAGGGATAAAATGAACGCCTTCCCCAGAATTGGCTCTCACAAAGTGGGCTGGATCTGTTCTGCAGATATTATTATTTTTGATAATACTTTTATTGGAATCTGCAACAGTGCAAGAGCAATCTGTGAATATGCCAAAATCAATGGACTAAAAATCAACCTGACAACCCAATTTATGGCGGTGGGCCGCAACTGTTGCAAGACATCTGGTATCCCTTGTCCGCTGGGTGTGATCAGGAAAGTTAACTGCTATAAGTATTTGGGCCATGAGGTCTGTGGGGAAATAAGAAAAACAAATTCCATAGTCCAACAAAGTAAACGATTGAAAGTAATGGCCACTCTCATAGCAGTTATTTCCTTTTCTAAGAAAACGGCAGGCTTCAGTCTGCACAGATTGAGCATAACAGAGCTAAACTCAATGTAAAAATCAAATTTGCCCGCCAGGATACTCTGCTGCATATCCTACGAGAAGGTTTAGCGGGTGGAAAGATTGATGCCCTAAACACATTCCAGAAGAGTAACCTTCAACTCTTTGATAGAATTGGTTGGTCTCCGAAATGGGAACGTGGGGAGGGGGCGGTATTCAAATCCTTGAAGTATTCTGTTGGGAAGTGGGACTGGTTTGCCAGTCATGACAAGGTAGCGACTATGAGCTCACTGTGTATGTTTGCCAGAATGCCTTTCCTATATACAAAGCCTCAATATTATCTAAAATTGATGCCCTCCCATGCTAATCGAAGAATATTCCTGGACATTAGACTTAATCGTCTAAATGTATTAGGGGTCCGAGGAGCTTGGACTGGTATCCCAGTTGAGAGAAGATTTTGTAGACTCTGCATAGATGATACAGAGGTGGAAACCGCAAGGCACAAACTTACATGTTGTAAATAGATGAGTATCTCATATGATAAGTACTTTGCCAAATGTGAGTATGATCAGACCTATATTGTAAGTGAAAAGTTTTGCTGAGATGTCTCTCTGGGATAAATAAGAGTCTGGTCATTGCTATTACACAGATATGGAAGGTGGTAAATGAACGCCTAAGAAAATTTGCAGAAGAGGTTAAATTGCTGACAGATCTAGATTTATAGCATAACCTGTTGATATGGTCTTCTGTGTTCCTATTTGACCGTGAAGTGGGGTTTAATATCGGTGACCCGGACCATCGGACCTTGTTTTTTAATTATCATATTTTGTCACCTGCTCCTTCCCCAGACAGTTACCATCTGGATTGATTATATATGTCTGGTGTGCTTACGGATTTTATGTTTGTTTATTTTAGCTTACTTGTTTTAACCTCGGCCTAGTTCTAAAGTATGTTTGGTATCTTTGTCTTTATATTGTATAAGTTGATAAGTATATTCTTTTTCTATGCTAATGTCTGTATAATTTTACAATTGTAATGTTGCTTAATTCTGTTTGCTATATTTTGATAAAAATGTGTGAAAAGATCAATGAACTATAACACAATAAAAAAAAAGAAGGCAGCCCTGCAGAGACGGAGAGGACGAGCGGGGTGCCGAAATAACCGAGGGCGGCCAGTGCCCCACGTAGAAGAGGAGCGCACATGTGGTTTGCAGGCTGGTGTCGAACAGAAAAGGCCCCAGCGGGTGCATAGCCCATACTGATATGAACGCACGGGCGCTGGTGTGTATGGCTGGTGCACCAGAGCTCTGAGTGGAGGTGCAGCGAGAAACAGGAAGAGCAGTTAACATCTGGTGGAGAAGTGTAACGCTGACCAACGGACAGAGCGGGGAAGGCATAGCCTGATGGAGGGATGATACGCTAGGTTTCCCTGCCATGCTCTGATATCATCAAAGACCCTGACTGAGGACACAGCAGAGGCAAGCGTTGGAAAAGGCGTGTTGGTGGAAAGTACGCTGCTACGCCGGGGAAGGGAACGGACCGGATCACAGTGACACAACCCCAGAGAGGCTGAAAAAGAGCAACCAAACAATGCAGGGCTCAACCCAGCAGCAACCGGATTGGGAAAATTCAATAACCTTGGAGAGGCCCCCGTCGTGATTCAAAACAGCGTTACGGGGGTGAAATTATACATCAAACTCAAAGAGCCTGAGCGGTTTACACTGTGGTCCGCTTTTATATCTGTGGCGCCGTCTATTCCCGGACACACTAGCTGCAGTGGCAGCCTCCACCGAGGCCCGGCGGATCACAGCGTGGTCCGTTTCCACGCAGGGAGAACCGTGCCCACAGCGGAACAATACACGGTGGCGGTTCCCACCAGGGCCCGCCCCGCAAGAGCTGCATTGATGCGGATACGTCGGACCGCAATACATGAGGAACAAAGGCTAACATGAGCCAGCCCCCACTGCGGTCCACCCAAAAATGAATAATATGCCGACCAAACAGCTTTAAAACCACACCCCAGGCAGTCCGGCTGGCGTCGCCCCTCAATTCAGAAGGCAGAGGCTGTGGCACGCAAAACAAATTGCTTTCCGGTACCCAGGGCTCACTATATTAACACACTCAGTGAGGCCCCTCCACAGCGAGCAGAGTGAAGTCACACAGGAACGTTGACTGCAGTTACACAAAACGGAAGCAAGAGCCAGCACTGAGTGAGGAGGGAGGTCACTAAAACACAATCTGCAAATGTTGTGGGCAGAACAGGCAGGCCAGCCCATTGCCCAGGCCAGGGGGTATCGGGCATAACAGAGTGCACCCCTAGAAGTGATGCAAGGTGCACCCAGAATTGGGAAATGAGTCACAGTATAAGCCCCAGCACTAGCACTGGAACTCTATAAACTCCGCACTAAACAGCAGTGAAAAACCGCTGGAAGGTTTGAATTACCCAAATGAAAGCTGATGGACATGCGACCCAGCACGGCTGACAGGAAAACACAAGTGTCAGAGGAGAAACATCTTGTAAATGCCAGAGCCACGCGCAGGGGAAGCAAGCGAGGGGTCACCCAACAACGTAACAATCTGGCACATGGTTGCAGGACTTGGTGTGGCATAGCGCCCCAGCTACCAACATTGTGCGCCCCACACGGATTCCAAGTAACAGTGGGCCCTGGGTGACAAAGTGAGAATCATAATTGTAGCGAGAGCCCAGCTCGAACGCAACCGGGCACGCAAGGTTGCAAACTTAGCCGCCGCTCAGTGATTGGCGATAAAAGGACTTGTAGCAAATAAGAACGCAACAACAAAGAACCAAGGCCCACTGGACATCTGACCGACAAGGCGCAGTTGAAACTTGGGCAGAAAGCCATAGCGAAGCCCCGGGTTCTGCTTATGCAGAGAAACCATGGCTTCCAAACCCCAGAAAAGCAAAGTCAAGCAGCCGACGATAGACACTTTCACTAAGCCCGCCTCGACAGCCAAAACCACGGGCGCAGGGTTGCCCCATGCAGAATCAGCGCCCGCAAGAGCAGATCAACAGATCCTAGAGGCCATTGCATCCTTGAAGGAGACTCTCAAAGCCAAAATTGACACTTTCAGCATATACGTGAACTTGCTGAGGCAAGATGTGAGGGCACTAGCTGAATGCACAGGTACACTGGAAAAGACAGTTGCAGAAAATACGAATGACCTTAAATACACCGCTCAAGAAGTCAGCGTGCTGCAACACCAAGTGCGCAATCTGGAAGACTGGGTTGAGGACGCAGAAGGAAGGGCCCGGCACAACAATGTACGAATCATCGGGCTCCCGGAAGGAAAAGGAGGAAACCCGACGGAATACATTGAGTCCCTGTTACAACAAGAAATCGGCGTGGGCACCCTCACACAGGGATTTACAGTGGAAAGAACACACTGATCATTAGTGAGAAAACCGGGAGCCCCACGAGGCCAATAATAGCCCGGATACTGAACTATTTTGACAGAGAGAAGATCCTGGAGTACTTCCGCAAAAGGGGAACGATCCAACAAGCGTCAGCCACGATCACAGTTTATCCGGACTACACCCTCCAAGTGCAGAAACTAGGGATTAACTATATAGGGGCCAAAAAGAGATTGTGGGTGTCGAACCTAAAATACATGCTGCTGCATCCGGCCAAATTGAAGGTGCTCCATAAAGGCTGTGCTTTTTTCTTTGAGAACCCGGAAGAAGCGCACAAATGGATGGACACAAAGAATTTGCCAACTGGAATGGAAGCGGACCTGAGTCGTGGCAAGTAGACGGAGCCAGGGACTAGGAACATTGCAAGAGCGAGAAGCTGCAACATACGATGACAATAATGGTAACCCTTTCCAATGGAAACTACAGAGGATGTGATAATCAATGCAGGAGTCCATGACGTGGACAACAAGCACCACGAGGAAGCACCTACCCCCCAAGAAGGTGCTGTCTGTCAGGATACTAGAGGTTATGTTATGTATCCATCTACTGTGCCCAAGCACCAGGACATTTCCCTGGAGCAACAGCGAGAAGTGGGGATGCCTGAGCACAAGGTATTGAGCTGTGCAACAGTTAGGAGGGGGGAGGAGGGAGTTGGGGTAGTTAGTTGGGAGTTAGCCTATATATCCACGCTCTATATTTTGTATTTGGACTTGAATGCTGAGCTGTCGAATTGTATCAGAAATTTCAAATGTCATGAGTTATGTCCTGGAACGTCAGAGGCCTTAACAGTTATATCAAACTGAATAGAATTATGACGTATCTAAGACATCAGAAAATTGACGTAGCACTACTGCAGGAGAGACTTCTCATGAAAGAAAGACAAACTGCACTCACTAAAAAGTGGAGAGGCACCATGTTGGGCTCTCCATACTCTGCCTACGCAAGGGGAGTGTTAGTATGGGTAGCAACTTCGGTCCCTATGAAGGTGGTGCAGGCCTTCCAAGATACAGAAGGCAGGATGTGTGGGTTGCAGGTCGGGTGGAACATAGAGACTTTTGTATTATTAACACATATGCACCAAACCAGGAGACGGCAGCTTACTTCCGCATGTTGTGTCCATTAATAAGTCCGCGCATAGATGGCACACTGATCTGGGGCGGAGACTTCAATTGTACGGTGAATCCAATACTAGATAGCTCAGACTAGCAATACACACACCCGGCCCCGGCGGCCGAATCCCTACGTGCTTTGGTGCAAGCATTTCTGCTCATGGATGTTTGGCGTTCTATGCACCCGCAGACCCGTGGCTATTCACATTACACAGCCCCCCAGAACTTATATATTAGACTAGATGACATCTTCACGTGTGAAGATCTCATGTGAGAATTCACGTGGGCAGAATATAAGGCACAAATGTTGTTGGATCATAGCCCTCTGGAAGTTACTTGGTGGGTATCCCCCCCAAGGGCACGTATTCCCACATGGAGACTTCGTAGCAGATCTGTCCAAGATGAGGTGTTCCGAGAACATTTGAAAACATTTGAGATGCAACTGGACCTAAATAATTGTTTTGGGGAATTCTATAAGACATTGTATGAAGAGACATCTGATGTCTGAGAATCGGACATAGAAGAGGCCTTAGAGCAGATCGACCTCCCGAAGCTAGACTTGGTAGACGCGGACCTGTTGGAAGCCCCCATAACTAAAGAAGAGTTGGAACATACCATAGGAGGGTTGCTGACGGGTATAGCCCCAGGGGCAGACTGGCTACCCAGTGATTTTTATAATATGGCATTTATAACGCGCCTATACACAGGTGTTTCAAGGTGCGACGAGCAAGGGAGGGGAAACAGAGGGAAGACAGAGACAGCGATCTTACAAGGTCAGGTGACTGTGAGATTGTGCAAGTGCAGGGGGGGAGAAGTGGCGGGAAATGGGGCAGTGCAGAACATAAGATAGGCGTAAAAAATAAAATAAGATAAATAAAGACAATAAATAAGAAGTGCGGCCAGCTGGTGGCAGTGCAAGGGTAAGGGCAGACATCAGGTGTCAAGTGTGTGTAGGGGGCTGTAGGGATAAATAAACAGTCCCCAAGTGCAGGGGTTGCCAGGGAGGCAGTGCAGGTGTGCAACTGGCGGGGAGGGGATCTGGGCCCGAGATCAGAGGGCAGCCAAGTAAACCAGTGCAGTTTGAGTCAAAATAATTAGTGGAAGAAATTAGGCCCCCATTGTTGGCAATGTTGAACAAATCCCTGGAAGTGTACATGCTGCCACAGTCACTGCAGGAGTCCATTATAGTTCCACTGCTGAAGCCAAACAAACCTGATACCGAGTGTGGCTCTTACAGACCCCTTTCGCTGCTTAATCAAGATGGGAAAATATTGACGGCTTAAATGGCTAATAGGTTGAAACACATAATACATAAACTGGTGCACCCAGACCAGTCTGGATACGTCCCACATAGAAATATTACATGCAACCTTAGACGATTACATCACGTAATAGACCAGACCCAAGACAGCACCCAGCCCATGGTGGTTGTCTCGTTAGATGAAGTCAAATCCTTTGATTCGGTTAGAGCAGTGGTATTCAAACTGTGGGTCGCGACCCCCTAGGGGTCCGCGGGTGCATCCCAGGGGGGCCCTGAGAGCTCAGCATGAAAAAAGATTTTTTTTTTTTTTTTTTTTTAGATTGGAAGAAATGGGCAGGGGTGGCCCACATGGGCGGGCTGAAGCATGAAACTGTCTCAGGCAACAATGAAAAAGTGGCCCACAGTTGTAAATGGATATTCATTCCTTTAGTCACAGACTGGGCCTCATTACTACTATGGCGGACCAGTAACAACGGTGCTGGTAAGCTACCGGCACCGTTGCTACCGTTCCGCCATAGTAAGAGTTGTGCTCGTGGGTGCTTGACAGCCCCCGCCAGGTCTGACCTCAGCTCGTCGGATGCACCGGCACCGTTATTAACGGTGCCGGTGCATCCGAGCTCCCCATTCCCATTTGAGCCATATGGGGCGCAAATGGGAATGGGGATCTACCGGCACCTTCGAAAGGGCAATTATCATGTCCGCCTAACTCGGCATGACCTAGTAATTGCCCATTCGCGGGTGCCAGACCCGGATGCAACTCCAGTGGCAGCCGTGCCGGTTTTACCGGCACAGCTACCGGCAGAGTAGTTATGAAGCCCACTGTTTCAATAGTACCCAAAGGGGTGCTTTGTGTAAAAATGTAAGTAAATTGTGATATATTCAGCAACAGTGGTCAACATTACTAACTGCATAGTTAAGTAACTCATCAAAATGGTCCACATTGGCCAAAATGGTGGCCCATTTTGATTGGCCCAAACTAGCATTTTACATTTTTGGTACAGGCATTGCCCTATAGGCCTGTCCGAGCCTGGCGGCTCATCCATAATGGCAAGAGGCGCCCACCTAGTGGCCCCTCACCCATTATGGTGGAGCTAAGGAGCCAGCCCAGTGAAACAGTGAGCACTCCCTCAGCTGCTTTATCCAGCTAATGGAGTGCTCCTGGGCTGGCTGAACTGTCAAAGGGAAACACTGTTTCCCTTTGACAGTTCAGTTTAGTTCCCCAGCCGCACATGCTCACTGAGCCATGCAAGTGCTGGGGCGTTTTGCTTCGCCAGCATTGCATAGCTCATTGGAAATGCTGGCTGGGGCACTGCATGTCTGTATGTCCGAGGGGGAGCTCCTGCGCCTCCTCGCACATACGGACAGAGCAGCTGGAGCAGGCCGTTTCAGCACCCACACACAGGCCAATGCAGAAGGTACGTTTATGTTCATTGTTTTTATTTAAACAGGTGTATGGATGCGTTATGAGTGAGTGTATGGTGATGGATGCTCATGTGAATGATAGAGTGATTGCTGTATGAATGTGCAGCGCCTTGCATATACACATAATCATGTTCATTGTGTTAGGACCAGTGGGGCCCAGGGGACAGGGATGGTATCTTTTTACCGGACATCTATCATTCAAAACCCTCTGCCTTGTCCACAAGGCTTTCTGGGGCCTGGGTCCAAAACACCCTTCAGCTATTCCTCCGCAAATACCTCCCCTCTCGAGCTCTTCACTCCTCTACCTCCAACTCCCTCAGGGTCAGTCGTTTATCAAAGAAACGAGCTGGGGGTAGATCTCCGTCTTCGGCTGGGGCCTCCCTCTGGAACAGCGCCCTGCCACTCTAAAACTTGAGGAGAACCATCTTTCTTCCTGCACTTATCAGACCTACCCTGTCTGCTGCCTTAAACGTAGCATTTGCAAATTGCTGGCTGCACTACCACTGTTTGTTGCCTTTATTATTTATTTATTGTTATTTATCTGTTTCTCCTCTGCTTCGCACTTTCCACTTCTCCCCCCTTCCATGCACTTTTCCCCTCACACTTGCGCGTTCTCAATGTCACTGGGCCTAGTAAGATCGCTGTTTTATTCTCCTCTGTTCCCCTCCCTTGCCTTGTCACGCTCTGAAACACTTGTGTACGAGCGCGATAGAAATAAAATATCAATGCCTGCCCCCTGGACTCCCAGCAACAATTGCAAACTGTTTGGCTATTTACCCATTTTTTGTTAAAAGTATGCTCTACAATGCAACATTTTAACCTATTATTTAAAAAAAAATTCACAGGGGGAAACCCCCCCGAACCTCCCCTTAATGCCCCTCCACTTAAAAAAGATTCACCAGCCGCCACTGGCCCTCAGACTGTGTTGGGAACGGGATGGGGGAACCGAGGGACTATGGTGGGAGCACAATGGGCGGGAACCATGGGATAGTGATGGGAGCAGAGTGGGGAGAGCCCTGGGTGTGTGATGGGGTGGGGAGAGACCAGCGACTGGGTAGGAGTGAGATGAGGGAGCCCAGCGACTTTGATGGGAGCAGGTGACGGCGCGCAATATATACTGTCCATTTGGCATTTCTGGGGGTCCCGACCTGCCCAAATTTTGCTCAGGGGGGCCCTGGCCAAAAAAGTTTGAAGACCACTGGGTTAGATGGACAGGTTATTGGTGGCTTTGAAAGGTTTTGACATAGGCCCAACTTAAATTAGATGGGTCAAGTTATTGTATAGCAACCCGGTGGCCAGAGTTAAATAAGGCAACCAGACAGGGTTGCCCTTGGTCCCCGACGTTGTTCATACTGACCCTAGAGCCGCTGGCAGTACACCTATGGAAGGAATATCATGAGGCCATTATGAGGCCGGCATTAATTTACAGGGCAAAACACACCTGATCTCCCTATATGCTGATGACCTGCTCCTCTACCTACGAAAAACAGAAACCAATTTACTTGATGTACTAGATTTGCTGGAGCAGTATGCAGAATTGTCAGGGATCACGATTAACCCACAGACGTCCATCTTATTCCCCCTAGTGGGGTACAGCAGAAGTCCCTGGGAAACGCTACCGGTATTACCGATTAAATGGGAACCAGTTACATTTAGATACCTGGGGGTGGATATTTTTCCTAATCCAACAGTGGAACATGAGCAAAATACGTTGAAGGCGGTTAATAAAATAGAGAACTGAGATTTTGGGTCAAACTGCCGCTCTCACTAACGGGGAGAGCCGCACTGCTGGGAATGATTGTGCTCCCGAGGCTGCTGCACTATTTAACGAACGTTCCATACAACATACCTAAAGCCTTTTTCAAGAAGCTGCATACCATTTGCCGAAGCTTCCTGTGGAACAATCTGATGTGTCGACTAGCGCTAGAAAGACTCCAGCGACCGTACAAACAGGATGGAATAAAAGTGACGGACTTCGAAGGATACCTTGTGGCGTGCCAGCTGCAATTTGTCACATACCTGCTATCTGATGAACCGACTCGGGACACAGTGTTATTACAACCAACATGTACCCCGTTCTTCCTGAGAGAGATGATATGGAACAAGAATCTAAGCGATCCTAAGCCTCCTTTACTGCTCAAACTAGGCATTGTGATGTGGCAAACGGCCTGCGGCTTTATGGGCAAAGGCACACCGTGCTCACCCCAGATCACATTGGGGACAGTCAAGAGTGAAGATACGCAGCTTAGGCTGAAATTGCAGAAATACTGGGAGCCGACATGGGTGGCCACAGTGGGAGATCTACTGATGGAAAAGAGACCGAAGACCTTTAGCGAGATAGTGGCGGAATCAGGAATTGACAAAGGGCAATATATAACCCAAGCCTCACTTCTACATGCGCTAAAGCTGACATGGCCAGCAGCGGGGGGAGTCCAGGTCAAAGACTGTACTATAGAAACACTATACGATATTTTGGAGGGAGGGGTCACGCAGTATCAAGATTGTATGGGATTCTGATGGTAAATCCTGAGGGCCATTTGACACTGATTAAACAAAGGTGGGAAGCAGACTTAAGGGAGCAATTGTCAGACAAAACTTGTAGTAGGATTATGGGGTATCATAAGAAAGTGTCCAGGAATGCAAAATTACAGTTGATCCAACTATATGTTACCCACAGAGCATATTTGACGCCAGGAAGAATTGCAAAATTCAGCACAGCAACGACACAAACTTGTTCTAAATGTGGCTCGGTCAGTAGTGACTTGATACATATGTTTTGGGCCTGTGCTGAGGTGTGCTCTTTCTGGGCAGGAATAGCCCAAACTTTAGGATTGGCCTATCGGCAGATTCGATCACTCCAAAGGCGTGCCTGCTAGGTTTTCCTGAGTCCCAAGCAAACAAGACACGTTAGCAAACTGCGGGATTTAGCGTTTTTTTGGGCGAAACATAGGATTCCAATGGGATGGAAGGCACGTAAGTGCCCAGCAACAAATACTTGGCTAAGAGACCTTTAGAAATGGACACAGGCAGAAACGGTGGTATGGCAGAAGGCATCCCGAAAAGGCCAGGATGAACAAAACACGAACCTGATGGCTTGGAAACACATGATACAGGAACTAGCGCCCCCTGCACATGATGACACAAAGACACACACCATCACCAATAATGACATGAGTGCTGGGGCGAGGTTTCAAGCAGTATAACTATGATTACGAGAGGACAATACAGGTGGAATAGGGTGGGGGAGGAGTTGGGAAAGCAGAACAGTTGAATAATGTGATGTGCCATCAGATAATGGTTATTGAGTCTGTATGTTATGTTGTGTTAAAATCAATAAAAACTTGTCAAAAAATAAAAAAAAGTACAAATGTATTAGACTCTCGGATAGGTCAGCTGCAGCATACAGGTGGCTGGAAATGGCATGGGCCGGAAAAACGATCCATTTCTCAAATGAAACCAAAGCAAAGGAGAGGGAGTTTGGAAGAGGGGGTAATGTCAGGGGGCAACAGATAAGCAAGGGAAGAAGAGGATGAGAACAGGACCAAGAGTGTGGAATGTCAGTTGGCGGGAACAGTAATTCCATCTGGAGTAATTTATACCGCCAACCTCGTAATGAGCCTCACTGTTGTAGCACTCAACAGGGTCCCTGAAAGATGCAGAAAAGGCTGTTGTTTTAAAGTGCCAATCGCAGAGGTTTTTCCTCCATGATTTCCTAGTTAAAGGCTGCTTATTGTGCTTGCTCGAGTGCTTGGAGAGAATATTATGGTGAGTGCCAGCATGGCTTCCGGCTGCCTCATGCAATCCCCCCTCAGCTCCCCCCCAACCCCATCTGTTTCTTTTAAGTAGCACACTTGTAATTTCTTGTACTAGCAGGCTGGGGCAGATACAAGTGTGAAATGGAGAATCGAAATAGTCCCATTCTCTTTCAAGCCCCAGCTCGCTGGGAAGAGTCCATCAAAGTCCCTCAATCTGTTCCTGTTCCACGGTAAGTACCTGCACCACTTAAGCCTCTTTTTTAACTTAACAATGCTGACTGTGTCTAATCTGTGATATGTCTAATTTGTTGACAGGAAAACATTCTGTTCAAAAGGTATGCATGCTAGCACGTTTTATTCACGTTTTACGGAAGAGCAAAATGCATGCTTGTGTGAAACAATAACTGGGTGGATTATAGGGCAGTATACAGAGATGTCTGGTTTTCTCGTGCGAGGCATGAAATAATCAGCCAGTCCTGGCTTTCAGGTTCGCTTGCAGGTTCCTCACAGGAACGGTTGAGGCAAAATTAAGGTACTTGTGTTCCTGCTTTAGCATTAGAATGCAGATGCACACTACGTAAACCGCCCTGGCTGCACACATACTGGGTGCACCCAAGCATTATTTACTACCCTACTCTCTCCACTGACCTGGTCTATGATCCCTGGGGGGGTTCATCCCATAGCGCTTGGAGATCATACCTATGGTAAAAAAAAAAGGTGCTATACACATGCCCAATAACACAACATAATGCAGGTTTGCAATTGTAAAAAAAAAAGGGGGAATCGCATTACTGCACCTCCGTACTACAACTCTGGTGGTGATGTAGAGAAAAAACCTACAGCAAAATGCTGGAGGTAATTCCACTGCCTTACTTCTAAATATCGGCAGAATTACCGATGGCGGAATTACCGTTGGCCTTAATTCTGCCAAAATCCCTGTTGAGTCCTATGGGACTAACACTGGAAATCCTGCCGGACCAAGTCGCGGTAATGGTAATTCTGTTTGGCAGTACTCTGGGAAATGTACCACCGGCATACCACCAACTGGTAACAATCTGGCACATGGTTGCAGGACTTGGTGTGGCATAGCGCCCCAGCTACCAACATTGTGCGCCCCACACGGATTCCAAGTAACAGTGGGCCCTGGGTGACAAAGTGAGAATCATAATTGTAGCGAGAGCCCAGCTCGAACGCAACCGGGCACGCAAGGTTGCAAACTTAGCCGCCGCTCAGTGATTGGCGATAAAAGGACTTGTAGCAAATAAGAACGCAACAACAAAGAACCAAGGCCCACTGGACATCTGACCGACAAGGCGCAGTTGAAACTTGGGCAGAAAGCCATAGCGAAGCCCCGGGTTCTGCTTATGCAGAGAAACCATGGCTTCCAAACCCCAGAAAAGCAAAGTCAAGCAGCCGACGATAGACACTTTCACTAAGCCCGCCTCGACAGCCAAAACCACGGGCGCAGGGTTGCCCCATGCAGAATCAGCGCCCGCAAGAGCAGATCAACAGATCCTAGAGGCCATTGCATCCTTGAAGGAGACTCTCAAAGCCAAAATTGACACTTTCAGCATATACGTGAACTTGCTGAGGCAAGATGTGAGGGCACTAGCTGAATGCACAGGTACACTGGAAAAGACAGTTGCAGAAAATACGAATGACCTTAAATACACCGCTCAAGAAGTCAGCGTGCTGCAACACCAAGTGCGCAATCTGGAAGACTGGGTTGAGGACGCAGAAGGAAGGGCCCGGCACAACAATGTACGAATCATCGGGCTCCCGGAAGGAAAAGGAGGAAACCCGACGGAATACATTGAGTCCCTGTTACAACAAGAAATCGGCGTGGGCACCCTCACACAGGGATTTACAGTGGAAAGAACACACTGATCATTAGTGAGAAAACCGGGAGCCCCACGAGGCCAATAATAGCCCGGATACTGAACTATTTTGACAGAGAGAAGATCCTGGAGTACTTCCGCAAAAGGGGAACGATCCAACAAGCGTCAGCCACGATCACAGTTTATCCGGACTACACCCTCCAAGTGCAGAAACTAGGGATTAACTATATAGGGGCCAAAAAGAGATTGTGGGTGTCGAACCTAAAATACATGCTGCTGCATCCGGCCAAATTGAAGGTGCTCCATAAAGGCTGTGCTTTTTTCTTTGAGAACCCGGAAGAAGCGCACAAATGGATGGACACAAAGAATTTGCCAACTGGAATGGAAGCGGACCTGAGTCGTGGCAAGTAGACGGAGCCAGGGACTAGGAACATTGCAAGAGCGAGAAGCTGCAACATACGATGACAATAATGGTAACCCTTTCCAATGGAAACTACAGAGGATGTGATAATCAATGCAGGAGTCCATGACGTGGACAACAAGCACCACGAGGAAGCACCTACCCCCCAAGAAGGTGCTGTCTGTCAGGATACTAGAGGTTATGTTATGTATCCATCTACTGTGCCCAAGCACCAGGACATTTCCCTGGAGCAACAGCGAGAAGTGGGGATGCCTGAGCACAAGGTATTGAGCTGTGCAACAGTTAGGAGGGGGGAGGAGGGAGTTGGGGTAGTTAGTTGGGAGTTAGCCTATATATCCACGCTCTATATTTTGTATTTGGACTTGAATGCTGAGCTGTCGAATTGTATCAGAAATTTCAAATGTCATGAGTTATGTCCTGGAACGTCAGAGGCCTTAACAGTTATATCAAACTGAATAGAATTATGACGTATCTAAGACATCAGAAAATTGACGTAGCACTACTGCAGGAGAGACTTCTCATGAAAGAAAGACAAACTGCACTCACTAAAAAGTGGAGAGGCACCATGTTGGGCTCTCCATACTCTGCCTACGCAAGGGGAGTGTTAGTATGGGTAGCAACTTCGGTCCCTATGAAGGTGGTGCAGGCCTTCCAAGATACAGAAGGCAGGATGTGTGGGTTGCAGGTCGGGTGGAACATAGAGACTTTTGTATTATTAACACATATGCACCAAACCAGGAGACGGCAGCTTACTTCCGCATGTTGTGTCCATTAATAAGTCCGCGCATAGATGGCACACTGATCTGGGGCGGAGACTTCAATTGTACGGTGAATCCAATACTAGATAGCTCAGACTAGCAATACACACACCCGGCCCCGGCGGCCGAATCCCTACGTGCTTTGGTGCAAGCATTTCTGCTCATGGATGTTTGGCGTTCTATGCACCCGCAGACCCGTGGCTATTCACATTACACAGCCCCCCAGAACTTATATATTAGACTAGATGACATCTTCACGTGTGAAGATCTCATGTGAGAATTCACGTGGGCAGAATATAAGGCACAAATGTTGTTGGATCATAGCCCTCTGGAAGTTACTTGGTGGGTATCCCCCCCAAGGGCACGTATTCCCACATGGAGACTTCGTAGCAGATCTGTCCAAGATGAGGTGTTCCGAGAACATTTGAAAACATTTGAGATGCAACTGGACCTAAATAATTGTTTTGGGGAATTCTATAAGACATTGTATGAAGAGACATCTGATGTCTGAGAATCGGACATAGAAGAGGCCTTAGAGCAGATCGACCTCCCGAAGCTAGACTTGGTAGACGCGGACCTGTTGGAAGCCCCCATAACTAAAGAAGAGTTGGAACATACCATAGGAGGGTTGCTGACGGGTATAGCCCCAGGGGCAGACTGGCTACCCAGTGATTTTTATAATATGGCATTTATAACGCGCCTATACACAGGTGTTTCAAGGTGCGACGAGCAAGGGAGGGGAAACAGAGGGAAGACAGAGACAGCGATCTTACAAGGTCAGGTGACTGTGAGATTGTGCAAGTGCAGGGGGGGAGAAGTGGCGGGAAATGGGGCAGTGCAGAACATAAGATAGGCGTAAAAAATAAAATAAGATAAATAAAGACAATAAATAAGAAGTGCGGCCAGCTGGTGGCAGTGCAAGGGTAAGGGCAGACATCAGGTGTCAAGTGTGTGTAGGGGGCTGTAGGGATAAATAAACAGTCCCCAAGTGCAGGGGTTGCCAGGGAGGCAGTGCAGGTGTGCAACTGGCGGGGAGGGGATCTGGGCCCGAGATCAGAGGGCAGCCAAGTAAACCAGTGCAGTTTGAGTCAAAATAATTAGTGGAAGAAATTAGGCCCCCATTGTTGGCAATGTTGAACAAATCCCTGGAAGTGTACATGCTGCCACAGTCACTGCAGGAGTCCATTATAGTTCCACTGCTGAAGCCAAACAAACCTGATACCGAGTGTGGCTCTTACAGACCCCTTTCGCTGCTTAATCAAGATGGGAAAATATTGACGGCTTAAATGGCTAATAGGTTGAAACACATAATACATAAACTGGTGCACCCAGACCAGTCTGGATACGTCCCACATAGAAATATTACATGCAACCTTAGACGATTACATCACGTAATAGACCAGACCCAAGACAGCACCCAGCCCATGGTGGTTGTCTCGTTAGATGAAGTCAAATCCTTTGATTCGGTTAGAGCAGTGGTATTCAAACTGTGGGTCGCGACCCCCTAGGGGTCCGCGGGTGCATCCCAGGGGGGCCCTGAGAGCTCAGCATGAAAAAAGATTTTTTTTTTTTTTTTTTTTTAGATTGGAAGAAATGGGCAGGGGTGGCCCACATGGGCGGGCTGAAGCATGAAACTGTCTCAGGCAACAATGAAAAAGTGGCCCACAGTTGTAAATGGATATTCATTCCTTTAGTCACAGACTGGGCCTCATTACTACTATGGCGGACCAGTAACAACGGTGCTGGTAAGCTACCGGCACCGTTGCTACCGTTCCGCCATAGTAAGAGTTGTGCTCGTGGGTGCTTGACAGCCCCCGCCAGGTCTGACCTCAGCTCGTCGGATGCACCGGCACCGTTATTAACGGTGCCGGTGCATCCGAGCTCCCCATTCCCATTTGAGCCATATGGGGCGCAAATGGGAATGGGGATCTACCGGCACCTTCGAAAGGGCAATTATCATGTCCGCCTAACTCGGCATGACCTAGTAATTGCCCATTCGCGGGTGCCAGACCCGGATGCAACTCCAGTGGCAGCCGTGCCGGTTTTACCGGCACAGCTACCGGCAGAGTAGTTATGAAGCCCACTGTTTCAATAGTACCCAAAGGGGTGCTTTGTGTAAAAATGTAAGTAAATTGTGATATATTCAGCAACAGTGGTCAACATTACTAACTGCATAGTTAAGTAACTCATCAAAATGGTCCACATTGGCCAAAATGGTGGCCCATTTTGATTGGCCCAAACTAGCATTTTACATTTTTGGTACAGGCATTGCCCTATAGGCCTGTCCGAGCCTGGCGGCTCATCCATAATGGCAAGAGGCGCCCACCTAGTGGCCCCTCACCCATTATGGTGGAGCTAAGGAGCCAGCCCAGTGAAACAGTGAGCACTCCCTCAGCTGCTTTATCCAGCTAATGGAGTGCTCCTGGGCTGGCTGAACTGTCAAAGGGAAACACTGTTTCCCTTTGACAGTTCAGTTTAGTTCCCCAGCCGCACATGCTCACTGAGCCATGCAAGTGCTGGGGCGTTTTGCTTCGCCAGCATTGCATAGCTCATTGGAAATGCTGGCTGGGGCACTGCATGTCTGTATGTCCGAGGGGGAGCTCCTGCGCCTCCTCGCACATACGGACAGAGCAGCTGGAGCAGGCCGTTTCAGCACCCACACACAGGCCAATGCAGAAGGTACGTTTATGTTCATTGTTTTTATTTAAACAGGTGTATGGATGCGTTATGAGTGAGTGTATGGTGATGGATGCTCATGTGAATGATAGAGTGATTGCTGTATGAATGTGCAGCGCCTTGCATATACACATAATCATGTTCATTGTGTTAGGACCAGTGGGGCCCAGGGGACAGGGATGGTATCTTTTTACCGGACATCTATCATTCAAAACCCTCTGCCTTGTCCACAAGGCTTTCTGGGGCCTGGGTCCAAAACACCCTTCAGCTATTCCTCCGCAAATACCTCCCCTCTCGAGCTCTTCACTCCTCTACCTCCAACTCCCTCAGGGTCAGTCGTTTATCAAAGAAACGAGCTGGGGGTAGATCTCCGTCTTCGGCTGGGGCCTCCCTCTGGAACAGCGCCCTGCCACTCTAAAACTTGAGGAGAACCATCTTTCTTCCTGCACTTATCAGACCTACCCTGTCTGCTGCCTTAAACGTAGCATTTGCAAATTGCTGGCTGCACTACCACTGTTTGTTGCCTTTATTATTTATTTATTGTTATTTATCTGTTTCTCCTCTGCTTCGCACTTTCCACTTCTCCCCCCTTCCATGCACTTTTCCCCTCACACTTGCGCGTTCTCAATGTCACTGGGCCTAGTAAGATCGCTGTTTTATTCTCCTCTGTTCCCCTCCCTTGCCTTGTCACGCTCTGAAACACTTGTGTACGAGCGCGATAGAAATAAAATATCAATGCCTGCCCCCTGGACTCCCAGCAACAATTGCAAACTGTTTGGCTATTTACCCATTTTTTGTTAAAAGTATGCTCTACAATGCAACATTTTAACCTATTATTTAAAAAAAAATTCACAGGGGGAAACCCCCCCGAACCTCCCCTTAATGCCCCTCCACTTAAAAAAGATTCACCAGCCGCCACTGGCCCTCAGACTGTGTTGGGAACGGGATGGGGGAACCGAGGGACTATGGTGGGAGCACAATGGGCGGGAACCATGGGATAGTGATGGGAGCAGAGTGGGGAGAGCCCTGGGTGTGTGATGGGGTGGGGAGAGACCAGCGACTGGGTAGGAGTGAGATGAGGGAGCCCAGCGACTTTGATGGGAGCAGGTGACGGCGCGCAATATATACTGTCCATTTGGCATTTCTGGGGGTCCCGACCTGCCCAAATTTTGCTCAGGGGGGCCCTGGCCAAAAAAGTTTGAAGACCACTGGGTTAGATGGACAGGTTATTGGTGGCTTTGAAAGGTTTTGACATAGGCCCAACTTAAATTAGATGGGTCAAGTTATTGTATAGCAACCCGGTGGCCAGAGTTAAATAAGGCAACCAGACAGGGTTGCCCTTGGTCCCCGACGTTGTTCATACTGACCCTAGAGCCGCTGGCAGTACACCTATGGAAGGAATATCATGAGGCCATTATGAGGCCGGCATTAATTTACAGGGCAAAACACACCTGATCTCCCTATATGCTGATGACCTGCTCCTCTACCTACGAAAAACAGAAACCAATTTACTTGATGTACTAGATTTGCTGGAGCAGTATGCAGAATTGTCAGGGATCACGATTAACCCACAGACGTCCATCTTATTCCCCCTAGTGGGGTACAGCAGAAGTCCCTGGGAAACGCTACCGGTATTACCGATTAAATGGGAACCAGTTACATTTAGATACCTGGGGGTGGATATTTTTCCTAATCCAACAGTGGAACATGAGCAAAATACGTTGAAGGCGGTTAATAAAATAGAGAACTGAGATTTTGGGTCAAACTGCCGCTCTCACTAACGGGGAGAGCCGCACTGCTGGGAATGATTGTGCTCCCGAGGCTGCTGCACTATTTAACGAACGTTCCATACAACATACCTAAAGCCTTTTTCAAGAAGCTGCATACCATTTGCCGAAGCTTCCTGTGGAACAATCTGATGTGTCGACTAGCGCTAGAAAGACTCCAGCGACCGTACAAACAGGATGGAATAAAAGTGACGGACTTCGAAGGATACCTTGTGGCGTGCCAGCTGCAATTTGTCACATACCTGCTATCTGATGAACCGACTCGGGACACAGTGTTATTACAACCAACATGTACCCCGTTCTTCCTGAGAGAGATGATATGGAACAAGAATCTAAGCGATCCTAAGCCTCCTTTACTGCTCAAACTAGGCATTGTGATGTGGCAAACGGCCTGCGGCTTTATGGGCAAAGGCACACCGTGCTCACCCCAGATCACATTGGGGACAGTCAAGAGTGAAGATACGCAGCTTAGGCTGAAATTGCAGAAATACTGGGAGCCGACATGGGTGGCCACAGTGGGAGATCTACTGATGGAAAAGAGACCGAAGACCTTTAGCGAGATAGTGGCGGAATCAGGAATTGACAAAGGGCAATATATAACCCAAGCCTCACTTCTACATGCGCTAAAGCTGACATGGCCAGCAGCGGGGGGAGTCCAGGTCAAAGACTGTACTATAGAAACACTATACGATATTTTGGAGGGAGGGGTCACGCAGTATCAAGATTGTATGGGATTCTGATGGTAAATCCTGAGGGCCATTTGACACTGATTAAACAAAGGTGGGAAGCAGACTTAAGGGAGCAATTGTCAGACAAAACTTGTAGTAGGATTATGGGGTATCATAAGAAAGTGTCCAGGAATGCAAAATTACAGTTGATCCAACTATATGTTACCCACAGAGCATATTTGACGCCAGGAAGAATTGCAAAATTCAGCACAGCGACGACACAAACTTGTTCTAAATGTGGCTCGGTCAGTAGTGACTTGATACATATGTTTTGGGCCTGTGCTGAGGTGTGCTCTTTCTGGGCAGGAATAGCCCAAACTTTAGGATTGGCCTATCGGCAGATTCGATCACTCCAAAGGCGTGCCTGCTAGGTTTTCCTGAGTCCCAAGCAAACAAGACACGTTAGCAAACTGCGGGATTTAGCGTTTTTTTGGGCGAAACATAGGATTCCAATGGGATGGAAGGCACGTAAGTGCCCAGCAACAAATACTTGGCTAAGAGACCTTTAGAAATGGACACAGGCAGAAACGGTGGTATGGCAGAAGGCATCCCGAAAAGGCCAGGATGAACAAAACACGAACCTGATGGCTTGGAAACACATGATACAGGAACTAGCGCCCCCTGCACATGATGACACAAAGACACACACCATCACCAATAATGACATGAGTGCTGGGGCGAGGTTTCAAGCAGTATAACTATGATTACGAGAGGACAATACAGGTGGAATAGGGTGGGGGAGGAGTTGGGAAAGCAGAACAGTTGAATAATGTGATGTGCCATCAGATAATGGTTATTGAGTCTGTATGTTATGTTGTGTTAAAATCAATAAAAACTTGTCAAAAAATAAAAAAAAGTACAAATGTATTAGACTCTCGGATAGGTCAGCTGCAGCATACAGGTGGCTGGAAATGGCATGGGCCGGAAAAACGATCCATTTCTCAAATGAAACCAAAGCAAAGGAGAGGGAGTTTGGAAGAGGGGGTAATGTCAGGGGGCAACAGATAAGCAAGGGAAGAAGAGGATGAGAACAGGACCAAGAGTGTGGAATGTCAGTTGGCGGGAACAGTAATTCCATCTGGAGTAATTTATACCGCCAACCTCGTAATGAGCCTCACTGTTGTAGCACTCAACAGGGTCCCTGAAAGATGCAGAAAAGGCTGTTGTTTTAAAGTGCCAATCGCAGAGGTTTTTCCTCCATGATTTCCTAGTTAAAGGCTGCTTATTGTGCTTGCTCGAGTGCTTGGAGAGAATATTATGGTGAGTGCCAGCATGGCTTCCGGCTGCCTCATGCAATCCCCCCTCAGCTCCCCCCCAACCCCATCTGTTTCTTTTAAGTAGCACACTTGTAATTTCTTGTACTAGCAGGCTGGGGCAGATACAAGTGTGAAATGGAGAATCGAAATAGTCCCATTCTCTTTCAAGCCCCAGCTCGCTGGGAAGAGTCCATCAAAGTCCCTCAATCTGTTCCTGTTCCACGGTAAGTACCTGCACCACTTAAGCCTCTTTTTTAACTTAACAATGCTGACTGTGTCTAATCTGTGATATGTCTAATTTGTTGACAGGAAAACATTCTGTTCAAAAGGTATGCATGCTAGCACGTTTTATTCACGTTTTACGGAAGAGCAAAATGCATGCTTGTGTGAAACAATAACTGGGTGGATTATAGGGCAGTATACAGAGATGTCTGGTTTTCTCGTGCGAGGCATGAAATAATCAGCCAGTCCTGGCTTTCAGGTTCGCTTGCAGGTTCCTCACAGGAACGGTTGAGGCAAAATTAAGGTACTTGTGTTCCTGCTTTAGCATTAGAATGCAGATGCACACTACGTAAACCGCCCTGGCTGCACACATACTGGGTGCACCCAAGCATTATTTACTACCCTACTCTCTCCACTGACCTGGTCTATGATCCCTGGGGGGGTTCATCCCATAGCGCTTGGAGATCATACCTATGGTAAAAAAAAAAGGTGCTATACACATGCCCAATAACACAACATAATGCAGGTTTGCAATTGTAAAAAAAAAAAGGGGGAATCGCATTACTGCACCTCCGTACTACAACTCTGGTGGTGATGTAGAGAAAAAACCTACAGCAAAATGCTGGAGGTAATTCCACTGCCTTACTTCTAAATATCGGCAGAATTACCGATGGCGGAATTACCGTTGGCCTTAATTCTGCCAAAATCCCTGTTGAGTCCTATGGGACTAACACTGGAAATCCTGCCGGACCAAGTCGCGGTAATGGTAATTCTGTTTGGCAGTACTCTGGGAAATGTACCACCGGCATACCACCAACTGGTAACAATCTGGCACATGGTTGCAGGACTTGGTGTGGCATAGCGCCCCAGCTACCAACATTGTGCGCCCCACACGGATTCCAAGTAACAGTGGGCCCTGGGTGACAAAGTGAGAATCATAATTGTAGCGAGAGCCCAGCTCGAACGCAACCGGGCACGCAAGGTTGCAAACTTAGCCGCCGCTCAGTGATTGGCGATAAAAGGACTTGTAGCAAATAAGAACGCAACAACAAAGAACCAAGGCCCACTGGACATCTGACCGACAAGGCGCAGTTGAAACTTGGGCAGAAAGCCATAGCGAAGCCCCGGGTTCTGCTTATGCAGAGAAACCATGGCTTCCAAACCCCAGAAAAGCAAAGTCAAGCAGCCGACGATAGACACTTTCACTAAGCCCGCCTCGACAGCCAAAACCACGGGCGCAGGGTTGCCCCATGCAGAATCAGCGCCCGCAAGAGCAGATCAACAGATCCTAGAGGCCATTGCATCCTTGAAGGAGACTCTCAAAGCCAAAATTGACACTTTCAGCATATACGTGAACTTGCTGAGGCAAGATGTGAGGGCACTAGCTGAATGCACAGGTACACTGGAAAAGACAGTTGCAGAAAATACGAATGACCTTAAATACACCGCTCAAGAAGTCAGCGTGCTGCAACACCAAGTGCGCAATCTGGAAGACTGGGTTGAGGACGCAGAAGGAAGGGCCCGGCACAACAATGTACGAATCATCGGGCTCCCGGAAGGAAAAGGAGGAAACCCGACGGAATACATTGAGTCCCTGTTACAACAAGAAATCGGCGTGGGCACCCTCACACAGGGATTTACAGTGGAAAGAACACACTGATCATTAGTGAGAAAACCGGGAGCCCCACGAGGCCAATAATAGCCCGGATACTGAACTATTTTGACAGAGAGAAGATCCTGGAGTACTTCCGCAAAAGGGGAACGATCCAACAAGCGTCAGCCACGATCACAGTTTATCCGGACTACACCCTCCAAGTGCAGAAACTAGGGATTAACTATATAGGGGCCAAAAAGAGATTGTGGGTGTCGAACCTAAAATACATGCTGCTGCATCCGGCCAAATTGAAGGTGCTCCATAAAGGCTGTGCTTTTTTCTTTGAGAACCCGGAAGAAGCGCACAAATGGATGGACACAAAGAATTTGCCAACTGGAATGGAAGCGGACCTGAGTCGTGGCAAGTAGACGGAGCCAGGGACTAGGAACATTGCAAGAGCGAGAAGCTGCAACATACGATGACAATAATGGTAACCCTTTCCAATGGAAACTACAGAGGATGTGATAATCAATGCAGGAGTCCATGACGTGGACAACAAGCACCACGAGGAAGCACCTACCCCCCAAGAAGGTGCTGTCTGTCAGGATACTAGAGGTTATGTTATGTATCCATCTACTGTGCCCAAGCACCAGGACATTTCCCTGGAGCAACAGCGAGAAGTGGGGATGCCTGAGCACAAGGTATTGAGCTGTGCAACAGTTAGGAGGGGGGAGGAGGGAGTTGGGGTAGTTAGTTGGGAGTTAGCCTATATATCCACGCTCTATATTTTGTATTTGGACTTGAATGCTGAGCTGTCGAATTGTATCAGAAATTTCAAATGTCATGAGTTATGTCCTGGAACGTCAGAGGCCTTAACAGTTATATCAAACTGAATAGAATTATGACGTATCTAAGACATCAGAAAATTGACGTAGCACTACTGCAGGAGAGACTTCTCATGAAAGAAAGACAAACTGCACTCACTAAAAAGTGGAGAGGCACCATGTTGGGCTCTCCATACTCTGCCTACGCAAGGGGAGTGTTAGTATGGGTAGCAACTTCGGTCCCTATGAAGGTGGTGCAGGCCTTCCAAGATACAGAAGGCAGGATGTGTGGGTTGCAGGTCGGGTGGAACATAGAGACTTTTGTATTATTAACACATATGCACCAAACCAGGAGACGGCAGCTTACTTCCGCATGTTGTGTCCATTAATAAGTCCGCGCATAGATGGCACACTGATCTGGGGCGGAGACTTCAATTGTACGGTGAATCCTATACTAGATAGCTCAGACTAGCAATACACACACCCGGCCCCGGCGGCCGAATCCCTACGTGCTTTGGTGCAAGCATTTCTGCTCATGGATGTTTGGCGTTCTATGCACCCGCAGACCCGTGGCTATTCACATTACACAGCCCCCCAGAACTTATATATTAGACTAGATGACATCTTCACGTGTGAAGATCTCATGTGAGAATTCACGTGGGCAGAATATAAGGCACAAATGTTGTTGGATCATAGCCCTCTGGTAGTTACTTGGTGGGTATCCCCCCCAAGGGCACGTATTCCCACATGGAGACTTCGTAGCAGATCTGTCCAAGATGAGGTGTTCCGAGAACATTTGAAAACATTTGAGATGCAACTGGACCTAAATAATTGTTTTGGGGAATTCTATAAGACATTGTATGAAGAGACATCTGATGTCTGAGAATCGGACATAGAAGAGGCCTTAGAGCAGATCGACCTCCCGAAGCTAGACTTGGTAGACGCGGACCTGTTGGAAGCCCCCATAACTAAAGAAGAGTTGGAACATACCATAGGAGGGTTGTTGACGGGTATAGCCCCAGGGGCAGACTGGCTACCCAGTGATTTTTATAATATGGCATTTATAACGCGCCTATACACAAGTGTTTCAAGGTGCGACGAGCAAGGGAGGGGAAACAGAGGGAAGACAGAGACAGCGATCTTACAAGGTCAGGTGACTGTGAGATTGTGCAAGTGCAGGGGGGGAGAAGTGGCGGGAAATGGGGCAGTGCAGAACATAAGATAGGCGTAAAAAATAAAATAAGATAAATAAAGACAATAAATAAGAAGTGCGGCCAGCTGGTGGCAGTGCAAGGGTAAGGGCAGACATCAGGTGTCAAGTGTGTGTAGGGGGCTGTAGGGATAAATAAACAGTCCCCAAGTGCAGGGGTTGCCAGGGAGGCAGTGCAGGTGTGCAACTGGCGGGGAGGGGATCTGGGCCCGAGATCAGAGGGCAGCCAAGTAAACCAGTGCAGTTTGAGTCAAAATAATTAGTGGAAGAAATTAGGCCCCCATTGTTGGCAATGTTGAACAAATCCCTGGAAGTGTACATGCTGCCACAGTCACTGCAGGAGTCCATTATAGTTCCACTGCTGAAGCCAAACAAACCTGATACCGAGTGTGGCTCTTACAGACCCCTTTCGCTGCTTAATCAAGATGGGAAAATATTGACGGCTTAAATGGCTAATAGGTTGAAACACATAATACATAAACTGGTGCACCCAGACCAGTCTGGATACGTCCCACATAGAAATATTACATGCAACCTTAGACGATTACATCACGTAATAGACCAGACCCAAGACAGCACCCAGCCCATGGTGGTTGTCTCGTTAGATGAAGTCAAATCCTTTGATTCGGTTAGAGCAGTGGTATTCAAACTGTGGGTCGCGACCCCCTAGGGGTCCGCGGGTGCATCCCAGGGGGGCCCTGAGAGCTCAGCATGAAAAAAGATTTTTTTTTTTTTTTTTTTTTAGATTGGAAGAAATGGGCAGGGGTGGCCCACATGGGCGGGCTGAAGCATGAAACTGTCTCAGGCAACAATGAAAAAGTGGCCCACAGTTGTAAATGGATATTCATTCCTTTAGTCACAGACTGGGCCTCATTACTACTATGGCGGACCAGTAACAACGGTGCTGGTAAGCTACCGGCACCGTTGCTACCGTTCCGCCATAGTAAGAGTTGTGCTCGTGGGTGCTTGACAGCCCCCGCCAGGTCTGACCTCAGCTCGTCGGATGCACCGGCACCGTTATTAACGGTGCCGGTGCATCCGAGCTCCCCATTCCCATTTGAGCCATATGGGGCGCAAATGGGAATGGGGATCTACCGGCACCTTCGAAAGGGCAATTATCATGTCCGCCTAACTCGGCATGACCTAGTAATTGCCCATTCGCGGGTGCCAGACCCGGATGCAACTCCAGTGGCAGCCGTGCCGGTTTTACCGGCACAGCTACCGGCAGAGTAGTTATGAAGCCCACTGTTTCAATAGTACCCAAAGGGGTGCTTTGTGTAAAAATGTAAGTAAATTGTGATATATTCAGCAACAGTGGTCAACATTACTAACTGCATAGTTAAGTAACTCATCAAAATGGTCCACATTGGCCAAAATGGTGGCCCATTTTGATTGGCCCAAACTAGCATTTTACATTTTTGGTACAGGCATTGCCCTATAGGCCTGTCCGAGCCTGGCGGCTCATCCATAATGGCAAGAGGCGCCCACCTAGTGGCCCCTCACCCATTATGGTGGAGCTAAGGAGCCAGCCCAGTGAAACAGTGAGCACTCCCTCAGCTGCTTTATCCAGCTAATGGAGTGCTCCTGGGCTGGCTGAACTGTCAAAGGGAAACACTGTTTCCCTTTGACAGTTCAGTTTAGTTCCCCAGCCGCACATGCTCACTGAGCCATGCAAGTGCTGGGGCGTTTTGCTTCGCCAGCATTGCATAGCTCATTGGAAATGCTGGCTGGGGCACTGCATGTCTGTATGTCCGAGGGGGAGCTCCTGCGCCTCCTCGCACATACGGACAGAGCAGCTGGAGCAGGCCTTTTCAGCACCCACACACAGGCCAATGCAGAAGGTACGTTTATGTTCATTGTTTTTATTTAAACAGGTGTATGGATGCGTTATGAGTGAGTGTATGGTGATGGATGCTCATGTGAATGATAGAGTGATTGCTGTATGAATGTGCAGCGCCTTGCATATACACATAATCATGTTCATTGTGTTAGGACCAGTGGGGCCCAGGGGACAGGGATGGTATCTTTTTACCGGACATCTATCATTCAAAACCCTCTGCCTTGTCCACAAGGCTTTCTGGGGCCTGGGTCCAAAACACCCTTCAGCTATTCCTCCGCAAATACCTCCCCTCTCGAGCTCTTCACTCCTCTACCTCCAACTCCCTCAGGGTCAGTCGTTTATCAAAGAAACGAGCTGGGGGTAGATCTCCGTCTTCGGCTGGGGCCTCCCTCTGGAACAGCGCCCTGCCACTCTAAAACTTGAGGAGAACCATCTTTCTTCCTGCACTTATCAGACCTACCCTGTCTGCTGCCTTAAACGTAGCATTTGCAAATTGCTGGCTGCACTACCACTGTTTGTTGCCTTTATTATTTATTTATTGTTATTTATCTGTTTCTCCTCTGCTTCGCACTTTCCACTTCTCCCCCCTTCCATGCACTTTTCCCCTCACACTTGCGCGTTCTCAATGTCACTGGGCCTAGTAAGATCGCTGTTTTATTCTCCTCTGTTCCCCTCCCTTGCCTTGTCACGCTCTGAAACACTTGTGTACGAGCGCGATAGAAATAAAATATCAATGCCTGCCCCCTGGACTCCCAGCAACAATTGCAAACTGTTTGGCTATTTACCCATTTTTTGTTAAAAGTATGCTCTACAATGCAACATTTTAACCTATTATTTAAAAAAAAATTCACAGGGGGAAACCCCCCCGAACCTCCCCTTAATGCCCCTCCACTTAAAAAAGATTCACCAGCCGCCACTGGCCCTCAGACTGTGTTGGGAACGGGATGGGGGAACCGAGGGACTATGGTGGGAGCACAATGGGCGGGAACCATGGGATAGTGATGGGAGCAGAGTGGGGAGAGCCCTGGGTGTGTGATGGGGTGGGGAGAGACCAGCGACTGGGTAGGAGTGGGATGAGGGAGCCCAGCGACTTTGATGGGAGCAGGTGACGGCGCGCAATATATACTGTCCATTTGGCATTTCTGGGGGTCCCGACCTGCCCAAATTTTGCTCAGGGGGGCCCTGGCCAAAAAAGTTTGAAGACCACTGGGTTAGATGGACAGGTTATTGGTGGCTTTGAAAGGTTTTGACATAGGCCCAACTTAAATTAGATGGGTCAAGTTATTGTATAGCAACCCGGTGGCCAGAGTTAAATAAGGCAACCAGACAGGGTTGCCCTTGGTCCCCGACGTTGTTCATACTGACCCTAGAGCCGCTGGCAGTACACCTATGGAAGGAATATCATGAGGCCATTATGAGGCCGGCATTAATTTACAGGGCAAAACACACCTGATCTCCCTATATGCTGATGACCTGCTCCTCTACCTACGAAAAACAGAAACCAATTTACTTGATGTACTAGATTTGCTGGAGCAGTATGCAGAATTGTCAGGGATCACGATTAACCCACAGACGTCCATCTTATTCCCCCTAGTGGGGTACAGCAGAAGTCCCTGGGAAACGCTACCGGTATTACCGATTAAATGGGAACCAGTTACATTTAGATACCTGGGGGTGGATATTTTTCCTAATCCAACAGTGGAACATGAGCAAAATACGTTGAAGGCGGTTAATAAAATAGAGAACTGAGATTTTGGGTCAAACTGCCGCTCTCACTAACGGGGAGAGCCGCACTGCTGGGAATGATTGTGCTCCCGAGGCTGCTGCACTATTTAACGAACGTTCCATACAACATACCTAAAGCCTTTTTCAAGAAGCTGCATACCATTTGCCGAAGCTTCCTGTGGAACAATCTGATGTGTCGACTAGCGCTAGAAAGACTCCAGCGACCGTACAAACAGGATGGAATAAAAGTGACGGACTTCGAAGGATACCTTGTGGCGTGCCAGCTGCAATTTGTCACATACCTGCTATCTGATGAACCGACTCGGGACACAGTGTTATTACAACCAACATGTACCCCGTTCTTCCTGAGAGAGATGATATGGAACAAGAATCTAAGCGATCCTAAGCCTCCTTTACTGCTCAAACTAGGCATTGTGATGTGGCAAACGGCCTGCGGCTTTATGGGCAAAGGCACACCGTGCTCACCCCAGATCACATTGGGGACAGTCAAGAGTGAAGATACGCAGCTTAGGCTGAAATTGCAGAAATACTGGGAGCCGACATGGGTGGCCACAGTGGGAGATCTACTGATGGAAAAGAGACCGAAGACCTTTAGCGAGATAGTGGCGGAATCAGGAATTGACAAAGGGCAATATATAACCCAAGCCTCACTTCTACATGCGCTAAAGCTGACATGGCCAGCAGCGGGGGGAGTCCAGGTCAAAGACTGTACTATAGAAACACTATACGATATTTTGGAGGGAGGGGTCACGCAGTATCAAGATTGTATGGGATTCTGATGGTAAATCCTGAGGGCCATTTGACACTGATTAAACAAAGGTGGGAAGCAGACTTAAGGGAGCAATTGTCAGACAAAACTTGTAGTAGGATTATGGGGTATCATAAGAAAGTGTCCAGGAATGCAAAATTACAGTTGATCCAACTATATGTTACCCACAGAGCATATTTGACGCCAGGAAGAATTGCAAAATTCAGCACAGCGACGACACAAACTTGTTCTAAATGTGGCTCGGTCAGTAGTGACTTGATACATATGTTTTGGGCCTGTGCTGAGGTGTGCTCTTTCTGGGCAGGAATAGCCCAAACTTTAGGATTGGCCTATCGGCAGATTCGATCACTCCAAAGGCGTGCCTGCTAGGTTTTCCTGAGTCCCAAGCAAACAAGACCCGTTAGCAAACTGCGGGATTTAGCGTTTTTTTGGGCGAAACATAGGATTCCAATGGGATGGAAGGCACGTAAGTGCCCAGCAACAAATACTTGGCTAAGAGACCTTTAGAAATGGACACAGGCAGAAACGGTGGTATGGCAGAAGGCATCCCGAAAAGGCCAGGATGAACAAAACACGAACCTGATGGCTTGGAAACACATGATACAGGAACTAGCGCCCCCTGCACATGATGACACAAAGACACACACCATCACCAATAATGACATGAGTGCTGGGGCGAGGTTTCAAGCAGTATAACTATGATTACGAGAGGACAATACAGGTGGAATAGGGTGGGGGAGGAGTTGGGAAAGCAGAACAGTTGAATAATGTGATGTGCCATCAGATAATGGTTATTGAGTCTGTATGTTATGTTGTGTTAAAATCAATAAAAACTTGTCAAAAAATAAAAAAAAGTACAAATGTATTAGACTCTCGGATAGGTCAGCTGCAGCATACAGGTGGCTGGAAATGGCATGGGCCGGAAAAACGATCCATTTCTCAAATGAAACCAAAGCAAAGGAGAGGGAGTTTGGAAGAGGGGGTAATGTCAGGGGGCAACAGATAAGCAAGGGAAGAAGAGGATGAGAACAGGACCAAGAGTGTGGAATGTCAGTTGGCGGGAACAGTAATTCCATCTGGAGTAATTTATACCGCCAACCTCGTAATGAGCCTCACTGTTGTAGCACTCAACAGGGTCCCTGAAAGATGCAGAAAAGGCTGTTGTTTTAAAGTGCCAATCGCAGAGGTTTTTCCTCCATGATTTCCTAGTTAAAGGCTGCTTATTGTGCTTGCTCGAGTGCTTGGAGAGAATATTATGGTGAGTGCCAGCATGGCTTCCGGCTGCCTCATGCAATCCCCCCTCAGCTCCCCCCCAACCCCATCTGTTTCTTTTAAGTAGCACACTTGTAATTTCTTGTACTAGCAGGCTGGGGCAGATACAAGTGTGAAATGGAGAATCGAAATAGTCCCATTCTCTTTCAAGCCCCAGCTCGCTGGGAAGAGTCCATCAAAGTCCCTCAATCTGTTCCTGTTCCACGGTAAGTACCTGCACCACTTAAGCCTCTTTTTTAACTTAACAATGCTGACTGTATCTAATCTGTGATATGTCTAATTTGTTGACAGGAAAACATTCTGTTCAAAAGGTATGCATGCTAGCACGTTTTATTCACGTTTTACGGAAGAGCAAAATGTATGCTTGTGTGAAACAATAACTGGGTGGATTATAGGGCAGTATACAGAGATGTCTGGTTTTCTCGTGCGAGGCATGAAATAATCAGCCAGTCCTGGCTTTCAGGTTCGCTTGCAGGTTCCTCACAGGAACGGTTGAGGCAAAATTAAGGTACTTGTGTTCCTGCTTTAGCATTAGAATGCAGATGCACACTACGTAAACCGCCCTGGCTGCACACATACTGGGTGCACCCAAGCATTATTTACTACCCTACTCTCTCCACTGACCTGGTCTATGATCCCTGGGGGGGTTCATCCCATAGCGCTTGGAGATCATACCTATGGTAAAAAAAAAAGATGCTATACACATGCCCAATAACACAACATAATGCAGGTTTGCAATTGTAAAAAAAAAAAGGGGGAATCGCATTACTGCACCTCCGTACTACAACTCTGGTGGTGATGTAGAGAAAAAACCTACAGCAAAATGCTGGAGGTAATTCCACTGCCTTACTTCTAAATATCGGCAGAATTACCGATGGCGGAATTACCGTTGGCCTTAATTCTGCCAAAATCCCTGTTGAGTCCTATGGGACTAACACTGGAAATCCTGCCGGACCAAGTCGCGGTAATGGTAATTCTGTTTGGCAGTACTCTGGGAAATGTACCACCGGCATACCACCAAACTGGTAATGAGCCCCTTATTCTTTTAAAACATTCCTATTCCCCATTCTACCTTCCCCTGGCGTGAGTACCAACTAGACAGGGGCCTTTTACGCCACCTCACCATTCCTTGGAGGGGTTTCAGGGATCCAGAGGTTGAGTTTGACCCAACAGATCCCTTCCCTAACTTTAGGTAACACCCACATGGGGTATGAGGCCAAAGAATGATCTCTGTGGGTGGTGCCATCTACCTAGGGGGTCACAGGCAGGCCGCCCACATCCTCTGCTACCCACGCCAGTGTACCTCCCCTCTAGCCCCTTTTTGCCTATGATCTACCTTAGACCTACTTAAAATTCCCCTAACACTTTCCCATACTCTACTCTCCTACTTAACATTTTACTATATTTATTTATTTTATTGGTTATTTGTAATGCACACTATACAGCAAACAGTGTGTTTCAAGGCGCATCAAGACGGGGGTATGAGGACAAAGGTATAAATCAAAAACATTCTTAAAAGGTCTTGAAACATTCTGAACGTTCAAGTGCTATAGCATGTGTCGAATCCCTTAGCTTGAGCCTCCCCGGATTCACCACTCTCCTCCTCCTCCTCACCTGAGAGACTAGAATCCGGACTGCTTTGGGCTAGAGGGCGCCAGATTGGTAGTCCTTCTTCTTTTTATGAAGTAAAGGTCTACCCCGGGAGGAAGCCACAGTGAATGCTTTTCCCAATGCAGACTTGTGACTCCTCTTATGGGATCGACTGTTGGGGGAAAAAGCCACTCTACGGCATATAAAACCCCTGTGGACTGCAGGACTGCTGTAGAATCCGGCTTCTGTAAGTAGCACCATGCCGAAGGATCCTCAGGTAGGTGGGCTCCACTGATGTCAAGACGTAAAGTAAATGAGAACTCCCTAAACTGCAGTGATACAAGTGATGAGAAAGCCGGAAATTGAGGACCGGAGGGAGCTGGTACTCCAGATATACTGGTAGGCTGGACGGTTGAGGGATAAAAGGGAAAGGAAGAGGATAGCACTGCCAAGGTGCGGGAAATGCGTGGAAGGATACAGCAGAGCCAAGGGGCGGTTATATATATATATATATGTTCAGTAAAAAAAAGGGACGTTATTGTTACGTTGCACTAATAAAAACCTATGCAATTCAGTAAAAGAAACTTTGTTAAGGGGACGTTATGGTTACAAGTAAAATCGAAAAACCCCTGAAATTCGCCAGTTATGGTAAGCTAAGCAACCACCGTGCACTGCTAAGACTAACACCCAGGACATCAAAGATGACATCACAAATATCATTGATATTTAGTCTTAGCAGTGCACGGTGGTGGCGCGAGTTATGGTTGCTTAGCTTACCATAATTGGCGAATTTCAGGGGGTTTTAGATTTTACTTGTAACCATAACATCCCCTTAACAAAGTTTCTTTTACTGAATTGCATAGGTTTTTATTAGTGCAACGTAACTATAACGTCCTTTTGAATGGATGAAGACCATTACCACCCTAGGTTCCCAAAGCGGCGTCCCGGTGTAGGAAGGAAAATCCTTTAACAAGATGGCCACCATGGAAAGGGAAGGCGGGTTCCATACAGGGCCCCTCTTCACTTCACAACACGTGTGCGCGGTCTTCGCAGCTAAGTGTTTTCTACAGCGCGTGTGCATGTTCAGATGAGGCACGTGTGAGCTTGGATTCATGTAATTTCTGTGTGTTTTTCTTCAACGCGTGTGCGTGGTCTTCTCAGCTACGTTTTATGTACAGCGCGTTTGCATGGTCTTCGCTGCTACGTGTTATCTACAGCGTCAGCGCGTGTGCGTGGTCTTTGCAGCTACGTGTTTTCTACAGCGCATGTGCGCAGTCTTTACTGGTACGTGTTTTCCGTTAACTCTTGTGCGCGGTTTTGTTCAATGCCTGTGCGTGGTCTTCTCAGCTACGTGTTATGTACAGCGCGTGTGCGTGGTCTTCGCATCTACGTGTTATGTACAGTGCCAACGCATTTGCGTGGTCTTTGCAGCTATGTGTTTTCTACAGCGCGTGTGCGCAGTCTTCACTAGTACGTGTTTTCTGTTAACTCCTGTGCACGGTTTTGTTCAATGCGTGTGTGTGTTCGGATAAGGCACGTGTGAGCTCGGAAATGCGTGTGCGTGGTCTTTGTAGCTACGTGTTTTCTACAACATGTGTGCATGCTCTTCACAGCTATGTGTTATCTACAGTGCCAGCGCATGTGCGTGGTCTTTGCAGCTATGTGTTTTCTATCGTGCGTGTGGGCGGTCTTCACTGGTACGTGTTTCTCTTAACTCCTGAGCGCGGTTTCGTTCAACGCGTGTGCGTGGTCTTCTCAGCTACATGTTATCTACAGCGCGTGTGCGTATTCGGATAAGGCACGTGTGAGCTCGGAAGCAAATTTGAGTGGGCACCACGGGGATTTCACGTCTTTCTGGTGTTAACAGGAGTCTCTACTGAAATTAATCTTTATTGGAAGGTTGAATCCTGTATACAGGAGCTGGCTGAATAAGACCTGGAGACACCCAGGCCCAAAATTACAACAAGGAGCAAAGATTAGGTGAAGACCCAACCATACAGCCGCTCTCTGGAGTCCCAAATTGGGTTCTTTAATAATTGTAGTTCTGCTCAATGCGAATCCTTTAGTTCAAATTCTTAATGAAATATGAAAGTCAAATGGTGGTTTTCCATCAAGTGAAAAGTATTTATTTTATACAAAGAGGTGGCAATTAGCCACCAGAATATTCTTCGTGAGGAAGAAATTGCCATTAATCATTCTATCCGTAGACTTCTATTGTGCCAATGCATTTCGGAATATAACATCCTTCATCAGGGCAAGTCTAAAAAGTAATTTTCACATGCAATTATATTAACCATTTCGTAGTTATTACACAATTAAACAAATTTCCATATTTTCAACAACACAAATATATCAACGTTAACAGTCATCATCCACATAATTGAAAAAGTAAAACAACACATACCGGGCCACGTAATGAGCCGGAACAGAAGGTAGATCCAAAAAAAATAAATAAGAAAAACAAATCAATATGCAGGTAGATCAAGACATCTTGTAACTAAAAATGGAGGTAATTGGGTCTTTACCTGATTTCGGTGAGTAATGGCGGAAACTATTTTCCGGAGTGCAAGCTGCTTCCACCGAGTGCGGAAAGCAGGTGCTGTAAACGGTAAGAGAAAAACTCTATAAAAGACTTATTCTAGGTGTGCCTAATCACTAATAGTAAACTCGGGTGGTAGCTTACCCTATGTGGAGAACGAAGCGAAGGAGTTCTCCCTGTGTCTACTGAAAGCAGACTGTCTTCGTTGCTTCGGCGCGTTGCCGAGCAACCTGAATTTTGTAGGACACGTGATTGAAGGCTAAGTGCCTTCCTTGTTTAGACACGTTGCCGAGCAACCCGGCATGTGATCACGGCTCTATGACCAATGTCAGGAAACTGTTCGATGAATAGCCTATAATCAAAATGACTTACTTAGTGGCCTTCCTGGGGTAGAGGCGAAAAAAGTCAACACCTTAAAAGCGTAATACGTGGATTGTAGTCCATAGACATAGAGAAAATACTAAGAAAGATTACTGAAAACTATAATAATGGGCGTTCCTAACTAGGATGGATGGAACCTAGGGGTCAGCTCAAGGACTGTACTATATATGGAAACAAGTGTTTACATGCCACTAGTGGTGTCGTCTAGATAGACGGCACCTTGGGTCCTGGAAGGGCTCCAGGATGCGCAGCATGGAGAACATTTAATTCATGTAAATCATTACTTTTTCAAATACATTCAAGCATTGGTGTCAATTTAAACCAAACGATGTTAGATATCACAAACAATCAGGTAAAACACAATTAAAGTGAACGCAATTAGAGAAAACAGTGGTAGTTGATCTCCTCGTTTAACCCATTGGGTACCAGACTTCCCAGTTTGTCGATCCAATAAGTCTCTCTGCGATTCAAGCGTTGGCCTAAATCTTCGTGAGGGCTATTTTTGGTAAGTGCTTCCAAAATCACAAATCTTATTTGTGACACATTATGTCCACTGGAGATCCAATGCCGAGCCACGGCTGAATTGATGTTAGCATTACGTATGCATGACCGATGCTCTCCCCATCTCAACTTGGCTGTTCGTGTCGACTGTCCTACATAGAATTTCCCACAAGGGCATTTAATACCATAAATGATATTGCTACTGTCACATGTGGCAAATGTTTTGAGCAAAATCTTCTGCCCCGTCCTTGGATGGTTAATGGAGTTTCCTTTCATAACAAAATCACAGTTAACACACTGTAAACATGGAAAAGTCCCAGTTCGCTGTGTCATTGGTTTTCTCGCTGTTGGTTTTGTTTGTACCAGTTCATCTCTAAGATTCCTACTTCGTTGGTATGCAAAAGTTGGTTTTTCACTAAAGATATCTTGAACTCGGGTATCATTTTTGAAAATCTCCCAATGTTTCATAATAGTTTTCTTAATCTTTATGCTTTGTGTAGAGAACTTAGATACGAATACCGGTGACTTCAATTCTCTTTTTCTTTTAGAATTCTGTTCTCGGGAGACTCTTTTATTAAAACCAACAGCGAGAAAACCAATGACACAGCGAACTGGGACTTTTCCATGTTTACAGTGTGTTAACTGTGATTTTGTTATGAAAGGAAACTCCATTAACCATCCAAGGACGGGGCAGAAGATTTTGCTCAAAACTTTTGCCACATTTGACAGTAGCAATATCATTTATGGTATTAAATGCCCTTGTGGGAAATTCTATGTAGGACAGTCGACACGAACAGCCAAGTTGAGATGGGGAGAGCATCGGTCATGCATACGTAATGCTAACATCAATTCAGCCGTGGCTCGGCATTGGATCTCCAGTGGACATAATGTGTCACAAATAAGATTTGTGATTTTGGAAGCACTTACCAAAAATAGCCCTCACGAAGATTTAGGCCAACGCTTGAATCGCAGAGAGACTTATTGGATCGACAAACTGGGAAGTCTGGTACCCAATGGGTTAAACGAGGAGATCAACTACCACTGTTTTCTCTAATTGCGTTCACTTTAATTGTGTTTTACCTGATTGTTTGTGATATCTAACATCGTTTGGTTTAAATTGACACCAATGCTTGAATGTATTTGAAAAAGTAATGATTTACATGAATTAAATGTTCTCCATGCTGCGCATCCTGGAGCCCTTCCAGGACCCAAGGTGCCGTCTATCTAGACGACACCACTAGTGGCATGTAAACACTTGTTTCCATATATAGTACAGTCCTTGAGCTGACCCCTAGGTTCCATCCATCCTAGTTAGGAACGCCCATTATTATAGTTTTCAGTAATCTTTTTTAGTATTTTCTCTATGTCTATGGACTACAATCCACGTATTACGCTTTTAAGGTGTTGACTTTTTTCGCCTCTACCCCAGGAAGGCCACTAAGTAAGTCATTTTGATTATAGGCTATTCATCGAACAGTTTCCTGACATTGGTCATAGAGCCGTGATCACATGCCGGGTTGCTCGGCAACGTGTCTAAACAAGGAAGGCACTTAGCCTTCAATCACGTGTCCTACAAAATTCAGGTTGCTCGGCAACGCGCCGAAGCAACGAAGACAGTCTGCTTTCAGTAGACACAGGGAGAACTCCTTCGCTTCGTTCTCCACATAGGGTAAGCTACCACCCGAGTTTACTATTAGTGATTAGGCACACCTAGAATAAGTCTTTTATAGAGTTTTTCTCTTACCGTTTACAGCACCTGCTTTCCGCACTCGGTGGAAGCAGCTTGCACTCCGGAAAATAGTTTCCGCCATTACTCACCGAAATCAGGTAAAGACCCAATTACCTCCATTTTTAGTTACAAGATGTCTTGATCTACCTGCATATTGATTTGTTTTTCTTATTTATTTTTTTTGGATCTACCTTCTGTTCCGGCTCATTACGTGGCCCGGTATGTGTTGTTTTACTTTTTCAATTATGTGGATGATGACTGTTAACGTTGATATATTTGTGTTGTTGAAAATATGGAAATTTGTTTAATTGTGTAATAACTACGAAATGGTTAATATAATTGCATGTGAAAATTACTTTTTAGACTTGCCCTGATGAAGGATGTTATATTCCGAAATGCATTGGCACAATAGAAGTCTACGGATAGAATGATTAATGGCAATTTCTTCCTCACGAAGAATATTCTGGTGGCTAATTGCCACCTCTTTGTATAAAATAAATACTTTTCACTTGATGGAAAACCACCATTTGACTTTCATATTTCATTAAGAATTTGAACTAAAGGATTCGCATTGAGCAGAACTACAATTATTATAGAACCCAATTTGGGACTCCAGAGAGCGGCTGTATGGTTGGGTCTTCACCTAATCTTTGCTCCTTTTACGTGTGAGCTCGGAAACACGTGTGCGTGGTCTTTGTAGCTACATGTTTTGTACAATGCGTGTGCGTGCTCTTCGCAGCTACGTGTTATCTGTAGGTAGGTCAATGCAAAACACAGCAAGGCTTCAAAGTCAATCAGTGGTTGCAAGTAGGTCAATACAAAACACAGCAAGGCTCCAAAGTCAATCAGTGGTTGCAGGTAGGTCAATGCAAAACACAGCAAAGCTTCAAAGTCAATCAGTGGATGCAGGTAGGTCAGAAGCATAACAATGAAAAGACCTTGCATACAAGGTTAAAAGCTCAGCACAGTATAGGGGAGAGAGGAAATTAAGCCAGAGGTTTCAGATCACCAATAGTGAAGGGATAGTATTGGAGTGAGCAAACAATAGGTAGTTAAAAACTAAGAATGGAGAGAAATCACAGGTGTGATGAAAGGGGGAACCAGACGGGACGGCCTCAGATGGCTGATTCCTGTAGCAAATATCAAGGAGGTAGGGAAGGTAGGCGATCGAGGTTATGTCGGGGAGGCAGCATTCAGTGGGGGCTAAAGGGGCAAGGCGGCACACAGAGGAGCAAAGAACAGAAAGGAGGAGGAGAAAGTGGGGATGGGAGCCGGGAGATTGTACCGCAAGGACGTATGTGAGGGGGGACACGTGGAAGGGGGACAGCCTGGCTCAGGGCAAAGAAAGCGCCCAATGGCTATGAGCCAAGAGAGGGGTCAGATTGCATAGGAGTGGAACAATTATTTAAGCGGCTCGGCAGGTAGGAGGAGAAGGATGTGGGGCAAGCAGCCAAGGCTAGAGAAGGTCTGGCAATGCTTACAATGTACAATATAGTTGGAGCTGCCATGAACGTTCAGTGAAGGGAGGCTGGATCCAAGCCGAAGCGGCAGAATGGAAGAAGGAAGAGAGGAAGAAGAGCATGAATGGGGGGTAGCCGGCACGGCACACCAGCCAGGGCCGGACCAACCAGACCGAAAGAGACCTTCGTGTGGGCCTTAGTGGGGGGCCGGGTTTGCCTGCCGATCCCCCAGGATTGGCTGCTAGGTGGAAGACGGCGGCCAATCAGCAGGGCAGGCAGGGAGAAGAGTCCTCTTCAAAAATGCTGCTGTGAAGATCGAAATGGTGGGGGCCATTTTTAATGCCACAAAGCCATATTCACAAACCAAAAGCCCAGCAGGGCTTACCTTGTAGTCCGGACCAGCAGTGGATAGTACGGAGGGCATGCAGGCTGTCAGCACGGGCATTGCAGACGGTGGTGGGATTGCCCTAGAGCCGACAGCCTGCTACCTCCTTCAGGTCACTTCCTAATTCCTCCACACACAGGCCTGACAGAAAGAGGCCTTCGCTTGGGCCTTAGTGGGGGGCCGGCTTTGCCTGCCGGCTCCCCAGGACTGGCTGCTAGATGGAAGACAGCAGGACAGGCAAGGGGCAGAGTCCTCATGAAAAATGCTGCAGGGCTTACCTTGTAGTCATGACTAGCAGTGGCTGGTACAGAGGGCATGCAGCCTGCTACCTCGTTCAGGTCAATATATATATATATATATTTAATTATTAACTATGCACATTTAGCTATACATACATATATACATTGAGAAGAAGCATACATATAACATAATGTCGCAATGGGGTGACTGCTGCAGTCAGTCACCCACTTCATGGGTCTGTCCTGGTGGCTCTGGCAATGAGGCTTTCCGTTGGTGCTGCATAGTGAAGAGCGATGGGGAAGCCTGCCACCACCCACCCCCTCCTACTAAATTCATGACAAGGAAGAAGGCCAGAAAACACTGCAATCACCCATTCTATTTTGAACGAATTCCCAACGGACCCATGTTTGACAAGTACATCGAGAGGTATCCCCTCAACCAGCCATATAGACATACAAGATCTACCCATGCGTGGATGAAGAGCCACAGGCTATGATTAGAAACACCTGTATTGACAGCTTGGACTAAACCCCAAGAAGCCATGTTGCTGATGTCGTTAGAGACACCCCGACATAGCAGCGTTAGAAATGAAGCACACATGCCATCTCCACTTCGGGACACAGACACGTACTGGAATACATGAAGAACAAAAGCATACAGTTCTATAGTTAGGGGACAGATACATATACTGCTATCATTGCTTTTATTATTTTGCCATTAGCCAAACACAGCAATGCAGAAACTGCAAGAGACAAGAGATCCTGGGCAGAGCTTGCAGATGCTTACACAATAATA
Source organism: Ambystoma mexicanum (assembly GCF_040938575.1). Classification (NCBI taxonomy): domain Eukaryota; kingdom Metazoa; phylum Chordata; class Amphibia; order Caudata; family Ambystomatidae; genus Ambystoma; species Ambystoma mexicanum. The sequence goes on along the minus strand of NC_090929.1, from coordinate 90,832,000 downwards.
ACCCTATGGAACTGCAGGAGCACCTATGGGACCTGACAGAGCCAAGTATGACTAACCTATGGAAATGTACAGCAGGCCTCAGGCCTCTGAGCAAGGGACGAGCTGAGCTGATTCAGGCTGGACAGAGAACAAGACATGTGGGACAGGACCCACAGCCAAGAACAAGAGATACGGATGACATGCCGATCCCCAGACGACAAAGGGACCAGCTGCAGAAGATACAAATAAATCCTCATAATTCAGAGCTGCACAGCTCAAATTCATGGTCTCTGAACACATGACAAGGCCGAAGCAGAACATGGACAGTGATCGGCGGTAGGTACCAGGTTGCCAGACACAGATTGCAACAAGTATGCAACAAGTGTTGAGCCGGTCAGGAGAGCACTCTCATAAGGCAAGGGTGGTACACCCACTTACAATACAGACACATAATCGTTCTCCTCATCTTGAAGAGGTACACAGTGAGCTGAGAACCTTTGTGGATACCAGGCCTGGGGACATCCGCTCTAGCCAATCACAATGTTATAGTTAGTGACTTGGGGATGGACAGGCCAGCCACCTGACATGCGAGAGCCAGTAAAATAACATCTGTAATGTCCTATATAGGTAATAGAATACTCAATACCCAACCACTTGGCCCTATAGGTTTTCTGGAGTAGGGCCCAAATTGTGACGAAGTGATGACGCCATTTGGAAGTAAAACCGTCCTGCGAGCCGAGGAAGAGCGAGTTGTGCATGAATATTTTCTGTTCCTGTGCTGATCCCTGTTGGTTTTGTCTGTAACAAACCGCAGTTTGAACTTGCCGTTGACTGAGTCCTACTTGTATCCTGGGGGAGCGTGTTGGGCCCTCCAGGTCTGCAGACTTCCAGTGCCCCTCTGGCATACCTGGGGCTCCGTCCCCAACAAGTTGTTAGCAGAGTGGATGGTTGGCTGCGCCAGCTCGGCAAGAGGTCGTCTCCTCTGCTATCGAACCTGAGAGGCTGCAGGACCCTCACATATTTTCGAGAAGACTGGACATTGTGTACCTCTGGAAAGGCCACCAGGAGCCCTTGGAAATCATTCCGCCCGAAGTCAGCGAGGAGTCCAGGCAGACCAGGACGGGGAAGTGAGCACCTTCTGGAGGAGTCAGTAGCCGAGCAGCAACAGCAAACCACGGAGTGTAAGTATTGACCCAGTCTAACGGCAACTGTGGTTGTGAGGGAGGGTATTGAGTATTGTGAAGTATTGTTTAGAATTGTCAAAGTATTGTCTAGAATTGCCAAAGTTAGTAGGAACAGGAGCGCATTATGTTAGGGGCACATTCGGTTTTAGAGGTAAATGGTTCTGGTGAATAACCTAGACTATTAACTTGAGGGCGCGGATGACAGAAGATATGTAAATAAGTGGTTTTCCTGTGTGTTGGGCATTTTAGCTTGGGCCATAGATGACAGTATCCCCGTAAGTCTTAGCAAGGGAGCTGTACTAGATTGCGGAAGGTGAGTTGACTGATTAAGTCTCCTGGAGTGAGATGTTTTGCACACAAGGTGACGCTGAGGGTACAGTTCAATCACAAGAGAATATTATTGTACTCTGCCTGGAGGCGGGAAGACAGCTGTGGGGTTTTTCTGTGGGTTGGGAGTAACAGGCTATTACAGTGTGCATGCAGTATTTGATTTTTCTGCACTACCTGGGTTAATAAATTGGTGACGTCACCCATGAGACGGTGAGGAGCTAGTATTGGAAACTTGGGATTGGCAGACGAGGTGATCCATTGGTGGTGCATGCACAAGATTGTGGGTGTGCCTGAGAAGGCAGTGATTGTGAAGGAGGGGCAGTGCATGGAGCACGCCTGATAAGTTGTGGAGCCAGAGAGGCTTGTAGAAACTGAAAAGCATTGCCATTAGACTATACCTTTTTCCCTAAACAGCAGACTGTTAAAACCCTCGACTTGAGGTCAGGTAAAAGTACTTATTGTGTATCAGGGGAAGTGCGGGGGACACATGCCCCTTCAGCACCTGTGTTAGACACTCCTACCTTATGGGAGATGATTTGCAAGTATAGCATAGAGTGGTCCAAAGGTACCGAGGGGAAGTTAACTAAACCATGTCCACCTTGTGGGAGTTTCTCCAAAGACATGCAGCAATCACTACTGACAAACATACAGGGTACCTTCAAGGGGAAGACGTTAACGAAACGTACATCTATATTTGAGTTGTGCGGCATGTTTCAGGAGGGCAAGGAGGATGCAGCGAGGCGTCAGTGGATGCCGAGCCAGCAAGAAGTGAAGAAGACAGGGGCTCATCCCAACGCACCTCCCCATGTTCTTCCAAGTGTAGCATCCAATGACACAGACAATGAGCAAGGGATTAACCCAATGCGAGAATTAAGGGCAGCAGAGGGGTACTCAAATCACACATATAAACCACTACCATATACTAAGGAGGAGAGGCTGAAAGGCGCAGGGCAGCCAGCTACGGATCAAGGGGTGAGCAGTGAAGTGCAGAAGGGCGGGGCTCTGGGGCATATCCACGAACGAGTGGATAGGAGGACAGGTACTCCTGAAGCTGGAAAGGAAAACAGATAGAGAGGCACAAGGGGCGACTAAGGCAATGGAGGGTCTGAAGAGAAGCAGTGAAGCATCAGACTGGGCGGAGATAATGAATGAGGGAGAAGGACTGGGATGAGAGATTAGAATGCGAGGGCAGAAAGAGGAGGAGTCAAGAGAAGCTGGACATGGAAGATAGGGAACGAAGGACGGTGGAGGAGAAGGAGCGTATAGAAAGGAAGTGGGAGGAGAGGATAGAAAGAGACCTCATGGAAAGGAAGAGAGCAGAGCAAAAGCAGCGGGATAGAAAGGCAAGGGAAATGGAAGAGATCGAAAGGTGAAAAGGAACAGCAGAGCGGGAAAAATGCAAGTTAGCTGAGGGGGAACAGAGGAGGTTACAGTTGGATAGATTGGCAAAGGGACGAGCGAGCAATAAGGGTGGTAAAGACACAAGGAGCTCTAGACAGGAGAAGCAACAGACTTGAGGATGACATATGGACAGATCCAGACAGCACAAGCTCACAAGGCAGGAGCACCACAGAAACGGATGGAGCAGGCCTAGGGGCCTGGGAGGAGGACGCAGGTACGATTTGAGGGGCATCGACCTCAGCACAAAGCCTAACACAGACATGAAATCGAGGAGACTGAGTTCCGCAGACGATTTTTGTAGTAACATGGACACAGGGTCTGACAATGAGGACAGGTACAGTGGGGACAAGAGTGGGGAGCAGTTCCAATACCAGTCAATGGGGACAGGAACAGACAAGTGGGTGTCGTGGGAGTTTAGGATGCACACAGGGGGAGGAGGAGGGAGCAGCTTGAATAAGCAGATATGACTGGCAACCGACTTGCACACCCAACAGGACATCATTACATATATTGATAGGCTTAGATACCTCCCAGGATGAAGGAAAGGGGAGACAGCAATGGCTTGTTCAAGGGGGCAGTTGACAAGAAGGTATGATGACAGCAGGAGAGTACCCATACTAGAACCAATAGATGTATGCGTGGGCATCGAGAGCGATAGGGGGGATCGACAAGTCACATTGACTAGATGGACGCATGAGGAGGCGGCTGAGTTCACACAGATGACCTTATTAGAGAGAGGAGAGGTACAACCTCAGTTTGTACCATGGAAGCATACAGAGAAGGAGAACATGAAGTGTAGGCTACCATCATTGAGTGCTGGGGGTAGAAAGTGGCTCTATGAGATGGAAAAAAAGACATCAGGACATAGGTTAGCTGCGGGAGATGTAAAGGGACTCTTAGTGTCGATCTTAGGAAATGCAGCTGATGACGTATGGAAAAGGGCGGGGTTCCCCGGGTGACAACACAAAACACAGCACATGATGGGTCACCGTTTGCAGACTGCAGTGCAGAACTATGGCAAGCACTGAGGACACAATACCCAGACATAGGGGCGATTACGTCTCGGAAGATGAGGGAAGATGAAGACCCTGTGCAGTACATTCAGGAGATTCAAGAGCTTTGGCGCCTTGAAACTCGAGAGCCGTTGGACAAAACAGTAGCAATATTTTATCACATACTAGTTCAGGGCCTACCAGAGCCTGTCCAGAAGAGTTTAAGAAAACTGGTAGGGATAGAAGCAAAAGGGTGGCCATAAATACAACTCACTATAGTTCATCATTGTAGGCTATTGCAGGAAAAGATTAAGAAAAAGGCAGAGGATGGGAAGATGGATGAAGCGAAACTAGTACAGAGAAAACTATCGAAAGTATGTGATGGAAGGGGGGGTCTTAAACAGCCCCACCCCACAGGCACAGATTCCACAACCTCAGCAGTTTGCACTGCCCATGGATGGAGGGTTCATGGGGTAGTATGGTCCTGTGGAAGGGTTCAGAGGAAGGGGGGCCAACAGAGAGGGCATGGTTTCAGACCACAGATGCATCACAACCAGGGGCTTTCCAGGGTGGTTTTAAGGGGCAACAGGTTCAGCAGAACCCAGGGGATTTATCAGGGGGGTTTCCAAGGGCAAGGGATGGAACCCCCACAGTGTTGGACAAGTGGGCAGTTAGGACACATTTTGAGAGTGTGTAGGTACAGGGGGATATAGAAGAATTGGGGAGTGCAGGGCCAGCAGCCCTATCTAGGGGACCAGGATGATTACTGCGCACAGGACCAACAACAACAAGGACAGATGAAGGGCACATATGAAAAGATGCCACAAGCACAAATGCAGGTACCAGAGATGCCAGCACCGCAGTATTTACAAGCACCACAGATTTCAGGGAATACACAGCAACTAGCACATATACAGAGCAATGACTCAGCAGCACACATAGACTCAATGGTGATAGTTCCCGTCAGACAACTGGGAGGAGGGAATGGGATGTCCCTGTACCCTCAATAGGACAGCCCACAGACGAACGTGATGTGTCTCATCCTGTCGATCACATCCAAGCCAGTGGAGGAACCTTGCATAGGGGTGGCAATAGGTGACAAAACATTTTCCTTTCTTGCTGATGCAGGGGTGACTAGGACCTGCATTAGGGAAGGAGCATTACCATTGGCAGGCATTGCCATGAACATTGAAGGATTCTCTAGGGCACGGGAAGTGGTTCCTTTCACAGACAACATCTCACGTTCCATAGCAGATCACGATCTATCACTGCCTTCACTTTACTCTTGACAGACACCTTTAAACATACTGGGACGAGACATTATGAGCAGACTGAACATGGCATCTCCTCACAGACAAGGGAATGGTGTCCTCCACACCATGAGTACACATTCTCAATGTAAGACAGCTTGTTCAAGCATATTGTGGACGCACGGTACAGAGGGGAGTGCCAGTAGACACACAAATGTTCCAGTACAGAACTGGCATTGCCATTGCATGGCGTCCAGGAATTGCAGAGAAGATGTGGCGAGTTCCAAACGAATGCCTATTCAGGCCTGAACTACCAATGGACGAGGAAGAGTAAACCATAGTGCCAATAGAAATAGAGGCAGTGGTTGCGAGAGAGGATTGGATAGCAGTACATGGGATGGATGACACAGGACGGGCATGGAGAGCAGTGAATGCAGTGGCAGGCGGGTGCAGGTTGACCACAGTAACAGAGGAGAGATTAGAAATAGAGATGGTGTTCAAGATGAGTGTGACTTACTGGTCACAAATACATTACAGGGAAGTACCACAGAGAAGGCACTGGAGAGGGTTCCGAAGAACGAATGGGGCTCCAGTACAACATGCACTTTTACTGGGCAGATTGATTGAAGTAATTGCTTATCCAAGACAGATATCAATAGTGAAGTGCCAAGCACACACAAAAGGGGAAGATCCTATTTCAAGGGGAAACGAAGCAGCAAACTTTGAGGTAAAATGCACAGCATATTTTTGGGAGCCATGGGAACTAGGAGGAGCTCCAAATGCGAGAGTGTGCACCAGAATGTTACTCAAGGAGGGCTACAACGTGCTGCCAGAAGCACAGAACATGGAGTTGCAGGGAGCTGCACCCAAGGAAGAGAAGGAAATGTGGACAAGGAGGGGATGCACAATGTCTCTGACCGGTGCCCTATGGCTGCAGGATAACACAGGAAAGGTGGTGATGCCACTAGTATTGTTGAACACTGCACTAACACAATTGCTCTATCCAACACACACGGGGAAGGAGGTAATTGCTACATGCATTGGAGAAACATGGTTCTGTCGTAATTTTGTGGGACACCTGGCCAAATTTGTGAGCAATTGTTTGATTTGTCAGCTGTTTACAGCAGGGCATACTCTGAGAGTTGGGAGAGGAGCCATACTGAGGCCAGTAGGCCCATTCCAGCATTTACATGTGAATTATGTAGTCATGATCCAGGTTTTCCAAAGCTACTGCTACATGATAGTGGTTGTATGCCCATTCCCCAGGTGGATTGGGGCAGGCCCTTGTTCACACGCTGACGCCTTTAGAGCGGCTAAGTTCCTGGTCAGGGAAGTGTTCCCAAGATGGGGCGTGTGTGAGGTCCTGCGGTCTGACAACGGGCCTCCCTTCGCCAAAGAAATGTTCCAGCACATCACAGCATTGTTGGGCTTTCAACACAAGTTGCCTGTGTTACCACCCGCAAGCAAATGGAATGTGTGAATGACTGAATGGCCTCCTGAAGGAGTGCATAGCCAAGACACAGCAGAGCACAAACAAGAGTTGGCTGCACTGCTTACCACTCACGGTGTTTGCATTGTGCAAGAAGCCTGGGTCTGACCACCATTTAACACCACATGAGGTGGTGGTGGGATGGCGCATGCATCTCCCCTTGGCTCCTCCCACAAGAGCACTGAAGTTGGGAGAATAGTGCAGATGTGTTAGGGCAAGAGATGCATGACTATGTTACTTCTTTGGTGGCTAACGCTTCTTTTATCTCTCGCCAGATACGACACCAGGGAGGCCCAGAATACAGCAACTATGACAGCGCAAAACAAGACTGAATTTAAAAACCCTGTGAGTGTCGGGGACATTGTCATCCTCAGAAATGTTGTGAGATGCTGGAATGTGCTAAGGTTCACAGGTCCGCACGTCGTGGAGTAAGTGGCTGACTGTGCTGTCAAACTCGAGGGGAAGCTGGTCTGGAACCACTTGACTGACATCAAGCCCTACAAAGCAGCGGCCTCGCCTGGCAACAAGGTCGCCTTGACCAACTGGGCCAATGTTCAGCACCTAGGAGAGCTATAACTGCGTTCTGAACTTACACACCCGGAGGAGGGCACACAATGGTCACGTGCTCAAAAGCAGCAGAAGTAGAGACATGAAAGCTGATGTAATTGTTGATGCCCATCACCCATATACTTTCTCAAACTAATTTATCCATACTGTGAGGAGACCCAGCAGATTCCGAGCCTGATCCCCCGGAGTGTATTATCTTGCCTTTATAGAGTATTTGGCCCAAACATACCCACAGCTTGAACATGGCAATCCTCCCGGCCTCGCCACACTCGGAGATCCATCAGTTAGAAAATTGTGGGAAGAAGTGTTTGCATTCACCATAAGCGATTATTTGGTCTGCAGGGCTTAAGAGCATTTACAATACTAACACAAGCACACATTTTATTGCGCATTACAGGCGGGAAACTATATCTTCAAGCTGCAAGGACCGAGCAGCATGAGTAAAAATGAATGACATATTAAAAAACGTGATGGTTCTGTTTGACAGCAAATCTGAGATGTTGATCAGCCTAGACGTAATAGCTCTGTATACAAATATACCACAGAGAGCATCGCTTGAGGTATTGGAAGAAAGATTATTAACAGAAACGATGAATACCAACACTCCAGTGTCTTTCATTATGTGGTGTGCCGAGATGACACTTATGGAAAGCTATTTTCATTTTAATGGTTCATTCTTCAAACAAATACAGGGCACGGCCATGGGAGCCACCCTAGCCCCAAGTATTGCGAACCTGTATATGGAAGCCTTTGAGAAACACTGCATCTATAACGAGACTAATCCATACAAGAAGAACATATTGGTATGGAGGAGGTATATAGATGACGTGTTGATCATCTGGAGGGGTGATGAAGACAAGGCAACCAGTATCTTCGATTGGATTAACCATCAAAACCAACATTTAAGATTCACGGAAAGCACAAGCAAGGTAGAGATTAACTATCTGGATATTACCATCAAGGTGGATCCAGCAAGGGGAGAACTCTTTGTGAAACCATATAAAAAATCCACGTATCGCAATACTTTGTTGCACTATACAAGTTTCCATCCGAGGCACACGCGTGACAACCTGCCCTTTGGTCAGTTCATTCGACTAAAAAAGAACAGCACTAATAGTGCAGATTATAGAGAAGGAGCACAAAAATTGAGGTTGAACCTACACAAAAGAGGCTACCCGGCTAAATTGACAAAAAAAGCAATGAAGAGAGCAGATAATAACAACAGAGAAGCCATTCTCGAGAAAAACCCAAGAGAGAAAAATAAAGACAACTTAGTGTTTGTCAACACGTTTAGTAATCTATCTAATAGAATTCAAAAAATAATCCACCGTAATTGGGGGATTCTTGAGAAAGGTGAAGTACCTCTGCAGAGACCGTTGATGGCATTCCGACAAAGTAGATCTATAAAAGATCAGGTTATGTGGAATGATATTACTAAACAGATAAAACCACAAATGACACTAACAGAGACCTGGGGGATGCGAGCCCCAGAAGGGCATTACCCATGTGGATCGTGTACCTGTTGCCAACAGACAAAAAAAAAACATGGAAATCGATCTAGGTCTAAAGAACCCTTGGAAGCAGAAAGTTCTGACTAATTGCAACTCGGTGTTTGTTGTATATGTCATCTGGTGCCCCTGTAATAAGATATATATAGGGAAGACGGAAAGAAAAATTAAAATCCGTATCACAGAGCATAAAAGCTGCATAAGAAATGGAGTCCATTCGGCTCCCCTTGTGGGACATTTCATTGAAATGATACACAAAGTAGAGGAACTAAGATGGTCTGTGGTCTATGTGGTTAGACCGACGAACGATTTGAAACTTGACAGGAGAAAGTTAGCACAGAAAGAAAAAGAATTTATTTTTCTCACAAAAAGTACAGAATTGGGACTGAACGAGAAGAGTGAATAAATAAAATCAACTCTGGCCTGTGCTGTTTTATGTACAACCTCTCTAGGATGACTGTGAAGAAAAAAACGACCAAGAGTAAGGTCCAACAGGAAGTAGGAAACAGTCAATGTGGTATAGCCAGTTTTGTAAGGGAACCCTAAAATCCACTCCCATGGGTCCCCCATCCATATTCAAATGACTCAATCAGGAATATCAGTACTGGTTGTTTGTCGTGCACATACCCCCGTGAATATCATACGATCACGACTACAATGTGGGAAAATGCCGTGGCGCGGTGTTGGTGACCCGCCAGTCAAATAACAAATGACATTAACCATCAAGTTGAAACGATGTTAAGCGAACGTTAAGAAAAAATGAGCAGCGTAGGATGTTTGGACATTAAAAACTAAACCAACAATACTTACGTAGCGGGAAATATGTGTTAGCCAATGCCGATGGAGTTTTGGCTGCCGACTTCAATATAAACCATGAGGTTTTCCCGTGCGGTGGGATGATGTAGCGACCACATTTGGCTGGGCTAAGTGGGGGCCGAAGGCAAGATAGGTTATGACATAGGCCCTCATTACGACCCTGGCGGAGGACCATGGTGCAATTTGCACCATGGTCCATGGCGCAAAGCTGCCAACTCCGCCATGGGGGTTGGCGGACTTACCGCCCCATTCCGACCTTGGCGGGGCGGTAAGTCCCCAATCCCCATTTACCCTTCCCCATTCCCATTTTTGCCCCATAGGGTATAATGGGAGTGGGGAAGGCGTTAATTACGCCACCGTAAATTACGGTGGCGTAATTAACAACGAGTCCCGTAGCGCCATGGATTTTTCCGCCTGCAAAAAGCAGGCGTAAAAATCACCATGGCGCTACGGGAACTCGTAGTCGGGCGGAAAGGTACGCCATGCATTACGCCGGCGTAAACCCCTTTCCGCCAGGGTCGTAATGAGGCCCATAGTCTTTAAAGAGAAAGAGACCATTAAGGTGCCGCCTCCCGATCACGTGACTTAATTGGTCATATGGGGGGCGAAATCCAATAAAAAGCGAGAGAACGTAATGAGGACAGGTAGAAACGGACACCAGGCGGAGATAGGAGTGTGACTTGAGAGAGAGGACTGCCACATGTGAGCAGCGGCTGTAACCCCGTACAAGGCGGCAAAGGCAAGCTCGTTAAAGGTAAGAGCATAAAGCCTTTTGGCGATATCCCCACTCTAATTTTAAATGAACAGCGGTACGAAGAAGAATCACGACCGAGTACCTGATGTGCCTCTCTCCATTCTAGAAAACGATATATAGAGTCGTCCCATCCCACGTGAGAACATTTAGAAGATTTATCTAAATGAGGAGCGGCACGGGATAAAGTCAACTATTAAATAGAACAGGAATCCACAAAGTAATCACGCTAGGTCAGTATAAAGATATGCAGGGTAGTTTTGAGCACAATGAACTGACAAATAGAATAAACATCAAGCCAGGCTATGCCAATTGGTTCACCTGTGACTTTGTCTTAAATAGGAATGCCTCCCAGTGATCGCAGATAGTGGTATCCAGTTGAGAGCCATGCACACCCCAACATCAGACAGACTTTAACTAGGAAGAGGATTGTAAATCGAGGGGGACCCCCCAAGAAGACACATAAGAAGAAGTCAGCCTGTAGAAGGTAAATCAAATTCATAGACATAACTGGACAACTTAACTGTACCGCATGATTGGGTTAATTGATTATAAAGTTGTGAAATACTCAGTGTCATAGTTAAAGATTAGGCCTGAAGTGATAACAGCATGGGTGTGGTCTTAAAGGACCTAGTTGCAGATAGGGGTGGAGGTGTGAAGATATAACAGATGTAAAGAAGGTGATGGTCTAAGTAATGACACCCTTCCGCTGATGATTGACATATAGCAGGTTGTGCATAATATAAATGTCGACCGGGATATTATCTCGAATACTAAATTTTGATTATCCCACACTTGCTTCCCACAGTGTATTCGTTTTGAAGGTTGGACCCTAAAGAAAAGTGCGATGGGATCTTATTGAAAGCTGACCTCGCAAGAAATTAAGTCTACAGGAAGACTGATACGATTGTGCATTTAATTGAATGTTGTGTAAATTTTACCCCTGAAGAATTTCCTTGTCAATAGTGTGTAAGTGTGTAAGGAATGAAACATGTCGGGTATGGTATGGATGTGGTATGAAAGTAAGCATGATTTTTAGGAAGAATAAGTGAAAGGTTTGTACGGACTGGGTTGCTTGTCTCGACGATAGGGGTGAGCAACTTGTAGATCCAGGTTAAGAGATGAATTTTTGTTAATTGTTAAATGGTCAACTGTTACATGAGATTAAATGTACACAACGATATTGCATGGTAATGGTGCAGATATTGTGATTTGCATACTATCAGAAATACTTCTTTTTAAAAAAGATTAAAAAATTGGAACTGTGAAGAAGAAAAGATAAAAGAAAAACGTTTTTTACAGTTGAAATATGAAAAATAAAATACTATTTTTTGATACAATGTGGTGTAGTATGAGAATTTAATGGCTATTAACCTCATACAGTAAGGTTCAACCAAATATGGACTTGGGGAAGCAAGGGACCGAGTGAACATTGTGTATTGTTTAAGAGTTCTGTTTATAGAGGGCTGTTCACTATCGGTCATAGGAAATATTACCTCTAGTTTATTGTGGTTCTGTTGGTCCTACTTATTCCTGGCTGTCTTATTATGTTCGTATTTTGGAAAATTACTTGCGTTGCTAGTGCTACACTATACCCTCTACTAACATTTCCCCCAACCGAGCAGGTGGAATGACCGTGTCAGGCGGACAGGAGAACATCTAAGTCTTTGACGTGCGAAAGTACACCTAACTTGGCGGTGCTCTTCCGCGCACCCATTACTGGGCTCACTTTGTCAAACATCACAACTGTATGCTTTTTCATTAACAATCTACTTGGGCACTCGGCCTACCATTATGCACCGCAGTGTCATCCAGCCATTTGACTATCACGCCACTGGACTCCTGGAGATTCTCCATTATCCTAAAGCATATCTATAGCACTGTACTACCCTCAAGAGTTGCCTGTTTAAGCTGCCACCTATTCAACCTTGCTGTGATGTCTATTTACTAGTGTATCTTGCCGTACTTTGTGTTGCCTGGCCTATTCAACCAGTAACCACTGCTGACGCACCTTGACCTGATGTCCAAATTTGTAGCTCACTATGTTGTGCCGCTTAAGTTACTGCTACTATAGTGTGTGTTACTTCAGACCTGTTTAGTACCTAGACTAGTGCGTTGTATTCAGCCTTTGTACGCCTTCAGCCAGTACTGAATCCTACCACATGCTACCATTGTACCACACCATCTTCAACATTGCATCTTAACTAACGTCAGTCCTCTCACTGTGGTAGCGCACATTGGTTCGTACTACTTTGTTGTCAACATAACATTCACTATGCTACTGCTGCATTTTGAGTTAGCACACATAACAACATAAGTAACCTTAATCTGTTGCGATATCTGATTGTTCTTATCTGATTGCTGACACTCACGCAGTTACGCTTGTTACCCTATTGCCGTTGTTCTTGTCTATGTGCAATTATCAAATCTGAATGTCATTCCACCCAGCAGAGACCAGTAAGCCTGTAGGTTTATTAGACATCTGAGCCCTATACTGTACTGCATGCTATCTATCTCACTATGCTCTTGCAGCACACATTACGCCGCTCTCCGTGGCTAATATTCAAGCTATTATCCCTGGTCTGGATACTTACCTTTCACTGCAGCGCTCTACCTATCCAGCTTATCCAGTTTACCCCCATTGAGACACCTAATCTCATGATGCTGCACTCAGACACCTACTCAGGTCACAACTTGCCACTAAACCAGAGAGGACAATCCCACAGTCCAGCCATGCCCCTTGCCTTGCAGCATTGCACTAGCACCTCACTACATCCACGACATCTACTAACAACCCCTACCTTAACTCCAAGGCCCTTTGGCTGAAACACTTTGCTGCCAATCCCACCCCCAACCAACCATGCGCCTTGCACGCAAGAAACCTCAGACTTGCCTCCAGACTCCCTCGCGCTGCCCGTCACCATCTCAACAACATCACTACCACGAAATCAATATAACATCCAGCAACTGCTACCTTCATCCCTTGGTCTCCTGGCACAAAGAACACAAACTCCAATACGAGTACCTCCTACATTCCCAAAGAAACTACGGTTAAGGGCGCCCTGGTCAATGCTAGGTCCCTTCCTGCTCATGTGTTGGATATCGCTGACCTGATCACAATGCAAGATTTAGAATTCCTCGCCATCACAGATACTTGGTTACATGCAGCCTCTGGACCATTACTCTCCCTTGCCATTCCAACCGGATACACCATCATCAGATGCGACCGCAACACTAATCAAACTAAAGGTGGTGGTATCGCCTTTATTCACAAAAGCTCCATTTGCCTCAGAGTCATTCCCAATCAACAGATTCCGTCGGGTGAGCTACTGTCGGTCAAACTAGCTATCTCTCCCAACCAAACGATCACATTACATCTCATCTATAGGCCTACACGACCTGTCGCCACATTTGCCGAAGACATTACCTCCATCCTAGCAGATAAAACTAAGATTAAATCCCAAATTATCTTACTTGCTGACTTTAACCTTGTTTCCAAGACCCCAATGACCTCAAAGCACTGGACATTACTAACACCCTATCAGAGCTAGGCTTCACCCACCGCATCAGGTAACCTACCCACAACAAGGGGAAAACACTTGATTGGCTGGTTGATTTAAACTGCAGCATCAATATAGAGTCTAACCAACCGTGCGCATGGTCTGACCATCATTTGGTTACCTTCAACATCAAAGCCAACAACCTTTGTGTCAGACAGGACATTGTGCCTGCAATCTGCACAAGAAACAATAGGGCCATAACATGCAAAAAACTGCTCCTCCTCCTCTTACCTACGCTACACAAACTGTCACTATCATGCACAGACCCTACTGTCCTAGTGGATACGTTCAATCAGACCATGCTGAAAGCATTGAATTCTATTGCGCCTATCAAATCCAGGAAACCTTAACCACGTTCACACCTCAATTCATGGTTCACACCACACCTGAGAGTGTTACGTAAAGAAAAACGTAACTCAGAAGCCTGCTAGAAAAGCCATCCCACTGACGCCAACAAGGACAGCCTCTTCATAGCATTCCTTAACTATAAAGATGCCATCTTCCAAGCAAAAAAAGAGACCTATAATAAGCACATTTTACTCACAGAATCCAATACTAAGGAGCTTTTCAAGATATTAAAAAAACTTGAATCCCGTTCAGCCCCACCGGACACCTGCAGTAAAGACAGCACCTGGTGTGCTAATATTCAAAAAGTGCTCCTTGACAAAATCTCCACACTCCAAGCCAAAATCAATGAAAAAAAATCAGCCTCCAGATCGACCCACAGTTCGATTCCCCTCATGGCAAGACCACTGCCATCATTCACACCCACAAATCCTTTAGTTTCACACCACTACCTATCCCAGAGTTTGAAAGCATCATCACTAAACTCAAACCCTCTAACTGCCAGGGAGACTCATGCCCAGCCCCCATTATCAAGGAGGCTACACATGGACTAGCCCCCCTTATCACTGCCCTTATAAACTCATCTTTCAACACGTGTGTTGTCCCAGACAACCTTAAGGATGCATGGGTTATCCTCCTTCTTAAAAAGCCCACCATAGACGCTAGCATACCTACTAATTACAGGCCCATCACCACCGTGCTCTTTCTGCTTAAAATTCTAGACCATGCAGCCTATCTGCAGATCCAAGACTACTTGGAATCCAACAAAACGGCCCTCATTGATTTCAAAACTCAAATTGAGGATCTGAAAGATCACGGGAAGCTGTCTCTGCTACTACTACTTGACTTATCGGCAGCATTCGATTTGGTAAACCATCAAATCCTATGCTGACATCTCAAACTGGCTGCCCACTTTTCAGACAAAGCCACCATGTGGATCAGATCCTTCCTGATCAACAGATCCATGAGGGTCTCCTCCCCTTCTGCTTCTGCTGAACCCTCACCAGACCTGTGTGGGGTACCCCACGGATTGTGTGTCTCGCTGACACTCTGTAATGTGTTTACGAAACCACTTTTTGATATTCTTGACTATCTGGGTGTCACATATACGAATTATGCCAATGACACCCAGATACTCATCCCCGTCACCAGGGATTATACGGCTGATATGAAAGCCTTAAATTATGTCTAACAGGCCATTCAGGCCTGGATGGCCCAACATGAGCTCTGTCTTAATGATGATAAGACACTGCTCCTCATCTTGGGCTCAGATCACAGACTTAATAGATTAGACCCTTCCTTTAAATCTTTCATCATCAATGGCAATACCATCAAGGTATCCAACAATACTAAAACATTCGGCATCTATCTTAAGTCTACCCTATCACTCTCCAGACAAACCAATGCTGTAATCTCGGCATCCGCTTACATGTGCAAACTCATCACAGCCTGCCGCCCTTTCCTTACCACTGCCAATTGCACCATCCTGGCCAGAACCCTGATCATGTCGAAAATTGACTATTGTAATGCCCTTTATCTAGGAATGAGTCAACGAAACCTTAGCAAGCTACAGGTCACCCAGAACAACTCCATCAGAGCAGCGTTGAATATCCCCAGGAATCAGCACATCTCTGACACCAGACGCAGCCTACGCTGGCTTTCAGTAGCCCAAATACTCTCCCTCAAAACGCTCGCCCTGACGCATAAATGTCTGGCCAACCAGGCGCCCATCTACTTGGCTAGCCGATTCACTCGCCACACCTCTAGCTGCCCTCAGAGAGCTGCCCAGGCTCACTGTCTTTCTTTACCTAGGTTCAAATTGCAGAAAGCAGGCAGGGTTAGTTTCCCAGTCCTTGCCACTAAACTATGGAACTCTTTTCCCAACCCTCTCAGAGCGGAATCCTCGTTCCACTCCTTTAAGAGCAAGGCCAAAGCGTGGCTGTCCACTCAAGACCCTCCAAACTCTTACCGGTTATAATCCGCTGGGTAGGTCCCCACCCCATTGCCATTGCCACTACCTTGTCTTCATAGCTCCCTAATTGTAAATACACTGTAAATTATTTGTAAGTAATTTGAATCTGAATATGTTCTGTTTATATGCTCTCACTGTTCCTGATGCATACTATCTTATTGTAACCTAAATTGTTGTCATTTATGTTTACTATGTCACTGTAACCTAAGATATACACCCAGATGCCTTTGTGCCAGGCGCACTATGCAAATAAACAAAATACAAATACTGCTGATAAGGTAAGAAGAGATAAGCGCAGTGTTGACGCAGACAT
Source organism: Ambystoma mexicanum (assembly GCF_040938575.1). Lineage (NCBI taxonomy): Eukaryota > Metazoa > Chordata > Amphibia > Caudata > Ambystomatidae > Ambystoma > Ambystoma mexicanum. The sequence continues at coordinate 90,815,543 of NC_090929.1, read as the reverse complement.
GAGAGGGGTTGACATGTATATCACTAATACTGCTTGAGTGTCTAATAATATGTGGTACAAACACATGACCAAAGTAGGTAAGGAAACCACCAGGGAGAGCTATTATGTCTGCTCCTTAATCCCTTATGCAATGAGTGCCTCCAGAATGTTAATAGCAACTGAAATACCAGCAGCAAGAATACAATGCCTAATGTATCTCTCGCTGGTGACAGTTCGAGGAAGATTTCAAATGAAGACAGCAACACTGAGATGGATGTCTATCTAAAGCAATGTTCCCATATGAAGATAATTACATAAAGGCATTAGACATGATGACCAATTATTGGCAGCTAGATGAAGCTATACAGTACATAACTGATGGGCCTGACAAAGGGGAAACTAAAACTATTACCCTGAAGGAACTACCACGTCCATGAACAAGAGGGAAGGAGACAGGAGGAGAGCCAGGTTGCTGGGAAAGAACACACATACTAGTGTATGGCCAGGTGTACACAAAAATGGATGGAATGATGGAGCGGTGGAAAACAAAGCGCTGACACTAGCACAGTCACCAGTGAACAAGGTACAGGAAGAGAATGACAAGTGCCTGAAAGAATGGAACGCGAGTGCCAAGCTAGTAACATGGGAGGGAAATGATGCTGGTCTGATGCCAATAATAGCTCTGAAGACACCAGCACTGTGTTATCAGAACAATGGCGAAGTTGGCGAGAATGTTGGATGCAGAAGCATTGAACAACACACAACGATGAAGGCAGGAACAGCACTATTGATGGATCCTTACTGGGCGTGCAGATCGAAAGTATGAGAAGCTGCCACCCGACTGGGGATGAGTTTGCTCGTTGGTACACATCAACATGCCTTTGTTGGTCATGCCAAAGAAGGATGTGAAGCTCAATGAGTTGACGAAAATGGATAATAACCAAAGAAAGAAGACATCGATTGAGGTGGCACCAACAGCCAAGACAGCAAAGCCAGCAGGATTCAGCAAAGTAAAGAGAGGAAGACATTACTTCTCAGAAGCATCAGAGACAGCAATAGAAGAAATTCCAACAGAACACAAATGTTATTTGCATCAATAATACCTTCTGTATATGACAAACGCAAAGTGGTTACAGATCGCCCGCTGGGAGCTGATGGTGACTATTGATTCCATAAGTGAATGCGTTCAATGCAATAAAGGAAGAGGTCAGAGCAATAAGTTTGGTGGCGCTCCAGAAAAGATATGCTCTGGACCTCCTCACAGATATGGAAGGAGGAGTTTGCACAACGATAGGGAATTCCTGTTGCACATTCATACCTGCCAACAATGAAGATAACAGAACACTATTAGATGCAGTGGTGCATCTGGCGCATATACATCCCAAAATGGAAGAAGCAAGGGGGATTGAAGGACCAGAGCAGGATAGCGTACATGTGGTCATGGATGCCACATGGCTGTCAGATGGACTAAAAGCGATAATGGGAGTGCTGGTGCTGGCAGCAACATTGATATGTGGGATTAGAATCTGCATGGCAAGGTGCAAGAAACTGGCGGAGGAAGCTACCGGGATGCAGGTCCTGATGGATGTGAACATAGAAGGAGCAAAGGATGAGATTGTGGCAGAAAGGAACAAAATAAGGGAAAGGATTGCACAATGCGAACTGTTCCCACTTGGAGCAATGAAGCTGAACAACCCATTCAATGCAAGGTACTATGAAGGGAAGTGGGTTTGGTGTAAGCCTGAAGGAGTGTGCTGTTACATGAACTGGTCGTATAATGACCACACAAACAACTATGCGCACCTCAGAGGAATAACAAAGATATGGCAGCCAAGAGCAAAAGAGACTGTTTTATAAGAATGTGGTTGACAGGTCGACCAGAGGGTGGACTGACGAGGGATGGGGAAGCCTGCCATCCCTGCCTACTAAATTCATGATGGGGAAGAAGGCCAGAAAGCACTACAATTACCCATTCTGTTTCGGACAAATTCCCAACAGACCCATGATTGACAAGTACATCGAGAGGTAGCCCCTCAGCCAGCCATACCGACCAAGGGACATACAAGATCTACCCATGCGTGGATGAAGAGCCACAGGCTATAGTTAGAGACACCTGTATGGATAGCTTGGACTAAATCCCAAGAAGCCATATTGCTGATGTCGTTAGAGACACCCGTCATAGCAGAATTAGACATGAAGCACACGTGACATATGCACTTCGGGACACAAGCACACACTCAAATACATGAAGAACATGAGCGTACAGTTCTATAGTTGAGGGACGGGTACATATACATACTATCATTGCTTTTATTATTTTGCCATTAGCCAAATGCAGAAACCACAAGACACAAGTGTTCTGAGCAGAGCTTGCAGATGCTTACACGCTCATAACCCTATGGAATTACAGGAGCACCTATGGGACCTGACAGAGCCAAGCGGGACTAACCTATGGAAATGTAGTACAGCATAGACACTCTAGAAACCGCATTATAAGGTTTAGGAAAATTACAGCAAGTCTCAGGCCTCTGAGCAAGAGACGAGTTGAGCTTATTCTGGCTGGACAGAGAGCAAGACGTGTGAGACAGGACCCGCAGCCCAGGTCAAGAGATACAGATGACATTCCAATCCCCAGATGACAAAGGGACCAGCTGCAGAAAATATGAATAAATCCTCATAATTCAGAGCTGCACAGCTCATATTGATGGTCTCTGAACACGTGACGCAGCCGAAGCAGACAATGGCAACGATCGGTGGTGGGAAAGGAGAGCCGGTCCCAGGCCGTCAGACAAGGATTGCAACAAGTATGCAACAGTATGCAACAAGTGTTGCGCTGTTCAGGGGAGCACTCTCATAAGGCAAAGGTAATAAACACAAGTTACAATACAGACACATAATCGTTCTCATCATCTTGAAGAGGTACACAGTGAGCTGAAAACCTTTGCGGATCCCAGTCCTGGGGACGTCAGCTCTAGCAAATCACAGTTTAGTACCCTACAGGTAGGTAGCGACTGGCAAGAACCAATGGTAAGTCCACAAAACGGCAACAATGTTATAGTTAGTGACTTGGGGAAGGAAGAGGCCAGCCACCTGACATGCGAGGGCCAGTAGAATTACATCTATAATGTCCTATATAGGTAATAGAATACTCAATACCCAATCACTTGGCCCGATAGGTTTTGGGGAAAAGGCCCCAAGTTGTGACGAAGTGCTGACGCCATTTGGAAGTAAAACCAACCTGCGAGCCGAGGAAGAGCGAGATGTGCATGAATATTATCTGTTCCTGTGCTGATCCCTTTTGGTTTTGTCTGTAATAAACCGCAGTTTGAACTTGCCGTTGACTGAGTCCTTCGTGTATCCTGGGGGAGGGTGTTGGGCCCTCCACGTCTGCAGACTTCCAGTGCCCCTCTGGCATACCTGGAGGTCTGTCCCAAACAATAGGCCTTGGCCCATTCCTGTTCTTTCTTCTTAATGACCCGGCCACCATGTGGGGCCACCCATGAGCACTGCACAGCCTGCGCTCATTCTGGTATTCTGGGCGGCCCCCTGTGTGAGTGGGGGTTCACCGCACAGTCAGCACTGCTCTCTCAGCCTTTTTTCAATCTTCTTGGAGGGCACCATAGGGGGAGGCAGACACGCTGTCACTAACATGCCTGTGGCTTGTTTATAATCTTTGGGATGGTCCTGTTGGTGTGGGGGTGGGGGGTGCCCACATCATCTCCCAAGGAAGCGATCCCCATCTTAACTTCAAGCAGTGCCCCATGTACCGTGGGGATGCCACCGCAATCCCCACCACAATCCCTAGCACCATCTTAGCTTCGGCAGCGTCCCCATGGCAACTGGGTAGCTGCTAACAATCACTGCTGCAAGGCCTGCGGCTCTTCTTGTCCCACCCCCCCTCTGCAATGTTTCATGAGATGAAGGGGGCGGGCCACTGGACTTCACAAAGACTGCTCCGTGAGGCAGCCTGTGGCTTTCCTTGACCCGGCTGCCCAATGGAGCAGCCTGGAACTTCATCTAAGCCCCTCTTCCTCCAGGCTGGCTGGCGAGCCAGCCCGGGACTTTACTTCACTACTCCACCCTTCTGGGCAGAGCAGACTTTCCCTCTTCACCTCATGGGTGACACCTGACATACGTGGCCCGGAAGGACTTTCTAAAGGGACCCACCTCGCCGGCCAAAAGATGGGGCAACTTGAGCCCGGTCGACACCTGCAACGAACCCGGCCATCCAGAGCCGCCCCTGTCAAGCAGCGTAACCCCTCTGGCTTGCTTCCTAGGGGTCTCCTCCATGCACAGCGCAGTGCCTCACTGTGTCTGGGCCCTAGGGGGCTGCTACACCCCCCTCTCAGGGGTTATCCCCCCTCTGGTCTTCAGTTACACACACACACTTTTCTAGGATTCCCTTTAGGGGACAAGCATGCAGCCCCTACTAGCTGGGCCCTTTGTGACCATGGGTTACACTTAAGTTACATCACCTTGGGGGAATTGTTAGAGTAGGGACCCCCTAGATTGTTCCCTGAGGGAGTTTAGACAAATATGGTGTTTGCCTTGAGGCCATCACTGTGAGCTAGACAGTTTTTAGATAGTAGGGGTTACCAATCTCCCGTGACCACCCTGGGGTTGAGGGACACATAGTTTAGGGAGGGATCGCCCATCCCTAGGTCAAACATAGAGGGACGCCTTAGAAAGCCTGCTACTACAAATCTTAATTAAAACCCTTAACCTGTCTTTTGGGATTGTTGAGGCCATATGCAACACATGGTGTCATCGTGGAATCTTACAGACCCCCAAACAGAGGTCACTGACAGCCAATGGAGTAGTTGAGGATAGTAACACTGACTATAACAGCCTGAATTTTCATTCCGGAAACACCCAGGGCTGTTGGGTTTGACATATATGAGGATGTGGAGGTGATAATTCCACCCCAGGGAGAATCCCTAGTCAAAACAGGTTTGTAGATGGAGATACCGTAAAAGAGACATATGGGAGAATTGTCTCAAAACCCGGGCAAGCCCATAAACTCTCCCTGGACCTCGGGGCAGAAATCATCCATGGGGATTACCATGGAGAAGTAAAGGTAGTCCTCTTTAATCTTGGGAATCTCATCTATGTCCTCAAACCTGGCCAAGCCATAGCTTAACTAAGATGTGAGAAGATGTTAGTGCCAGAGATCAAAGGAGTAGAGGGGCTAAATGAGACTGAACGAGCTGATGTGGCAACCTCTGGACTGCTTCTACATTGACCTTGTTGGGGAGGAGCAGTAAAAATCCTGTTATCGTGTTCTTCTTGGTCCTCTTCTGCATGTGCCAATTGGGTCGCTGATCATGTGTTCATATAGTCCGTAGTAGTGCAAAGATTATGGTATCGATTGGGGCATCTAAAACACTTTGCCATACAACGAACAGCGAAACTCAAACTAATATTTCTGGGATTGTAGATATGTCGGGTGGGGATGAGTTTGTTACTGTAGGAGTAACGAAAGGGGGGAATGTTGGGGAGGAGCTAGCGCCTTGTCTAGCACCCTCCTGCACCCCCAAGCACTTTACAATTAGGCAAGACTTCTCTAAGCACTATGGCACTGAGAGAGCTGTTTTCATGCAAAATTAATCACACACAGACATGGCCAGCCACTAAATGAAAATAGTTAGTATTTAAATATAAGTTGCAAATAACTATTTAGTTGAATACGCTTGTAAATGATATTCAATGTCGTTTTAAAATCTCAAAGCACGGTGAATGCAGCCTGTGCTAAAAATAGACTACAGGCATTGCCTGGTGTCGTCTAAGGCTGGCAGAGCACACGAGATAACTCAGCAGCTGTTCCCTGTCCATCAATACACCCAGGCAGGCTGGGGTTCATATACACAATGTAACAGTATGCGAAAACAGGGTTTTAAGCGGAATTACTGGACCAGATGAAATATGAGAATATTGAGTGAAGTGTTGAGAGTATGGCGGGAAGGTGTTTTTATATATAAATGTTTATCATATAGAAAATGACTCTAAACAGTAACTACAATGTATTCTTGGATATGCAACAGTATGCTAATAGTTTGTAACCTGGCCATGCAAGATGGAAGACTGCAGAATCCCTTGAAAGGCAAGAAGGACAGTTTTGGATGAGCTATGCCAGTATCCAGTAACCACGTTGAACAGTATGTAAGGCACCTGGTTGCCATCAGTCTGGAGGAGCTGGGAACGGCGAGGAACAGAATGCTGTTCAGGAGCAGAGTCCTTTGCCCCTTCCTCATTTTCTGTACAGATTAAACTTGTTATCTTTGCAAGATAAAGACTCTTAACCTTAACTCCCTAGAGGGATGAACTTTATTCTGGTGTGAGCGTGATTAGGGTTACCCCAATATATTTAAGGGGTATCCCTGTAAGTTGGGCTACCTTTCAGTGGTGACGTTCCCAACCTGATCTTAGTTTACCCCCGTAATTTGCGAAGCCCCAGGCCACTCAGCCACGCCCATCTATAGTGATCAGACCGCTAAATCAAAAAACCCATGTATCCTGAGCGGTTTTAGTAGAAGCCATTTTAAAAGAAATCCTTTCAGCTCACTGAAGCAGGGCGTGGCTCCAGAAAGACAGGCATGGGGACTTGGTAACAGAGGAAAACTCAAGTGAAGCACGCCCATGTGAGTATATACTCTTACAAGTGATAACAACATGGGAACAGGTATGTATGATATTGTCATGTGAATGATAGTATGGTAATGTGAATGATAGTATGGTGATGTGGATGATTGTAATGCTTGTGCGAAATGCGAGCTAAAACAACATGGCGCCGGTGCGCAGCCATTTTGGACACTCATCTCCCACTCCTGTAATAAAAGCATGCATCTCTGCGGCGGGCCTCGGAGAATAAACAAGCATTTTAGTAGCAAAAGCAGAGCAAGGTCTCATAACGACATGAATATTATTGCTGAGTGGACTCACTGTGGAGAATAGTTATTGTATTGTCCACTGAAGGACCAATACGGGGAGGGAGGCAGAGCGGTCTGCATGTGCATGATAAGGGGTTCTGGGAATGTATGCAAGGAGAGGGGCACTGGACTTTTCCACTCTCTGCCCCTTCCACTTGTGAGCTGCTCTTCGGCCGAGGGTAGTCATAACTGAGAAGAGCAAGGGAATGAGCCATAAAGAGAGGGCATTCTGTGGCAAAAGCTAGTTGGAACTTGACCCCCCGGGTGATGCAGTCTCGCTGAGTGAGAGGACACTCTGCCTCAGACCCCGTTAGCACGAGTGATCTCTTTGTCTACCTGCTCTGGGACTAAGTCAGCGCTCTGTAAACCTTTTTTGCCAGGGTACCCCTGAGCAAGATTTGGGCAGGCAGGGCCCCACAAAAATGCCAAATGGACAGTATTACGCACCATCACTGCACCCTACTCCCAGTATAGTCCCTGGGCTCCCCCACCTGCTCCCATCACAGTCGCTGGGCTCCCTCATCCCACTCCTACCCAGTGCCTGGGCTCTCCCCACCCCATCACACACCCTGGGCTCTCCCCACCCTGCTCCCACCACTATCCCATGATTCCCGCCCATCCTGTTCCCACCACAGTCCCTGGGCTCCCCCCATCCTGTTCCTAACACAGTCCGAGGGCCAGTGGTGGCTGGTGAATTGTTTAAGTGGAGGGGAATAACTTTTTCGCCCAAAAATGTCATAGCGACCGAGCGCAGTGAGGGAGCCCGAACCAATCAAGGGGGTTTGGGGAGTTTTCCCCCCATGATTTTCTTTTCAAATAATGGTTTAAACCACAATCAACAATTGGCCTAACACAATCAATATGATATGATATGGTATTTATAACGTGCCTATACACAGGTGTTTCAAGGCGCGACAAGGCAGGGAGGGGGAACAAAGGGAGTTAGGCCAGGTATCATTCAGATCGTGCAAGTGCATGGGAAGGGGGGAAGGGACAGTGCAGTACAAGGTAATAGATAATAACAATAAGTAAAGTAACGTCCAGAAGTGGCAAGTGAAGAGGTAAGTTCAGACATCAGGTGTCAAGTGCTGGTAGGGGGACTGTAGGGATACAGAAACAGTCCCCAAGTGCGGGGGTTGCCGGCAGGCAGTGCAAGAGTGTGAGACTGGCGGGGGAGAGACCTGGTCCTGAGATCAGAGGGTGCCCAGGTAACAAGTGCAGTTCAGGTTACAGCCAAGAGGTCAGCGGTAGAGAGGAGGAGAAAAAGCAGAAGCAAAGTGAAAGGTTTTGAGGTGCTTCCAGGAACCGGAGATAGTTCTCCTCAAGTTTAAAGGAGGCAGGGACGCTGTTCCAGAGGGAGGCTTCAGCCGAAGAAAGAGATCTACCACCAACTCTCTGCTTGGAGAAGCGACTGAACCTGAGAGAGTTGGAGGTAGATGAGCGGAGAGCTTGAGAAGGAAGATATTTCGGAAGAGAGAGTTGAAGGTATTAGGGCCCCATGCCCCAAACGGCCTTGTGGACAATGCATAGGGTTTTGAACTTAATCCTCGCAGCCACTGGGAGCCAGTGCAGAGATTTCAGTCCTGGGGAGATACGGTCCCTGGGCTTGAGACCAAGGACAAGTCTAGCAGTCCTGTTCCGGATGAGTTGCAAGGGACGGAGAGTATAGGCAGGAAGATTTAGAAAGAGGCTGTTGCAATAATCCAGCCTAGAGAGAACCAGAGCTCTGGAGACAGTGAACTTCTGGGGGAAGGAGAGGAAAGGAAGAATACCTCTGAGGAGGTGCAGCTGGTAGTGTGACTTCTTAGAGATGATTATGTGTGTATGCAAGGCGCTGGAGTGCTAAGGGTGAAAGCATGGTATTTTTGACTGGACATCCATGATAGAAATCCTGTAAAAAAATACCATCCCTGTCCCCTGGGCTCCACAGCGCCTCAGAAGGAAAGCTGATTTTGGCAGGTGGGTAGTGGGATTGTGCAACAAAGGCATTTAGGCATTTTTTAAAATGCCTTTGTTGCACAGCCCTCCTTCCCCCCTCTATCCACCACTTGCCAAAATCCGCTCAAACTAACACACACACACATTCATACAGAAATCACTCTATCATTCACACGAGCATCCATCACCATACACTCACTCATAGCACAAGCAGACACGCATCCATACACATGTTTAAATAAAATAAAAATGAACATAAACGTAGCTTCTGCATTGGCCTGAGTGCGGGTGTTGAAATGCACTGCTGCAGGCTACTCTGTCCGTATGGGCGAGGAGGCCAAGAGCTCCCCCTCACAGATACGGACATTCAGTGCCCCAGCCAGCATTTTCGAATGAGCTATGCGATGCTGGCGAAGTTGAACTGAACTGTCAAAGGGAAATAGTGTTTCACTTTGACAGTTCAGCCAGCCCAGGAGCACTCCCTCAGCTGGAAAAATCAGCTGAGGGAGTGTTCATTGTTTCACTGGGCTGGCTCCTTAGCTCCTCCATAATAGGTGAGGGGGCCACTGGGTGGGTGCCCCCTCGCCATTATGCATGAGCCGCCAGGCTCATACTGGCCTATAGGGCAACGCATGTACCAAAAATGCAAAATGCTAGTGTGGGCCAGTCAAAATGGGCCACCTTTTTGGCCAATGTGGGCCAGTTTGATGAGTTACTTCACTACGTAGTTAGTAATTTTGAACATTGTTGCTGAATAAATATTCTTTAAATATCACAATTTACTTACATTTTAACACAGAGCACCCCCTTGGGTACTATTCAAACAGTCTGTGACTGAAGGAACGAATATCCATTTACAACTGCAGGCCACTTTTTCATTGCTGCCGGAGACAGTTTCATGCTTCAGCTCTAACATGTGAGCTGCCCCTGCCTATTTCTTACAAACAAAACAAAAAAACTTTTTTTTTTAACATTTCCTTCTGGGCTCTCACGGCCCCCCAGGGATGGGGCCGTGGATCCCTGCGGGGGCGCGCCCCACAGTTTGAATACCCCTGGGCTAAGTAGTGTTGCAGAGGCCAAGATGTAGGTTTCTTCTAATTCCTGCCTAGCGGTGATGTTTACTTACTATATGTTTGTTCATGTATGCCAAGTTCATGTATATTTAGCGTGAATAAAGGGCCTATAACAAGCCATTTTCATTGTTATTATCACGATTAGTCTAAGTGTGATTTTGTGCCTATGTGAGTCTAATAGCTTGTTTTGTCAGGGGCCGGGAGAACCTCTGTGTACGGGTTCCCCTCACGTGGCCAAGCAAAAGCAAAACAATGATGTACGAGGTCAATGGAATAGATGGAATAGGACTTTTTGATGATGTATTATGGAATAGGACTTTTTGGTGATAAGGAATAGATATAATAGGATAGATTGGATAGGATTTCAGGTGATGTGGTAAGGAGTGGATTGGATAAAAGGTGGGTTATGTATTGAAATTGTCACGTAGTTCTGTTTTTCTACTTTTATTAATGGAAAATGGAACCTCAGCATATAAAAGACTGAGATGAAATGGAGCCCCATTTTATAAGGACTGGGAGGTGAGGGATTCTCAGCCATAACAGGTTGAGAAGGTAGTACCATGCATTATTCTTTTATGACGATAAAAGCAATAGGTGGTATTACAAAGGATATAAGGAAAAACAGTAGTGGCTCAATATAAGTAATGGGCCTGGATTTTAGTCAATTAGTTTTGTATATTTTCTCTTGCTGTCTTTTGTGGTAAAAAAGGAAGGAAGGTGAATGAGTTGCGGTGTGTGTATGTATGTGTGAAATCAAAGTCTAAAATGTGTGAAATCAACGTGGAAAAAGTGTGAAATCAAAGTGGAAAAAGGGGGTTAATCTGTATTTTTGTGTCAAAAGCTGAAGCATGTTTAGCAATAGGGTCTAAATGAAGCATTAGGGACGCGCGCAATATTATGGGGGAAGAAACCCCAATAAAACACATGCATAGGATTCTGCCATTGTATTTTGACAGAATAAATAAACAATTGATAGTAGAAACAAAGGAAGAGGGGATGTCCTGCTCCTGGCCAGAGCTGGGCTCCCATCACAGAAACATGCTAGAAAAAAGTCCATCTTTTTTGCAGCAAAATATAAAAAGGGAACAAATCCCAAAATAGAAAAGATATATTCTAGATCTCTGGGAATTATTCAAGGATATGGTAGATCAGTAAGGTAAAAAAGAGATCCAATGTAATGCCTAGACCTGCAGTAGGGTATACAAACCCAGTCTATAAACCTCCAGTGGTAGAGAGAGTGTCAACAGGATTATCGGGATTAGCAACTAGGGGGGGACTCACGCTTTTGCACCTCCATATAACCCATCCACAAGTGCTGATATGCCCGTAGGATTGGTGTACCCAGAGGGTCCACAAGTAGAGATAGACAAAGAGTTAAGAGCATTGCGGGAAAGGTTGGTCAGGTTACAGGAACCTGAAGAAGTATCACCAGAAATAAGGGAACCGGTTCAGAAAATAGGGGATTGGAAGTCAGTAGATTCTTTTTATTTCAACCCTGGTGCAATAAGTAATGTTTGTGTTGAAAAGATGGTGGACAGAGAGTATGGAAGGTCCTGGGAAAAGAAGTAGACAAACAAGGGAAAATGGAGGGGAAGATCAAGGCAGTAGAAATAATGAAGAGGCAGGGCAAGAAGGAGATCAAGGAGAGGAGGTAGTGAGAAACCTGTCCCTGCCACAAGAGGCAGTGGGGAGGGACAGACCAGGAAATAGACCAGATTTAATCATGGTAGTACAAGATCAGAAGAATACTAAAGGGGTAGAAAACAAAATACACATGCAGATGCCTCTTATAAATAAAGGAGTAGGGATAACGCAATATGTGCCATGGTGTCAAATGGCCAAACATAATTTGATTAACGCTCTCCCCCAGTTTATAGCCGGAGCTAGTAAATGGATCCATGAATTTGAAAAATAGACAGAAGGAGTAGCCTTAGCACTAGGAGACTTTAAGAGTCTACTGGTCACCATAGTTGGGGACCAGGCTGGGGACATATGGGCAAAGGCTGGTTACTCTGGGGTAAGTCTTGCCGATAATGAACATGATGGACCAGCCTTTAATGAGGTACGGGTAAGGGTAAGGGATGCCCTACGAAGGATGTACCCAGATACCCCTGACTTATATTCTTTAATGCAGTGCACAATGGATGATGATTAGGACCCAGTTAGGTTTATTCGTAAGTTACAGGAAATATGGAGAGTTGAGACAGTACCATTTTTCTATTTTTATTGTAAAGAGGGGACTACCAAAAGAGGTCAAGAAGGCACTAGATACAATTGTGGGAATTGAAGCCAAAGGGTGGGCAGAGATATAAAGTATAAGAGTCCACAATTGTAAGAGAATCAAAGAGCGGGACAGGGAGACAGCCCAGAAGCGGCAAACGGACGAGGCAAAACTAGTGAAAAAGAAACTAAATAAGGTTGTCGTCCAAGCACCGGTGACGGCACTGGCTCAGGGGGAAAGGACAGGAGACACTCAACAAATTGTGAATGCCACAATTGTGGTGTCAAGGAGTTCCCCCCTTCTCACCTGAGTTCGACCTTTGTTGGATTTCTTGATCGATGCCTTCTTGCGTACTGCTTGAGTCTTGAATAAGGCTGCACGAGTCTCTTCCGACTCCAGCGTGCGTTCAAGTACCGGGAAGCAAGGGCCCAGGAATCCAGGAAATAACAGGGTGCGCAACTAGCACACGAGTTCAGGAATCAAAAAAGGGAGGAAGGGACTAGAATTGGGTTAGGGTGGAAGAAGCAAGGGAATAATACCACGAGCTACGGAGCACACGTCTGGTCGCTACTTCGCAATAGCATTGAGACGCGCGGGCCCGCGGGGGCGTGGCATATTTATGGAACGTACTACGTGCTCCGTGAAGGCTGGTGTGCGGCGTGTCACGTGATACGGCCATGTTGGGAGAAACAATGAATGCAAACCCTGCCGTGACAAGGACCAGGAAGTCCAGAAGGGGCGCGTTCTGTGGGTCATGACATGCGGCACTATTGGGTGAAGGAGGACAGGGAAAATGAGGTTGGGAGGACAGTGCTCTACAGTGGCAGTATGAAGGAGCTCCAAGGGGAAGTGGAGGATTTTGAGGAGCAAGTGCAGGAGGCTCTGGGTGGATAGGGGCTCGGGGGGAGGATTGGGAACATCATAGTGCTGGTATTGCGGGAAATGGGGGCATTTCGCAAGGGAATGTAGGAACAGGCCTGGGGTGGGATTTAATTATGGGCCATCACCTGCAGGGATTACAAGGGCCTCAAGGAATGGGACAACAGCAATTTGGGCGAGGGGATACAAATCAGTTCCCTTATGGGAATGACAGGCAAGGGCAACGTGGGCAGCAACTACAGCAGGGTGAGGGAACACAGTTTAAGAGGATGGCAGAGAGAACAGGCTCCCCATGTCTCGATCCTGCTCGCCTGCCACCCAGCACCGCTACATGCACCTCTGCCTTTATTTCCTTGTTTTATCGCTGCAGTTTTGGACTAATCTAATTGCATGTTCCATTCCGGCTTTTGGGTTAAACCAGCAGATGTATTCTGGGACATGTATGCTGTCCAAAAGGCAGAGGGCTGTAGGAGGCATACTAAATACATTTGTTTGTAGCAAGCTACTAAGAGCTGCAGAGGGCCTGATTGCATTCACCTGTCCCAAGCTACTGCAGGCTAGGCTGCAGAGAGCTGGAGAGCACTTGATTAGAATCCACTGCTGCTACTGCTGCAGGCTAACCCAGGGCTGGACTTAATTGAACACAGCTGCCAGAGGCTGCAAACAGCTCCACCCTGCTAGCCTGCTGGCTGGGAGGGCCTTTATAAGCTCACTTTGAACAGAAGCAGTTGTCAGTCAACTGCTTTTCTGGGAGTTCGTGCTGGTGCTCCTGTTACCGTTTTTGACCTTTCCTGGAAATCCTCTTTTCGCCTTTTGATTCCTGTTGCTGTTGATGCTTGCAGTTCCCTCTCCATTCTACTGCAGCCTTCTGACCTGTTCTTCTGGGCTCCCACCTGGTGGCGCTGCCACACTCCGCTGCCTTCCGCCCTGCTCCTCTGGGCTCCTACCTGACGGCTCTGCCACACTCTGCTGCCTTCCGCCCTGCTCCTCTGAGCTCCTACCTGACGGCTCTGCCGCACTCCGATGCCTTCTGCCCTGCTCCTCTGGGCTCCCACCTGACGGCTCTGCCGCACTCCGCTGCCTTCCGCCCTTCTCCTCTGGGCTCCCACCTGACGGCTCTGCCACACTCCGCTGCCTTCTGCCCTGCTCCTCTGGGCTCCCACTTGACGGCTCAGCTGCACTCCGCTGCCTTCCGCCCTGCTCCTCTGGGCGCCAGCCTGACAGCTCTGCCACACTCTGCTGCCTTCCACCCTGCTCCTCTTGGCTCCCGCCTGACGGCTTTGCCGCACTCCGCTGCCTTCTGCCCTTCTCCTCTTGGCTTCCCTGCCTGGCAGCCTTGCCACACTCATCTGCCTTCTGCCCTGTTCCTCTGGGCTCCTTGCCTTGCTTCCTGCCTGTTCCAACTTCTGATATACTATCCTGTCCTGTATCTGGTTATTTCCTTCAACACTGCTTTTTACTTTTATAGATCTTGGTCCACTGTGGTGTCTCCACTTGAATCCATTTTACAGTGTGACCCTGGGTTGGTCTCTGTTCAGATCAGATACGGGAAGACTTCTGTTGCCTTCACGTAGTCCGTTGAAGTCGTACCTGCCTCAGTATATGGTCTTTCAGTTTTACCCTTGCACTGAGTACAACAGTTTCCTCGGCACGCCCAAGTCATGACGTTGCTGTATGACTGTTGTTAAGAGTAATCTGCTGGTCCTTTCCCAAGGGCTTTCCTTAATCCCTGGAGACCCCTTATCATATTCCAGTACACCTTTATTTCTGATCAATCCAAGTTGCCCAATGTACTTGCTTGTCTTTGCCTTTTTCTCTGTCTCTTTGTTTACAGCCTGCTCCTGCAGTTCCTGTGAATTCCTGTTTCAACTAGCAGCTTGGTATGTACCTTTAATCTGTTATTTGCTAGCATTGTCTCCGGAATCTCCCTTAAATCTACTTGCATACAGTGAGAGATAGCCTCTCCCCTCTGCTCTCCGCCTAAACTTCTGAGACCCCATTCCAAAAAAGTTGCAATGACGAGGCGTCCCTTTTTACTCCCTGGGACAAATACATATTCTGATTAGGACAGCCCACATAGAGCATTTGCATGTCCAATCATATTGATAACTTCACACCCTGAAGAGGAGCCCTTGGTGGAGGAGGAAATGGGAAACAGGCAATTTATATTTTTGGTAGATTCAGGTGCAACTAAGTCATGCGTTATGGAGGGGAACTTTCCATTATCAGGTAAAACTCTTTACATGCAGGGATTCTCTGAGGCTATTTCTAAAGTACCATACACTGAGGAGCTGGATATAAAGTGGGAGGGGTGGTAGTACGAGCCCTCTTGTTATATACAGAGAGTTCCCCTGTGAACTTATTGGGTAGGGATCTGCTCAGTAAACTAAATCGAACTATATCATTCACAGATCAAGGGACAGTGTGTTCCACTCCAGGGACGGGAGTAGCTCGAACAATGGTAATAATCAATGCAATAGCAAGGGAGTCAGTACTCCATGGTGTTCCTGTGGTTCCAGACATGTTTTTCTATGGCATTAAAGTTATTAGTAAAAGCAGTGCCTCCAATTGCAACAAAATGTTGGCGAATGCCTACAGATTTTATTTTCCATCCCATGGTGCCACCCGAGATGTTGACAGGGTTAATATTGTCATTAGATTTACAAGGACTAGTAGTGTCAGGCAAAAGAGTAGTCCTGATTGGAACAGACCAGGATGGGTGCGAATGGCGCACAGTTCTCTGTGTAGACCCGACAGTACAATTGAAGAAAATGACTTATGAGGAGTTATTTGAGGACAGTGAGCGAAATGGGGAGATTATTTTGGGAATCTGCATCCACTGTGATATCATGGTGCAGTATAGGGAGTTACAGGGCCCCCTGCTGGCAGTGGTGACCCAGTCATTTTTATTTTTTGAGGAGGGCTTGCGATATGTGGCAACACAAGTAGGGACTGTTAATCTACATGATGTTGGGTTACTGAGAGATGTG
Source organism: Ambystoma mexicanum (assembly GCF_040938575.1). Classification (NCBI taxonomy): domain Eukaryota; kingdom Metazoa; phylum Chordata; class Amphibia; order Caudata; family Ambystomatidae; genus Ambystoma; species Ambystoma mexicanum. The sequence continues at coordinate 90,799,537 of NC_090929.1, read as the reverse complement.
ACCCCAGTACACATTACATTGAAGTCAGGTGCCTAGCACAATCATCCAGTATGTGGATGATCGGTTGGTATGTAGTGAAAATGAACATCAGTGCAGGAGGGATTCTGTTGCATTATTTCAATTGCTGCTCACAACGGTACAAGGCAGATAAAAAGAAGCTACAATACTGCCAACAGGAGGGACTATACTTGGGACAACTCATTTTTGCAATGGGGAAAAAAATATTACCAGATAGGGCAGCGGTAGTACACGCCACTCCTAGCCCCAGTACTGTGAAGGAAATTTAGCAGTTTTTTTGGGCTTATGTAATTATTGTAGGGCATGGATCCTAGACTATGCAGTTTACACAAGGCCACTGTTACAAAGTCTCAGGGAAGGACAGAGGACTTAAAAGCTATTTGCACGGCCCCTGGTTTAGCAACTCCGGATTATATACAGAAGTTTTATTTATTTTCCCACTCTGATGAACGGCTCATGCATTGACGGAAGGAGATATATTATATGTTGGTGGGTCATAAATAATGACCATGGGACGGGACGGAAGCACGCAGGGGCGGTAGTGGCGTGCGGTAAAGGGGGGAGAAATAGTGACCACCCCTGTAGAAAGTGAGACCACAGTTCCATACACAGCACTCCCCATATTACAACTGGAACATTATTACCTGGGAAACTGATCAGCCCCAGGCTTGAAGATCTATATGAGGTGGTGTTCTTTACTCCTCTCGCCGTCCGTATAAAGGAGTTAGATATTGGGTGCATCTCTCGGATGTCCGAAGAGCACCTGAGACAAGCAAAGTTCAGTAAGGACATAGCAAAGAAAGAGACATTTTTAAAGAGCCATGCCAGGGTGGTGTGCAGTGGCACACGCCTGTTTTTTTCTTTTTTCTTTCTTTTCTTTTTTTTTTTCTTAATTTTTTATTGTTTTTGGTAAAACTTTTTTTTGGGATTTTTTGTTTTTGGATTTTTTAATTTTTTGAAGGTCCAGAACCCGGTTGGCCCTGGTGGAAAAAGGGTCTCTTTCTGTTTTTCTCTCTCTCTCTTTCTTGATAACCTTTTTTCTCCTCTACAGGAATAAGCAAGGATGGCTGACACCAACATGTTCAAGCCTCTCTGTTATGTAGGGATAAGATTAAGACAAAAGTAATTTGTTCTAGGAACTATGCTGAGGTGTATTTAACAAAGGGCGCCTGATCACTGCCTTACTCTACCCAGGTAAGTAAACATTTATAGAACACAATTGAGTAAAATCATAGGGAGAGCATGACCTGTGTAAAAATGCATTCAATCCAGAAACATAATTCAAAAACAAATTCAAATTGTATGCTACTCTATTTCTTAGTTAATATATAAGCAGCAAGTGTTACATATACATCTGTGGAGAGATAGGATGCTCAACATAGAACATGAATACAATACATGGCATGGTACATCAATAGCATGACCCAAAAGTACATTTTGGGTATAGGTTTCCAACAATTACAAACCCCGTATTCCCTATTAGGGGGAAAGAATCAGAGTATTGAGAATGTAATCGGGGTACATAAAAAATCAAGTGTGTAGAAGCTGTACAATAGTGGAGTGTTTACAACACAAGTAACCTGGGTCAACACAACAGTGTTTTGGCCTAGAAGCTATCTTTGGGTAGCTGTAGGTGGAACGGCCTTCATCAGGACGAGAAACGTTGTACACGTGGGAGTGTCCTATGTATATCTGTCAAGGTAATAGACAGGAAGGCACAATCAGGATGGTGTGTGGAAAGGCTCCATTAAAAAAGGGGGTGGGGGAGTGATATAACAGTGTATTATCACTAATTACGGTGCTTAATGAAATCAAGAGTCCAGTGTCAGAGCTACTGGTAGTCCTCGTCTTCAGCGAGGGAAAAAATGGCATGTGACATCTCTGTTATGCCGGGTCTGTGGATAATGACCATGTATTAGAATTGGGAAACCCACAAGTGGAGACATATGTAGTACCATTGGAATTGGTACAAACATGTCAAAAAAGCTTTCCAGCCTGCAGTTGGGACAGCCATCCGGGACTGTCAAATGTATCCGAAGGAGTCAGTTCACTAATGCGTGGTGATTAATCAGCAGTGCCGTATGGGAAAGAGACAAGTATGAATCTCTTTATCCTACTCTGCTGGGATTGTAAATGCTTAACACAGAGTTATTACTGTATGCCAGTAGGACTATGTACAAATATGCAGGAAGCTAGTGCGGCATAATTCGTGAGGTTGGAGTTAAAAGCACAATGTCCGAATCTATGGGCCGGGTTGGAAGCAGTTGCACGGCAGAGTGTCTTACTCGAGGCTAATATGTGCGCAAAATATAAAAGACGTGGAGAGATCTAATCTGTCAGAGCGACGCTTGATGAATGGCCAAGTGAGGACATACCTTGTGCGTTCATTAGAGGCAGAGCTCCGCCGTGTGGGTGGCGTGTAAAATGCGGTCCGCATGGAAGAAAGTGGTGTGTCGTTGTCATGGCTACGACTAATATAGATGCCAGGCGCCATTTTGTTTTGTATACGTGGCAGGCAGTACAATTCCACGTTGGAAAACTTCTGTGGCTCATGTAAAAGCTGTATTTGGCACCCCAAATTTAAAGGGTGGCATGCCACATCACAGGATGTAATTGTAGTGGCCCAAGAAACATATGTTAGAAGGGTTGCCATGGCAACCCGATGCAAGCATACTTGTGTTGGCAATATTAGGGTGGCCGGCAAAGCGGTTACCCACAACAGGGTTAACAAACTGTAGAGGCAGTGGTGTGGGTAATAGTAAAAGTGCCCGTGTGTGGCCAGTCTAAAACACCCACTACTATTTGGGTGGTAGGGGCTAAGTCACAGAAAACGCTTCCATTCGACGGTGATGTTGAGCCCGTCTGGTACCGTGTTGAGTTTGTGGACCCACTTTTGTTCGAGTTGGGTTAACGTCTTGTTGAAATCTCCACCTCTCTTGGTGGGAGATAGTTTTTGTAGGATAAACCATTTGAGATCCATGTTGGTGTGGTTGGCCCGAGTGTAGTGTTCGACCAGCAGTTTCTCGGACACTTTGTTTTTAATGCATGATCTGTGCTCAGAGATGTGTATCTTGATGGCTGCCTGTGCTAAAAATAGACTACAGGCATTGCCTGGTGTCGGCTAAGGCTAGCAGTGCACACGAGGTAACTCAGCAGCTGTTCCCTGTCCAACAAAATACCCAGGCAGGCTGGGGTTCATATACACAATGTAACAGTATGGGAAAACAGGGTTTTAAGCAGAATTACTGGACCAGATGAAATATAAGAATATTGAGTGAAGTGTTGAGAGTATGGCAGGAAGGTGTGTTTATGTATAAATGTTTATAATATAGAAAATGATGCTAAAGAGGAGCTACAATGTATTCTTGCCTATGCAGCAGTATGCTAAGTAGTTTGTAACCTCGCCATGCAAGATGAAAGACTGCAGAATCCCTTGAAAGGCAAGAAGGACAGTTTTGGATGAGCTATGCCAGTATCCAGTAACCAAGTTGAAAAGTATATAAGGCGCCTGCTTGCCATCAGTCTGGAGGAGCTGGGAGCGGTGAGGGACAGAATACCGTTCAGGAGCAGAGTCCTTTGACCCTTCCTCATTTTCTGTACAGATTAAACTTGTTAATTTTGCAAGATAAAGACTCTTGGCCTTCATTCCCTAGAGGGATGAACTTTAATCTGGTGTGAGCGTGATTAGGGGTATCCCTGTAAATTGGGCTACCTTTCAACCTGTTGGGGCCACACCTGTCCATTTCTTAGCCCAAGTACTGATGATTGGGTAAGATGGCATTTCGCAGAACAGGATTCTGTGCAAGATGATTTCCTCAATTGGTCACATACTGCTGTCAAGTGCGTCAGGTTATCCACCAGGTAGAGCTGTAAACTACAATGTCTTTGAGGTACGCCACGGTGCAAGTTTCGATCCATTAACCTGTGAAAGGTAGCAGGTGCCCAATGAAGGCCAAATGGGAGTATTATGACGTGGGACAGACTCTCCCTCTATTTCACAGGGAAACCGCGAAAGGAAATCGATGTTACCCTGGTCTTTACCTTTTTGGTGAACCACAGTGAAACAGTAGGGCTGCAGGTCAAGGAACCATGGCATGACTCGAGGGTTAGAGCCCTTTCGCTGGCTTATCCATACTAATGGAGAAAGACCTGTGATGAGTCTGAACTTCCTTCCTAGGAGATAGTATCTTAGATGGTTGATGGCCCATTTGATGGCAAGGACCTCGAATTCTAAAACTTTGTTTTCATGTGGGAAGAGTTTTCGACTAATTAATAGGATAGGGTATTTTAATCCATCACAAACTTGTGACAAAACTGCTCCTAAACCTGTAAGAGAGGCATCAGTTTGTAACATAAACTCTTTTGAAAAATCTACTACCTTTTAGGATCGGGTTATGGCACAGGGTCTGCTTTAAGCTGTTGTAACACACATCGTCCTCGTCAGTCCAATGAATCTTCTGGGGTTCAGCGTTCTTTAATGTGTCTGTCAACCTAGCTGTTCTGTCTAAGACATTCAGGGTAACCCTACGGTAATAACCGATTAACCTTAAGAATGCTCTGAGGTCTCTCTTGGTTTTAGGCGTGGGGGTATCTGGAACAGCTTTCACTTATTCTCGTTGAGGCTAGACACTGCCATTCCTTACAAAGAAGCTGAGGTATTTCACGGCTGATTGGGCCAGCTTACATTTCGAGGGATTGGCAGTTAAACTGGCTTCTCTGAGGGCTCTCATAATAGCAAAGAGATGGAAAAGATGGTCTTCCCAAATCTTACTATAAATGACGTCAATATAAGCCCCATAGAAATCTGAGTAGGGCTGTAATATCCTGTCCATAAGTCATTGGAAAGTGCCGTGGGCCCCGTGTAAGCCAAAAGGGAGGACTTTGAACTGGAATAGTCCCAGGGGTATCTAGAAAGCTGTCTTTTCCTTATTGGGTCCATGTACTGGGACCTGCCAGTGCCCCTTGCTTAAGTCTAGGGTTGATAGGAAGGTGGCATTTCCGAGTTTATCAATCAATTCGTCAATGCGCGGCATGGGATAGGCATCGAAGTTGGAGATGGAGTTGACCTGTTGGAAGTCTATGCAAAACCTTCAGGAATTATCAGGTTTTGTGAACAATATAATAGGGGAGGACCATGGGCTTCAAAATGGTTCGATAACATTGGCCTTTAGCATTTTTTATTCACTTTCTCAACCACTATCTGTATACAGGCCTCCGGGAGTCTATATGGTTTCAAATGGACAAACTTTCCCTTTGGAGTTCTGATATAATGATAAGTGCCGTGCACTCTCCCTGATTTATCACAAAATACAACATGGAATGGTGTGACTAAATCTTTTACATTGGCTAGATAGCTCTTGGGGAATTAATTCCAGGTTATCTATTTCCTCTGGTACCAAACAAGACAGTATCGTGGCAGTGGCTGCGGAAGGATTTTCTTTCCACTCTTTTAAGAGATTTCCGTGGTAGGGATGGGTCTTTTGTTTTCTGTCAGGTGGGCTATTTTATGGGTACAGGTCCATGTTCGCTCTAATACTTCATATGACCCATGCCACTTTGAGACAAGTTTATTTTCAGAGGTAGATAAGAGGAATAATACCTTTTGTCCTATTGAAAAAGATCTTAAATTTACCTTTTCGTCGTAGTTGGACTTTTGTTGTGCTTGGGCTTTTTCCATGCGAGTATAGATTAGATTTCATACAAGTTTCATATGCTCTCGCAATCGGGTAGCTGTTTGTAAAAGGTCTCCCGGAGCATGTCTAGGACATCTCTTGGTTCACTACCATAAAGTGGTTTGAAGGGAGAGAATGCAGTGGATGCCTGAGGAGTCACTCTTACTGCAAATAGGGCTGAGGGAATCATGTGATCCCAGTCCTTCCCATCCTTGTCTACCAACTTTCTTAAGATTATCTTAAGGGTCTTGTTAGATTTTTCTACCAATCTGTCCGTTTGGGGCTGGCAAACGGAGATTCTTAAGGTGGCAATATGGAGCAAGTTCTTGACTACACCCATGGGTTTGCTCATAGAATTGGACCCCTGATCCATTAGAATTTCCTTGGGAGAACCAACCCTGAAAAAATATGACAATAGATGTTTTAAAATCTGTTGGGCTGTGTTGTTCCACATGGGGAATGCCTCTGGCTCTGTCGGATAGCATAATCAACGATTACAGAAGACATTTGTGGCCAACAAACCTTTAAAACAAATGGGATTTTCCCAGATACATCATCCAAGAATGTACAACACCAGCACCAACATTAAACAACTGTTCCAAAGTGTCCCCCTACTGGTTACGCACTCCTGAAAAGAGTGAGACATTGATTTAATTTGACATTACCAGACTAGGTTAATTCTTATTTCTCCTAAAGGTGCTTTTGTCTCATACGTTTGGAGAAACAGACCATTGGACTGTTAAAATGTAGTCTGTACTTTTGGGATACCTCTCACCTTTCAAATGATACATTCAATAAAAATGATGTGTGAAGTCTTCCATGTGGCCGGTGACCAAGCAAGCAAGCAAATTAATAATATATTTCACACCATTGATACGCGGCAGAAGAAGAATATTCTCAATTATTATTCATTTGTTACTGCTACCACCACTTGTACGCCTCTTATATGATCAGCCATTTAATAGCTCTAAAACAGAAGGGTTTGTCCACACTTTCTCTACAAGCATTTGTATAGATGGGAATAACATACCTGTTGCCAAAGATGTAAAAACCTTAGGCTTTTACTTCAATGCAAATTTCAAATTTACAAAACATGTAAACATGACTGCCTCAGCTACTGCCTATACAGGTAAACTGATCAGGGAGTGCAGACCATTACTATCACCTAATAGCTGTCTCATTCTTGCCAGAACACTTATACAATCTAAACTGGACTATTGCAACGGTCTCTACCTAGGTGCCAATAAGTCTATCCTGAACAAATTGCAGATTCTGCAAAATAACACACTCAGAGCCGCCCTAAACATACCTAGAAGAGAGCACATTTCCGCAACGGGAAAGCTCTGCAAATGGCTCTCTATACAAGATAAAAACCCTTTGCCTCACCCATAAAGCACTGAATCACAGTGCCCCACCCTGCTTTACTGACAAATGCACCATGAGATCATCTACCAGAACCACTAGATCCTCTAACACCTCTTGCCTCTCGGTACCAAGATACAACCTTAAAAGAGCCGGCAGCGCCAGCTTCCCTGTCCTGGTCGCCCAGCTATGGAACACACTCCCACAGGACCTAAAAACGATACAAATATTCGATAAATTCAGAAGATGTGCAATCACCTGGCTACTCAATAAGAACTAACTCTATTTTATCTCCATCCCATCTTCTATCCTAACCATCTGCACACAGCTTGTTCTTGCATGACTTTACCTTTACTTTACTTATGTTTGCACCAACACAATGTTTTGAATCTAATGCTTGGTAGATTTTGTCCTAAGTTCTTTCCTGTATGATATACATTAAATGACTTCTGTAATCTTAATGATTGTAACATATTTTAAGTGACCCACGTACCTGCAAAAGTGTTCTTGTAACATGTAACAAATTGCTCATTTGCTAGCACCCAGATACCCACGGGTCAGGTGCGCTATATAAATAAAATAAACAAACAAACAAACAAACAAACAAACGAGAACATATTTGTTACCCGATCTAGAGTTTCCAATGGTCCAATGATATCCATCCCAATCCGGGAGAAAGGGACTTCTATTATTGGTAAGGGGTTTAGAGGGGCAGGCAAGGGAATAATGCATACTGGTTTTCTGACATATTTCACATGTCTGAATGAATGTCTTTACATCAGCATGGATACCTGGCCAGTAAAACTTCCCACTGATATGCGCCTGGGTCTTAGATTATCCTAAGTGTCCCCATGTCAAATGAGAATGTGCAATCTCTAGTACGATCTTATTTATTTATTTTTACATTTATAAAGCGCACAAAACCCTTGGGCTGTTACAACCAATTACACTCAAAGTGTAGAACGTCACTTATGGCTAGGGTGGTAGCCAGTAAGAGTCCAGGTGCCAAGGGAATAGCCAGGTTTTCAGAGCCTTTCTGAAGGTCCAGTAGGAGGGTTCTTCTCTTAGGTGAGATGGGAGAGCATTACAGTGGTTAGTTGCCACAAGTTGGAAACTTGCACCGCCACTCTTTACCCCTTTATATTTGGGTGGGATCAGTTTGTGGGTGCAATCCCTTCTGACTAGTCTGGTGGATGGGTCTTTTTTGGAATCTTTGTACAAGTTAAGGGGGGGCAGAGTTGGATATGCATTTGTGGGTGATAGACAGAATTTGTAATATAATTCTTTCCTTGACTGGCAGCCAGTGGATATTCCTTCTAGCCTCGGTTATGTGCTCTCTTTTGGGGATGTTAAGAGCCACACGCATGGCATTGTTTTGTATCACTTGGAGCTTGTGGATGTTGTGTGCAGAGGTCCATGGGAAGAGGGCATTGCAGTTATAGTATCTAGCCCCGATAATGGCTTTGGTAATCGTGAGGCAGCTATTTGGGGTAAGGAATGGTCTGGCTGCAGTAATTAGCTTTGTTGTGTAGGCTGCTGATGTTGCAATAGCGGTGGCCTGTCGTGTTGCGGAGAGTGTAGAGTTGAGGTATACTCCTAGTGTTTTACTGAAGTTGAGACAGGTATTTGCAATTCGTCAATGCTGAATTTGGTATATTGGGGTCAAAAGTTTTGATTACTGATGAGGGCCCAAATAGTAAAATTTCTGTCTTCTCATCATTGAGACAGAGGCCGTTGGCAGCCATCCAGGCTTGGATTGTAAGGTATATTCTGTTTAGGGCGTGAGAGTCTTTGGTGTGGTTGCCTGTGAGTCGTAGGAGAATTTGAGTGTCATCGCCATAGTTTGTATAGGGAATACTGATGCAGTCCAGGAAGTCGCAGAGGGGTTTGGTGAAATGTTGTATAGTGTCGGGGACACACATGATCCTTGAGGCACCCTGCAAGATATGGTGGATGGTGGGGCACAGGTAACACCGGAGAAAACTCTGATAGATCTGCCAGCCAGGAAGGTGCTTCAGGAGAGAATGTGGCTTCAGGAGAGAAGTTGGCAGCTGAAGTGAGGAGATGGCAGTGCGTTTTGTGGTTCATTAGGTTGAAGGCGGCTGATAGGTCTAATAGGAGGAGGAGGGTGGGCTTGCATTCATCGTTCATTTCGTGAAGTTGATTTTTGTAGTCTAATAGGGCTGATTCTGTTCCATGACCTGGTCGGAATCCTGACTGGCGTAGAGCTAGGATGTGGTTGCTCTCCAGAAAATGTTGGCTTTTGGTGTAGGCGGCTCTAAGATTTTTAGCAAGAAGGAAACTGTAGTGATGGGGCGGTATTTACTAGGTATTGCTGGGTCTTGCATAGGTTTCAATAACACAGGTAGAAGCCAGGTTTCCGTGAGGGAGACAGGAACCATGCTTGAGGCGGAGGAGGCATTGATGAAACTGGTGATAAATGGGGTGAGGGCTTCAGTGAAGTCCTTTATGATGGGGTCTCCTCTTTGCATTTTGAGGGCTCGAGGTTCTTCAGGATGGCAGCCACCTCTGTTTCTAATACTTGGTGAAACTGGAATGAGGTGGGAGGGTGGAGTGTAGTAGTAGGGGGCAGGGAGGCAGGCGGGCGGTGATTAGAGATTGTTTAGTGGGGATTTTATCCTGTAGGGAGGTGATTTTGTTGAGGAGGGCCTGTTGGATGTTTGCACACCAGGTTTTGTCATTAGTGATGGCTGGGTGACAGGGTCTGGGGGCTTCTAGCTCTTTGAGGATGGTGAAGCGATCTCTGGAATTAGAAATGATGTCTAGCTCGGAGTTGCGGTCCGCCAGCCAGTCGAGGGTGCAGCCTTTGATGTGTGTGGGGGCATTGACGCGTTGAGTAATGCCAAGGGCACGTCGAGTGTTAGCTAGGGATGGGGCGTTGTGGTCTGAGAGGTCATTGAAGCCCAGATTCAGGCCACCAGGAGGAGGATTTTGGAAGAGGGCTTGAGGTTGGCATTAAGTACGTTTACTAGGTCTTCCTCGAATGTGTCAGTTGGTCCGGGCGGTTTGTAGATAATATTGAGAAGGATAGTGCAGGTGTGGAAGATGGTGAATTTAGCAGATAGGAGGTCACAGTTACCTTCCATTTTGGATATGTATTGTCTAATTTTTAGGGAGCCCTTGTAAATAAGGGCAACACCCCCTCCCTTGGAATCTTGTCAATCTGTTCTCGGGATAGTGAATCTGGGGGGAGGTGGCGGGGGACAGGGCCAGGCAAGAGGCTGCATGTATTTAGTGATGGCTAGAATGTCAAGATTCAAGGAGGTGATGAGGTGATGAGGTCATGGATGTCAAGTGCATGGGTAGGGAGAGATCTTGCATTGATAAGGGCGCCCTTGGTATGGGTAGGGTTGTTTTGGACAAATCTATGGATGGTTGCCTTGGGATTGTGCTGTATTGGTGAGTTCTGTGACACCGAAAGCACCAGTGAGTGGAAAGCAAGGGTGCGTATGCAAGGGTGATGGGTGGTCCTGGGTAGAAGGGTATGTAGGGGGCTGCTGTTGGAAAAGAGCCTTCTTGGAGATGAGTGTGCGGTTAATGAGACTGGAGTTACGGCCGGGATATGGTTGGGCAAAGCAACTGCTGATATGGCAGGTTCTGCTGCTGAGTCGCTTATTTCTTTCCTTTGTGGTGATGGGGCAGTGGGTAGAAGGGTGAGGGAGGACCTGCCTTTGAAGCAGTGCTCTCTTCGTGATGTGTGTGCGGTTAGTGAGCCTGGAGTTTCTGTCGGGACATGATTGGGCATAGAAGCTACTGATGTGGCGGGTTCTGCTGCTGAGTCGCTTATTTCTTTCCTCTGTGGTAATTGGGGCAGTAATGCAGGTAAAGGACATGATGGTGGGTACCTAAGAGCCGAAGGTTACATGTCGGGGAGTGACAAGCAAGTGTGGTGTTCTGACGAGTAATATAATTGAGGGCAAGGTGGTGGGTGGTCGACTCCCTGTTGGACTGGCTGGGGGGCTTGCCAGAGCCATCTAGCCCCCGGAACTTGAAGGTGGATGGAGACTGGATGGCATTTCCATGGGCTTTGGTTGAGTAAAAGGCTGCTGAGAACACATGCCTATTAGGGTTGTTGGTATAGGTGGCAACAGAGCATTCCTGTAGTTTGGAATTTCTCATGCTGGTACATATGGGGTTGGATAGAAGGGGTACCTTTGCTGACCTAAGACCAAGTCCCGGAGGCTGGGTGTAAGGGGCCATGACCTTTTGTGGTGGAGACTGGGGAAATGAGGTTAGAGTGCTTAGGTGGGCAGGAAGAGTTGTGTTGTGAGAGAGCCATGATGTGCTCTCTATCTGCACAGAATTTACATGATGCTGGGCGAACAGAGCTTCTGTGGAGGTGCTCATGACATAGAATGCTGCTGCAGGTCTCCCATAGTCGGAGCTGATCATCTTGTGAGGATGAAGCCAACATGGCTTGGCTCCCACCGGAGCAGAAGGTGCAACAGGGCTCTGCAGAAAGGGGGTCGCTGCTCTCCACTCCACTGCTCTCCACCATCTTCTGATGGGTTTTGAGGATTACTAACTGAGTTTTACTAAGCCTTCTGTGGAGGTTTCCTTTCTGTATAATAGTCATTGCCTTAGGAAGAAAAAGGGTCATCCCTTTTCCAATCCTTCCCCTTTTTTGCTGGGCGAAGGCTAGGTCGAGAAGGTTCTTCTTCCCTTTTGCTTCACAGGTAGATGGTTCATCGGCTTCCTCAAAGCCTAAGGTACCTCTCTGTTTCTTCTGGTTAACTATCTATGAAACGGGGAAATGGATCCCTTTCAAGAATTCCCTGTGAAACGTTGTCCCCACGATGTACTTCAAATGGAATTTCGCCATTGGTTCTGTAGGAGAACATTTATGTCTCTCCGGAAGTCAGGATCTATGATGCCCGCTAGGACATCCAGACCGAACTTCCAGGCCAGGCCAGATTTTGGAGCCTGTTTTATATAACACCCAGGAGGGGGTATTAAGACTGGGAATCATTACTCTTTTCCGTGGAGGGATAGAAGTTTCTCTGCTGCTATAGATATCAAAGCCTATGGATTATTTTGTGGCAATAGAGGGATCTGAGGCTCTCTGACCAAGCTGCTGGCATTTTAGGGTTCCCCAATTTGTCTTAATTGAGTTGCATCCCACTTCTAACCCCATATATAAGGAAGGATGGTATCAAACAGTAAGACAGACACAAATGATCACAGTTCAAGGGTGTTTATTGAACTTCAATTGGGTTTGAAAAATACCTATTTAATCCTAAATCTAATGATGGGAGCAAGCTACGACCATTAAATAATAATAATAATGCAGTCCTAGTTGAGTCTGTCAAAATGAAAGGGCCTATACTAATAAACCTATTGCCAATCCTTACTTCTAAATACAAATATTGTGGGAAACAATGTTATGCAAAAGAAAGTGTTCAAGAAATGATATGTCAGGATATTTAAGCTGTTGGCCTCCCTTCTGCATGCTTTCAGTACGGGTCAAGGCGGCACACTCAAGTTTAGCACACTCTCTGGCTTCTCTAGTATGAGGGCCTGATGCACGACAACAAAACATTAAAGTTCCTTTCTTCTCAGGATTTTCATGTATACAACTTCTCGAGTGATGTACTGTTCACCCCTTAGTGCGGTTCAGACTCACTTTAACACAAAACCTTCAATTGGTCTCCCTCTGCCGGCTCAGACCAAATTCATGTACTTTTCCAAACACGCTCTACTTCATCAAAAGAAGACTTTTGACTGTGAGCAGTATTTTGCTTGACCCGTCGCAGGATAACTTTGAGTCACATTTATTTGTTGTCTTTCAATTGGTCTCCCTATGTTGGGCTCGCACCAAATTAATCTACTTTCATAACTTCTCAGCTGGATACCTTACAGAGACCTTCGATTGAGCACCCATGCGGTACCAGACCACTCTGTCAAAAGTATTGTAGCTTGCTTTAAAGTTCAATCACTCATCAGCAGTTCAATTTCACTTGCTTCTCTTATCACACGAGTGTTAACAATGTCCGTTCCAGCGCTCGCCATACAATGTTGCTGCTTGCAAGCTTGGCTTCAAAACAGACCACTCTTGTATTGGTCTCCCCAACTGGCCAGCTGTGTTGATTTCACTGAAGCAGCTTTGTTTGTGGAGCTAAGGATGGTACCACGATGGCTGCTGGTGATTCTCCCTGCCTTGATTATTGACGCGGGAAAGCCCTGGGTATCTCTCACACACAATACAGTATTCTTCAGCCTTGTTTCCTGGTCTTATGCTTTCTATTCTCGAAGTGTCTGGAAAGTAACGGTTCCTTATCGAAAAGGTCAAGGGAATTTCCCTCCTTGCGATCACCTTCGGTTTTGCTATCTTTCCTCTCTTGCTTAGCTGCCATCTCAAAACTGCTGTTTCCTTGTGTGCTTTGCCTCACTCGGAGTGTGCCACCATGCTCCGCCTTTTATCTGTGTGGGGAAATGTAATGGAAGTCAGGTGTGTGTAATGGTCAGTAATTGTGTGACCTCGCCTGACCATTTTATTGGGACACGTCAGGTGTACTGATGGTGTTAGTCTGTTTTCTCTCATAGCCGTCTGTTCGTGAGAAAGTGTTTGTGTTGTAAAAGGGGGGGTAGAGTTCTTAAACAACCTACCTTGTTAGGATGGGGTAAAAGTGTTACAATGAAGGCGATAGCGCGTCTCAACATCCAGTGTCCCACTCCCCTCACCTGTGATCCTCCCGCACTGCTCCACCGCCAGGAACTGGATCCAAAAGTGATGGCTGTGTCCTGGCCACCTGGATGACTGTCATGATGCCTACCCCCGGAGCACCAGGCCAGGCCCAGCACCCCCGGGAGCAGGTATCATGCCCCCTGGTAAAAGCCCAGTGGCCCCTTATAGGAGCTCTTTGGACTCTGTCCTGGCGCTGTTGGCGCCAGGCTCATGTTGAACATCAGTCCTGGCGCCATGGGCGCCAGGCTCATAAAGGAAGGTGTTTTGTGCACTTACCTGATGCAGACCATGCTGCAAGATTCAGGCCTCCCTGAGACCTGAAAGGGACTATTTTTTCATTGGGACTATTTTGGCACTCGGGCGTGGCCAGGGAAGGATACTTACCTGGAACTACTTTGGGGGCTATTTAAGCCACGCCCAGACAGTAGCTCACGCTTCGCGTTGTTCTGCATCCAAGCAGCTGAACGCTCACCGTGTCTGCTCCTGCATCTGGTCTCCAGCCACGCCCTCCTCGATCCTGGAACACCTGTAAGGAAAGAAGAGAAGAGAAAGGTGAAAACCAAGAATTTTATCAAACTTCTTACCTGCATCCGGAACCTTCACGCCAGCGTTCCTGTTCCTGAGAAAAGACTTCCATTTAAAAGCATTGCGTTGCTCGCTGCAGCGCCGCGCTTCACTCACCTGTCCTCGGGAGTTCTTCTGGCTCCACCGCGACTGTCTGCACCGGTCGCCACATCTCTGTGCCTAGGGGAGAGAAGAAGAGACAAAAGGTGAGCAGAAGGAACATATGAGGAAAGCCTAATTTTCCGCCATAACACTTATCGGTCTTCTGTTGGTGGACCATTCCTCATTTCGGGTCTGCGCCGCTTCGTTGGCAGGTACCGCACCCCGGCCCCTATGGGGAAAGGACAAAAGACATTACTGGAGGAATATAAAGACATTAAGAGGGATCGCCTCCATCGCTAACTCACCTGAGTTTACCATCGGCAATTCAATCCCTCAACGCATCACCTTCATTCTGCACCTGAAATAAAGGACAGATCACAGGTTAGGAAGGCAACAGAAAAGGAGGCTCAACACTTGAACTTTTGTAATCTTCATACTTACAGCGTTCCGCTCGGAAAAGTCAAGTGGATTTTGCCAGCGCCATTCTGAAAACCAGTGAAGTAACTGGACTAACACGCGCCCCTGCACCAGAAGCAGGATGGAGATTTCATCCTTTCAAACCATAAGGTGAGCTTCAACCGGGGATTTCGGAGGAAGTTAGAGAAGAACGAAGGGGGGAAGGGGGAGCAAACACACTATTCTGCAGACTGTTAATCCCCTTTCTCATCTGCAGAAGGATATTCCTACGGGCCAGACAAGCAAGATTTGAGGCTCCTGTTCAGTCAGTGTTCCGAGTTCTGCGCATCACGCTCGAAGAGGCCAAAGCAACCCAGACTAGACCAGCGCCTCCGTGGGAGTCAGGTGAGCGTTGCAATGACAGATCCCCGGGGACTAGTGGGTGAGACACCTTCTGGTTTCTTACACAGTGCAGTCGAGCAGAAACAATGGTGATTTGTAAATTGCGTGCACACTGAAAACTAACAAGCAACTATTCCATCGAAACCCTTAACTTATGCGGAACTCTAAAACGAAAACAGGTTTGTAAATTAAAAAATACAAGAAAGTGGTTTACAGCACTAGTCATGCAGATAGATCAGATCGATGTGACCTTTAGCTTACTTTAGGATGGGAATAATGCAATGTGTGTTTGTCTACTAAATACAAAAATACATAATCCAATTGGGGCTTTCTCACCCTCTGAGAAAACTACCCGGTAAATCTGGACACCAAGCAAGTAGTGCTCTGTGAGGTCAATAATTCAATGTTTGGATCAAGCATCCGCCTTTGAGAAATCCTGGGTAAGGGGTTTACTCAGGACAGGTGAAGGTCATCAAAATCACTGGTTGTTGGGTATTTTCTTATTTATGTTGTTTCTGTTTTCCCTTCAGTGTTTTGTTGTTTAGTGTAAGGGCCAGCTTTGTTGATGCTAGGAGTAATTCCCTTAGACCTTAGACTGGGTAGGGAACTCCCTGTTAGAGTAGGTTTAGTGAGGATTCATTTTGACTTTTTGCTTTTAATAAAATGTTTACTTTGGATAAAAACACAAGCAGTTGTCCGCCTCAAATTATTGACCCCTCATATATGGTGTCAGACGTCGGATTCAACTAGCTTGATACAAACTAGGGGCCCACTTACTATTGTGGGAATAAGATTCCTGCATGAACATAATAATACATACTACAGAGGGAGTGGGATTTGTGGTACATGTAACATCTAGAGATACCATTTTTCAATTGAAACAACACATAGTTGATAAAAACTCCTTTCCCCTAGACCCTAATTATTTATTTGTGCCAAAACACCCTCTATAATAATAAGAGGGTATCAGATTATCATTTAAAATCTTAAAATAAACTTTCTTTAATATTGATACCTCAGGTTAAAGCTTCTTCCTCCCTTTCGACAATTTACCTGATATTGAAATTAGCGGGTACAAAGATCCTGACATATCAGGAAAAGTGGAGTATGAAGAACCTATTGAGGTAGACAGGATATCTGTATCAGAAATCAGTTAAGAGTACCTTACTCCCCCATCTGAAGATCCTGAAGAAAGTACTATAAGAGAATTATTATCTAAAGCTGTCACCATGGCCACAATATATGAACTTCTGGTAAAATTGACTGAACATCAGATCCAGGCTGAAACTAGGTTTCAGGAAGGACTCAAGAGAATAGTAGAGTCTGCACAGAGACCTGTGATTCCACAGGGATTGTTGCAACCATACAGGGAAGGAAAAGACCCAGGATTCTTTTTTCCTCAACTTTGAAAGGATAGCCCACCAGTTAAATCGAGGCCCAGAATTAAAGACCTGTCATTTGGCTACCCTTCTCAAAGGTGAAATTCAAAATGCTTATCAACGTCTCAATCCAGATGGTACTATCCCTTTTGCTGAGATCAAAGAGGGATTGTTTAAGAAGGTGGGTCAAACGGAAAATGTATATAATCATAAGTTACGTAACATCAAATTAAACCCTGATGAACCTTTCGTAGAATTAGCTGCTAGGATTCAAAACATTTTATCCTTATGGTTAGGAAAGAAAACATTAGCAGAAGTATTAGAAACTCTGACTATAGAACAATGTATTCATTCTGTTACACCCTACTGACAAAAAGCCATTTTGCCGATTAACAAACCTAATCTATCCACGGTTGTAGAAACAGCCCAAAACCTTTTAGAAGCCAGCAAACATGTACAAAGTCTACATAAAAGTGATGAGATGGAAAAGGAATCTAAAATTATACCACCGTCTTCTCATAGAATAGAGAAGGTTAAACCTCAAGGACATTTTTCCAAGCCCTCCCCTAGAGACAGTGGAGGTGAGGCAAAAAGAATATCTGGGGTAAAAGGAAAAGAGAATCCTAGAGTAGAAGAAATTAGAAGCCCAAAAAACTTGCCAATATTATGATTTTCCTGTGGACAAGCTAGCCGTTTAGCTCAACACTGTCCTTGTAATAGAGAAGAAGAACCTATGGAGATTGGGTATATGGTAGAAAATGAGGAAGGCGAGGAATCGGGTAAAAAGCAGGTGGAATATCATCCCATAGAAACAATAAATAATCTATTCCTAGGAGAAGAGAAATTCAAAACACATGACTGTGCTTTGGGAATGGTATTCAAGCTTTAATAGACTCTGGAAGCCGACATACAGCTATAAGAACTAATCTAATATCATCTAAAAATCTTATGAGAAATAGACCTGTTAGTGTTATTTGTGTTTATGGGGATGAAGAAATGTATTATCGCACCCCTGCTACCATTGGGATTCAAGGGAATGTTACCCGAATGAACGTTGCAGTCATTTCAGGGTTGCCAGAAGAAATCATTGTAGGCACTGATTTTCCCAATTTTGAAAGAGATCAGAATGTAAACCATCCGAATGGGTTTTCATATTGTCCACATTATTCCTGGGTTCATGAAGAGTTATTTCCAGATGACCCAGTATGGGACTGGAAAACTGGTGAACCTACTAAAATGGCGGGGAAGGGTAAGTGAAGAATCCTTCAGATCCCTCACCAAAACCACGCTTAACGTCTCCTCTCGGGTGTCCAGGAGAGGGCAGGCGCTTCCTGATCCCCAACCTGTGGGTGGTGTACTGCAGGAGGATCACCTGGGTGGAGACAGGGCCGGTAGTGAGGAGATTCCATGGAATGAGACACTGTATTTTTCCTCTGAGAGGGATGTTCTCACCAAAATGCCAGAGGAGGTTATGGCTTATTGTCATATTGATATTTCTCAACCCCCTGGTACAACTGAGGTGGTAAATCCTAAAGTTGTAACCCCACAACATATTGTATCAAAAGAACACATCTTTTTATCCCTGAAATCAAATGCCCTCCTCAATACCAAAGGTACACTACAAGGAATGGCGGAAATGTTGCCTTCTATACACCTTCTTCATCTAATAAGGTTAAAACGTACAATCCCT
Organism: Ambystoma mexicanum; assembly: GCF_040938575.1. Taxonomy (NCBI): domain Eukaryota; kingdom Metazoa; phylum Chordata; class Amphibia; order Caudata; family Ambystomatidae; genus Ambystoma; species Ambystoma mexicanum. The sequence continues at coordinate 90,781,246 of NC_090929.1, read as the reverse complement.
CTTTCGAAAATACTAAGAGAATTAAATCTTCCATTAATTCTATAAATGAAGTAGAAAAACCTAGGTTCAGAGTCCAGATGATACCTAGAAAAGCTCTCACCTGCGTCTGTATGGTAGGGATGTCCCAATCCTTCCCACCCTGTATCTTTGCTTTGAGAGGTTGTTTCTTACCTCCAGCGACCAGGTAGCCTAGGTAAGCCAATGTGCCCTGCGCTATCTGGCATTTTGTGGCCTTGATATTCAGACCTGCATTCTGCAGCACCTAAAGCACTTGTTTCAGGTGGGATACGTGATCCTCCCAGGTATGGCTGAACACAGCAACGCCGAAATAGGTGACAATCATGCACTTGACAGTGCCAAGCTTGTAAATGAACTCATCTGCCCGAGTGTGGGGTGAGCAACTGTCTTCATGACAGAATTGAGCCACCTGTGGTCCACACAAAAGCTAACTTCAGTCTTCCTACACTGGTCTTTTCAGGGGCCAGTACCACTGGGCTAGCCCAGGGGATGTGGGATGGGTCTATCAATCCTAGTGACAACATTTTGGAAACGTCCTCCTTGATGGTGTCCCTGACCTTATCGGACATCCAGTGAATTCTACTCTTCACTGTCTTACTGTCTCCAGTGTCCATATCATGAGTGCACCAATATGCATGAGCTGGAGTCAGCAAAAACATACCAGAAAGCTGTACCAGTAAACGGCAAAAGTCTGTCAGTTCCTGGTCTGACAGGTCCGTTGCAATGTTGACACCTTTAACTGACCAATCTATGGCTTCAGTGTACAGGAGGTCTGGGAATGAATCTCCTTCTCAGTCTCTTCGTCAGTCACTAATGCCATGGCCAAGTCATCCGGGCTATAATGGGGTCTTAGCCGGTTGATGTGAAAGACCCTGCACATCTGTCTAGGTCCTTTCACGCCAATGAGATAATGCCCCTCACTGACATTTTCCAGCACAGCGTAAGGCCCAGTCCATGTGTCCTGAAGGGCACTGGGTTTGACAAGCTCCATGGAGAATAGACTGTCACTGTGGCCTTCTGGTCGGTCAAGTGCTTTATCGGCTCCTGACTGGCCTTTAGGTTTTTCCTCGACTGTTCCATGTACTTTGCCATTCTAGACCGAAGGCCAAGTACATAGTCCAGCATATCTTGCATAGGGGATGAGGGGTTGGCCTCCCATCCCTCTTTCACTAGACTGAGGGGACCTCATACATGGTGTCCAAACAGAAGCTCAAAGGGGCCAAACCCTACTCCGTTCTGTGGCACCTCCCTGTAGGCAAACAGAAGGAAGGGCAGGAGAATATTCAATTTTCTCCTCAGGTGCTCTTCCAAGCCACCTATCATGCCTTCCAGGGTCTTGTTGAACCGTTCAACAAGCCCATTTGTTTGTGGATGGAAGGATGTAGAGAACCGGCGGTGACTCCACACTCTTTCCACATAGCCGTCATATACGTGGTTATGAAGTTTGATCCCCTGTCAGAAACGACATCCTTGGGGAATATAACAAGGGAGAATATCCCAATCAGAGCCTTCGCAGCCACAGGTGCTTTGATGCTCCTTGGAGGTACAGTCTCGGGGTACCTTGCTGCATGGTCTACCACCACCAAGATGTATCTGTTCCCTGAGGTAGTTTGAGGAACCAAAGGGCCCTTGATATCATACCTATTCTCTCGAAGGGCCGCCCAACCACAGGTAGTGGAATTAAGGAGGCCTTTGGTACCACCTGACTTGCCAGAAGCTTGACAAGTCAGGCAGGATTGGACAAATTCCTTAACTTTTGCTCCAAACTGCAGCCAGTAAAAGTGCGCAGACAAACGGTCCGATGTCTTAGTTACTCCCAAGTGACCTGCTAAAGGAATTTGGTGAGGCAAATCCAAAAGGAACTTTCTGTGGCATTGGGGAATCACCAGACTTCTGGTGCCCTCACCCTCAGAATCTTTTGGTTCACTGTACTGGAGTCCATCCTCCCAGTACACTTTGAACTTTGAGCAGGGGCCTCACCCTTAGTCTGCTCCTCTGCCTCCTTCTGTGGCCCGCCAGAGTGGGACACACTTTCTGGGCTTTAAAGTAGTGAGTCTGATCTGGGCCCCCAGCTGATGCCAACTCATCCAGCTTGGGCAGGGCCTTCAGATTTGCGCTCAGCTGGTCCTCCACCTCAGGTTGCTGCGCTGCGCCAGGCAACTCTTAAGTCACTGAGTCCTCTGCAACAAAGTAGGGTCCTCAGTGGCTACTGGCCCTCTCCTGCAGGAGTAGGCGACTCAGCAGTCTGCAGAACTGGACCAGTGGCTACCGGCCACGCCTGTTCCTCTAACAAGCCCTATTGAAGCGCTCCAGGCCCTAAGGCTCTGAGAGTGTTCTATCTGCCGACTTCTTTGGCCCTCGATCAGGTAGCCGATGTTACCATCTTGGGATCAGGAAGATCATTACCCATCAGACATGAGGCAGGGAGGGAGTCTCTCACCGGATGCTTCAATCAGGCCCATCAATATACTGGCCTGGCTGTACCCACTGCTGGGTGACAGCAGTGAGACTAGCCGCGGTGTCTCGGAAGGCAGGAGTTTTGTGTCCATTGATATACACATATTCTAAATAGAGTTGATTATTATTAGGAACTCGGAGACCCGGTATCGTTCCCACTCAATGTAACCAAACCACATTCGGCCACTCCTTGGCCTAGTGAGAAGTCCTTCTCTAGGAGGTGCACACTAATGATGGCCTCCTCCACAAGTCCAACATTCACTATGGCTTTCTTGCGTAAGCTCTTGCAAGCAGGGTCCCCTTTCTTATGGCCCAGCTCCTTACATACAAAACAACGTTTGGGTGGTGAGAACGCAGGTGCCCTAGAGTTAGGGGTGCCTGCACTCTTCTTTTCGGGGTTCATGGCTGAACTAAAGTTTTGGGATTTCCCTTCCTTCTTTTGCAGACGTGACTTAGAAGAGGATTGAGCTGGACTTTTGTCCTTCCCATCCTTGTTAACTTTTTTGTCCAAAGATTTCTCTTCCGGTTTGGGTGTGCTCGCCTGAGCTTTTTTCTGGACTCGAGTACTCACAAACCTGTCGACAGCCTTTGCAAGCTCCCTTGGGTCTGTGATAGTCTTGTCCACAAGATGTTGGTGTAGGTCAACCTCACAATTCTTCAATACATGCTTATACACAATCAAATTGTTCATCCCTTTAAATGTGTCAACTTTACCAGCTACCCACCCGCTCAGATATTTCAACGACAAGTGTGTGAATGCTTCAAATGTCTGGCCACTTTTCGTTCAAAGCTCTCTAAAGCTCTTCAGATACTGTTCTGGGGTTTGGCAGAACTTCCTGCTCTCATAAACGGGCCTTTTCTGAAGAGCTAACTGAAGAATTGGATCAGTCTGTGGTGTCGGTAAGCAACTCATCAGGGCTGCACCCCACAGTACCTCATCCTCCTCCTGTAGTTGAAAAGCCAGCTTGAGTGCTTCAAACCAGTCATAAATATCCTTACCCACCTCGTAAGACTGCACTAAGTCTTTGGGGATGTTGGGCTGGGGTTTATCCCGAGAACCCTGGTTTGAGCCACTACCGCTGCTTTTGCTGGAGGTGGATATGTTGGTCCCCTTCTTCTCGTCTATGCCAGTCTGCGCAGCTCTATGGCTGCCCTGTCCCGCTCCATTGAGGCTGTGTCCTGCTGTTTTGTACCTTCAGCGCTAGCCTCCTCTCCTCCAATAGGAGCTTTCCAGCTGTTGTATCGTTAACAGCTGGGACAATTACTGGCCCACCTAGAGACTGTGCTGAGGTTTAGGACCTGTGGGATGCAACACTAGCCCCTGACCTCTGTAACACTCTAGAGCATTGAGAAACCATGCTGGCCCCCCCTGGCGTGATGGTCGGTGAGAAACATTGCTTATGCTGTCTTTCTCTTCATCTTCCACTACCCCTCCTGGAAGGTCTTCTTCATTCAAGTCCACAGGGTCTAACCCGGCCCATGGGGTCTTCTCCCCAAACACGCTAGCTTCTACCCAAGCTTGGAGGCTGGTCAGCAACTCAGGTTTATTAACTTTAGTGCAGTGGGGAAGTCCCCTCTCTTGACATAGAACGCACAGGACATCCTTGCCCATGCCTTTCACAGTCTCTATGGGCCTCATTACGAGTAGTGCGGTAAGGGATACCGGGCACCGTTAAGGAGACCGGTGCCGGTAATCCCTTACCGCCCTACTACGAGTTCCCTTAGCGGGTTCCTCCTTCAACACCTGGTTTTACCAGGCGTTATGGACAGGACCCGCTAAGGGACTTCAGAGCTAATAACGGTACCGCAAATTGCGGTACCGTTATTAGCTACTTCCCCATTCCCATTGAGCCCTATAACGGCTCAAATGGGAATGGGGAATGTTATTTTCAATGGGGATTTACCGGTCCCGCAAAGGTCGGACTACACCGGTATGTCCCCATTGAACCAAACCGGTGCCGGTATCGTTATTGGAGGCAGTCATGGCGCAAATAGCGCCATGACTACCTCCAATCTCGGAATGAGGCCCTATTTCAAGATCCATGATCATTTCACAATACCTAGCAGTGTCTAAACATTGCCTGCAATAGTACTTATATTGTTGGGTGACTAAGCTGTGCGCAAGGCTCCAACTCGACCCCACCGCCTGCCACCAATGTGACGAATCAGCGTCTGGGGCACCAGTGGTCCAGGGATGAATACCAGTTTCTAAACCATCAATTAGCCTCCACCTCTAGTACGCCAGAAGGGATCTGAACAGATTGAAAAAACAAGCAAATTATAAACCTCCTTGTCCAATGTTGGTAACGTGGACAGAACGGCGGGCTTATCTCTGAAAGGTCATGGATCTTTGGTTAGTTGCAACACAGCGAAAATACAATTATTACCCAATGATAAAAGGGACTGTCCAGTCAAGGTTGTAAACAAATATTTACTTTATTATTATCACAACAGACAGTTCTAGCACACTACAAAATACAACCCGCCCTGTAAAGGAAGGCAGAGTTTCAAAGCAGGAAAAAGGATGCACTCTAGATACTGATAGGAGGGTAGTCGGTATAGTAATTAATCGCAATAGTTCAGGATACTTGGTTTCAACACAAAGGGAACAAGGGGTCGTAACATGTCACTAGGGTCTTTCGGAGAAGGACCAGAGTGACAGAACCACAATGTACCTTGTGGTGTAGGAGTTCTTGGTGCTGGACAGGGTCGAGTCGGTTTCAGGGCGCTTTGCAGTTTCTGCGAAAGAGTTCAATATGGGAGACAGCTACAGGTATCAGGCGACAGGCAGTTTGGTGAGCAAAGCTGGACGGATGGCTGATGGCTGGCCTACACGGCAGCTCAAGAATCATTGTCTCAGTGCTTCTCGGTGGTCCTGAAGCACTGGTTGAGGCCTCTCGAACAGCTTTAGCGACTGCGGCGTAACAACAGTCAGCAGTGCTGTCAGTTGCAGCTCGAGAGGATTGACTGGTTCGAAAAAGTCCTTTAAGGCAGACTTTGGTAGATGCTTGTTGATGCACTTCTCCTAGCTTCTTCACTGGGCTTGTGTCGTCCTTTCAGGCGAATGAACCAAAGCTGAGGAGAGTGTTGCAGGCAGCTACCTTGTCATTGGTTTGGTTCAGAGACTCTCTGGCATTTCCCACCTAAGAAGCTTGCTGCAGAGCCTAGCATGGCACGCTGTGTGTTGGCTGGGTACCGGTTCTTGAGCTGCTGGAGGGACCTTTGGAATCTGTATCTCCCTCTGTTGCCTGGGAGATGTTTAGGGGAGGAATCTTGCTTCCCTCTTGGAGTTCCAGGCCGTCCCTCACTGGTGGAAGATGTAAGGAAGACTGTACCTTCAGCCAGGGTCCAATGATGAGTTCTTCCTTCTGCTTCTGGTGAAGCCTTCAGATGAACTGCCAAATGAGCGTCTCACCCTCTTTTAAAGCCAAATGGACCACATTTGGTGTAGGCTATGCCTACCTTAATGAACCAATCCTGGGGTCCCTACCAACAGTCTCATGTATGCCCAAGGTCATAAGCAGAGTGCTTTACAACAGAAAAGGTAAAGGGGTGAAAACATGTAATACTAGGTCCCACCCATCTTCCTGTCTGTTGTGGATCAAAGGGTCCATCTGGTTAATTGAGCTCTCTGTGGTTCCTGATTAAAGTGGCAGGTCTCCCTTGAAGGTGTGGCGAGACAAGACTTTCTGGTCCCCCAAACCACATTCTCGTACCTACTGTATGGTGCCCCCTTGCAGGGATAACTACTGTAATACACGCAGTCCCAGACATGACATTTCACTGTCAATCTGTCACGATCCCTCATCATGTGGTCCCCAAGGCGCTCCCCCATCCCCCGTCTCGCTCTTCCCTTTCTTCCCCCCGTCTCCGGGATTCACGTGGACTCTCACACGCCTTGCGAGCGCGCCCGCGCCTGGTCCGTAACAGGACAGCTGTCAGGCTACGGCCATTTCTGCATTGGCAATTACCTTGGCGCCTAGGATCGCGAAGGGCTAGCATTGAGCTTCCGCGTCGTGGGACTGTAAGGTCACGTGACGCTCTTGCCCGATCACGTGACTCAGCCGCGCATCACGTGATCAGAAGCGTAAGTACTAAGTACTTAAACCCGGAAACCCAGGTACTCGTTGCTTCACAGCTGTGCTCTGCATCCTGTTTGGCGTTACGTACCTTTGGATCACTGACTGCTCACGGAAATCGACCTGGCTTGCTCTACTGGACTCTTCTTGGATCTACCCCTTTTGGATTTGTTTGCATAGTGATATCCGGCTCTTGACCACGGACTGTTATTGGACTGCCTCCTGGATCTCCCTCTTGCACCTTGGCTCTTTGGACTTCTTGTCTCATAGCTCCACAGCTCCTGCTAACAGGCGAACAACTGAGGACTACTCCTCTTGGGGTACTTCAGTCCACGTGGATCCCGGACCTCTCCACTAGGTTCACTACCTCTTCCTTGACCCTGATTGGTAAGACCTTTCTGTTTTTCCTAAACACTGTGGTTACTGTTTCTTGCTTGGTACTTAATCTGCATTTTCTTGCAGCAGCGTGGGGTCCCAGAGGTTCGCGGTCCCGGACTTGAACATCTTCGCCTGTGGCCTCAACGGCTGCACAGAGAGTGGCTTTAGGTTCTCTCTGTGCGGCATTTGGGGACGGAGGCCTCTTTTGCCTACACGACACTCAAGTCACAACACAATCGATACTGAAAGTGGGAGCTGACACAGTGGGAGCTTGACACAGTGCATATGAAAGGTGTTGGGGTTTCCTGTCTCATTTGTTAGCCACTGCAGTCAGACCCCATGTGGGCCTGTTTGAATTAAACTCTGATTAGTATGTGAGTGCTACCACCAGCTAAAGGGCTCAACAAAAGGACATGGTGGATCCATGGAACCTGTGTTAGTTAATTAAGCTGGCCATGTCATGGGAAGGTTTTTCCCCTCCCCTTTCTGGAGATGCATCGTGTACTCCACCTGTCAGATGCCAACTAAATATGACAAGGGGGACTGCGCCAGTAGGCGTTGAGCATAGGAAAATGTGTGCGGATTAGCCCCACACATTTTCTGGAGGTTGATCTACCATCATTCAATTTCATTTAAAAAGCCCAGGCGAGCGCACACCCACCGTGCGGATGGTCGACTTTCTCACTGTTACATCTTCTCCCTCCTGCCTGTGTACAGATGAACGGAACCCTGGGTGCATGGTTGCTGCATGGTCCCTCAGAATGTTTTGTGTGTCAGTTATTCAGAGTCTGTTGTCCTTCTCTTGGGTGTGGATGCCCGGTGTCTCTGTTCTCCTCCTCCCTACTGCCACATGCCTACTTGAGTGTTACTGTCTTCGCAATAAAGGAGACTTGCATGCAGCAGCCACTTTCTGTCATCCTTTGCACTCTGGGGCAACCAATATTACACGCAAGCATCACACCAAGCAAGCGAACGAAGATGAGGAAAGATGTATGCGAACACTCAAGAAAACCCTGGGAACTGAACATCTGCCTGACACCTTACCCCATCTCCCTAGGCAAGACAGAGAATCTTCAACCATGAATTTGCCCTTGTTGATAGTATCCTAGTACTTTCTTTCACCCTCCTCTATTTACGTGAGCTAGGAACAGCTTGGGGCTCAAACATTCCCCTTATTTCTCTCCACCCCGCTCCAGTGGCAAGTGCCATCAAATCCTGGTTATGTTACTGGGACAGAATTTATAGTGCCCACTGCTGCCACTTGCATGACCTGCAGGTGCTCTGTTGGATCTGAAAGAGGCAGGTGTCAGCATTCCTTTCAACTCAAAAGCTTTTGGCAGATGTCACCTGCCATAAAAGCAGCCGTTTCACCCGCCAAGCCTGCCTTTATTAGCCAATGGGCTTTCACCAGCCAAAAACAGAAGCAGTGTTGTCACCCACCCTGGGGAACTTAAAAGTTTGAGAGCTATCAGTGTGGGTCACCAACCTAACCCACACACAGGGGGGAATGCAAGCACTGAACAGGGGCCCCTGCAGTGGAGGGGGGGCGATGCTGCACATGCCCAGCGGAAGGCCCACCCCCTCAGCAGGGATAAAGGAGGATAGCTCAGCAGCAACGTGCTGGCCTTGGAAGCAAGACGACACTGAGCAACACAGGTTCGATCCCCGGGTCCGCGCTTAGAAACCTCTGGGTATTAAGCGCGTAATAAATAACCTATCATATCACCACATTTTGTGTTATGTCACTGAATGCAAGATAGCTTTGCTGCTGTGGTGAAAAGGTGGTGCTCCAGAGAACAGCACTGTGCGCGCATCTGCTTCTTGGTGGTCCATGTCAAGTGCATAAAGGCATTATAGCACACCACCAGACACCTTATACTCGCTAAAAAAAATACCTAAACTATCTCCATTACCTTGCTATAAACACATCATGATACAGAGGTGTTAAAGCACCAAGCATGCATCAGAAAACCCCTGATACATAGAAAAAAAGGAGAAATGCATTGGGCTATTAATGGAATTCCAGTGTAGGGAGCAAAACACTTAATATATGAGCACCGTTGTACTGTCCCAGTCTCTGGGGGCGCGAGGACGCTCCCTTTACTGGACAGTAGCAGCGTCGAGGTGCGCGAGAGGCGCACGTGGCGCACGCGGGGATACGGCAGCAGCTCCCCTCCGAGCCGCGTGACCCGGAAGCGCTTGCCGGGCCGGACATAGATCGCTTCCGGCTGCGGCGGGGCTGGCGCTGGTGGGGGGGCAACAGCAGGAGAAGCAGAGGCAGCGGTGGCAGCGGCGGGAGCGCTAGGCCTCGGAGGGCAGCGAGAGCCGGGATGTGAGGCACCACCAGCGGCCCCAGGCAAGAGAGGCAGGCGGCGGGCAGAGCCAGAGGTAAGGAGGGGCGCGCCGAGTGGCCGGGGTCCGCCCCGAGCCCGTGGGGGCGGGCGAGATCCCTGAACTGCACCAGAGGGGAGGGGGGTGTCAGAGAGGGCGCCGTGCTGTGTGTGTGTTGCATGCTATCCCGCACACGTATGCCTGTATGTGATGGTATGTGTGACATTGCACCCTGTCGAGAAATTGGAGCATCTCCTCCAGATGTGAAACTTGAGCAAAAAAAAAAAAAGTGTCCCTGGAATGTTTCCTCGCGCTGATAAATCCATGGCAGATTGCATGGCCACCCCCTTTTTAAAGCAGCTGGCTGTAAAATATCATACGTGTATCTAGAAGCATACAGGAGGCGACCCAAAACTCCCCCTCCCTTTGGTGCCAACACTGCCAAGATTATTAGGACCCCGCCCGTGTAAAACCAATAGGAGAATATAAAAGAAAATGACAGCCTTTCCTCCGTTGTGTGACAACAGAATGAAATGCAAAAATTCTACAGGGTAGAGTACTCATGGAAGACTAAGAAAAATACCAGAGGATCTGGACCAGGGCACACCCATTATACAAATCTACTAGAATTTTAAAAAGGGCTGGTAATTCCACCCCAACGGTGTCAACGAAAGCAAAATATCAGCATACGTGCGGACAGGAATCCCCACATCCAAACATCAAAATAACATGACAGCTAGCACCCCTCCATCCCGGTGTAAAACCGAGAACCGGAAACAAGGGGCTGGGACGTGCTCCTCACCCCATGTGTAATTACAAGTTAAATGCCACAACGCAGACTTAATAACTCTGCGCCGCACACCTGCACCAGAATACATGAAGGCAGCCTGCCAACAGCCCTATTATAAGATGAATGTCTGCAACTCCAAACAGATTAGGCATGGTTGGCTGTTCGTGGATGTACATATTTGTTTATATACAGTTCTTCTGCATGTCGACAAATGTCACTTGGAGACAACCAGCCTGGACCATTACTTTTTTAAACTTTATTGTTATATTGTATTGACTGTGTATAGGTCCAGATCCTGCATTAGCTGCCTAAAACATAAAGTACACACTATGAAATCAACATCTTTCATTATCCAGAACAGGACTGCAAGACTTGTCCTTGGCCTCAAGCCCTGGGATCGTATCTCCAGCCCTGAAATCTCTCCCTTGGCTCCAAGTGGCTGCAAGGATTACATTCAAACCCTCTACATTGTCCACAAGACTTTCTGGGGCCTGGGTACAAAATGCCTTCAGCTATCCCTCCGCAAATACCTCCCCTCTTGAGCTCTTCGCTCCTCTAACTCCCTTCGCGTCGTTTTTCAAAGAAACAAGCTGGGGGTAGATCGCTATCTTCGGCTGGGGCCTCCCTGCCAATCTAAAACTTGAGGAAAACCATCTCTGGTTCCGTAAGAACCTCAATACCTTCCTCTTTGCTTCTGCCTTCACTCCCCTGCTGATCTGCTCTCTTGGCACTGTGCACCTGGCCACCCTCCGTCCCCTGAGCCCAGGCACCTGCTCACTCACCCTGCCACCCTCCTGCACTGCCTTCCTGGCCACTCCTTGCACTGGGGACTGTATCTGTACCCTTATAGCCCCCCCCTCCATTTCTTTCTTTTTTTCTTCACTTATCATACTTACCCAGTCTGATGCCTTAAACACAGCCCTTGCCACTTGCTGGCTGCACTAACACTGTTTATTGACCCCATTTTCTTATTTATCTGCTCTCCTCTGCATTTTCCACACTCCCCCTCCATGCACTTTCTCCCATTCCCTTGCGCGTTCTCAATGTCAATGGGCCTAGTAGGATCGTTGTTGCTGTGTTGTTCTCCCCCGTTCCCCTCCTTTGCCTAGTCGTGCTCTGAAACGCTTGTGTACGAGCGCGATACAAATAAAATATCATATATATTCATAAAGCCATAATCCACAAGGGGCAAGCTCTTGCATCCCATACTTAAGCATATACCTTCCAGTATCCCACACAACCCCTGTGAATACGGATTTCTCAAGGACCAGTATCAATGGCACCCTGTGAAATAAAATATTGCAGTGCGCAATAATTGTTACACGCCCCAAGTGTAAAATCAATTGATTCTCATACCAGAATGAGTCGTACATTTCCACCCTGTGGTTTCCCCTTAAATTGATAAACCAACCGTGCCCTGATATACCTGACCCTTGCACCGTTGGTTGGTCTCCACTCATTTGTTTTGAGGGGTGGGGCTACAGCCTGGCCCTACTGGGAATTGCTGTGTAGCTCCATTGGTCGGGCATGTGTTTCGGGTACACATGTTGCTACATTTTTCCTTCCATCTGCCTTAGACCAGGGGCTTCAGTTCCCAGAACCAGATATGTCCTATTTGTGATCAGTGTCTTGAATTAGCTCAGGTAGAAGCCTGCAAGAGTTATGGTTGGCAGGTCACCAAAACCTACAGTGACTGCAGCCACGTAATGGGGAGCCGATTTCCCCTAGTTTCCTATTTCACGAAGGTCAGCAGCCGTATCTTATCAAACCTGGGCACAAGTCTTTACCGCAGAAGAAGGGACCTGGCTGTACATAATCGTGCAATAGTCCTAGAACTGTTCTGATGGCGCAGCTGTGCTCCGTATTTACTGATGCTACATCGACCAGAGGGGACTGATGATTCAACGATTCTCATCTTGGCCCAGTGAGCACAGTTGAGTTGCAAGCTCTAAGGATAACCTGCTCCCAGGGAAGCCTTGCTTCCCTAACTGACCCCCCCCCACCCCCCAGCAGAGGCACTAACATGGAGTACCAGCAACCGTCGGAGGCCTGTGGTTTCTACCTGATGCTAAGAACACACTACAACCTAGAAGACCCAAACTTACGCGCTTCTCTAGAACTCCGTCTCAGAACCATCAGCCGTATCCGGCACCGATTGGCTATCCAGCCCCTCTGGCGCCCACACAACTCTCCAGAGCTCACCCCTTAACTCAATTGGCCTTGAAAAAGACTAAGGTTGAAACGCGCGTCGGCTGTGTTGCTTGCACCATGTCAAAAAATTGTCATTCATTACTACAATAATGTTCTCTTTGGTTCCAACCTACCAAGAAATAAATTACTCTTGTAATGACAACACACTTGACTTGACCATTAATATACGCAACTCGCACAACTGCGACATTATGGACTAACGCATCCAACCAGCGCCAGAATAATCCACAGATTTGTCTTCCCCACAAATCTACAACCTAGAAGACACTAGTGTCATGTTGAGAATCCAAGGAGCTTGTCTCGTATAACTTTCCTCTGGATATTAGCTTCTTCATTGAAGGTGTGCATCCTGTTAACTGGACTGCTTTACTGTGCTTCAGCTCTCTTCTGGTTGGCGGCATCACCAATGGCTCTGCAGTTCTTTGTTTGAAGATCCCTTTTTTGTTGCCACTGCACAGTTGACCTTTAACATTTCCTGGACCTGAGCATTGCGTCTGTTGTATAGGTCCAATGTTTTAACATTATGATCCTATGTTTAACATTAGGTCCTGGACCTTCGCTTATTCTTGGATTCTGTTCAGCATTATGACCTGTCTGATTAACCTGGCTTCTGTTCAGCAATTATGACCTGTCTGATTAACCTGGCTATCTTTTTTTTTTTTTCTTCTTTTTTTCCCCTTATTGAAACCTTTGAGCACTCCATCACGGTTGCATAGATGACTGTTGTACATGATTCCCTACAGTCCTGGTTAACTTGACTTTACATTTGACCTTAACAAATGGTGTCATCCCAAGTAAGATTCTTGTAAACTCTCTGAACCTTCACCGAAACCTTTACATACAGTTCAAGAAATATACAGTGTACTTTAACGATGCCTTTGGGTGGACGTTCCTTTAGTCGAACTGATTGTTGCCATGTTTTCTTGTCTTCCTGGCTCACTTGATCTTGGCAGCTCGACCAAAGAAAGCTTTAGGTGAGCCAAGAAAAGGCACCAGGTTGCCCAGGTTTTGGAAATTGCCTTCTGCACCATGAAAACAAGCAAATCCCTTTTCACCTACTGCTTTCACATGTTTAAGCAATATCTTCCAGTATCGGAAAGCATGCGGGCAGAATGCACGATGATGTCCAATACATTGGGCCAAACCACTAAGCTTGCACTAATTCAGCGAAACTCTGACTGTTGTGTCACTTGGTTTGGCGTTAATAGCACCAGATTAAGTGACGTTTTGGTGGTATTAATCCCCATTGATCTAGAGCATTTCTTGCAGGCAGTAATTCTGCATTTGGTAAATCCTCATTTTTGTTATTGCGGATAGTAACCTCCAGCCAAGTATTAGAGGCTTTTCCTCCACTTAACCTCCAATCTCCGAATCGGACCTAAATCTGTTGTAGGGTGCAAAATGTACACTGGCCATTGGATTGTGATAATCAACTCATGGCTAGTAAGAAATTGTGTGAGGTGTGCATGTGTAGAATTGATGGCGCAAGTTATTTTTTGTGCCTGGCTTGTAAATAGAAATGTTGCCCTCTTTTGTTTTTACCTCCCCTCAGGACTCCATTACCTGAATTCATAGGGAAAAGGGTGCCACACTACCATTATGAAATGATTATCTTTTTACATCATAATACACATGCACATGCTTTCATCTTCCCTAACACAAACGTGACATCAAGCACTTTAAACACTGTAATAGACACGGACCAGGGTCTCTAATAACCAACATGAAATAATGATCTTGTATCGGAACACAAGGACCTGGTTTCACATGTTGTACCATAATAGTAACGTGCAATGCGCCATACACCATTTTAGTTGTCCCCCACATTAATTGTCCCCACACCTGCAGTTGCCAGAACTGGGTCTAGAGGTGCCATAAGGGATGGAATTTGGGTTGTTGGATGATGTTGAAAGCGTGTACGTTTGTGATGTAGTGGTTGGAGGAGTGTGCAAGGGGTGTCTGTGAGGAAATAGGGCGATAATGGTGAGGCAGTAGTTGGTGTTTAGGCAGGTCATTGTACTCAAGGTACCAGTCAATCGTGCATGGCTTCACTATGTGCTTAGTGTGCTCAAGCAGGTCCTATAAGTAAGATGAGGGATTGTAAACGTTATCCAAGATTCAACAACCAGGCTGTTAATATACCACACCATGCACAGGGGTACGTCCTCGCACCCTTGATGTGAAAGCAAAAGCTTCCAAATCCAGGATGCATGAAGACCTGGCCCTCACTCCCACATAGATCAAAATAAATGTATATTGAGAAGGCACTCAAAGCAACTTCTGGGTAATGGGCATCAGCCAGTAAGTAAAATGTCCCACTTGGGAATGAGGAGCTAGTATATACAGGGTTCGAAATTTAAACACAATGGTCCGTACAAAATGGACAACAAGTTAAAGGAGTATCTCTGGGAACTCCTGGTTCTTCTCAAATCAGGGCTATATCCTTACTAATATTCCTCATAATATTTTCGTCGTCTTGCACACTAAATTTATTCCCAATCTTCATTCCGTAGCAGAGAACTTGTATTTGAATAATTGGTGCAGGGTCCGGAGTCTCCTTTAAATGGAATAGGCTTGCGCCAGCTACACGAGGCCTTTGCTTAGTGTTTAATTGTGCACATATAGGTAGGGACATCTTGTGAATGGCTGCACTGGCCTAATATGCTAAAGGATTTTTCTACTGTGCCAAATTATGACTGTAGTAGTTTCAGAGCACCTTGATTTGTCCACGGAGCAGCATGCTCTGCCCCTACCAAGGGAGTAACAAAGCAAATGTGTGATGGCTGGAAGCTTTAGAATTAATCTTAACCCATGGCATTGTCATGGACAACCATCCAGGCCCGTCGTTCTCTGTGCCTGCCAAGCCATTACACAAGGGAAAATGCCATATGCAAATCAGGCTTGGTCCCACCACAAAAAGGGCAGTCCAGCCCGAACTGCTAGGTCACATATTAAGATGAATTCTAAACCTTCCAGCCATCACCTCTTGTGTTTTGCCATAGTCATCCAGAGAGGGACGGTTATGCGCAGACGTGGGTCCCGTGCCTGCTGGGCCTAGAGACCCAAGCTGCTCCTCACTGAGGCCAAGAAGGCTGACGCACGTCTAGGGGTGCTTATGGTCTTGTGCAGAAGGAATGTGACGTAGCAGTTGGACTGCCCCTTTTGGGGAGGGACCAAGCCTGATTTGGATATGGTCTTTCCCAGCCCTACAGATAAGGGGTGCATCGGCCACCTTTTACTCCCTAAAACGGGTAAATATTCCCCAAAAATAAGAAGGGGGACTAAAAATGCTCCCAACAAAAAATGGGGGGTTGGGGGGGAAGACATGTACAATCTTGCACCCCTGCTTTCACCCTCACAGCTTCATGGATATGTTTGCACCAGTAGTGCACATAGTACCACACTTGCTAATTGTAAGAAGTAAACCTGTATCTTTTTAATGTGATGCGAATAACTAGGTGCAAAGAAATGCATATTACAAAAGCTTATAAAATACTTTCATTTGGCAATGGGTGTTTTTACTCCCTAATAATTAATTTCTCTCCCAATTTACAAACCAGGCAGTAAAATACTCCCACTTCCAAATCTTATCTGGAGCCACTGGTCTTTACCCTTCTGTAATGGCTTGGCAGGTGAAGAACGATGGTCTGGAGGATTGACAAGAGCAATGCCAGAGGTTAAGATTAAACTCTGACTCTTGATTAAAACGCAGGTCTCCCTTGAATTATGTGGCGAGAGCAAACTTCTTGTCTCCCCCATATCACATACTACTTCCCTCTGAAAGCAGTCAGCTCTGTGGGGGTTTGCCTACAGTAAATAGTGGACCCAGACATGCATTTCACTGCCTTTCATACAAGGGGGTGGGAACTAGCTTCAAATTGACACATTGCATACCAAAGGGGTGTTAGTCTTACCTTTGTCTGGCAATCAAGCCCCCTCAGCAGGCTTTCCTCATTAGTATGCACTGCCACTAGCCGGATTACACAAAAGGAAAGCTGATCCATCAGGCCTTTGATATTAAATTGGGCTGCCGAGGGCTGGAGGAAGGTGCATTCCTCCTTCTTTGAGATGCTTTGATGTACCCGTGGCTGTCACATTCCAGCTGAGTATGACTGGGGAAGGCAGCGCCTGTAGTCTATTTTCCCGGAGTACATGTGACTATGCATTTCGTGCTATGAGCAGATAGTGCTATGAGCAGATAAAATGGGTGTGGAATGGCCTCATACATTTCTCTTAGGTTAATTCCCATCATTAATTTTTATTGTAAAAAGGTCTTTTTCCTCACACATCCTTATATGTGGTATTCCAGGGCAAACGTAAGAATGTTCATTGTGGGACTGCCAAGTGTGGCATAGCCAAGAATATACTCTGTGCAAAAGTGAATATCAGTGTGCTATATATACACTTGCCGTTGCCTTGTGATATTAGACTCTTGCCGAGTAAGAAATGGTTTGCATTGTCTATGTATAGAATGAGGTGGTGGGTTACTTTTTTTATGGTTGGTGAGTAGCTTGCAATTTATGTCCAAAAGGTTATTCTGAACGGTTTCCCCTGCGTCATGTCATGCTGGGCTTCATTTTAGTTCCCAGTGTAGTGCCTTTTTTATGGGCATAGGCAATCGGTAGTAATACGTACCCATCTATATAGTTTGTTTTTAGATGTATTTTATTCTATAGTATCTCACGTTATGATTATTGTATGTATTCTGAATGCCAGTATTTATCCTGTTGTCACGAAAGGCTTAGTCAGCCAAAAACGCAATTATAATAATGCATCGTTGGAAAATATTCCAGAAGTTCTCTGCGCGCGTGGATGTAGGACAAATAGTCTAGGTATGGAGAGAAGGACCAAATGTCAAGCCTCCTGAACTGGGTCCATGCCCATTTCTTTGACTGTTAACTACATTGTATTTGGCAATATGGTATTGATTACTTGTGAATATGCAGTTGATGGCTTTAATGAACATTTTACATTTTGTTACGAATGCTTTGTTAAACTGTATGTACGTACACTCGTGCTATTTCTGGCGTTTTCTGAATGGCGGTGCATTCTGAAACTTAATAATTGGTTATAATAGGTGCTGACCAGCATGAGCTGACCCTGAGGAAGGATAGGAAATCCGAAATGCATAGGCCATTGGTAGCTCATCTGATGCATCTGCTTAAACAGTGACTCTTAACTGTGGAACTTGAATGTAAAAATAAATTAGCATACTTTGAAAAACCACCTAAAACGGAGAGCATTATTCACCTGAAAGATATTAAGAGAATTATACCACATAGCAAAAAAGGACTAAAGTGGATTGTTCTACGTGCTTTCTTGGTCCCGCCCACTCCACCCACAATCCATTTAACTTGGAATTCTCGCCTTTATGCGTGCACGCTTTTTGTGAAGCGCTGTTACGGGCTGTCCACGGGTGTCGATGGCGATTGGGGGGGGGGGGGCCTGGTTTCTCGGGCATTTCAGCTTAAAGCAGAAGCAAAGTGGATACTTTATATTAGGTTGGTGTCTTGACATTGGTGAATTCACTAAGCGTGTTCTTGTGTATGTGCAAGAAAATACTTTTCTGCTTTCCTTCTCTGACAGTTTCTGTTAATGTGTTTTTTGTTCTGTTTTCTCCTTTTTCCTTTTTTTAGTTTCAAGTAGTACTTGTGCATTTTGAAATTGACTTGGGGTTTTATGCCATTTACGTAAGTTTTAGTTGGTGAAAACAAGACAACTGGGAACTGTATGTATCAAATTGGGTACACGCTAAAAACCAACATGCCAGACACGATAACTGTCGCCAATATAGCGATGGGCCTTAGTGATCATGCCCAAGAAGAGTTGCCCAAAAAAACATTATACTGACTCCGGCACCCAAAAAAGATTTATTTGGGAATGATCTTCATGACTACTGTTTTACTCGTAGTTTGAATTTAGGAGCCGGGTTGGGAGGGAGGGGGCGAGACACCAGGGTATCAGGTAACCCACAGAGATCATTGCGGATTCAAGTCATGTGGTGACAAGGAGACAACCAATGTTTTGCATCAGGCTCAATGGCCGGTTGACACGAGCGCGCAGATCAATCATACACTCTCTAGAGCTGCTGGGGAAAAATTTAAAAGACGCCCTTGCAATGTTTCCCATTAATCTGTGTCTGAGTCGTCCGGACGGACGGGAGTAAGAACTTCTCTACACCAATGACGACTAGTGTGGCGCCGCTACTCGACCTGGTTCAAACTTCTCTATCTGATCTTTCACTACATGCTAGCTTTTCAAACAGGCTACACGAAGATAAGTTATTATGCTCTTCTCGGGTGCATGTCGAGCCGGAATCTTCTCCTACATGTGCTTCTGTCTCGATTGTTGCTCCAACCCCAAGACAGCCTATTCCTATGCCACAGGTGCAAGAACTCATTCCTCAACCACCATTATTAGAAATTACACTAGCTGCTATCAATATGGCGTTAGTTTAGGGTGGTTATCTGAAACGATTGATCATAAGATTTCGCAACAGGCGTCTCAAATCAACCACCTAGCTTAATGGATCAAAAAAGAAAAATCTTTGACAAGTATGTCACAAGGTGAATTGAAAGAACAGCAGCCGCATCGCAACATCAGTTCTGTGTCACAGGTGATCCCCGGTGACACGAACACAGCTGCCATACCAGTGTTAACAATTTTCAGAAAAGTGATTCGCTCTCCTAGTGCGTCTGATTCGAATATGGACTCGGGGGCTCACCAAGAGCCCGCGAATATGAGAACAGGCGGCACTATTTGACACATTTCAGCCAAAGAACGGAACAAAAAAAGGTCTTAAGACCTATTCCAAAAAAGCATTGCGTGCAACCAAAATAAAACTAGTGAAGAAATCAAAAACATAGAAGTAGCTTCTAATTCATCTGCCAGACAATTTATTAAGAAATTATGAGTATCACGACATCAGAATGTGAGCATAAATTAATGCAAATGAACAATAAGGCTCTGGAAGGTACTAATAAGGTAGTCGGATTGGTTGCATCTCATCAGCCGTTGGACGAACTGGTGGAGGAAATTACCAAAGCTCGAACCCCTGGTCAGGAAGTCATAAATGGGGAGGAAAGTACTCACAAATACAAAAGATGCGCAAACTAAAAGGACAATGATGGCAGAAAATGAGAAAAAGACTTTAGAATTGCGCAGAAAAGAGATTTGCGAAGATTTAGACGCATATTTGGACTCGCAAGCACAGAATCACAGCCAGCAGAGTCCGCAGTTCATGAGTGTACTGATGGAAACCAGAGAGGAACTGTAGATAATCGAGACGAAGTGAAAAGCTTGTTGCCGGTGAAAAACATGGTATGTAGATGCCTGCAGAGTCAGAGTGCAGCCATCCCAATGCAACAAGGTTGAGGAGACACTTAATCAACAGCGTTGTTAAAATCTCAGCACACAAGAGTGCAAAACCTAACTTCTAAAATCGGTGATCGGAATAGGAGTCAAAATCGAGCTGACCTAAGACCCAAAACAGACCACTATACATTTATCAAGTGCCGTCCTGCACCCATCAAGCAATATACGTTGTGTTGGGCAAACATTCTAAACATTTTCAACGACACTTCCTTGCTTACTGACCTCACCCCAGTTGATGTGGCACAGGTCGAATTTCCGAACCTATACCAACCAGATATGGTTAGACTTTGGATCCATTCAGGACCGGTGGCTCGGACGATCTGGGAGGCCAAAGAGGAGTTGTTTGATCTAGGTTTCATTATCACACAAGAGCAAGTGACTTCTAAGACCTCTGGTTAATAAACAAGTATATTAGTGGGGCTCATCTGGACTCCGCAGGGTCGCATTGCCTGGCTCATCATACATAACTTCAGAGCAATAGGGGGGGAAAGAGCACAATAAGGCAGTTGCCATCACACTTGCTAGTTGGAACACCAGAGGCCATTCTCATTTAACGGGTTCATTAGCAAAACATTTGAGAGGATTTGATATATTGGTGTTCCAGGAAACGTGGTTGATTTACCCGCCCGTTTGGAATGACTATGATCTCTTATTGGACCCAGCATTGTTAGCCTCTAAGGGTCGACCTACTTCACTATTGGTGGTGGCTTCCAACCTGAGCTCAGCCTGTATTTTATGTCCCTGGGCATCAGTCAACAACTTCACACAACTAGTCAGGATTACGGTGATGGACCAGGTTATTGCCTTGATAAATATTTATCGAAATCCATCGGCTATTGGTGATGCCAAGTTTTTGAAGGGAATAACGGATACCCTTGATCTAATTGCTGTGGACACAGAAGTTACAAGTACGATTTTTAGTAAGCGATCTAAATCTACATTCTCGACAAGAGGATTAAAAAAAAATCTGATCAAATGGATGGCTTTAATGGAAGAACGAGAACTAAAAATGATCAATGGAGCAGTCGAGGGTGATTTGCCACCTCGGCCAACATGGTCAAGAGGATTGATGAAAAGTACCATTTGATTTTATATATACTGACGGACTGCTATTCAGTCGAATAAATTGCTTTGAGGTGGTTAAGCAACTCTTCAGTGATCATGACATTTTTGTGTTGTCATGGTCTTGGAAATCAAAGCTCGTAGTCCCTCGAAGAGACCATTATTGCCACAACCTGGAAATTAATAACAAAACGAGGTTCCGCTGGAATGAGGATAAGTTAGCCCATTTGGGTGAAATGTTGAGGCGGAATGTGGTGAATTTCAAGGATTCCCTCTATACAAGTGCCTTATTGACTTTCAAATGCAGTAATAGGCCCAACGCTAGCAAAAGACCAAAAACTCATTGCTTTGACCAAGAGCAAAGGGAGAAAAAATCTGAAATGCGCCGTGAAAGGAATGCATTAAAACATATACCTAAAGAAGAAAGAAATGCTGCACTTCGTGCAATCAAATGTCTAATATAGAAATTGCACGAAGAGCCAGTAAATATCAACGGGTTGGTGAGACCATGTTGAGAACATGGACCTCGCAAAACTCAGCCGACATGTGGTCACTGTTGAATAATTTGCTGGGAAAGAAACTGACGGCTCAAATCAATGGGGTCACTGAGGAACAATGGCTGACTCATTTCAAGGAGCTATATAATCTGTCACAATGGTCAATTCAAACACCTCCAATAGTCAAATGTGGCAAGTGGCAGTTAAGCATCGAAAAAGAAATTGAGGAGTACATCAAAAAATCCTCTGGTTCACGAGCTCTAGGGCCAGATGGAGTGACCAATGCCATCTTGAAAGCCCATCCGCATGAATGGGCAATGATTTTGCACACAATCTTTCTGAATATTGTTAAAAGAAAAGAAATCTTGCTGTCACGGCGGAAAGCAGTGGTTATTCCAATTTAAAAAAAAAAAAATGGGAATCTTACCATGCCTCAAAATTACAGGCCCATATCACTGCTTGACGTCCTTGGGAAAATCTTCTCCTGATGTGTTTTGCAAGATTTCAATCTATGGGCCACTAAACGGCATAAGAGACCCGTGCCAAACAGGCTTTGTCCGAGGGATGGGGACAAGTGTCAATTTGATCATTGTATGCAATTCAACATGCCCTTATTGACAAGCAACCTCTGTATTTTGCCTACATTGATATTCATGCAGCGTTGGATTCAGTGTCACGTGAGCTACTGATTCAGAAACTGCAAAGAGCCAAGTGTCCAGCTACTATCGTTGACATAATAAATTACACACTAAAACATCTGTGCAAGTGAGACTGAATGTGGAGGGATTGCTATCATCTTCTGTTTCCACTAACAAGGGGCTGAGACAGGGATGCATTCTTGCATCTGCCCTGTTCAACTTCTTTATTCATGACATCCCAGAAATCTTTCAACATCTGACTTGTGATCCTCCTGCTTTGGGTAGAGTGAAGGTGCCGGCATTACCATATGCAGATGATTTGATTTTGATTTTAGACCCTAGTGGTTTACAAAAATCACTGCATGCATTGGCAGATTACATGTCTCTTAATCAGCTAACGATCAACATCAAAAAAACAAAACTCATGATATGTAATGCTCGAAAAAAGAGTCGAACAAATTCAGATGGTTGTTGCAAGGGGTGGAGTTAGAAGTGGTTCAGGAGTACACTTATCTTGGGATGCAAATTGACTCTCAGCAGTTCACTCGTGCTCATCTGGCACTACTGAACCTAAGGGCAATGACAGCAATATCGCAATCAAAAATTATCTTGTTTAAATATGGTAAATTTTCCATAAAACCGATAATTGTTTACTATAATCAAGACTGTGCCCGTCCTATTGTATAGCCTAGAAACTTGGCAAACAATGAAGAGATCTACTTTAAAGAGATTGGAAGGTACATTTTGGAGGGGTGTTTTAAACCTACCACAGTGTACGCCAATTGCACTTATTCGGCATGAAATAGGATTGTTGTCATTATTTGCTAGGCATCAGTGGCGCCAGTGTGTTTTGTTTAGAAAATGCTTGCTAGCAGAGAAATCTGACAATTTGTTATCGGTGTTAGCAGGGTATAGTTTAAAAGCAAAACATCCATTTGCAGTGAAGTGGTGTGATTGTGCGTTTGCCACCATGTTAGCGGCAGACATAACCTTGGAAACCCTTCTGGAAAAACCAGACGGAGCAAAATATGATTGGATCCAAACTCGAGAAACATGTATGGTGTATAAAGTTTTTAGAGATAATATATTTGCGAGGAAAAAGTACAGAGAATGCGAGCAATGTTTGCTCCGCTATCCGAACCCAGTTTTTCGTTCTGCAATATTACGCTTTCGATTTAATTTGTTGAATACAGGAGGTATTGATCAAACAAAAGGTTCTTGATAAATCATTAGATTTTTGTCGACTATGTATAAACCAACAAAAAGAGAATCATTGTGGCATTCATGGTTTGCCCGGGGGTATCGAAAGAACAAGTCATTCTTACTTAAATACTGTCAATATCAAACACTTGATCTGAAGGAAAATGGAGGGGGTTCTTTTCAACAAAGCGGATGCATGTGTATATTGCTATTAAGAGATTTTTTGATGCAATCTTTCGAAAATACATTATTTCAACTTAATTTGACAATCAGTTATAGGATTAGATAAATATTGAAGTTTGGATCATTTTTATCTTTTTGTTTTGGTTATTTCAAAGCTTGATTTTTGTTTATTTTGCTTTGTTTATTTTAAAACTATTTTAAGAAATGTTTGTATACATTTATTGTATTTTCTTATGGTGAAGTAAAGTTGATTAAAATCAGCTAAATCAACTAAATAAAAAAAAAATAAAACCAGTCTTAACGGAAACAGCAGGTTGTGCACGTTCACCTCTTGAGAATTAGTACTTATCCTGTTGTCGCGAAAGGCTTAGCCAGCCGAAAACGCAATAAAATCAATGCATCGTTAGAAAATATTCCCGAAGTTCCCTGCGCGCGCGTGGATGTAGGACAAATAGTGTAGGTATGGAGAGAGGGGCCAAATGTCCTGCAAAAAGAACATTTGCTACGCTTTCAGAAAAAAAAAAGGTTGGTCGCAAGCAAGCCTTCTCAAAGCCTTATGAGGTACCTGTGCTGAAAGGAAAAAATGGGAAATGTGTTTGAAAAACGGCTCTGAAGAAAATATGGCTGAAAAACGAATGTTTGAGGAAATCCAATTTTTGTAGCTCACTCTGTAACTTTGTTGCAGTGTTAGAAGTTTACATATGTCTGGTACAGATTAAATATTGTGAACGCGTTTTCATGGCGGTATTGGCAAATCGGGTGTTAATTAGCAATCGCTCTCTATGTATTTATTTACTGAGCATCAGTTGGAATACTATTTATTAATTGGAAAATGCTCACAATTGGGTGTTGACATAGATAATCCAGTATAGCCGTAGTTTGTGCTTGATTTCACAATTTAAAGTTGTATTAGATATGTTCGGAGATCACTAATTGCACTGTAGTATAAAAGGGAATATTGTGGCAATAAGCCTTGGCGGAGGCCAATACTGCCCCAGGTAATTCCCCTGGGGCGTAGTCACTGGCCCGAGTGTAGCAGGGGCCTTAACGAAGCCCCCGGACCGTTAGCCCGGGGAACTAATGGCATTTTTTTCTGTTTTGAAATGGGGGGGGGGGGAGTTTAAAAAATAGCCACCGGGAAAGGGAAAACATAGTCAGTTTTCCCTTTCCATGGGGCCAAGTGTTTCCAGCGCGTTCGCTCTCACGAAAATAAGAAAAAAGAAGGTAAGTGGGGTTGGGAGGGCGGGGAGGGGATAGTTTGCAGGGGGGTGGGGTGGAAGGGGGGGGACGTACTGAGTCCCCGGCGGGGGGGCGAAGGCAGCCTCCAGCCATGGGGAGGCTCGAGCGGGGATTGCCCTGTTTGGAGCCTCCTCATTGGCTAAGGGGCTGCCACGCCCCTCAATGGGAACATAGTTTCCGGCGTGCGTGGGACGCACTAACCTACACTGGAATACAGTGTGGTATGGCTCGGAAAAGAGCCAATCCACACCTACTAGTCCCAGTGTAAAGCGCACGTCTGGTACTAATGTATAGTGGAATGGCCAAGTTGTTTGAATAGCGCTACTTGATTATGTTGTGGTTTTAATTCCTAAGCCAAATAGGCAAACTGGTTTACACACTGTGTGGCGTGAAAGGTGAATTGGACTCGTGATTTTTGGAATCATTAATTTGCCATAATTGAGATCAAATTAAATGAGCCTTCTTCTGTAATGTCTTCTACTTCATTTAAAACGGTGTACTGGAAAGTGTAAGCATTTAAACAGTGGAGCCATATCCAAATGCCAAGTCCCAAGTCAAATTTTTAAATCGTAGGAAATCCGAGGTTTGGAGAAGGGCAACAGGAGTTTGTTACCCTTGGAGGCAGGACTCCCATACAAGGATCAAGGCTTGTTCCGAGATTTGCGAATTGTAGCAAACTGTATACAAAACTGGTGATGGCTCCTCAAGCTGCTAGTGCTCCTGTCACCCAGGTGTTCGAGGCCGGGGGACTGTCTTTGGCCACAGCCCCTTGTGAAATGCGCATTTTCCAGCAGGCTTGTACAAGAATCAATTTTTGTAGCTGCCACTATTATCATAAACTACAGCTTGGTCCATCGTCCCTCAATGCCAGTTCAATAGCAAAATAAACTGACGATAGGATCATGGCATCCTCGGCCCCTTCTAGTGTCATCAGAAGCTGTCAGTCACAAGCTATACCCACGTTAGTAGTGAAATGAAAGCAGGTAAGGCCAATGATCCTGGGGCCAGCTGTGAAATACGTCGCTGCCGCAAGCGAATGCACAAGACCAATCTGTTAATTGCCCATCTCTGGTGAAATGGATAGCTGCCAGTAGCAGACTACGAAACAACCGAGCTCCACTCCCACATCCTTAAATGTGTAGACGCACGTCTGATGAGTGCCTTGACACAAAGGTCTACTTCTCTTGAAATGCTGACTCCTGCTCAGTTATCTTGCACAGAAATATCTTAAAAGTTAAAGAAATTCAAAACCTGGTTGGTTTATGTTTTACTATGAGGTCTGTGTGCCCTCCTTTTTATAAAATGTACGCATATGTGATAAAATCCAGGTTTCTCAAGGAACTCGCACACTTTGTACTGCAGATAATGATCGATGGGGTCCAGATTGTCGCACTATACTACATGACAAGTTCTTACAAATTATCCTTTATTTTGCCAATTTGTTCTGTGTATGAAAACAATGTACAGCCACTCCAAATGCCATGCTAAAACACATTTCTATATTATATTGTTCCAATTTGAACTTGCATTCAGTGCTGTTAATTTCCACGTACTTCCACCCACTTTGCTACCTGTATCTTTTTCTGCCCTCTAGCTACTATTGTGAAGCACTCTGGAAAGGGATTGGCCTGATTTTGATTCAGTATCTGTCTACTTTTCTCCTCGGTAAATATATATATATATGCGCAAAACTGCTTCACTTGGATGTTTTTAGGGACTAGTTCATGGGGTTAATTTCAGTGTCTTTTTGCTTCATTCATAGAATGGCACTAAAGCATCTGGTAACACTGTGTGATGAATACTGTTACCGGATGTGGCGGAAAGTGGCACACTGCACGATTCAGCCCTTAGTACCATGCATGCGTGATTGGTAAATGGCACATGATATACATACAACATTGCATGCAAAGTCGCCGGAAACGAACCATTTAATGCAGAAAGATTGCCGGATGTATAAACGCCACCATTGCCCTAAACATCGCATGTCTACTGGCACAGTTTCTGTATGTGACCCCTTCATGCACCCCTGGGAGAGAGACTGGATGGTGTATCTGTAGATGCAGAAGTAGGCGCATGTTTGCAGATTGCTAAATAGAAATACATGTTTGCAGTATTCAAAATGTTGCATAATCATCCTTGCGTCTTAGGCCAGCCATACATGCTGCAGCAGTCTAGCATACCGGTGGGTGGAAATTGACATCACAGTCAAGCTAATGAACCCACATTCCCTGCACTGGGTCATCCATATGGAACACATGCTTTGGGATTGTCCTCGAAACCCATGTCCAACTAGTGCCTTCAGAGAGTGCCACAGGCACTCCGATTGGAGGAATTGAAACACCCTCCCCATCCACAGCAACTTAAACCTGTTCTTGGCAGATGGGCATGCTCAATGAATGTGCCACATCACCCTCCTCCATGCACAATGGACAACAGACCTGTACTGGGTGCCCCATGTCAGAGTGACACCGCAGCCCTGATGTTGAAGGAAAAAGACGCATTGCATCCACCCTTTGTGCTGCATTAAATGGAAGTGTGTGTGAATGCATCATCCAATCAATTGCACCCAAGTCACCGACCCACTTCTCTCCTCTTCTGTACCCACGAAGGACACTACCTGTGACCAGAAAGGGGTATCAAGCTCACAAAAATCGGCCATCGTGCTGAAGCTATCGCCAGCACATCTGACAGGCTAAGGGTATACGGGCAAGGGAACAAGTAGTTGTGCAAACCACCCATATACCGGAAGAGGCCCTAACCAGGGCCTGCTCGCTATAAAGCACCCGTGGATGTCGGGCTTGAAATTGGGGTTTAATGGGCTTGTGCTAAACCAGCCTAATGGGTTCTGTGCCGGCTCCTGGCCAGTGGTGAGCCAGGAGCGAGTACCAGCACACCGCAAATCTGACTTCCACATGAGATGCACATTTCACCCATTATGTATGATCTATTATGATTAAATATGTATTAGATGTGCCTTCATTTGTGTTTTATTAACATTCTCAAATAGTCAGTTATTGTCATATGCGTGTTTTGTAAGGCACCAGTTGGCCTAGGGAGCCAAAAGTAGCTGTTGATTTCAAGCTAAGCAGACTCTCCTAGCCTTGAAGCAGGAGCTAGATGGCTCCTAAAATTTACTTTGGAATGTTGTGATGTGTTGAACATTCTGAGTAGTGTCTTCAGATCAAATTGTGTGAGCCACTTTTGGGGAGTAGGGATCATGCATCCACACAAGATATCAAAGACCGAAGTGACCCCATGGACGATGACAGCACACTCGCCAATATTGGAACAGACCCATTGACAGCAGACCATGACGATAAACCAACACTGGTGGTAGAATGGCAATAGATCTCCAGCTAGACCCCACCACCAATGGCAAGGGACTTTGAGCCTGGAGTGACACCCTAAAGGATGCACAACACAAGGCCATACTACAGAGCCTACAGGACATGAAGGCAAGGCAGGATCAGCAAGAGAACTTGTTCACAAGGAAACCTGCAGCCCTACAAGTATCCACAGAGCCATCACAGGCATAGGGGAAAAATGGGGGTAGTACTGTGCCCCTTGTGTCTGAAATGCACTCCCCCCCCCCCCATCTACCAGCCTGACTTTCAACACCCCGCTAGCTAACCTTCCCTCGGGATGAAAACCCATCGGGGAATAGTATCAATACTGCGATTGTGCAGATGGAGATGGCAGGGTCTTTGTAGAGTTAGTGGGGGTGCGCATGGTAGGCTGTGTGTTGATCTGGGGGTCACCGGACTGTGTTTTTTGCCATTGGCGTCCGCAAAGGTGCACATTTCAACAGCATGCATACATATACAGTGACAGATTTGTGTTGCAGTATTATCCTGTGTACATTTTGTGTCTCCTTCCACCATGACCATTCGGATTAAAGCATCAAGGCATGGGCCGCTATGTGCACTTAAGCTCTTGAAGTACTGTAGAGGTTTATGGCTCTGTCTGCTTACCCATGTATAGCACCTAATGTGGCTTCCTTTTTCACAGGTGCTGTGCCTCTACATGTGTGTTGGGGTATCACTGTGTTGGAAATGCATGGCAGGGAAAACAGTACATTGCCATTGGTGTGTATGCAAAGGATGTAATGTCATGTACAGTAGGACACATCCAGATGCAGGGAACCACACTCCTCCACTCAAGGCGGCCATACCCAAGGGTGCAGACGGATGCAGAGATACTAGCGTTCGATCATCTGGACGTGAACTCTGTCCAGAAAGTACATAGCGCATGCAGCATGATGTCCTGAGTCTGTTAAACGATGACCCCTCTATAGGGTTTACAGCATGCCTAAACACTTTGCTATAGGCATGTCCCAGCACTCGGTTGGCTTGTAGCATAGCATAGCCCAACCCGTATTATCACTAGTCCTCAGCCCGGAATTATGTGCCCTCCGGTATGTTTCACTACACTAGCCACCACCATGGAAGCCATCCGTGCATTCACCTGACCAGTACCAAGAATGTTTACATTCCTGCAAGTTGCTCCAGATAGTGCACATGTCACACATCTACATGATCGGAACAGGTTGTATGGGACTCCGTTTCACATAAACACCCACTTAGCCCAGATATCTAGTCCCGTCTCATGAGCAGTGTCACGTCCAATTAGGATTTCAGAAGAAATTGTCCACCCGTTCCAGTCACTATCGATGCACGAGAAGAACAATGCTCTTTTGATCACAAAAGAACATACAATAGATAACCGATTTGGGAAGCAATCCGCATCTTAAAATGGGGCGAGTTTGAGGAACATTCAGGCCAGGTTGTGGAGGGAAGTAAATGGAACAGGCGCTGGGGACACTACATAAGTGGACAGGCATAGATTATGGACAACAATCTGCACATTAAGTGCAGATAGATGGTACAGCCAGCTGTGATCGGGATGTGACCATGATTGGTGAAGTGCTAGAGTGGAGGCTGAGGAAGTGAGGGATGCAAGCAGGTTAGAGGCGGGAGAAAAATGTTAGCTAGTAGGTAGATGAGAAGTAGGTTAAGAGGGTAACTTGCGCGGGAAGTAGGCTTTAAGTTTGGTTTTGAACAAAGCCGTTTTTCAGATGTTTGGGGAAGAGCATTCCATGCAATGAAGCAGGGGAGAGATTGTGTGGAAGCAAGAGGAAGCACGGGGAGGGCGAGGAGCAACACGGTTACTCGAGGAGGCGGAGCAGAGATTACAAGATGGCTTGTAGAGTTGGATAGAGAGAATGGATATCATGGTGCCTTAATGTGGATAGATTTGTGAACCAGTAGAAGACATTTAATCTGGCTCTGTTTTGCATCCTCAGCCATCCAGTCTGGTGACGGTATGAGGAAGTAGGTGCCAAGTGAGGAAGTTCAAAGCGAGTCCTGGTAGCAATGATCTTGTTGAGCGGACAGAAATCCTAGTTTGGGAGGATGCTTGCACAGTAGTTCAGTGTAGAGGAAGGCAATAGTGTTTAGATGCTTGGCGATGTTGAAAGGAAGTATGCCTGATTTTCTATTTAGGCGGTTCAGGCGGGCGGCTGTTCCAGTTTTAGAGATCATGGTAGAGACGGTGCGAGAAGGCTCATGGATCACTGAGGTTTCTTGCTCATCATCGGAGGGTGCGAAGCCATCCAATATTTAATGGTAGTGAGACAGTTGGAAATTTGGATATCACAGGAGAGTTCAGATTTGGCTGTTGTCTGCCAAGTGTTTGTATGAGTGCCCAAAGGAGGAAATGAGTCCCTTCCTCTCCTCTAAGGCACCAAGGCTAAGCCTGCCTGCGCCACGCCAACCTCACCAGGGCAGGAGACCTCGTCGGGGAGCTGCCGGAGCAGCTCCCCTCCAGCTCCACCTCGTTCTACTGCAACGCAGAGAGCAGCCCTACTTATGGGATGTCCCTGTTCATTGCAATCCACATGCAGTGATTGCCCTGCACACAGTGCCCGCATCAGATTGCCCTGATCACCCCCACAGCTACTCCAAACCGTGGCCTGCAAGTCCACCGCCGTCATTGGCCACGAGGAGCACCGTCTGACATGGAATCAACGCTCTTTGCCCAAAATGGCTGCTGCAATACTAGCGGGCCGTTGTTGATTCTGGTTGCCTGGCAACCACTGGAGACGTGCTCTTCAGCCGCCGGAACCACCAGAAGGCACGAGCCGGGCACCTTAGTACAAGGCGAAGACTGTCTGTGCCTGTCCGTGGCTGTATGTGCCATCGGCCAGACATGCTGCCATTCCGACCACACGCCTTTGCAGAGAGTACACGACTAGTGCACATCCTCTGCCCCCTTTCCTACATGTGCACCAACCACACGTTCCACATGAGGTCTACAACCCCTCCACAGCATCGCAGCTTCTATTGCCTTGCAAAGATTTGCCACCTATTACCACTTCACCACCACCTCCGACCTCTCCCATCAGTTTCGCCTTCCCACCTGGATACACCATATTCCATAAGGACAGAGCCACTAACAAAGGAGGTGGTGTGGCGCTCATCGCCAAAGACTCCCTCAACATGAGACAAATCTGAGGAGCTAGCTGTTGGGGCAAGTTTATCACAAAACGATGCGATCACCATATACTGACCCCCGGGCCCTGTACTAGACTTCCAAGCCGATCTTCTCCACCAGCTAGGGGACAACCTTTAAAAACACCACCAAAACCATCCTCCTAGGAGACATCAACCTGGGCCTTGGAGACCCCAAGGTTAAACATAGCAAAGGCCTGGATAAAGCACTTCTTGACCTGGGCTTCACCCAAAGAGTCGCTGACCCAACCCATAACAAAGGTTGCATATTGGAATGGATTACAGACCACAACTGTGCTGTGGCTATCCGTTCCATCACCCCATGGACCGACCACCACCTTATATACTTCTTCATCCCCCCAAAACCCTGTCCAAGCCAATCAAGTATGTACCCCCAGCTCTGGCCAGATCATCCAGGCTCCTCACCAACGCACATTTACGCGCCATTCTGCCTGAAAATCCCTGTTTGAGGTATGTGGATTTTTAGAAAGAATGGCGCGTAAATGTGCGTTTTACGGGCAAATGATTCCATGAATCGGGGGCCCAGTCTCTAAATCATTCTCATTCAGACAAGTAACCGAAACTTAAGTCCTAGCCATCATGAAACACATCAAACCCTCCTCCTGCAAGGGGGATATCTGCCCCACAGCACTCATTAAAGACTGTGCAGAACCACTAGTCCCGCTCTCCTCTGGAATTGTCCCCTTCTGCCCCCTCCCCCATGCCCCCGACCCCACCGCCCCCCAACCACCTCTCAGAATCCTGGGTTTGCCCGCTTCAAAGAAAAACTCCCTTGATCCAGACACACCTAATAGACCCATTACCACCATCCCGTTCTTGCTTAAGATACTAGAACAGGCGGCATACCTCCAGATTCAACACTTACTGGACGACCACAACATCCTGGGGAAGACGCAATCTGGTTTCCGGCCACGTCACAGTACCCGAAACTGCTCTACTCGATTTAAAAATAATAGAGAAAAACGTGGATAAAGGGAAACCAGCACTACTCCTAATCTGTCTGCAGCCTTCGATCTTGTAGATTACAAGACCCTATGTAGACACCTCAAGGATGCAGCACATTTCTCCCAGCAAGCCACATCCTGGATCACTGCATTTCTGGAAGGAAGACTCGTGGGAGTATTCTCCAACCAGGCAATCGCGACCCTCCCTCCCTCCCTCCCCCCCCCCCCCCCCACCCCCCCCCCCCCCCAATCCACTACTGAGCCCCCCAGGGATCCTGCACCTCACCCACCCTCTACAACATTTTTACACTCCCACTTTTCAATGACCTTGACGATCTCAACATAGCGTATGTGAACTACGCCGATGATGCACTAGTACCTACGAACAAGATGCAGCCACACTCAACAAGACCTATGCCCTCATCCAGGCCTGGATGGCGGCTAATGGTCTGTCTCAATGGAGACCAGACCGAAATTCTACGGGTAGGTCCTAAACATACTGACAGTAAGTAACCATCATTCAACATTGACAATACAACTATCATCACCTCGACGGCAGCCAAAACTCTAGGAGTGTACATTGATTGCATTCTCATGTCAAGGCAAGTCGGTGCCATAGCCTCCTCTGCCGCGCTAACAACCAAGATCATAAACTCTGTGAAACCCTACCTCTTCCCCCAAAAACTGCCTGGCCATCGCCAGAGCTACTGTGGGAGCAAGTATGGACTACTGTAATGTCCTGTTCCTAGGCACTTCATCCAAAAACGTGAGAACTCCAACAACAAAGCCCTCAGACTCCTGAAGAGGTAGCACATCTCCCAGGCCAGGCGTGACCGCCATTGGCTCCCAGTAAGAGCACATTCTCTTTAAAACGCTCTCCATCACACACACTTGCCTATCAAACACAGAACCTCCCTACCTATCAGACTATTGACCCTGCCACATCTAACAGGCCCAGCACTGCAACCAGCTCAGTCCCAACATTTTAAAGATCCAAAGCAGGAGGCTCTAGCTTTGCTGTCCTAGCACCAAAAAACTGGAATACACTACAACCCGCTCTTGGGGAAGAGACATCCCTCACGGTGTTCCGCAAGGCTCTGAAAACTCTTCCACTTACCCCGCCACCCTCACTGTAACAGCCTGACCCTTTACCGCCTGTGTGCCACACCACCATAATGAATGTTTACTTATGGTTGCCATTACGTATATATCTGTTTTTGTTTTATTGGTTCGATTCATTATATATTGCTTCTTCTGTTATAATGTAAAGCGCTTTGGATGAAAGTGCTATATAAACATAATAAATACAAATATCTGGCTGTTGTAGGAGGGCCGCACCACTGTTCCATTTTTGTAAATTGCAATGCCATACCACTGTATCACTTTTATGTAAACTGTTGTACACCTAAGCAAGTATACTGTAACAGCGCCACAATGCCACAGGACTGCTGCACGCTTTATAAATTCAAATAAGTAAATTGGTGCCCCACGGGCAGAGGAGTGGTCCCAAGATGGAGCCTTGTAGAACACCAACAGTTGGAGGAGTGAGTTGAGCAGTGTTGTTGCTTCAGGAGACAGAGAATTGGCAAGGTAGGATTCAATCCAGGCAAGGGCTTGATTGAGAATCCCAAGAGTATTCCGGAGAACAGAGTGATCAACAGTGCCAAAAGGCTGTGCAGGTCAAACCTACGTTTCTTTTAACTCTAACGATTAGATCGTTTAATGCGTTTTCTGCACGTATACCTGACCTCTTGTGAATCTTTACACCTCTCCGCACACGGAGGCTTTTGGGGCTGTTGGGCATTTACGACACTTAATAACAAGGAGAATTAGGATAGGTTGGAGTGGTTTGCAGAGGCGATGAAGTTGGACACATTCATGAGAGCAGTTTCCATGGATTGACGGGCAGAAAACTTCTTGTAGGGTGGGGTCTCGAAGGTTACCAATTTCTTAGAAATTGGTAAGACAGTTGAACGCAATCCTTTTGTGCATTTTACAGTAGTGTGGCTGGAGAGACACAGGGTGAAGTTAGCTGGTAGGTTCGGGTCAGCCCTTTGCTTTTTTAGGAGAGGGATGACTGTGGGTGTTTTGAAACCAGAGGGAAAGCAAGCCGAGTCGAAGGACTGTTTGAGGAATCACGTGGGAGATAGAGGCAGGGGATGATGGGAGAGTAGGCAGAGTGTAATATGTAGGAGGAGGGAGTGTGAGGAAGGTCCGTAGAGGGTCTCTAATTTTGGATGTTTTTGCAGCAAGCATTCAGCTAGGCAATTAGTGGTGAGAGTGGAGTTGATAGTCGGACTTCGGAGGAGTGAGTTTAGGGTGCACTGTAGCTGGCGGGGATGGTTGGAGTGAGAATAAAAATGTGATTGGTTATTTATAACGCGCTTAATACGCAGAGGTTTCTAAGTGCGGACCCAGGGATCGAACTTGTGTGGCTGTGCGTCGTCTTGCTTCCAAGACTAGTGCGTTGCCCCTGAGCTGTCCTGACAAGCCACAAATAAATGAGGGGTAGGTAGAATTCCCTTTTTGCTCCAAGTGGGGGCTTGAGAGAGTTGAGGGCAGAGGGGTAGAGTTGCAGGTCCACATGCGATTGGGTATGCTCCATTTGCCCAGCAGCTGGCTCATGTCTGTGCGGAGAGCGTATGAATGTGGTGACCCATGGTTGAGGAGGCTGCGATTTAGGGTTGAAAGTAAGCAGTGGGTAGCGAGAGGAAACCTAGTCGGGATTGGGAGCTGGTGAAGGCAGTGTTGGTGGAAGATGTATCAGCTGTGAAGGAGGAGCGTGTGAACTGTAGGTCAGAGAGAAAAGGGAATGGCAGAGGTTTACATATCTTTTTAGTAATGGGTGAAGCAAGTGTTAAGGAATTGTCGGAGCGTAGAAAGGAGATGGTGGCAGAAACAATTGAGTAATCCTATATGGATCAGTGTTAAAGTAGTATTGAGAGTGAGAGGTTGAGATAAATATGCGATCCAACGAGTTAACCCCCTGTGTGGGTAGGTTATGGCTAGTAGAGAGCGTGGCTACTAAGAAAAGACAAGTTCAGATTTCAGTCTCTGCCCATCCCATGTGGACTTTGTGGGCTGCATGAGCCACTGCTGATGGGGATATTCTGCATCACTGAATGTTGGAAACAAATGTACAGGTCAGTGCATTTAGTTTTGGGAGCATTTAGTGCAGCGAGTGCTTGGGGCCTATGTTGAAATTGCATTAGTGTTATGGGCGTTCACCTCTACATCGCTCCCCGGGTCCTTCTTATCTAGGCACCACCTCCCCTCGACACCCCGTGTCCTTTGCATTGCCCTACCTCTTGTTTTTCCTTTGCACCACCTTCCTGTGCATCGTGTATTGCCCTGCTTTTTTCCTTTACACCTACCCGCTCCCTTTTTTTCGTATGCCTCGCACCCTTCCATGTTTTCAGCATGCTGCTCTGCATCATAGAAACGCATTCTGTGGGTGGCCATGTAAGCTCTTGTGGTGGTTTGAGGCATTACAATGGAATTGTGAGTTGGGCACATCCGCTTTGATGGGTTGTTCATCGGGGCATTGAGCATGTGTTGCATCTTGCGGTTCTGGTACACTTGCTCCAAGTCATGTATTTGCACCAAAGATACACTGGTACATTCCAGGGAACCTACGATGTTTGGAAAATTTGGCAATTTCCTGGAAGCATCCCTTGATGGCCTTCATTGCTTACAGGGTGATGGGTAGTGCTGTGTATGCATTAGACTCCTGACGTTTGGGGTGTATTACTTGGTTCAGCACTTGTGAAAATGTGAGTTGCAACACGCTCCATGAATGCTCGAATGTGCCCTTGGCATGTACGTGTAGTACTGCCGCCAAATTCAGTCGAGGGGTTTGGCTGTACGCATGTCTGGCTTTCTATACCCACCCACCTCCCCTTGTGAGCAGCAGTACTTGCTTGATCGTGTTCCCCCTTCAGGCGGTATACGGTCCATATTCGAGATCCTGTTGGTGCCCGTGGGATGACCACCTTCTGGGGATGTGTAGCCTCCTCCGTCTCCGTTCTGCCAGTCCTGCCCTCTTTTGTATGATAGCATCTGGTCTTGGGCCCTCAAAGGCTTTAAGCAGCTCTTTTCAATGTGGAGTTGCAGTGCCCTGCCTTTCTGCATGGTTTTGGGTATGTGTGGCGTTTGGCTTTTGGTATGCCACTTGTCTGTTTTAGTTGCACCTGCCAATTATTTCCACCTACTCATGCCTGGAGGTCACTTTTAGTGCGGGTTTTGACGCCGCTTTTGGCGGTAGCGGGACTGTCTCATGCGGTGTTTATCTCATGGAGTGTCGCACTTGCCGCATGCGTTATATTTAGCATTGCTCTTTGATGATTGTGTGCTGTACCTACCTCTGAAACTGGTGAAGTAAAGCACGCAGTGTTTGTAAATATTGCTCCATGCAGATAGCGCCATCCTCCTAGGCATTTTTATTTGTTTATTTTTTCTTCCGACAAGTCGGCAAGAACAAAACGTAGTCTTTGTGTAAATGTGGCAAATCCACAAGCTCGGGGATAGTAAAGCTAAATGGCTGAATACAAGCTTCCAATCGACTAAAGGTGTACAGCCTGTAGATTTTATGATCCTGGTAAAGAGATTGTCTCGGGGTGGTCCTGCAGTTTGGCTCTTTGTGGCTGCGCTGTCCAGAGGACAGACCAACAACTCGTCTTGGCTGACTTTTTGTGAGGGCAGCACTGTTGCTTGATCTTTGTGGCATTGACATTGGTTCGAATTCAATGCATTAGAAAAGGAGACTGTTGCTTGGAAGACCAACACACGTTAGAGAAATGAGGCTTCTGCAGCTTTGATTTCTAAAGGGTATACTACAAGATTTGCTAAGATTCGCTCAAAGATTATTTCTGTCCAACGACTTTCCACATGATCAATATTTCTTGGACATTTTGTGTGTTTAAGGATAATTGTGCTTACGTATTTGGTTTTCTGGCGTGCTTCCAAACGTGTAACTCGCAAGCAAATCACTATTGGTTTTCTTCCCATGGTAATGCCAAAATTGGATACTTGACTGTATCCAGGACTATTTTCCAATGTATTACCATGGAAAACTGCTGGCTAGTTAGCAGCGTGATGTCTTGAGGTAATGAGTGGTGCCGTGGGAGGGGGGGGGGCGTACCTTCTATGCCTTCTGAGAATTCAGAAGGTGCAAGTGCAGAAAGGAAGAGGGGTAAGTGCTGGGGAGTCCGAGCACGTGGGTGAGCCATGCTAGAAGTCCGAGTGCTACACGGCCTGGGCGCAACAGGTGTAAGTGCAAGAGCGGAGGTTATGAAGATGCAAAGTGCTGTGGAAAGACAGGAGCTGGGAAGAATTGCTGTGGGAGGTCAAGGCCCTGAAGAAGCATACGGGCCAAGGACAATGATTCAGCAACACTGAGATTAGCAGAGGAGAGAAGGGGGCAGTGGGGGCGGGGGGAGGACAGGAGCGGCTGCAATTTGAGACGATCCTGCTCCAGGTGCAGAGGGAGGGGGGAGGCTATTCCAAAGGAGGGAGCCCACAGAGGAAAGTGAGCGGCCCTCTGCTTAGCAAAACGCTTGACGCACAAGGAGTTTGTGCCAGAGGAGTGACGTGGTCTAGGTGGAGAGTATTTGGAGAGATGACGTTGAAGATGGTGTGTTGTGGAGGATGCAGAGGGATTTGAATTTAATCCGTGCAGCAACCGGGAGCCAGTGAAGACTTTAGTGCAGGAGAGAGGCGGTCCCTGGGCTTAAGGCCAAGTCTCCCTGCCCTATTCTGGATAAACTGGAGGGGTCGCTGAAGGAAGTTTCAGAAGGAGGCTGTTAAAGTAGTCCAGTCTAGAGAGAACCAGGGCTTCAGTCATGTTGAGCCTCTGAGGGAAAGTGAGAAATGGTAGAATTCCTTTGAGAAGGATGAATTGACAGTGGACTTCTTGGCATATTTTGCTGGTGTAACCTCTGTTCTGGAAGGCCACGGTATCTTTGAGGTGGAACTCTGTACATTAGGGCCCTTCGTAATTTCATCTTTACATGTACCTTTTTTCTTGCAAACCAATTGTAATCCGTAATTACTTTGCGTTATGCGGTCTGATGAATAAATGGTATATTATGCATGGTTTCTTAGTAGCTTTTAACTGTATGTGAGGTGTTTGGTAATTTTCTTACTGGTGGTTTGTTTTCTAAACAAAAAATGTTCTCTAGATTTAGAGCACCCTGTCACTTATATTTTTACTCTGATAACGGCTCCACTTGCATTTTTATGCTTCACTCAAGACCATAAACTGTGCAGGACCCCTATTGCCTACAGCTGCGGGCAGCTCAGACAGTGGCATGCCAACCCCCCTTGGATTTCCAGATTCCAATCTGGACCCATCGCTGGAGCTCCATGAGCCACTGCAGCTGACTACCATTCTCCCGACTTGCCCTGTAAGCTCCTTGCCTATGCCCATGTACTTGATGGCTCGTTCTCACTCTCTGCTGATACCACTGCTGCAGCACTAGCTCCCCACATGCCGCTGCATCGTGCACCACTTTGCATGCCTTCACTTCCCCATCCATCCATCCATGCCATAGACAGCGAGCATGCACTCCTCCTTTGCTTGACAGCCCTACCTTGCTTTTCGTAGTTTTTCTCCCACAAAATATCTAGCTCGCACTAGCACTCGCACCTTCTTTTGCACCCTGCCTCACTCTGGGCCATAATTATTTTTCTAGGTTCATAAGAAGCAGTATTCCCAGGGGCTTTAGTCAATGCTTAAACATGGGTCACTTGAAGCCTTTATCGTGCAATTTAATAATGGCACGCTCAAATTAATATGTGCTCCACGGTCATAGCATGAGGTACATGTTAATTTGCAGGGCTAGTCTGTTTTAAATCTTAAATGCTAGTGTTCCTGCATAACTGAAAAATGTCAGTATGAGTTGTGCGACAAGGAATGAGTCTGACCAGGTGGATTGAGTTTTTGGTTATAAACTTGTATTAGCTGTCCTTAACTCTAATGGGGCTTCCCTACCAAAACTAAAGCAACTCGGGTGCTAGTCAGGAAGGCCAACTCAAAAGGTTCTGTCCCAAAAAAGGCTCCTAGCTATTCCTTTTGCTACAGTAAAAAATAGGTTCTCGTTGTGACCTAGCAGAATGACTCCCTTCTCTTGGATGCAAAAGATGCCAAGTCTTCCCAAAAATAAAAGTTCCCAGCTTTTTTCTACTGGATCCTCGTGGGGCTAGGAGAATGACTCCTGTATCCTAGCCGGGTGCCCAACGTTCCTGTTTTTAAACCAACTTGGATATTTCCCCGCTTTTGTTAAGGAATAATTCTCCTTGCTCTAAGAGGGGAATACAAGGGGTGGGGGAGGTGGAAATTTGACGCTTGGTTGATCCGGTGTTGACCTAAGACAGACCGGAAGGTCCCCAGGACTAACCTAAAGGGGGTTTTGGTATTCCTCTGTGGTTCCCCATGGTAACGGAACTTCTCTTGAAGGGTGGGTCTCTTCTCCGCTTAGGAATGACGCCCAGTAAGTCACGTGATACAAATAGGCACCAATAGCCTGTTGTAGTGCTACTGATGTCTTTATATTCGGATTAAAGTCAACTAGTAAATCTATTAAGTAAAAATATGTGCAGTGATTACAATTACAGGTTGTCTCCTCCAAGACTCGGACCCAAAATTTGAAGAGATTTCTCTCAAACACATGATGATAGACTGCTATTCTTAGTCACACCCCTAAGTGGCAGAGTTCAATCCATGTGGGATGAACTCATAATTTTTTTTTCTTTTTTGTTTAGTTTTTATTATTTATGCTTGGTATATTACAAACCTACACTTACAACAGATCATGATCCAAATATTGCAAGTCCATATCTCACTTTAACCCAATTAAATTAACAGTATGTAAAAATGATCATAAGCATTATTATTAACTTCTAAAATGTCACTCGTAAAACAGGGACGTTAATTATCATTCATCTTCAAAAATTTAACTAATTACGAAAGAATTTAAGGGAGAATTTCACAATCTTACTATTCTGCTCCCCAAACAAAATCAGGTTCCACCAATCGGCAATCAGTTTGCAATTTTCGCGTTAGTGCTGGACATGTGACCACTAAATGTTTATCTGATTCAATCAAACTAGACTCTTTACAGAATTTACACTTCTGTCTCCGATACCAGAAGTTTCAGACAGACTCATAAATACATCTCTAGTCCTGGGACAAGGAAATGTAATCGGAGCTGTAGTTGAATAAATGATCGCCGCTCCTAAGTTAAATTTAGTGCTGGTCGATATCCATTTATTTGTGGGTTTTTTTTTTTTTTTCTTTCTTTCTTTCTTTCTTTCCTGGGTATCAATCCAACCCTGGATTGTGGCACCAGCTATGGCCCGCATACCACTGAACGGAAATTCCACCCAAGCCCTTCCTACATCCCTTCTCAGCTTCCAGACTAAACCACACGCTTGGAAACTGTCCACCACCTCTTACTTGTTGCTGCATATCCTGGTAAGCTGCCCTTATCATAAATCACTTAGTACGTGTGCCAATCTACTCTCCGTAGCCTGACACCCACATCTAAA
Source organism: Ambystoma mexicanum (assembly GCF_040938575.1). Lineage (NCBI taxonomy): Eukaryota > Metazoa > Chordata > Amphibia > Caudata > Ambystomatidae > Ambystoma > Ambystoma mexicanum. The sequence goes on along the minus strand of NC_090929.1, from coordinate 90,740,768 downwards.
AACACTCCTTTGTGTACACGCCAGCTCTGTCCTCACTGTACCTACTGTAACTGCGGATCTTGTACTGCTTGCCTGACTTAGCTTGCCTTTGCTTATGTACTACTGAGCCGTAGATACTAGCAATCGCGTCCTGCTACCATTGCTACTTGCACATGCCATCTGCGAGCTATCCACAGCAGAACGCGGCCAATGGCGCAGGCCATCCACACAAATATATCTACAACTCTTATTCGCCAGATTTGTAATCCACAGCGGTGAGTCGAGCTCCCGCCCCACTGCCTATGACTATGATCTAGCTATGAAGACTGGTATTCCTTCATCTATCAATATGTAATGATTCTAATTCTCTGTAGGTTATAGAGCTAACTACCTCCTGTGCCTTCCTACAACTCTCTCCTTCCTGATTGCCTACAATATCATCTGACCTTTGTACATCCGATGATTGATTGCACGTGGATCATAGCCACCCCTTCATCTTGTATTATTAATGCCAGTCCTAGTTGCATTTGGACATACTGGGTCCGATTTCATGCCGCATTCAGTGTACTGTCCTTTTTTCTACCCTAACTGCGTATCGCATCTAATTACTCAGATAGTTGCCACTGTATTGGACTCTTGGCATCTAGCCACTTGGCCACTGCATATCGTATTAGCCCTCTTCATATTCTGTTAACTGATTGCTTTTCATATTTAGCCATCCTCAAAATGTGTACTTTGACTGCATCCGCATCTGCTCGTACCATAATCCAATCCAGTAAATTCAAAAAGATGAAGCTATAACTGAACGGATCCACTTGGAGTTAAAACGGTAAAGCAGATTTGCCCTGTTTGGTAATATTCTAATGCGCCACTACTGAACTGTCTGAAACACCAGATTTGAACTGCTTGATTGCTGTTGCTCTGAGGCACCCTCACTTAACTGTTTTGTTTGATAATGTTCTGATGTGGTGCCAATATTAATATGCTATATTCGGATATTCTGAACTGCTAGAAATGTACCAAACCACTTGCCTTGCTACTTCTGACTGTTTACATCTGATGGTGAAACCTGTTCGACCTCTGCTCTCGCCTCTGGAATATTTTTGGCACAGCAGGCCACTAAAGACACGAACTCCAACCTCCAGGATTTGGTAATCGTTCATATAATGTATATTCCAGGTACTTGCTCAGCCCTACTGGAGTAATTCTCCACCTCATCTACACAAATAGTCATGTAGGCCATCTCCACCTCTGCCTCCGGAGATACCCTCACCACCACTTCCCCCTCTTCTACACTGCCCAACATGACGACCCACTGCAGTCCCTACACTACCCAAAATGACCTACCCAAAATATTCAATCCCTGTGCCAGGTACTACCCTGCACAAATCATTAAAGATACTGCCCGAGACCTCTCGCCCTTCATTACCAAGCTCATTAACTCTTCCTTCTCCTCAGGTACAATCCCCAGCAACCTCAGTCTTGGGTTCTCCCCTTACTAAAAAAAAACCTCCTTGGGCCCCTCAATACCCACACACTATAGACCAATCACCAACATCCCCTTCCTGCTTAAAATATTAGATAAGATAGTCTATCTTCAAATACAACAATAATCTGGCAGTTGGGATTCAGACGACAACATGGGACTGAGACCGCTCTTATTGACCTCAAGGCACAAATTGATACACTCAGACAATGGGAAGACTGCTCTACTACTTCTACTTGACCTTTCAGCAGCGTTTGAGTTAGTAGACCACAAAATACTATGTAACCACCTCGACGCGACAGCCCACTTCTCGCAAGAGGCATACGGATGGATTCAATCCTTCCTCAAAAACAGGTCCATGCGCGTCTTCTCCACTACAGCGTCTGCTGACCCCATCCCCATCACCTGTGGGGCCCCCCGGGGTTGATGCGTCTCCCCCACTCTGTACAATGTGTTCACAAAGCCCCTTTTTGACGATCTCGATGGTCTTGGTATCACCTACACCATGGGTGCACAACATACGGCCCGCGGGCCAGTTGCGGCCCGCCATGCTCTTTTGTCCGGCCCGCGAGGCACAAACACTTTCCTAATGGAGGGCGGCCGCGGGCCGCCCTCCATTAGGAAAGTCTTTGTTGTCTTCCGGGCCGGACAAAACACTGGCCCTCATTGGCTCAGCACACACACACCACGTCGCTCCTACGAACCACGTAATGCGTGTGTGCTGCACCAATGGAGGGCCAGCACTACGGCTGGCGTGGTCCATAAGGCTTGATGCCGGAAGGCATTTCAGCCTTGGACCACGCCAGCTGTAGTAAGATTCCAGTTTACCTGCCTTCCAGCACGTCTCCGGTAAGTGGTCTGTTTGTGTTTGTGTGTCGGGTTTGTTTTGCTTTATGTTTGTGTGTGTGTATGTTGCGATGGGGGGGGGGGGGTGTCGGATGTGTATGAATGTTTGGATTTGAATGTATTTTGTGTGTAGGTTGAGATGCGGGGGGGTGTCGGATGTGAATGAATGTTTGGATTTGAATGTGTTTTGTGTGTATGTTGAGATGCGGGGGTGGGAGGGTGTGTCGGATGTGTATGAATGTTTGGATTTGAATGTTTTTTGTGTACTGGGTTGGGGGGTGAGGGTTGGGGGGTGGGGGTTCGGGTCTGTATTGGTGCTGGTTTGTGTGTGCTGATTTGGTGGGTGGGTGGGGGGGGTTTGGTTGGGGGTGAGGGGGCCATGGGGCATAGTGTTTGGTTGGGGGGTGAGGGGGCCATGGGGCATAGTGTTTGGTTGGGGGTGAGGGGGCCATGGGGCATAGTGTTTGGTTGGGGGTGAGGGGGCCATGGGGCATAGTGTTTGGTTGGGGGTGAGGGGGCCATGGGGCATAGTGTTTGGTTGGGGGTGAGGGGGCCATGGGGCATAGTGTTTGGTTGGGGGTGAGGGGGCCATGGGGCATAGTGTTTGGTTGGGGGTGAGGGGACCATGGGGTATTGTTTGGTTGGGGGTGAGGGACATGGGGCATAGTGTTTGGTTGAGGGTGAGGGGGCCATAGGGCATTGTGTTTGGTTGGGTGTAAGGGGGCCATGGGGCATAGTGTTTGGTTGGGGGTGAGGGGGCCATGATGCGGCATAGTGTTTGGTTGGGGGTGAGGGGGCCATGGGGCATAGTGTTTGTTTGGGGGTGAGGGCCATGGGGCATAGTGTTTGGTTGGGGGTGAGGGCCATGGGGCATAGTGTTTGGTTGGGTGTAAGGGGGCCATGGGGCATAGTGTTTGGTTGGGGGTGAGGGGGCCATGGGGCATAGTGTTTGGTTGGGGGTGAGGGCCATGGGGCATAGTGTTTGGTTGGGGGTGAGGGGCATAGTGTTTGGTTGGGGTGAGGGGGCCATGGGGCAAAGTGTTTGGTTGGGGGTGAGGGGGCCATGATGGGGCGTAGTGTTTGGTTGGGGGTGAGGGGGCCATGGGGCATAGTGTTTGGTTGGGGGTGAGGGCCATGGGGCATAGTGTTTGGTTGGGGGTGAGGGGCATAGTGTTTGGTTGGGGTGAGGGGGCCATGGGGCATAGTGTTGCACTCCAAGAGTGAACCCAATAATAAAGCTAAAACGGGCACAGTTAGGAGATGTTAATCTTTGGCTTTTTGAGGAAACCTGACTCAACGAAGGCCATACTCCTCTTGGGCAGCCCAAATAGCAAACTGTAGCAGTCCAAAATAACGGCATGTCCAATCTAGGGTCAATAAAATATATATAAGTTAATTAAACAGGCGAGATACAATAACTAAATAGAAATAAATTATAACAATGGAAAATGTGTAGTACAAAATGTAAGTTTGAAAAGCAAATAAAAATCGTTACCCCTCAAAAACATTCTTTTTCCATGTGTTTAGTACGAATTGGGGGTTTAAAAAGCCTCCTGCCCCGCCTACCGCCCCGCCCACATTTACTTTTCGGCCCACTATAGCCCTCAAGTAAGGTACTTTCGGCCCTCTGTCAAAATCAGTTGTGCACCCCTGACCTACACCAACTATCCTTATACCCAGATCCTCATCCCGCTGACGGGAGATTACGACAAGGATTTGGCCTTGGTGAACAGAGTGTACCTCATCATCCAGGCATGGATGGCCTCTCATAGTCTATGCCTGAATGATGACAAGACGCAGCTCATTATCCTTGGCACCACCATCAATTTAAACAAACTGGATCACAAATACTCGAGCTTCATCATAGACGGCAACTTGATTAACGTAGCCAAAGAAGTTCAAACACTAGGATTGACGCCACCCTCTCCTACAAACACGTCAGCTCCATGGCCTCTTCCACAGCCTACACATGTAAATTACTTAGAGCAGCTAAACCCTTCCTCTCGCCCATAGTTGCACCACCCTAGCCAGAGCCCTAATCCTAACTGGATTATTGTAATGCCTTCTATGTTGGAGCTAACAAATATTTTACAAACAAAATCCAAATCTGCAAAATAATGCTCTAAGAGCAGCTATGGGCATTTCCAAAAAAGAACATATCTCCAACATTAGGAGAGCTAACAATTGGCTCACTACAACGGACAAAATTGTGCTGAAGGTTGCCTCACTCATGCACAAATGCCTTAATAATGCAGCCCCAGGATACCTTGTAGGCCGAAGAGATACACCCCCAACCGATCTACCAGAACAGCAAATTCTAACCTCCTCACAGTTCCTAGATTTAAACGATCCAAAACCGGAGGGAACAGCTTCCAGGTGAAAGCGGTCCAACATTGGAACTCCCTGCCCACCCACCTTAAGGACAGCCCAAACCTACCCCCACTTTAGGCACAATTATATTCATCGGATAAAGGAAAATGACTGTTAAACCTCACCCTTTCTACACCTCCCTATGTACAGACTATATATTGTTGTTTAATGCATCCGCCTAGCATTTGTACATGTACTACATTTGTATATATCTGTATTTGTTGTACAGCAATGTAACCAAGCTGAGAATATCCTTGTTGTTCATGCGCCCTGATACCCTTGTGTCTGGCGCGCACTACAAATAAATAAAACAAACTCCATAGACCTTGTGGATCACAAAAGGTCACTGCTGATTGACCACACTGAGGCTAAAACGCATCCTACACCTACTAGACCTGCGTACTGCGCATCTTGCTACTGCCAATAAACCTAAAGCACGCTCACCTCACCCACACACCCCAACCATACGCTCCCCGCCACCCGCTCCACCAGCAAAGAACTCCATCGTACTGCCCAAACGTTCTAATCCTGTACCAAACACCACACCCATCCAATTTGCCCTTTTAAACATACTCTCTCCCTGCACACTCCTGAGATCCGTGACCTACTCTCAAACTGGGATCTTAATGCTCTTGCAATCACAGAATCGTTATTACATGAAGTGGCAGGACCAGCTATTTCCATAGCCCTCCCACCAGGATACACCCTACTCCGGAAGGACAGACTGCTCTCTAAAGGAGGGTGAGTGGTGCTCATAGTTAAGGTTCCCCTTTCGATCAGACAAATCAACTCCTCCCAATAGGAGATAATGCAGATGCCCTAACCGTGAAACTATCCCTCTCGCCAAACTGCACAATTGCCAGCCACATTATCTACCGGCCACCCGGCCCTCTACTTGACTTTCAGGAAAACCTTCGCCATCTTCAACAACCTACAAAAATCACTAAATCCCTACTGTTGGGTGACCTAAACCTTGGCCTCAGTGACCCAAAGGACAAACGAGCAAATTCTCTGGCCATAGCGCTCTGTACAACAAATCTCTAGCCCCACTCGCTCCAAAGATGCACCCTAGACTGGGTAGCAGACCACAACTGCAACACTGACATCAGTTCAAACACCCCATGTCCATGGACTGTCCACCACCTTATCCACTTCTCCATCCCTGCCACCCTTAAAACCAATATACCTATCATCCTTCGCCACCTGCTTTTGCCAGAAGCGCGCGTAAACTAACAAAAAACAATATGCCCTTCCTAGAGATCTCTGCCCTCAAGCCCCCGCTCTCCAAGGACTCCATTGCCCTGGCAGATTTCTACATCAAACAAGAATAGATGCTATTGTCTCTCTTGAAAAAAAGAGAGCAAAATGAAAATTGCACGCCAATTCCTGGTTCACAACAGAACTTAAAGAACTATGTTCCCTCAAGCGCAAATCGTTTGGCAACTGGCAATTTGACCCATTGGAAACCACCCTACTGGCCTACAAGAAACTTGCCGCCCAGTATAAAAAAGCATCACTGCAGCCAAATCCGCTTCTTACAATTTGAGAATTACTCATGCCAAATCTGTCGAAAGAACTATTTGCCATTTTAAGGAGCTAGCCACCGTTGACACTAGGACCCAAGATCTCATAAAAGATGAATCCTGGTGCTCGAGCATCCAGTCTTCTATGCTCAATAAAATTGAACTTCTACAGAGAAAGATTAAATCACACCTAAAATCTGCTGCCCACTCTAGCAACTGGCAATCGCCACTCCAAAGGCAAAAAGCGCCTTTCACCTCCAGAGATGTCTGAAACGGAAGTCTGCCCAGACAATCTCAGCAAAGATTGCGCAGACATCCTAATTCCTTCCTGACAGCATTCATAAATGCCTCTTTTGCCTCCAGCACTGTGCCATCCTGCATGAAGGAGGCATGTGTTGGCGCTCTCCTGAAGAAACCATCCTTAGACCCGGCGCCGACAAACTACAGACCCATTACCACCATGCCCTTTCTGTTGAAAATCCTGGACAAAGCTGCATACAATTAGATCCAACACTTCTAAAATCTAACAATATCCTAGGGAAGAGGTAATCTGGTTTCCACCCTGGTCATGGGACGAACTGCCTTTCTAGACCTTAAGAACCAACTAGGTGAAATAATGGATGAAGGAAAGCCTGTGCTTCTCCTTTTCGACCTGTCTGCAGCATTTGACTTGGTGGATCACTCAACACTCTGCAGACAAATCATTAATTCAGCCCAACGAAGCTACTGCCTGGGGTACTTCCTTCCTAGAAGGGAGAGCCATGGAGGTATTTTCAGAGCAGGGGTGCACTGATCCGACCACTATATATTGCAGGAGTCCCACAGGGCTCATGCACATCTCCCACATTGTGCAATCTCTTTACCCTACCGCTCTTCAATGATCTTGACAATCTCTGCATAGAATACACAAACTATGCCGACGATACCAAACTGCTCCTTCCTCTCACTGGTTCTTGCGAAACAGGTGCAGAAGCACTATGCAAAATCTAGTCCACCTTTCAAGCCTGGATGGCAGCCAATAGATTATGCCTCAATGGTGATAAAACTGAGCTCCTCATGGTTGGCCCTAAGGAAACGTGCGCAACAAGCTTGACAGTACAGTTCCTTCAGCATTGACAACTCCCAAATCCCGGTCTCAGCAGCTGTCAAAACCCTTGGTGTGTACATTGATCTCTCAATGACTCGCCAAGTCAGCGCTATTGCATCCTCAGCCTCTTTCACGACTAAACTCATAAATGCGGTCATACCATACTTATCCGCATCAAGTTGCCTCTCCATTACCAAAAATCTGAACCGACTTCAAGTGATTCAAAATAATGCACTTGGGGCTGCCCACAGCATTCCCAAAAGGGAGCACATTGCCAGCGCCAGACAAAAAGCACATTGGCTGCCAGTTAAAGAAAGGATACTCTTCAAGACTTTGTCCTTAACACATAAATGCTGCTCACTCACAGCCCCACCTGATCATACAGAAAAAAAATCGCCAAAGTTACATCATCCAGACCCAAAAGGTCACTCCACTCCAGCAAGCTAAAAATTCCCACCTTCCAAAGGGCCAAAGCAGGAGGGGCCTGCTTTACATTCCTTGCTCCCAAGTATTGGAACACCCTCCCCACAACCCTGCAAAACGAGACCTCCTATCGCGCTTTCCACAAACGCAAAAAACGGAACTCTTCAACTAGCTCACTTAAGAGTGTTGTGCGTTGGGGTAGGTCACCTGCCTTTGCTAGTTCTATCTGTCTGTTACCTCCATTCTACTGCTTGTATCTCGGTACTTTTTGCTGTGTCCTCTGTCATTTTATTTGCCTTCTGTTGTCATTGTATTTCTCACATGTCTGGCAATAGGTTCAATGTAACCAAGAACCACAGACTGGTGCGCTTTCTCTGTGTAACCAAGTAAGCACTGCTGTAACTGCGCCACAATGCCTCAGGGCCGCTTTGTGCGCTTTATAAATTTAAATCCTGTATCTGTAATTTTTATTTTTCATTCTTTTTACCATATCTGGGTTATTGTTCAAAACTTCTACTGCTAAGTTAAAATGTTCCAACCAATTGGTACATTTTAATTTCCAGAGGTCTAACATCCCATCCTGTCGCTCCGTCTGTCTCTGCCTTAATATCTCTACAGGAGGTAAGATCTCATCTATTGCACATCTTCAGAATAGGGTGAGGATTTCCAAAACTATTGACTGGGGAGATTGGAGTTCTAGTTCGTACCTTATCAATGAAGGAAAACTTGCAGGCAGTGGAATATTCTGTACCAAAGAATTGCCTCCAGAACATCCCATAGGTCGGTCCCATGATAAATGAAGGGCTGCTTCGGCTACAGCAAAGATCTTGCGACTTGAATTGACCTTTATGGGTACCCTGTTGCCAACAGACTGACATTCTTTGTTTTCTTAACATTCATTCTCCAATCGTACTTTCAATGTACAATTGTTGTCTTTGCTGCAGACCAGTCGGCGTCTGGTCAAGCATGACCAAGTCTGCGTACATCATCCAAGGTACCGATTGGCCATTTACTTTGGGTGGGTAAGCAGCGATAACCTTCAGATTATCTCCCAGATCAGACAAAGATTGAATAGTATAGGGGCCAAAGGGCATCCCTGCTTTAGAACACAGGTTCTTTTTTGAGAACTCATTCCTGCGATAGCCTGACCTGAATTGAAGTGGAGTACAACATTTTGATAACCTCTTCCAGGTCAAAGGGGCACTTCCAATTCAACAAAACAAAATGACTCTAGAACGCAAATGGTGAGCGTCTAAAACCAATCTCAGCAGATTTCATGTTTGCCCTGCATCACCACAACTACAAATCGCGATCCGAAAGGCCAAAAAAGACTATTCCAATACATTTTTGGCAACAGCACCAAAGAACTCTACATGATATCAGAATTTGTCAAACCCACTTGCTGCTCTACCCAATCCACCCCCACACAATCACTCTGCGACTCCTCTCCCTACACGTCTACAACACCGCTCTTGACAGGGCGACATCCCTTTAACAGTCCTTGTCCTACCCATCACCAACCCCTCCTGATCCCATTGCCCCAACGCGCAATTTCCCTACCTTTTTGATTCCTTCAAACCCATCTCCAGTGACGAGTTCCTTGAACTACTATCAGCCAGCAAACCTTCCGGGTCGCCCCTCGACTCCTGCCCAGCCTCTCTCGTGAAAGAAATATTCTCATCTACCTGTGCAGGTGAACATGCAAGAGCCATTCTAAATGAATCCCTCACCTCTGGCCACTTCTAAAAAAAAAAAAAAAAAAAGGCATCCCTTGACCTGCTTGACCCCAAGAATTAGACGATCTCCAACATCAGATTTCTCGCAAAACTCAATTGACCGGACTGCATACGCCCAGCTCAACTCCTTTGTAGAATCCAACTTCCTCCTCGACCCCGCGCAATCAGGCTTCAGACCGCGTCATGGAACTGAAACCACTCGGATATCTATCTGGGATGATCACAAGATCACTGCAGTCTCTGATGGCTGCACAGCATTGATTCACCTCGATCTCTCCGCAGCCTTTGACACGGTTAACCACTCTAATCCTCCTTGACCGCCTTCACTCCCTAGGAATCTGTGGCGCTGCTCTCAAATGGATCGCCTCCTTCAGCAACAGGAAACAAATAACCCTCCTCTCCCCTTATGTCTCAACTGCTCGCTCAGTGAATACCGGGCTACCCCAAGCCGCATGCCTGTCTGTTCTTGTTCTCCTGGTCAACCTCTATATGACCACTCTACCAGGAATCGTCTGCATGCATAACATCCCCTGTTACAAATATGCTGTTGATAGCCAAATTATCCTAAGAATTCCCAAGTCGGGTACTGCCCCATCCCCCCACCCACCCTCCCTTCTCGACCTTGAAGCATGTCTCTGCAATATTGATCGATGGATGACAATAAACCACCTCCCCTTGTATTCTGCTAAAACAGATTGTGATGTGGGGCAATACTACCCTTCTACCACATCCTCTCCCATGGACCCATACCTCGCAAGCAGCGCCCCCACCGCCCCTTCCGATACAGTGAAAAACCTAAGCTGCACTCTGGACTCAGACCGGACCATCTCCCGTCAGATCAATGTCTCAAAATGCTGTCGCTACCACCTCAAACTTGGCAGATGCATTTTTCCCTACCTCTCCTACCCGAACAGACCTGCCGCAGCTATGTCTATTGTAATGTCGACACTGGACTATGCCAACTCCCTATACCTAGGAGCCCCGGCATACCAACTCGACAAACTCCAAAGAGCTTCTGCAAAACTGCTTGTTGCCCTAGGTCAAAGACCACAGCTCACCAGCTCCACAAAACCTCCACTGGTTCCCAGTCGGACGAAGAGCCACTTTCAAGATCCTATGCATCACTCACCGAGCAGTGCACAATCCGGCCCATTATACCTCAAAGAAAAGATAAAATCATACCTCCCATCCCACACTCTAAGATCAAGCATTGCCCTCCTAGTGATTCCAACCTCTAACTCTGTCAGGATCGGAAGATCCACCTTCTCAACCTTGGCCCCAACTCTGTGGAACTCGTTTCCCCCCTCCTATTTGTCACACCCAAGACTATATGACGTTCCGCAAAGCTCTAAAAAGTGGCTTTCTGTGATACCATCCACAACCGTCAAACGATTGAACCCTAGCGACCAGATGACTAATGCTCAATGAAATCCCAAACGATGTCGTCAATACGCTTATTATTTCACTATTAAGCAACTGCATGCCTGCAGTGCACAATATCTATCTCCTTAGATCAAAACTTCCATGCAAACACCAGATCACTATGCTTAACTCTACACCATCACACAGTTGGAGTGCAGCTACAATTCAGCCTAGCTGCCCACATACAAACATTACTCCTTGAACACATCGTCATTCTAATAAAACGCAGCTATAACCCATGACAAACCGGCTTAGCTGCTCACATAAGCGTTCTACAGGCCTAACACAGCCAGAACTTGGTGTCCACCTGCCAGACTGCCCCTATTCAACCGATATCAATACCACCACACCTAACTTTAGAATGCAGCTACCATCAGGCAATTACATCAGCACCCAAGCACCCTACGACACCCTACTCTCTCGGCTAACCTGGACTACGGTGACTGAGGGCGTTCAACCTACCAGCGCTTTGATGTCATACCAATGATATGTAAAGCGCTATATAAATGCCAAATAACATAACATAATGGGATGGCGGCATGGTCAGACCAGTCCAGTCAAGTGGGATAGGGTCTGTACAGCTGACACAGGGGAATGATGTGAAGACTAAGTCTAGGGTGTTGCCTTTGACTTGTGTGGGGAAGAGAATCATGTGCTTAAGGTCCATGGAAGTGGTGAGTGCGTAAAGCGTGCTTTGAATGTGATTGTCAGCCTGTGACTTGGATGTTAAAATCGCAGAGTAGGACATTATTTGAATGTGCTAATTTGGCAGGCGAGTAATTTGGAGATGTCTGCAATGAAAGAATTGCTCCTGTGGGGTGGTTTTTAGATGAGGTGGAAGGTGATGGATTCCTTGTGCAATAGAGGGAACTGGCAGGCGAGTGATTCAAATGAGCGTGTTCTGGGAGAGGGGATGATGGAGCATGGCCATTCATTTCTGTGGATGATGCCACTCTGCCGCCTGCCCCCCTCCCTGGCCGTTCGGCATGCTGGATGCAGTATCCTTGGGCTAGGATGATGTTGAAAACGTGGGTAGAATGGGGTAAACCATATTTCACTGGTGAACGGGGCATCCGGGTTATACGAGATGAGGTCTGCGATTGAGCGAGCATTGATCAACATGAGGGGGTGTGTACATCTGGTCCATGGGTGTTGGATTGGGGCATGGACACTATTGATGAAGTTTGTTAGGGTAGTTTGCCAGGGCTGCCCAGGGCACTTGGCCATTTGAACTCAGGTGAGAGTGGGGGTGGGCTGTGGAGGGAGGAGACGCATGGTGATGCCTTTTAGTGAGTAGTAGTGATTTAGTTTGTAGGTGAAATGCTGGATAGCGGGTCAGGCCTTTGGCTCCATCGTGCTTGAACAGGCACAAACGGGTGCGGTCCTTGTCTTGGCTGATCCTTTGCTGTGGACGCCGGTTGACTGATTGTATTGGGCAGAGCAACTGAGTGGCAGGGCCTGGTCACTTGCCCAGCAGCCTACTCAATGCTGTATGCCTGGAGCTGGCCTGCAGTCCTTAAGTAGAGGCTTGCAAGGCGTGAAAACTAGAGGGTGGCAGCACAACTGAGTGACAGGGCCTGGTCACGTGACCAGCAGGGATGTATGTGACTTTACCAAATTAACTTCACCGAAAGATTTTTTTTTTTTTTTTTTTTTATTCTGCCAGGTGACACCCCCGCTTCCCCCTTATCCTATCCACTTAACCCCACCCCGTCTGTTTTTAAAATGTACCCACTTACCCAACCAAATTCGAATTTGAAGATTTCGCATTGGGTGAAATTGGATTCAGTGAAATTTAGGTCTCCCAACCAGCAGCCTAATCAATGCTGTCTGACTTGAGCTCTTGAGCTATAACTCTGGGCTAAGTATTAAGGGGAGGGTGGCGGTGTGAACACTTTCACTGCCCACATTTTTGCACTTAAGCTTAGGTTGTTCTGGAACACCCCATAATGGTTCCCTTGCTCCAAATACTGACAGGTAACCCAGGATGTATGCTGGAGGAGTTGGTGTGACAGAATTACACAATGGGTGTGGCATCCTAAACAGAAGAACATCAGTTTAGGGGTTCACTTTAAAACCATGGTTTCTTGTTTTATCTGCTTGCATTCTTCATGCTGGTGGAAAGCTCAAATATCTTCAATGGGTCCAGAGTCAAATCCCAACAAATTAAGCTTAAGTAGTGGATGCAGAAAAACATTCTCCAAAAATTGAGACAAAGGGGAATCCTGACAGTACACAAGATCTGTGCTTTTATTTGCCACTAAAAAGGACCGAAACCTGTCCAAGGTAGCTCTCTTCACCTTGCACTTAAGCTACCTTTGACAACCAGCAAAGAAATCAACCATGACTGAATGTGAAGTCTGCAAGTTATAAGTGACACCTCGTGTCCGTGCCATCTTCTCCCCCGACCTAAGTGAGAGCATCATCCCAGGCAGTACGTTGATCAGTTTTGTTGCCGTGCTCTAGGCAAAAACCATATTGAATTTTGTATGAATTGGCATTCCATTTTTGTGTTTAGACAATACACCCATGTGGGAATGCACTCTTAAAGATGACAATTAGATTACATTTTATCTGTTCCGTACAGCTCTGTAGTTTGCAAGAAGAGTGCTACCTGCCTATATATATGTTTTCATTTATAGTAAAGGTCTGAACGAAGCCTGCTTTGCAGATGTCTATTCTGTCATTCCCTGTCCCTCACTGTCACTCCCTTCACTTTCTTTGGCTCTTTTCACCAGATCCACCAAAACCAAAAATATTGTCATCGGATACGCAGACTTGCATATGAGTTCCAAAATAGTAGCTATGGTTAACAAGTGGTGATAGTCTTAAAAAAACACGATGCAGGTTTTGATATCTTTTAATGGACCAACTGGAAATACTATGCAGAGATCCTCTGTATGGTATTTTCAGTTACTCTAATAATAATGCAACCTATCAAAACCTGCAGCTTGTGGGATTTTTAAAACGGGACTAACAGTGTTTGAATCGTGTTCTTCTCACTTATCTCAAAAACAGTGTCCAGTCTTAAAATACCTCTGTTCTATGGATCAGCTGTTCTTGGGAATTCCCACATGCTCTGTTAGAGTGAACTGAATATTCTCACTTGTGGACCGAATTTCATTGGCCAAGCCAACTTCTTCGAGTACTGGTCATTCCTGCACCACTATGATGTACATTTGCTCTTTCTTCCCCTTTTCTTAATTTTTCTTCCTTTCTGTAGATCATCAAAGCGCCCATTACAATTTATTTGGTGGCGTGCACTACACGCATTTAAATAATTGAACCAATATCCCAGGTGATTTTTAAGCAAATATTGTCATTTTATATTGGAGATAAAAATGTAATATGCCTTGATCTGCAAGAGCTAGACTTTGTTCATGTCAATTTACAGTCCTCCATGTGCAAATGCCAATTCTTGTTGGATGAATAAACGTGGAGAAAAACTAGTTGCAACACAGTTTTTACAAAACATTGAAAGACAATAAATATGGATACATGCAATCAGAAATAAAACTATAGTCTTAATTATAACCTACATTATTTTGCGTAAAATAAAACGGACACAATTTTATTATTGTGCACAGATGTGAGTAGTAACCGCAAAATGTACTATTTCACAAATTAGAAAAACAGAAAGTTGGTGTAATTTATAAAGTACAACCCCAATAAACGCTTGTTCCAGGACACGCCGCTTTCTCCTTCCATCTTAAATTGAGTCCCATTCCGGTCCACCACCTCTTTTCACTGCTAGGTTAGATCACTATTGGTAAATTGTGGCAGCATCAGTAAGCCTGGTCCAGATACTGTATAAGGATGAAAACCAAGATGGACCCTCTTCAGTACTTGCAGTATCTTCAGAATAAACAGTGATTTGGCATTTACTCCCCATACCCTTGGTCTTTCCCACTAGCCCCCCTGTTTTACCAACTGTTCCCCCTTTCTTGACCACAATTTACTACAGGGAAATTTCCTGCTGCAAAATTCAGGTAATTGGGCAGGAGCAAATCATTTCCGACAATTGCTGCAAAGATGTGGTGGGGTTTGGTCAACCCATTCAGAACCAGGTTGATATCCCAGTGAGGAAGAGTCTCGCACCCTACCCACAAGGAAGAATACACATGTGTACATGTTTTGGCTTTGGCTTCTGATTCACCAGGCACCGCTGTGGTTCTCTGGAATCTATTAGTTCAAAGGCTGTAGAACCCTTTGCAGTTCTGGAGGGAAGTCTTTGAGGACAGAAGAATCAGCCAACTAGCTGTGGCCAATTACACCACTAAGGATAGGCAGGGCAGAGCTTGCCAAAAGGAGGTTGTCCACACTAGGGAGCATTGTTCTCTTTGAGTATAAAGCGGAGTTCTCGTAGTCATTGAAATGGGACGGAAAGCATAGTACTTTTCCTGAACCCATGTCTGAAAGAAAGCATCTGTCGGCAGTCAAATTGAACCATTCTCCAAATGAAGGAGAGGCACTTTATTATTGAGATGATACACAAAAAAATCCACCTGAAATGGGCCCCATTGCTCTATTATTCCCAATGCCTGGAGCACCACCAGTCTGCAGTCTGACTAGTCCATGGGGGAAACTTTGAGCTGGCTTTTATCCAATATCAGAAGTTCCAAGTGTCTTCACACGATGCTTGGACTTTTTACCACCAGTTTGTTGGTATTTTTGTTCTGTGATTGTCCATGAGAGGCTTATACCATTCGAAGACTACAGTTTGACGTTTTGAAAAGTACCAAAGGACGTGTCGTGTTGATGTACCATGAATATTCCTTCCCAGTCTAGGGAACCTCTTTTGCCAAGGGGACATATCTGCTTCCCTACTCCACAGCCTGGCCAAGTTCTGTCTGATTCTAATCGCAGATCACGAGGGCTGTTGCGATTCAAACCTAGATTGTTTAACCACCACCAAATTTCTTCCCTTGAAATGTTTTGAAAGCCAGACCCAATATCCGAGTCTTCTACACAGAGGAGTGCTCTAAAATGCTACAGGGCGGGAAAGACTGTTGGTTTTTGGGTGTCAGAAATCCTTGGCCCTTGAAAAAAATGGAAAGTGCATAATTCAGTCTTGTAAATCCCAGAAAGTTTAGCCTTGCTGGTGGAAAAAGTATGATTTCTCGCAGTTGACACCGAGTCCCTTGCCCTGGGTCAGGGAAGATTATTTGAGCTGGTGACACCAACTGTTTTGAGAGCCTTCAAAAGCAGATCGACCAGATAAGTTGCCATCCGTACCCACTGGCCCTCAAAAAAGCTGTTACTGGCCTTAGTAATTACATAAAGCTCCATGGCATTAATAAAAGGTGTAAGTGAAGGGATGAGAACTGCTACAGTCTCCCTCTTCACTTGAACTGAAGAAGCCACCGGTGCGACGGAAAAATCAGAATCTTAAGGAGTTCATCTTTTTAATCCAACCTCCTGGCCTCCTCATGTCTACGAGCTTGTTTCCATCTGAAATGCCTGTTAGTTGTAAACATGTTGAGTTTCCTGGTCCTTCTCTAGCATTGGATCTTTCATGGATTCACATGCTTTGAAATTTTCCCCGTCGTCGGGCTGGGAAACCTCAGTAACTTTAACTTGGCGTTTTCCTATGGAAAACATTGCCACTTTAGTGCCCCATCAACCTCCTTTTTGGGTGCTTTAGGCCCCACCAATGGGGCGTCTGGTATAAATGGCCCCACCCCGCGGCTTCCCTTCAGATTTCAACCATCTCCAACTGTTGGTCACCTCGTGTTTTTGCACGTGCATTTGGTTCGTGGGCTAGGAGTGTCATTGGTAGCCCAGAAGAAGTCTCTTTTTTCGACGGCTCAGATCTTGGCTTAATGAGGGCACGTACCCAGCTTTTGCGCTGTTTTGGCCCGGTGGGGCCTAGTTTTCAGGTAGAGCAGAGAAGTTCGTGGCGCATAGTCGACGGAATCCCCTGCGAAGAAGCATCAGGCAGCGTTACCTGCGTCGGAGGTGGGGAAAGGCAGCAAGTCTTCATCTAGGCCGCATGATTCGAAAGCGAGTGGCTCCTCAAGTCCAAGGGGGGGTCTGGTGGTAGGCCCGAGATGTCTACGTTGTCCGAGAAAGACCTGGCGAAGCCGAAGGAGTATTTGTTGAAGCACTAGTTTTCCAGGGACCATCACGTCTTTGTCCACCTGGGAGTCTTCGAAGCACCGGCCCAGTTCTTCCCCAAAAAATGTGGGTTTTCGGTGAAATCGAAGCCAGGGGACGTGGTTCCGACAATGAGCTCATCGTTGTAGTGCTGCAATCTACGGTTCCGTCGTCTCCGGTGGTGTCGTCAGCACCGTCCACGACTCTACGGACAGTGGTCCGCTGCTGCTGCTGTTGTTGTCACAGATGGAATCAGAAGGGTTGTGGGGCGTGGCAGTCCGCCGCCTTTGAGTCCATGCATCCCATTTTGCAGCAAGATCCATCTACGTTTTCTGTTTCTTCGGGAATGGAGGAGGAACAGGAGCCGGTGTTTGACCCGTCGACTCTGGGTCTGCATAGTGAGGCCTTCACCGTGGAGTGGGGGCTGGGCCGCCCCTTTACCCGCAATCTCCGCTGTCGTTGCAAGTGCGATCGATGCTTCAGTCTTTGTTGGGGCAACTGGATGCAAGGTTGCTGCCTCCTGAGTGGTTTGGTGGCCGAGGGGTTGCCTGTTGAGGCACCTAGTAAGTCTCTGGCACGGTTGCCATTGCCGATGCTGGTGGGGCCGTCCATGGTCTCTTCCTGAAGAAGGCAAGCTACCTGAATTGACCTATCTATGTCGTCGTCGCAGACTAGGGATGACGCGTGGGACACAGACTTTGAGGTGGAGCAGCCCCGTAGTTCAGCACAACCATCGCCTCCGGATGATAGTGGGGCGTTCCACGCCATAATGTCGAAAGC
Source organism: Ambystoma mexicanum (assembly GCF_040938575.1). NCBI lineage: Eukaryota > Metazoa > Chordata > Amphibia > Caudata > Ambystomatidae > Ambystoma > Ambystoma mexicanum. The sequence continues at coordinate 90,723,020 of NC_090929.1, read as the reverse complement.
ATTTCCGGAGTTTGGGCTGGCGCCTGAAGAGGAACGTAAGAACTGCTTCCTCTTCGAGCATATGGGCAAGCGGAGGAAGGCTGTCTTCTCAGTGCCGATTCTCAACCATGTGTGGCAGGAGGGCTTGCGCACGATGCACCACCCGTTTTCAGAGCCGGCGGTGAAAGGTCAGCCTGAAAAGAAATTCAAGGCTCCTGAGTCTACCCATAGATGCTTGGTGTCGCAGCCCACGCCCAATGTCAGTGGTGTTGGCGGCTGCCAGTCATAAGGCCAGGAGCCAACATAAATGTGCTAAGCCTCCGACAGTAAGGCCAGGAAGCCGGACACCTTTGGAAAGAAGGTATTGACGGTCGGGGCTACGACTGTGAAGGCTGCAAATTCCATGGTGATCTATTGCCGGATATGATTGTGAAATGTGGCATCGGCTGGCCCCGATTCTTGGACAACTGCAACACCGAAAGGAAGGAATGCTGTTGGTCCGTGAGGGGCAGGAGGCTTCCAACCACAGCATCAATATTGCTGTGGACCTGGTGAAATCAGGTTTTAAACAAATTAATAATGGTGTGGTGCTCCGACTGCAGGCCTGATTGAAGTGCACAGACTTTCGCCCGGAGGAAGTCCTCGACATGCCCTGTGAGGGCGAACACTTGTTCGGCGAGAAGAATGTTGAGGCCCTGAAAGGGATGAAAGAGTATACGGAAACCGCTAAATCCTTGGGTTCCTTGCAAGCGGTCGCTCTTTTAGCTCCTTTCAAGCTTTTTGTGGAGCCTCTGGGAATGCCTTGTTGCTTCACCAGAGATCGAAGATGCAGGCGCTCCAGCTACTTGTCTCAAGGTTATCGGTTTTCAGTCCAGTTGGCTCAGAAGGGCCAGGACTTCCTAGCTCGGGGAAAGAAAGGTTCACAGTCCTCGGCCGTGAAGGGACGGCAAACAAAAGCTCAACAATGACTGCCATATGGAAAATATGCTGGTGGGCAGGGTCGCCATTCATGTCGGCGAGTGACGAAAGATGACATCAGATTGCTGGGTGCTGGACAGTGTGTCTTGGCCACTCAGAGTTCTGGCGTCATCCGGTCCCTATTCCGCCGGTCCATGTACTGCAGCCACATCTTCCAATCCTGTGGCAGGAGGTGGTTCTCATGCTAGAAAAAGGGGCGATGGAACCAGTTCCGGTTGCGGAACAGGGCCAAGGGGGTTACTCCCAGTACTTTGTTGTGAAAAAGCCCAACGTCAAGTGGAGGCCTATTCTCTATCTTCGGGCGTTGAACAAGAGTCTGCAGCGCCTGGAGTCCAAGATGCTCACCCTTCAAGATGTCATCCGTTCGGTGCAGCCAGGCGAGTTCCTGACGTTGTTGGATCTGCAGGATGCCTGTTTTCACATCCCTATGAGGCGCAAGCACTGCAAGTTCCTGTGTTTTGTGGTCGGAGAAGAACACTATCGGTTTCGGGTCCTTCCGTTTGGCCTGAATCGTCCCCCAGGACGTTCACGAAGTGTCTGGCCCTGGTGGTGGCCTTTCTCTGGAGGGAGGGTCATCATGTGTACCCCTACCTGCACAATTGGTTGGTGAGGGGTTTGTCGCAAGAAAAGGCAAGAGTCTCTCGTGGGGACCATGCAGCTTTTGCAATGGCTGGGATTCACCATCAACTTCGACAAATCATAATTGACTA